>NC_141908.1:23955500-24614750 GCF_057802395.1 Ceratotherium simum simum
TTTAAATGAAGGATGCTCTAAGAAGTAGCCATAGGAAATCCACTGTTATACTTCCCAGGATACAGTGTCTGAATATAGTATTTCACACAGTGACCTCTTTATACAAAGACCCATGGCAGAAATTTCTTTCAGGGCTCAGTGCCAGAAAAAGCTCTATGTGGAAAATATAAAAGTGTAACTAGTCATATTTTTCTCTTTGCTTTGGTTGCAAAGAAACTGAAGAGTCAGATTTGTGACCCATCTCCAGCAATTGTTAAGGAATTGGATTTACACTACTAACTTTACTCCTGGCTTCAGTAGACTAATCTATTATTTTCCTTGACCTTGATTTTTAAAGCCAGAATTCTTGTCTGGCCTTTCCTAGGGAATGCATTTGTTTAAGTCTCTTCAACCCCTCTTTGGAAGGAGAAGGTGCATTCATACTGAATGTGCCTAACTCCAAATTAACCCACAATGTCAGAACTTTCTCATCCACCTAACACCCTGCAGTTTCTAGAGTCTAACTGAGGCTAGATAAAGCAGTTATACGGAGCAGGGAAGTTACAGAGCTTGGGTCAAAGTTCCCCAGAGTCTACTACTTAACATCCTCGTTTCTGGACTGTGAGTGTCTAGAGGAAAGGAGCTGTGTCAGTGAGCTTCTTATCTTCAGTGCCTAATACACTGCCTAGAGCAGAGAAGAAAATTTACAAACACTGAATGAATGAATGGGTTATTTAATTAATTCCATTATAAAAACTATAAGTTGTCCTCAAGGAGTTCTGTCTAATAAAGTTGAATAATTCTCACAACAGAATTTTTTTAATATACTACTTATACCCAGATACCGTGACAATAAGGAGAAAGGGCAGTGATTCAATAGGTCTACTTAGTATGGCTTAGATTTTTACATCAATATTAAGATTGAATAGTTTAGGATTAATAGTTTTAAGATTCATAAGTTTAGGATTAATAGTTTTAAGATTCATAAGAAAAAAATATTTAAAATTCTGATATTAACCTATATATGCATGTGATATATGTCATCTAGCCATTTACATATATCTTCTCCCCTGTTAAATATAACAGTTTAACCCCTAAATGTTCTTGAGTATGTTTATTCCGAGGTTTATCAAATAGAACTGAAATCTTTTAAAAATCCTATTGTCAATTCAAGAAACTGGTGACATATGTTTTAAATTCATAGACATAAGTATGTTTAGAAGTATATATTTATAGTTCATTAATATAAATGTTTTTGCATCATAAGATTTTTTATTTTGTTATTATCATTCACTTAGGGCTTTACACTGAAAAATTAATTGGTATCCATTCATTCGAATAATTTCTGAATCAAGTCTCTGTTGCATTAGAGATGAATCACTAAGCAGTGATTTAGAATACTAAATCAATAGCCAGGAGAAAACAGATTAAATATGAGCATGTTTATAAAACTGTCCTGGAACCTATGTAAAGAAATATAATTACGTCTGTACTAGAAGGTCCTCAGAGTTGGGGACTGAGATTAAAAAATCTTCAGAAGGGCTATAGGATCTGTCTGAAGAATACACCACTAGTAATATAGCCTCATTTCTGCAAGACATGTTTATTTTTTCAATGATCTGAATCCGGTTATCAAAAGAGGAAACCTAGATTCAATAACATAATAGGTATATCAAAGGAAAAAAGTCATCATTTAAATGGAAAAACCTTTATGAAAAGAAAAATCCACCTTTTACCTATCTTTCTTATTACTGTAAAAATGCAGAGTTAATCCATATGCTTCAATTCTAACACTCTTTATTTTAAGCCAAAGATTTCCCTTAATTTATGATTTTGTTTGAACATTTCGATTTAAACTGGCCAGCTATTTTTCAATTGAGACAATGTAATTTGCCAAAATTATATAATTGCTCTCATTATAGAAATAATCCACACATTGATATAAGAAACAACTACATATTTTTTAAAATAATATAATCTAAATATTACTAAAAAAATTAAACCCATTAAATTTTACGTGTGGCTACAATTAAGACTGGAAAGTTCACTGATGTGTCTCATTTCTTTTCCTTTGTAAGCGACTCAAAATTAAATCAATGTACTATGCAATATGGAATTAAAAAAAAATGCAAATATATAGAAAAAAGGAATTTTAAAAGTTAAGCCTTTCTAGAGATAGTAATTTCCTAATATTTTTCCATCACTTATAAAATTTCATTTCAAAATTTTCATCCCTGGCTATAATTATCTGGAAAGCTTTTAAAAATACTGATCCTCGGGTCCACTTCTGGAAATTATAATTTAATTGGTTTGAATTGGTCCCAGGCATCGGTATTTTTTAAAAAATCTCTCTAGGTAACTTTAGAATACAAGATTTAAAAAATTCCTCTTAAATAAATTGCATATTTTTGCAATCTTTCAAATTTGAATTTTTAATAAGTTTTACCAGGCCTTTAAATTTTGCTGGAAAGTGTGTCATGGTGGCGAGATCTTTGGAGACAGGGGAACATTAAGATGTAGATAGAGAAGAAGACATACTACGGATATTAAAATATAGATGGTTAACTTCAAGGCCTCTAGATATGTATAATAAATAACATTGAAATCCTCTAAATATTCTATTTGTAGTGTTCTTTTCAGACAACAGAAAACAACTCCCGCTTCTGGGATTGTGAAAGTTGTAGAAACTGACTGTTGAAAATGCACTTACAAAAAATGAGGACATTATAATGTTCTGGATACTCCAAAATGCAGATCTTCTCAGAGTTCACCAGAAGAGGCATGATTATTTGTGGGGCAGAACTGTTTCTGAAACACTGAACTTTTAGCTCCAAGGAGAATAGTTATTCCATGAGGAAGCAGAGTGGGGTTAACTGCCTATTCACTTTCAGGCTATCTCAAGAAATGTTTTATCCCTCCTGAGAATACTTAGATTTTATAAGTTAAAGAATAAATATGCTGAGGAAATCTAAGAACTTTTCCTGCTCCATTTCTGGCTTCCCTCCGAAGTGAACACAAATATCATTGTCACTCTTCAATAACTTGTCTACGTGTCTCTGGATTCATCTGTCAGAAGGCTAAGCAGCCTTCACCTAGCTACACCCTCACTTTAGCATTGTGAAGTTACAATAATAATAACAACGATTGCCTTATATAATAGTGTCTTGCATATAGAAAGTGCTCAATAAATGTTAACAATTTATTATTAGTATAAGTTTTTGCATTTCCCTTTCAAGATAAAATCCTATTGTAAAATTAGCAACCATCTCTCTGGTAATCCACACAACTGACAATTTTGAGATAATTTAATAAGGAGAAATACTCAGATTGTGCATTTCCTTCATACCACAATATCCTCTCAATTACAGAGGCACATCAAAATGAAAAACTTTGTTCTGTGAAAGCCAATAAAAGATATGCTTCAGTCTGCGAGAAAATATTAGCAATCCACATATCCAACAAAAGACTAGTATCAGCAAAAGAACTCGCATCACTCAACAGTTAAAAAAAAATCCACTTAGAAAATGGGCAAAAGAAATTAACAGACATCGCACAGAAAAAGATATAGAGATGGCAAATAAGCACATGAAAAAAATTTCAACATCATAGGAAAATGCAAATTAAAATGACAGTGAGATGTCACTACACACTTATAAGATGGCTAAAATGAAAATAGGGACAACCCTCAATGCTGGCAAGGCTGCTAGAGAAGAACTGGATCACTGATACATTGCTGGTAGGAACGTAAAATAATACAGCCACTCTGGAAAATAGGTTGGCAGTTTCTTATAAAACTAAGCATACTATTACTATAGGCAATTGTACTCCTGGGAATTTACCCCAAAGAAATGAAAAGTTATGTCGACACAAAAACTTGTTAATGAATGTTTATAGCAGGTTTTTTGATAACTCTACAAGGATATATGCTGAGTGAGAAAAACCAATCCAAAAGGTTATGTACTGTATGATTCTATTTATATAGCATTTTTAAATGATAAAATTTTATAAATGGAAGAGATACAGTATGGGGAGAAAATGACGAGGGCAGTTGGTGTGGTTACAAAAGGGCAACAAGAAGGATCATTGTGGTGTTGGAATTATTCAGAATCTTGACTGTGATAGTGGATATGGGAATCTACACATGTGATAAAATTGTATAGACCTAAATACACACGAATGAATAAAAATAAAACATGAAATCTGAATAAGATGGGTGCATTGAATTAAGGGCTGTAATATTGTACTATAGTTTTATATAATGTTCCAGCTGAGGAAAACTGGATAAAGTATACATGGGACCTCTCTGTATTATTTTTTATAATGGCATGTGAATCTAAAATTATCCCAATAAAAATTTCAATTGAAAAGAAAAGTATACTATTCAAGAATTAGTTGAGTATGTAGGGGATCAGAATATGCCATTCCAAAATATGCCCTTTGGTTTAAGGATTATTTTGAGCCAAAGACAATTGAGAAATAGTAGTAGATGCCAAAAAAAAAAAAAGCTCTCTGTCCTCTCCTACTATTTGTCTAAAAACAGACTTAGACTCTTAAGCACAAGTCTAGACTCTTATTAGCCCAGAGATGACACTGAGAGGCATCTACATAACAAACCTTACTAAAAGAACCCTTATTATCCATTAATTTCTCCCATATATTTACTTTTCAACAGTTTGCCTCCCTTGGAAGTCTAAAACACCTTTGCTTTTGTCTTGTCACTTCTCTACAAATTTATTGCTCTTTGTTAAAATGTTTTATAAGCCCAAGTTCTAACTACGCCTTTGAGTTCCTCATCAATGAGTTTCTCCCATGTGTATGCATGCTACCGTTGTTAATAGACACTGTCTTTCTCCTTTTAAGCTGGCTAATTTCCAGCGTCCCAGACAGAGAATCTAGGAGGGTAAAGGGAAAAGTTTTTTTTCCTCCTCTGCAAGTATCTATACTGCCCTTATCTTAACTTGATCTAAATTCTTCCTTGGAATCATTCTTCTCAATTCACTTTGCTTTATGAAGTCATTAACAATGTATAGAGTTATAGAGCTAAGTTAATTAACTTAGTTCCTTGTTGCTTATCATATCAAGCTAAGATTTCAGCACCTCTTCCAACCTCCCTCATATAAATCGTTGTACCTGGGGCAATTTATCCCATATTTCAAGTTCTTCATGATTGTCAAAAATTATGTGTCTTGTGAAAATAACAAATGCAAAAATGAAGGAAAGACCAGAACCAGTGACAGGTTATTTCTCGAGAAGTGTTTTGTTCTAAAAAATCATTTTGAAAGCTTTAATAGGTATAGTTTCATAATTTACCAAAACTATATTGAAGAGCTTGATAGATAAAATAGAACAAAATATTTTTAAAAGCACCAGATTGTGTCATTTGAATATTTTTAAATTATAGTTCTTATCAGAATAATGCTAAACGCTAATGTTCCTATCAGAATAACGCTTCCCTTATGTTAGATTTTTTTTCTAGCCACAGAGAAAAATTCAGAGTTTTTTAGATAAATCACACTCTTTTGTGCCTATTATGCCTGTTTATCCTTTCTAGTAAGAATAAGGAAAACCCCTTTTCCTGTCACATCCTTAAAAACAAAAGTGTGTGTATCCTTCAAGATCTCGTTGAAATTTCAAAATATCTCGAACTTAGTTACAACTCTTCCCTCTATTTTTCTTCCTCACAAAGAATTACTTGTTTCCTCTGTTTTTACTGTGTCTCGTTATATTAACTTTATGGTGCCTGGAAGATAGTACTTGTGAACAACATTAAGTGTTTTTGTTTTGTTTAACTCTATTAAAGAGCTCATCAAATGGTTTGTGGTTATCCATGTCTTTTTCCTTTGCTGAACCATGACCTTCTTGATAATGGGTCCCAGGTTTTATTTTCAAGGTCTGGCACCTAGCATACACTTCATAACCTTTTCTAAATAACCTTTTTTTATACTTAATAACATTTGAAAGAACAAGTAAATGAATGATCAGATGAAACAATGTAATAAATTTAAATTATTTGTGTGTATATGCATGTATAATTTTAATATTAGTTTATCAGTTCCTCTGGCCTTTTTTGTAATCTATTCTTAACATTTCTTTTGGAGTGCACCGCCTTATATGTTGATTGTGCTTCATACATAATAAAAGTGACTGTGCTGAGTAATAGGTATATATAAATAATATAACGGCATTATATGGAGCAAGTACACATATCCAGGAATTTGTTTTCATCTTATTTTTCAAAAATGAGGTCCCTTGAATTCTTTTGATGAGGTAAAACGTGTTCATGAATGTTATCCATGAATAGATTTCAAAATTCACATTATATAGCATATTGGTTGGAATGATTAAATAATAAAAAAAATGATTCAGAGGTTTCAAGCAAGTATACTTGAAGGTTGAGTAAATAAATGACTTTTGCTTGGGATTACATTGAAAATAAAGGGAAAACATCAAGGAAATAAAATACGTAGTACACAAGATTCTTAGGAATAAGCCATGAAGGGTAATGCTGATTGACAAGCCAAGTTGCTTTATATGAGGCTTAAGGGATAAAATTCATAATATATAAACATTTTAAACATGGAAGTGGCTTTAAGTAGTAAATTAAAATCCTCTGTTATGCAAACTACTCTAAGCACTTAATGTATCCAAGACTGAGCAATAAATCTTGAAAATATTTAGTTCAACAATGGATAACTGGGACGTTAATTTGTATTTAACAGATACAAAGTTATTCAGCCCAAACTGCCTGAAGGCTGCAATTACTTAGTCTTCGGTGATAACACACTCATAAAATGCCAAGTTGGGTGTTTTGATAAGATTATGATGCACTTCTATTTCAAGTATCACACATATGGATTTAACAGCAAACAAGCAAGGGAAATCCAGTGAATTACAATATAAAAACAATTCCGTAAAATAGAAAGCTTAGTATATCAGTGACATTGCTGTTTAAAACTAGCATTTAGAGTTTCAGCAATAATTAATTGCAAGGCACAACTGGCAGAGGGGTGAAATTCGTTCTTGCGTACTCCTGGCTGCTTAGAAAAGCTGACTGCTGTGTCCTAATTGGGCCCACATTTCTCAGCAGTACCTAAGCCCTGGATTTTTCTTTCCCACTTTCCATGCTTGAAAGAGTACCAGTTTTATTCTCTGATCTTTGCTTGAGGTCAGGTAATTACTATAGGAAATCAGCCTCTCAGGATATCGCATAGTGGTTAAGATTTAATATGACTTTGGAAGCAGATAAACCTGGATTTGAATCCCAACTCTGCAATTCATCACAGGCAACTAACTTCTTTCAACAAACCTCAGTTTCTGAACCTATAAAGGAAGGACAAGAAAGCCTTCCAGAAATGATTACTGTGAGAAGATCATTGCAAAGAATTTTGCAAGTGCTTGACATATTCTAAGTGCTTAAAAAGTAATCACTACAGCTATGTTATTTTGTTGCCAAAGTGATGATGGTTCTACTGTATCATACATCCCGGGCTAACTCCATGCAAACACTAAGGTGTGGGCTCGTGGAGGGACTAAAGGGACCATAAAGGGTGGCAGGTAATGATTGTTATGAGTTGACCCTTCCCACCGTTACCAGAATACTGTGATTTCTCCTCATATTCTGGGATAAAAAATAATTTATGATCTGACAATCAACATGCATGAGAAGAAATCAAGTGAACAGTGGTTCTTCCTTTCCTAACCACCTAATTTTCTTTATGGAAATTGTTGGGGGAATGCAGTGGGCACGCAGTTTAAGCCAGAGATAGCCAGATAGACTCATCATAAAATAATAATTACAATAATTGCCTGCAGTGGAAAATATCAGTAAAATTCAATGAGCAAATAACACACCAATAAATATTCCTATGTATATAAGTATTTCATGGGTATAACCATCATATATACCAACAAAAAGATGTTTGTATTTTTTTTTTCACATATTCATATGTCCATTCACAGTACTGGAAGATTCCACTTTAGAAATCATCTCAGGGGAACAGTTCTAAATGAGTCTTGTAAAGTGGTATTACAAAGGTATGAATTCTTGAGAGTATTTCAAAGATTCTTCTATATAGAATATTTCCTTATGAGACTTAACCTTGATACTACATTAAATAGCAGTTTAAATTTATATAGCAAGACTAAACAATACTTTGTTCACTTATTTGCATCACAGCTCTAAACTGTCCATATAGAGGGAAAAAAATAACAGCAAAAAGAAAAAGACTTTTTAAAAAAGAAACACAATAATCTGAAATAATTCAGTATTTTGTGTGAATTAGTAAACGATATGTTACTGAATATATTTTAAGAAACTGGTTCAAGCACACACAGTAAAAACACTATAACTTAAAAAAAATAGTTACTATGCAACATAAGTTTAATCTATTTTAATCAGTGCCTATAATACTTTTGAAACCAGCAGCATCTTAACTGGCCCCTATCTCTCACAAATAAAGAATTCATACTGACTGAATATAGACAGGACTTTCTTGCTGTAAACGTATTCACTGTAATCTTTTTTATAGTTAATTTACAGATAACAGTCTCTACTCTAAAAAGATAGATCAAAAATTATAATTAACAGGGTCAGAATGAATGAGGGGTTGCTGTAAAAGGAATTCGGTTTTGTCTTTATACCCTGTGCTCAAAGGACTTGTCAATAAGTGGATAGTGTGACCAATTCTATTTTTGCCTGTTCTTTCTTTTTATGAGAAATCTCTGAGGTACGAATGAGAGCCAAATGGCCACGGGGTTAGACAGGGGAGGGAGGAGAAATAGCAAGAGAGACACAGGGAAAAGCCAATTTAGAAACCAAATATTTCCAACTTTTCCTCCTAGCTAGCCATGCATTTATTTATAAGCTACCACTTAATGTAATTTTTGTACTCCACACTTTGAGAAAATGGTGGTATAAATACAAACATGAGACTACTTTAGCTTGTTTCCTACTCATCAGATACACTGAATGAAATGCAACGTGAATCTATACCCAGATCACCGAGTATACACTTCTTTCACAAAGTAATCTTACTCAAGTAAGATACATAAATAAACCTTAGGTTTATTCAATCCTATAAGATCCTCTTGCTACAGGATAGGACACAGTATTCATTTCATTCAACAAACAAGATCTACTTATGTGCCAACATTGAGCTATGAGCTGAGGACACGATGGTAAATAAAACAGATATGGTCCCTAGCTTTGTAGAGTTTCCTTTCTAGTTGGTAAGCAGTAGTTAGTGAAATATTCAAAAACAAACGGAAAATTAAAACATAAAGAGCTGAAAGGTGAAATAATTGTGCTAAATGTGTGTTTTAAGAGACTTCAGCCTAGTCAGGGAGGTCAGGGAAAGCTTCTTTAAAGAAGTAATGCTCGAGTTGAAATCTGGCAGATAGGCAGGAAACTAAGAGGAGATGGGAGGCATTTCCGGGCAAAGGAACATCTTGTCAAAATATACCGTTAGGGGAAGGAGCTTGACAAGTTGAGAGAATCAAAGAAGGGAAAAATGGGTGGAAAGGATAAGTTTTAGTTACACTGCAATTCCTTTTAGATTGTAAACTCCATGAAGAAAGGGTCCATATTTCCCTTACTCACCTGTTTCTCAGTAACTGGGACATTATAGGAACACTTTTTTTCCTATTTCTGCAAGATTTCCACATACATAACATACATAATACATAGATCCTCACCACATGTTCCTGACTCTCTTTCTCATTAGTATATAAACACTGCAAAGCAAGTATTACATTAAAAAGTCACCTTTGTGTCATCCACAGTGCTTAGCACAATGCGTTAACAGTAGCCACTTAACACATGGATTTGGATTTAAGAAAGAAGGGTTGATTGTGGATTTGTTTGTTTTCCTTTCCCTTTCTCTTTTTTTTTTTTACAAAAAAATTTGTATGTAGATATGTAAGTGAGCATAAGTGACGCCATCTTATTAGGCTAAATGGCCTCACTCCCTCCTCTCTGTGACTACTCGTTGTTCTGCACATACACTAAAAAATTCCCATGCTCTCCTGATGTATGGCCTCCAGTTACATATATACTTCCTGATAGCTTGATAAATTAAAACTTTGTTCTATGAGTTTCTCTCCAGGAGCAGGCTGACCACAGATGGGAAACATGCCTACAAGGTATCCATCACAGCTGACAGAAGAATGGAACAATGAAAGACCCTGAAGTTCATCATGCCTGAAGGAAATCACCTCCTTACTGCCTATTTTCCCTATATAACTACCTCAAGATTCTGTAATTTTTGTAGACAGTTTTTTTGAGACATTACACTGCCATCTTGCCAATTATGCCAGCTAATGGAATTACAACTTCCTTTCTCAATCCCTAACTCCTTGTGATTAATTGGCTCAGACGCAGCAAGCAGAGTGAGCCCGTTGCTCGGTATCAGATATTTCTGTGACTATTACAAAACATTCTCAAGTATTGTTCCTTTTTCTCCTCCCTGGTTAAAAAGAACACATATCATACTTTATATAACAATCTATATCAAAGTTAACATGATAAATTCAGTATAATAAAGTCATTTGCCCAGCCTCCATTCAGAAAGCATGGCTACTGAACGCCAGTTAACTTTTCATTCACTTACCATTTAATAGAGTTTTTACTTAAATTTTACATAAATATTATTGAAATCTATGTTTAGCTCAACATACACATAATTACTATACTTGCAGGCATATACAACAGTGAATAAAATACAGGAAAGTTTGTGTTCAAAACTTGTGATGTTAATTTACTGTGTGAACATGGCTAGGCTATAGTCCCCAATTATTCAATTGAACACTAATCTACATGTTGCTGTGAGGATATTTTGTAGATGTGATTACTATCCACAATCAAATGCCTTTAAGTAAAGGAAATCATCCTAAAAAATCTTGGTGGGTCTGATCCAAACAGTTGAAAGGCTGTAAGAACAGATCTGAGGTTTCTCTAAAGAAGAAGTAATTCTGCCTGTGGTCTATAGCTTAAGCTCCTGCCTGAGAGTTTCCAGACTACCCAAGGATTTCAGATTTGCCTAGCCAGCTCCCACAAGCTAATAAACCAAATCTTTGTAATAAATCTCTTTTTATATATCTATATCTACGTATATATCTATTTACCATCTATCTATCTATCTATCTATCTATCTATCTATCTATCTATCTATCTATCTATCTATCCATCCATCTGTCTATCCATCTATCTATCTATCTATCTATCTACCCACAAACACTACTGGTTCTCTCTTGTGGAACCCTGATAAATACACAACTGTCTCCTATCTCCTGTTGTAGATCATGTTTTAGAGTCAGCTGGTGAAGAATACGTTAGTGTACAAATTTCTTTACAAAGGATTTTTAATGCATTTTAAATGAGGGAAAAAAACCCAAAAGTATCCAGGAAACAAAGGCTTAATTTTATAGATGACAATCAAAACCAAAAACACAGCTTATTGTCTACATTCACATGGCTTTACTATTCCACTGTGTTCAATGTCATAACTTCACTATTCTAAGGAACTCTTGTTAGTAAGATAAGAGTTGCAGATAACATTACTGTTCATTTCAGGAACTTCCTGAATAAGCCATCAACTCTTCAGCAAAAAAAGCATCAAATGACACTTCATACCTCAAGACTCTTTGAATCACCTTCCGTCAAAATCTTCTTTCTGTATCCACCAATCTAAAATTATTATATAATGATCCTTATTCAATCCTAACCAAGACTCTTATTGAAACACCTGCCTTAAAACAGAGTTCAAAATCTCAATTACTATTTCAACTTTGCCCTGCCTCCTCTGAGCCACTACTAAGACACTGAGGAGCTAATGCTCTTCCTTGGTGTGGTAAGCAAGAAACGCAGCTTCGTCTAAACAGCAGGCCGTTTTGGTGATATTTTGAGGATCCAGCATTTAACACAGAGGAGAAAAGAAAATAATAAACATTCATGTATTGAGTAACCAGAATTGGACATTATCAACATTTTATTGTATTTAATTTGAATCTTTTTATGAAATATGAAGCAAATTTTACTAATACAGTAAAATCCCCCTTGATAAAGATGAAAGTTTTGTTTTGAATGTCATTATTGGTCCCCCCCAAGATAACTGTTATTATAAAATTAGTGTGCATATTTCCAGTTTACTTTTTTCCACAGTTTTATAAATATGTGCATCTAGCAGCAATGTATATTAATGTTGGGTGTTTCATTTTGAAATTATATAAACAGTATCATACCGTGTCATTCTGCTAATTACTTTTCTCAATGCTTTTGAGATCTTTATGTATGCATATATATATATATAAACATATCTGTATGTATATACAGTGTTTCAGCACATAAACATGCTGCATTTATTTCCTCATTCCTCTTTTGATGAAGATCTATGCTCTTTCCAAATTTTTTATTATTATAAACAATGATTCATTGAACATCCTTGTACTTGTTTCTATCGGGATATATATATATATATAAATTTATGTATAAATATATATATATAAAGAATTCTCTGTGGTATATAAGTAAGCACGGAGTTGCTGGAACATGAGATATTGCAATGTGCCTTCAATTCTAAAAATAACCCCAAAAGGTAGATACTATTATCTCCATCTTATAGATAATGAACCTGAGCCTTAGAAAAGGTAAGAGACATGTTTGAAGTTACAGAGTTAATAAATATCAAAGCAGAGATTCAAATCCAAATTTGTTTGGTTCTCAAACTAACTTTTTTCGCAACTATGTTGCCCCCCAAACACAGCAAAAGGAATCTTTTATATGAATGTGGAAATTACTATAAGTTGTCCCTAGTTTCCAGTTTCCTGAAATTCATTCTTCTTCTCATACTTTACACCTTGAACAATTTAATTCACTTAATTTGGAGTGGCAGTTAAGGATAGTGAATGTCATCAAAGGAGATGTTAGTGACCTACCGACATAGAAACATTGCTCAGTGTGGGGAGGTGGGCAAGAATGGGGGCAGGGGAAGACTTTATCTGCTTATTTTCTTCCTCTGTGCATCTAAAATAGACATATGTGAGAGAAGTGTGATAGAATACAGCAGGTTGGGGATTTGCCACAGAGCTTCCAGATCTTGGAAACATAAAAAGGTAAAATAATTTGTTACATTTATATACAAATAACGCAGTCTCTCATTCAGCATTGCAGAGACCATTATTCCTAGATAGCACCTGGTTAACAAGACTAGTTAGCTTGCTTCATTAAGTAGTAGATAATAACAACAATAAACAAACACATAGGGACAGAGATTGGATTGGTGGTTACCAGAGGGGAAGGGGGGAGGGAGGAGGGTGAAAGGGATAATTCGGTACATATGTGTGGTGATGGGTTGTAATTAGTATTTTGGTGGTGAACATGATGTAATCTATGCAGAAATAGAAGGATAATGATGTGCACCTGAAATTTTTACAATGTTATCAACCAATGTTACTGCAATAAACAAAAAATAAAAAAAAAAAAAAGAAAGTTACCAGAAGGAACTTGTAAGTGACATCTATTTGTAAACTACATCAAGAACTACAAGAGGAAGATTAGGGCCCAGTTGTTTTTTTGCCCTGGGAGCTATGCTGGGAAGATCTGAGAACAGAACCCGGGTACTTCAAACTTGTTTGCCTTTTAGCATTAGCGATAAGACAATATAGAGTTCAATTCTCACATCTGCATAAAAATTTGCTCATCTCAGAGGCCCACATGGTTACAACGTATTTCTCTGCTAGATTTCTATGGTTTCAATTCTATGTTTATTCTTCACTGAACTCATTTATACTCTTAATATTGCAGATGATCAGATCATTTGAATTCCAGTCTATTGGACCCAATATACCTTCTACTACCACTCCTGACAGGTTCTATTATTAAAGGCCAGATGTTCTCCTCATAAGTTTCCCTCATTCAATCCTCAGGAGAACTTTATAAAATAGACATTTTGTCTGGATTTTACAGATGAGGAAAGCAACACCACCAAGCTAACAGTAACTTGCTCAAGGTCACTAAATTAAATTTACTTAATGGAACCTAAAATGATTTAGGTTCCTGTGCCCTTCAAGGAAAAGGACAGTGTCACGTTTTTATCAACAGGCTTAACACAAAATCTGATACTCGATAAAAATCTGTTTATTGAATAAATTTATGTTTGACTCACAAGCCATACTCGTTAATGCTGATTGAAAGTATAATTTATAATGAAGTTCTGAGTTATTTCTGGTAAAATACTATATCTTGCACAAATTAAAATTTAAAAATGTTATTTTGAATTCCTTTAAAACTAATTTTCAAGTATAACAATAACTGACATGGTGTAGACATTTAATATTTGTTATTGAACGTTGAATCATTATCCATATTCACTTAATTTGGTGCACAATACCTGAGGGGCCAACTACAAAGTATAAATAGTAACAATAATTCCTCTCTTATAGACTTTCTTTATATAAGCTGTTCGGTTTTTTTCTTTAATTCATTTTGAGTAGGGAAATGGATATTTAGTATTAAAGAAGATATGGTTTTCTCCCCTATAGAAACAAGCATATAAATCAACATTTTTGTGTAACCTATGGCTACCACATTACAATGTAAGGACTTTATTTGCTCATACTATTTCCATCATACTCACTTTTCCATATTAAATATTCTGAACAACTCCAGATAAGGACCAACTGAATTGCTTTAGTCTAAATTAAGTCCTTTGTATGAGTCCTAATCTTGTCGAGTCCCTCGTTTCTTTTGTTCTATCTTCTTCCACACAGAAGTATTAGCATTTCAATTTGCCTTTAATTTCTAACGCTACCTTGAATTTCAATTGTGTATCAAATCTTAGAACAAACACTCCAAAGAAAAGAGCTGTTAACAGTATCATTTTATATCAGACGTTTATTCTATAGACTACATGAAAAGAATTATTTATTGCAAATATTGGCGATATTTAGACTAGACTAGACTTTTACGGAATCATCGCTATTAAAAATGAGCTACTTCAAGTAAGTATACTTCCACACTTTTAAAACAGAAAAAATTGCTGAAAAGCTTCATGGTGTATTCCTTTTACCCCCAGATTTAAAACTACACTATACTAAATTCAAAGCAAAATTATGACTTTCTTTTGTATATTTCATCATTTGCACATTTAATGTAATATCAAAATCCAGGTTCACTATTAGATTTTTTTTTAAAGGTACTTTGAGATGATAAATAGGCAATATGATAATTCTTGCCTCTCAAATAAATATAAAAAAATACGAAGAAAGATTGATTATAGTTTAACAAGAATATTACAATGTATAGATATTTATGTGTAAATGTATAACATATTACCTTCTAAAAGAATCTTTGTACTTAAGATTTTCAAAGATGTTTTATGGGAATGAGTCAAAGCTCTCTATCAGCATCATGCTGTTTTATCTGCTAACCTACAATGGTTGACAAAGGTAGAATAACTAAATAAACACGCTGCAGAGTGAATGAAAACTGCTGAAAAATAAATACTAAATACTTAAACTCAAATCATTTTAACTATTAATAAGGACACAATAATGATGATCAGGGGAAGCCTCAGTACATTATATTGCCACTGTAGCAACGTATCAGATATCCACAAGCGAAAATAAGATATTTATTAATTACAATGTTTTAAGCAACTTCAGTGCTTAAGATACTGTAAAAATTCTCTTATTAAAAGAACTTATCATCTTATCCAGAAAAAAAGAATGTTTCCTCCTTACCCCACATAGACCCAATGGATTCAATAAGATTGATAAATTCCTGATTTAATTTATAGCACTAACCTGTAATATTTTCTTTCAGGCTCTAGATCAAAAATACATTGTACAAGTACAGGTTTGTAATATTAAAAACTGCAGGGATAAATCATTAAAAAAGAAAACAGAAAAACTTACCAACTGGTTCCTTTTGATTCTGAAAGAGAATCTTGCTATTACTGCCGTCCATGTTTGCCATGTTAATTGTGTTTCCATCTGTCCAGTAGAGTTTCCTTAATTCAAAAGAGATATGGATTAAAAATATTAGATGTAGATCTACTTGCTGACTAGATACATACACCTAAGAACAAAGTTAGGGGCCAGCCCGGTGGCACAAGTGGTTAAGCGTGTGTGCTCTGCTGTGGTGGCCCGGGGTTTGCTGGTTCAAATCCTGGGTGAGCACCAACGCACCGTTTGGCAAACCATGCTGTGGTGGCGTCCCATATAAAGTGGAGGAAGATGGGCATGAATGTTAGCCCAGGGCCAGTCTTCCTTAGCAAAAAAAAAAAAGAGGAGGATTGGCAGATATTAGCACAGGGCTGATCTTCCTCATAGAAAAAGAAAAAAAAAAAGAACAAAGTTAATATCAAAGTAAATTCTTAGCTCTGGATTAATTCTTTTCAGGAAGGCCCCAAAATGTTGAGCCACTTGTTGAGGGTAGCCTACATATTTGCCTGGGAAGAAAGCACCACTCTTGCTTTTTTCCTGTCATTGAAAGATAATTATCTCACTTCCATTTACCGCCTACAGTCACAACTGAATATTTAACTATGACTACAGTAAATTATTTCCATTTAAAGTAATTCATCAAGATTGAATCCTCTTGGCTTGGAGAAATCAGACACCATAGAAGGGAATAAAGTCATTTCAACCATCCCTGTTGAAAGCACTGAGGAGAAAGAATTTTTTTAGCCCTACACAAGCTCTGTACATATGCACATGATGACTAGGCAGAAGATGGGAGAATCTAATCTACCTAGCAGTGACCATAATATCAATACGCAGGGAATGTTATTAATGACCGGTGTTCAAAATGAAATCAGTGACTTTTCCCTGCATCTTTTTTTAAATTCTGAACTGTCACTCCTTAGAAATATAAATTAATGAGATCTTACAATGACATGTAAAAATCTGATTTTATATAGATAGAAATCTCTAATCGGGATCTCTTTCACAATTTTCATATTTATATGTGCTTTTTTTACTATATAGCTGATATATGTGCTCTGAATTAAAGTTTTTGTATAAAATCAGAGCAAAGGTGTGTGAAATTTTTGAAAAACTTAACAAAAAAATAATCATACTTTACCCCCTGACTGGGTGAGCTGCAAGACACTGTGGCTTATCGATTCCATGGATAATTGAGGTTTTCAAAGAGCCATCTAGTCGTGCCACATTAATTTGTGTTTCATCAAATTCTGAGCTAATCCAGTATAAATTACGTGAGACCCAATCCACAGCAAGCCCTCTGATACTCTGAATATCTGTAAAACAGGAAAGAGAAAATTAAAAGTGAATGAAGTTTCTCATTCTTTTGGCTTTCCAAGCAAGTTATTTTCTGTCTCAGGGAAAATTTAATTGACACTTCAATTTGTTAGCTACAATTGTACAAGATTGTAATCTCATTCCCTTATTGGCCCTTCTTAAGGCATGAATAATCATTAATGTCTTATTGCTGAGCCATGTGAAAACCTGAAGCAACAATTAGGATTGAAATTACTCTAACAGTCAATGATTCACTAGTAAACACTTAGAAGAAGACACAGGCAGCAGTCCTATGGGGCAAGGTGACCAAAATTCAAATAAGAGCAATAGCTTCTCCAGTTAGTAGCACATCTTTCTAGTTAGAAGTGTTTGTGGACCATCAACAAATGAGCTATTTTATGTTTTAAGCGACAATTTGTTTCTGAAACGAAAGAAAACAATTCAACTTTCCCGAAAGAATCACCAGTTGAACATCTTTCAAAATAGATAATTAACAGAAATTGACTGAGATATGAACAAAGAAACTAAAATCCTTTTAACATTCCTCCAACGTGGATCCTACAGAAATTACTGAAACTTAATTAAGTTTTGATTCATTACAGCCAATATGAATATTTGAGTTACTAGTCCTTAATTATTCAATTAAGCATCTTGATAGAATTTAGGTTCAAATACAATTGCACATTTCAATTAAAGAAACAAATTAAAATAAAATAAATTGTCACAAATGATAGATGGTAGAAAATCTTTTTAACATATTAACATACAAAGTAGGCCAGTTTAGTCCCCAATCTGTGGCATTGTACAACTCTAACTTGGTTTTGCCTTTATTTTACAAAGTTTTTATTTTTTCTAGCATACTGTACCTCTAGAGTTCTCTAGACCAGCGATACCCAAACTTACATGACATCTGGAGATTGTTAAAATGAAGATTCTGATTCAGAAGATCTGGGGAGGGGCCTAACTAGCTCCCAGGTGCTGCTGCTGCTCCAGAGCGGTGGTTCCACTCTAAATGCCCCCAGAACCCCACAGCAGCTGCTACGTAGCTTGTCAAATTGCTGCATCATCCCTTTTTATCATTTGCAAAAGACGCCACAAAGCTAGATTTTCACCTGCAAGTTAAAACCTCTACATTTGTAAAATTTGCCAACTAGGTCAAAATTTAGAAGAACAAAGTAAGACATGGAGGCCTGGCAGTACCAGGGTGGCTGTAAAGTGCAGTGTTGGCATGGGAGGCTCCACCACACGCTTACGTCCTCAAATCTCCACGGAGCCTACTTTTCTGCTCAAAACTCTGTTGATTATTTCTAAATAACTTTTAATCACAGTGCCCTTATAAGAAATCCCTGTGCTTCAGTTTTTCCTCTAATCAATAACCTCTCACTCTGCAAATTACCCTTCATCATTAATTTTCTGGTAAGTTAGTGAATTTCAAATGTGAACTTCCTTCATTTCTCCACCCAAAACTTGAAATTTCTTTTTATTTTTAGTTATCGTCATCCAGTTCCCTCTTTTCTCGAGAAAAAAAGTAATAGCAATACAACACCTCTGCAAAGCTTAACCTGCCATGTCTGATAGTTATTTATTTGCCTTACTTACAGGATATTTATTCCTCCTTCTTCACCCTCTGGACTTGGTTGCTGAGGGACAGTATTGCTATAACGAGAAGATTGGGCTTCGCGTTCTAGGTTGGGTGTCTATTTTTTGTCTTTAATCAAGTCACTTAAATTCCGACCTCTTTTCTTTTCACAGAAAATGAGGCTAATTATAGATAATACATAGAATTGCTGTGAATATTACATCACATGATGTGTGTTTGTGCAGCTTAATGCAGGGTTAGTGGGTACTCTGCCAATCCAAGGACTTAATACTTTCTTCATTTTTACCATAGATTGCTTCGTATTGGCAAAAATAATAAAATAAGTTTTTATTTCCTCTGAAATACATGTTTTTCAAAGTTTGTTTTGACTGTGCTGCTCAAAATCTTTTATTTATTTATGACTGACTCCTCATCATCTGGCCTAGAGAATGCATTACACTCTTAAATTGGAAAGCATAGCCAAATGTAAGCTATTAACACCTATTCAGTCCTTGTCAAGTGTAAGGTTCATGCTCTCTCAAATCTATTTCTTTCTTTAATATTGCAATAGTATCCAGTCTTTTTCCTCTTCCAAGCAATTGGTTTAGTTGTTGCCAGATCATTTTTCTGACTAGAGAGCTCCAGATCACAACCTTTGCTCGCTGTAAGGTATTCAATAGCTTCCAACCACTCAGAAAGTGATGTCTCAACTCCTTAGCCTGGCTTTCTATGTAATCTGAATGTAACTGTCTTCCCAACCTTATTTCTCACTATTTTTAACCAATTACCTTACCCTTCAGTCATATTGATGTGTTTTCAGATTTCCAGACTTGTCCAACCGCTAGGGAATTATCTAGACCTCACATGCTATCACATCTTGACTTACTGAAATCTCATGCAAAATAGGCCAGCTGATAGGCAACATCACCCTTCAACCACAAAAACCTAATCAATTCTCCTATATATCCCAGCCAGAAAGTTTTTCTCTATCTACCTATGACTCAATAGGACTGTATCTGCTTAATCCGTTTCTACCTAATGTGATAATTGTTTGCTGACATATTTATTCTCTCACATATACTTCTTGATAGCAGGCTTCTTTCTAATTTATCTTTATAGCTCCCCTCCCCAAATGTATACAGTATTATCTTCAACATAAATGTTTTTAATGAATTGATGAATAAATTCATGACATGAACAATCTATAATTTTAAGGATATGTGAGCTGAGCCAGAAATATCAGATGTAAGGTCCTCAAGTTTATTTTCAAGAGTACATATCTAAACACATACTCAGGCAATCTGAATTCTCATTCCCTATCCTAACCTTTTTTCTATCCACTAGATTTGAGTTTCTAATTATCAGTTTTATGTCTAAAATAAAACTGATGTCATTTTTGACCATCACTAATGCCCAAGTCTGGTTGTTTTAGAGGGCCCTGGTAAATTTACCATAAGGGGTGGGGGGAGATAAAAATTGCCATATGTTTAATGATATTTTTCTTTCCTTGATAAAAATATTGAAATAATAAATTCTGACTCTTAACTCTTGTTTTCAAGTAAGTCAGACCAAGACCTCTGAGTAAGTTTTCTATTTTCTATTTTCAGGGACTCTTACTTCTTGAACTAAGGCAGATTACATACCCTGAAAAGGCTTTCATTGCCACAAAATTCCCTGATGAGTGATAAATTGTAACTTTTAAATGCATTGTTAAGATTACAAGGCAGACAGGAAAATCTCCAAGTGCTAACACACTAGCATGTTAGCTAAAGCCATAAATGAAGGCAAATGGTAATACAGAGACTGGTGCAGCCATAGGGACAAAAACTTGTAATGAGAGTCTAGAGATTCATGGATTATTAGTTACTCAGTGCAAGAGTGTTCAGTCCTTAACCTTATGAAAACAGGGGAGCTAAACAAGAATAATCCCAGGTATATCGGAAGAGTCTATATCTCCAGTGGTAGGTGAGTGGGAAAAAAATCTGGCTGCTTAAAAAGAAGAATAATTCAAAAATAAAAACAAAACTTATTTTTCTCTGTCCTTTCTCTGAGTACAAAGAATTTCTAAGCATATGTCTACACTCTTGGACAAGAGATTACTTGTTTATAAACAAGGTATCCACTGCTTAGGTAGAGGAGAAATCAAATTAAAGTGATTTCTGGCTTACAGTGACTTCTTCTCCCTCCAGCAGAAGCAAATTTAAATCCTCTATGGAAGAAAAAAATTCCTGAACCTAAGACCTCACAACTTCTATAGATTTGAGTTCATTCTCATAATAGATCAGAACAAAAAATTAAAACATACACAAAGAAATGAAACACAAGAGCAAGAGTAAAGAGAAAAATAAACAACAGATGTAATCTGCAAAGCCTACATATTTTAAAATTATTAGGTGTAAGATAAAGAAAAAATGAGTGGAATATTTTAAAGGAAAAAAAATGTGCTTTGAAATAATAAGCAAGGTGCAATGATTTACTTTTAAAAAATCCTCTTGGAAGATATAAATGAGAACCAAAAATAACTTGTGAATATTAAAAAAATACAATATTAAAAAAATAATTCATTAGATGGATTAACCAGCAGCTTAGACACAGTTCAACTAGTGAATTGCAAGACAAATTGAAGGAAGTTAGCCAGAGTTATCACAGGTAAACAAAAAGGTTAAGTGAGTTGGAGGTTAGAATGAATAGTTTAGAACATCTAGTCAGAGTTTCCAAAGTGGGGAGTAGAGAGACCAGGTTGGAGAAAATGGTCAGAAATAATATTTGAGGGTTTTTTTCTCCCTAGGCTGATGAAAGACATGGCCTCGTAGGAGGCACAGCTCATTCTAGGTGGCTAAGGAAAAATATTCTCATGAGGACAAAAAAAGATGTTAAAAGCAGCTAGAAAGAAAAGACATATCACCAAAAACAGAATGACCATTAGACAAACACAGAGATTCTCAACAGCAATAAGGGATACCAAAAGATAGTGGAATAATATATGGGAAGGATTGAGAGAAAATAACCCTGAACTTGGAATTTATACTCAACAAAAGTATCTCTAAAACTACATCTCAACAACAAACAAACAAACAATTTGATTAAAAACATGGGCAAAGGACTTGAATAGACATTTCTCAAAAGCAGACATAGAAATGGCCAATAAGAACATGAAAGGATGTTCAACATCACTAATCATTAGGGAAATGCAAATCAAAACCACAATTAGATACCACCTCACACCCTTTAGGATGGCTACTATATATAAAAAAAAAAAAAAAAAAAACAGAAAATAATAAGTGTTGACAAGGACGTAGAGAAGTTGCAACCCTTGTGCACTGTTGGTGGGAATGTAAAATGGTGCGGCCTGTGCGGGAAACAGTACGGTAGTTCCCCAAAAATTTAATAGAATTACCACATGATCCAGCAATTCCACTTGTGTATAAACCCAAAAGAATTGAAAGCAGGGTCTCGAAGATATTTGTACACCTATGTTCGTAATAACCAAAGGGTGGAAACAACTCAAATGTCCACCGATGGATGAATGTATAAACAAACTGTGACACATACATACAATGGAATATTATTCAGCCCTAAGAAGAAAGGAAATTCTGATGCATGCTATGATATAGATGAACCTTGAAGCCATCATGCTAAGTGAAATAAGCATTCACAAAAAAGACAAATATATGATTCCACTTAACTATTTACACTAACTACTCTAGGTGCCTAAAATAGTTGGATGCATAGAAACAGAAACTAGAGTGTTGGTTGCCAGGAGCTGCAGGGGGTGTGGAACGGGAGTTATTGTTTAGTGGGTATAGAGTTTCAGTTTTGCAAGATGAAAAGAGTTCTGGAGGAACTAAAGGAACTAAACAAACTAAACTAAAGTCACATTAAAGCAGATAATTCAGAGAGAAGAAAAATGGTCACAGGAAGTAGGCCTTAGATGAAAGAGGGTTGGGGGTAAGCACACAAGTAAGTTAACATGTAGATAAATCGAGGTGAAAAAGGACTGGCTGTCAATTCTCTGCTTGTGAGATTTATTTTATTTTATTTTTTCCTGTGAAGTGGACCTGCTGACACCAGCATCTTGAGGATAGGCACAAAGGATTTTGCCTGAAATCAGGCATGCCTCCAGAGGAGAAGGGGATCCCAAATCTCATAACTTTCTGAGGGCAGATATGGTTACGTGCAACCAAAACTCATGTGAGGTGGGTTTCAAGGCAATTATTTATCTGTTCTCAGGAGCAAAGTTTAAAAAAGCAAATTAGTGACATTTTTGAAAAGCTTTCCTAAGACAACTTTGTAAATATTAAATATTCCGTTTGTTACAATTAGAGAAACCGTAAATATGTTACTATATAACACATGGTATACAAATTAATAAAACATACATAAATCTATGATCCAGTTTAAGAAGTAGAACATTACAAATACTTCACGAGCCTTCTATGCTCACCATCATTAATTTTATGCCTCTCCAACTCTGAAAATTTAGTGTTTATCATTGTCTTGGTTTTTATCAGTTTTAACAGTTTTAACACATATGTATGTATGCCAAATCTATCCTTTCTTCTAGAAGATAAAGGGGCAGAATTATAACTTTTTGACTAATATTCATATCTCTCAATGTCCTAAAAGTATAATTATTCCTATCTTAGAGAAACAACTCACTGCTGATTTGGGAAAATGTCTGAAGCCTCTTTCTTTTACTTTCATCTGGGTCAGTGTCTCCAACACCTTTTCAATTATCTGGTCAACTTCATCTCTCTCTCAATCATCAGGTTCAATTACTTCTACATCTACCATATCCTTGGTATCTGTCATCTTCTTATACCTCTCATTGTTCTAGTCTAATTTTTGTTTCAGATTTAGAACATTTCTATAACTTTTTAATTGTATCCTTGTCTATAATTTCTCACTTTTCCAATCTGTCTTTCAGATTTCCACCTGATCTATCTTCAAAAGAGTTTGAATCATCTATATCCTTCCATAAAAATCTTCAGTGGCTTCCCATTGCCTTGAGGAAAAAAAAAATACAACACAGCTCCTCACCCTGGTATAAGACCCTCTGTGATCTGCTGTCGTATAAACCTTCTAGTTTACTCTCCTACAAGGTCTAGCTAGCCCTCACTACTTGCTTCTCTTTACATATGAAGTGTCCAGACCTTTGTGCCCACTGATAACTCAACTTGGATTGATCTTGCTAGCATTTCCCCCCAAGGCCTAGTTTGACTACTACCTCCCAAATGAGCACTCTGGTAACTCCATGTAAAGACTCAACACACCTTGTGCTAACTTTCTGAGAAGTGGCTTACACTCTTGTTAAACTCCTTATTTCATTTAGCCTTATATTTTAGTTAGTTGTTTACATCTCCCTCTTTCACCAAATATGAAGCTCCTTGAGGTTATGGACCATTTATTTAAATAATAGCCATCCCTCACCCATCCAATGTCTCAGATATAGAATCTAGAATATGGTGTGTGAAAAAAAAAGCCTATGGAATAAAATAACCGATAGAATTTCTATCCTCCTAACAAAAGACAGAGAATAAACACAGGAAGTAAGACTTATTTAGGAGCCATTGCTATAGATACATAGTTCTCAGTGGAATGGCATTTGTGGGTGTGGTTTTTTCCTTTCTTTCTTTCTTTTCTTTTCTCTTTTTATAAATCACAGATGTTGACATTCTTCCACCAAAAGGCTTCCTGGGTGAAAATGAATATTGAAAATCCTGTTCAGAAATAGGCAAACAACAGATGTTTCCTATCCAAATTTCTGCTTTAATTCAAGGCCTGTTTCCAAAATCTAGATCTCACTGTTATTACTGACCTGTTTTTATTTCTTTCATTCTCTCTGGACAAATTTTCACAATAGTTTTTATTTTCTAAAGCATTTTTATTACTGGGTACAATTAAATATGGTGTCTTGCAAAATAGAGGGAATGAATGAATCTTTAGTACTCACTGACAAAATAATGGTTGGCAGCAGTAGATAACAATTTCAAATACTGATGGAAATCTACTCTAAAATAAGTCCAATTAGATTCATAGTATCATTGAGAATGAAATTTTATATAGTAGCAATGTGATCAAAAGATCTGCATTTAAAATGGTTTATATTTTTGTAGTTAAAAAAAAAAGCATATGATTATAAGATAATTTCCTACCACGTAGGAGAGTGTTCTTTACAGAAATAAACAGACATACTTCTAATTGATGTTCATCTTCCTTTTATCCATTTTAGCTTCTGCTTAACTCAACCTAACAGTCCAGTTCATACAGATAGCAGGTGACTATAGTACTAAAAAAATACTTTGCTCAAGCAATTGTACTTGCCCAAAGTTGAGTCCTTAATTTTCCAAAGATGAACAATTTATACTTTGCCCTAGAATAATTAGATGATACATCAGGGGCCTTTTCCAATAAAAAATGAGATTCTATTGACAGTGGCTTGGAATCTAATACAGCCGGCAACATATCTCTAAAAGCTTTTCCTTATCTTTCAGCATAAACAATAAAATCATTGGCAAGGGGATGGAATAGCGCCTATACTTTACCTGGGTACTACTAGATGAACTCTGCAGATTATGCTGAGTGTATATTAAGTGAACACTGGAAAGGATTGTTCTGCACAAACCATGTGGTTATAGTAAAGCTTCTGCTCTCCACCTGCTGAGGTTCTTTTTTTGTAAAAGAAAGGGACACTTAGGGAAAAAGAGCATACCTTTGGAGTCAAAAGGCCTGAATCCAAACTCGGATAAACAAAGCTCTAATGACAGAGTTCTGCTATTTCCTACCAGGACAAATCTGAACAAAATGCTTCCTCATCTTCAAGAAAAGCAAAAAGTAACATTTACCACAAAGCACTGTATGAGGAATAAATGATAGATAAAATAAAATAAGGGTAGATACAAATGTGAAAGTCAACTATATTACTCCCAGCTTATACTGGAACCTTTAAGGTATATTAATGTCTTTTTTTTTTTTTCTTACTATGTTAATTGCAAGCAGTACTTTAGAGTTTTTTGGGCTATCTTTTACCCAATGAGGTATAATTCTGGGCAGTATACGAGTACTCAGGAGGGACAATTGAGCTTAAAAGAACAACACTCAGTCCTCTTATTGTAGGGTAATGAGGATGACAGGGGCTCTACACATGCAGTCCCGAGTGTGAATTTGTCTCTACCATTTCCGCACTTTAGTTTTAAGGCACAGTTACAGCTTCAGTGAGCTTAAGTTTTCTCATCCACAGAACGGAAATATTAATAATAGGTTTGCAAAGATTAAATGAGATAATGGTACTTGTCACATTAATGACAGCTAATATTATTCATCATATCAGAAAAATAAAACTGAGAGCATGAATAATTGAAGAATATTTGGACCAAGCAGTGACTCAAGTATAAGAATTAATTATCACCAGAGAGTACAACTGCAGACCATTTGCCATGAATTGTTACAGTTGTTTATTTTTCCTTGGAATAAATTACCTTTGGTTTTTGTGAAAGAGGCAAATATATGTATATATATAAAATATATAAATACGAATAAATATTTGTTAATTTAAACAATGAATGTGCCTATAGTCATGTATTAGTATTTATCCTTATAGTAAAGTGTTCCTGCTATAGTTACTATAACAAACAGCTCATGTGGGTAATACATAAATTAAGAGCAGCTTAGTGTTTCAGGATATGGAGAGTGGCAGGGCAGGCAGACTGTTTCTAGTCTCCTTCAGTGTGGCCCAAAGATCCTCAGTATTTTCCTCAGAAAACGATCTGCTTGGAAGAAAACAATGGGAGCTGGCTGGGGTGATGGATAGACTTGGGGCCTGATTTTTGAGGCTGGTTTCACATTAGACTTAGGCTAAGGAAGGCAAGGAAAGAAAGAGTCTCTCAAAAAAGAGTCCAGTAGAGGGAGGACAGAGAAGAGAGAAAATAAAGAGGCCAATAGTGTAAGAAGTAAGAGAAAGGTCAGAGAGTCATTCACAGGGAATCTAAAAGATGAAAGGATAAAATAAAGTACAATTACTGGCAGGATTTGAGATACTCGGATGAGTTCAGAAGCTGAACTGTCAAAAGTTCATCTCGAGTTTTTCTATTAGTGGAAAGATGTATCAGTCCTTAACAAGGTTTCACTTTGGAATAAAGGGGAAAGGAACATCATTCAGCTTGTGAGGTAGCCAGAAATGAAAGAGTTATCCTTGACAATGCCTATTCCTCAACCTTCATATCCAATTACTTAAGTTCCTTTATATTTTTACTCTTTGATATCTCTATAATCTTCCCATATTTGTCTATCTCTGTTGTTTCCACTCTAGTCCAGGCTTCTATCATCTTTTACTAAAACCACTATAGCAGCCAACTAACTTGTCTCCCAGAGTCCACCACTCACCCACCACCCACCCCAGACCTCTTCAGTTGTCTACTAAATATAATAGCTAGAGTGATCTTTTCCAAAGGCAAAACTAGTCATGTAGCACACCATCCTTAAAACACTTCCTTGGTTTCCATTATCTTTAGTATTAACATAAAAGTCAACAATCTATCCTATAAAGGCTGGCATGATTTGGTTTCTATTTCTTTAGCTCCTTCAGCTTGTATAGCACATGTCTCTTGTTCTGTGCTCCTTACTATTCAGTCTACATTGGTCTTCCTTCAATTTCTTATCATATAGAAAATATTTCAATACTTGTCAAAATGACTGAATTAATAATTATTTATCCTAATGAGTATTATTAGCGAGAAAATATTATTGCTCAACATTTGGTTAATAATCGTAAATAGAGTTTGCTAAGTGGAAATAAGTCTTTATGATTTTCTCAAAGATAAACTCACCAAATTACTACTAGTTATCGATCTATAATTAGAAATAGAAAATTGTGCCCAAATTTTTTGCAGGTAGAACATCTTTTACTTTATGCAATTCATAGAGACTTTGGGGAAGTATTTCACATTCATGATAAAGTATTTGAACAATTTTCTACTAGAATTTGATGAATTTCTTGTGAGAAGGCCACCTAACTGACTATCAGTCTTGAGAGACACCTAATGTCCTTTAACTGGTCTCTCAAGGGTTTTAATGACCATTAACCAGGGATTCTTTTTTAAACAATGATTATCTAATGATTTTTCCCTCACTCCTGTAAAAAATCCTGTACAAAGAGGAAATCTTTGCATTAGCTTTTTTAGAAAGGGTCTTCTCTTATGGCAAGTTTGAAATAAACATTTAAACAAGTTTATAACTAATTCACTCCAGTTGCTTTAACAGTACTAACCTGAGATGGGTAAAGAGCTAGCATCAATAAATAAGAGTACTTTAGTGGTCAAATACTCTCAGATCTACTAGTGGTACTCAAGCCAACCTTCTAGTATTATGAGTGGAAACTCTTGAAAAACACTGTGAATTTAAAATGTGCATTTCTTATTGCTTTCATTAAAAGATTGATCATTGTTCAAACAAAGTCTGATTTTAAATTTTCAGTATGCTTCAAAGAGTTTGATATATCTTTATGGATTACTGATTACCGTTTCCTCCATTCTCCTCCAAATCACTCTATCATGCTTAGGGGCATGAAGTTGAAGAGAAATTGTGTCTTGTTTGGTTTTGTAGTCATGGCAAACATCAGGTGCTCAATTGCGATTCATTCAATAAAATAATAACTGACCCAGAAATCACAATATGCCAAAATTTAAGCCAAGATTAGGATAACGTGATGCTAAATATTTTAAGTTCAACAACTGCATTTACATGTATGTCTCATTCAGCTATGTTTTCTACTTTGGGAAAAGTTACTCTTTTTTTTAATGATCAATTCAACAACATTTACTGAGAACCAATGATTCAACCTGCTGGGTCAGGAAGTGCTAAGAACAGGTTCCCTGTCTTATTTGTATAGTCTAGTTCTGTAGAAGTATGTGCAACAGGAAGTTGATAATAAGCTTGAGTCATTGGGGAAACCAATCCTTCCAAATATCCTATATTTTCTCTATGAAAATATAACTATTTGCGCATCAGCAAAAAGGAGTCTTCAAATCTGTTTATTTAGAAATCTATAAATTTTAAAGAGATTTGTTCTAAAATTTTTCCTTCTTGTGAAACTAAATTTCTAGTTATCAGATTACTATGTGCAACATAATTACAGCATTCTACAATTGTTAGGATGTAGCATATTATTAAATCTCTGAATAATTAATTACAACTTTCAATTAACATAGAATTGGATAATAGAGAAAAGAATATAAAAGAGACTTGTGATTATTACAAATTGAATAACAAACATTTTTTTAAGTTGTAACACGTGCAAATCTTTTACCTCTTGAAATAACAGTTTCTAACCCAGTTCCATTAATAAAGGCCCGTTTGATTGTTTGTGTTTTAATATCTGTCCAGTATAAACGTTCTTCAGATGCATCGAAGTCTATCACAGTAACATCATCAATATCAGGGACTGTAAAGGCCGTGATAAAATTAAAATATGGATTATCAATATCCACTCCTCTGATTTCAGAACGCCTTGCATAGAGAAGAAATTTTTTCATTTCTAGAAAAGAAATAGAAGTAAGTGTTTTTCTCTTATAAGCTTGGCAAGTTTGAAGCAGTCTAGAAATTCTAAAACATTACTTGTTGATGATTTAACAGATTTTTAACACCAGAAAATCATAATCAAGATTTGATGGAAACATTAATGCAGAAATGATTTATTTTTAAATTAAAGTACTTAATAGAAACAAATGTAAAACAAGTTAGAATCTTAAGTCATCATTTTTCTTTAGTTAGAAATGCCAAGAAATTCTCAGTACTTGATTTGATCTTAGAATTTCAAATAAACTTGCTAAAATACATGAACTCTACATATGTCAAACGACCATAGTATTCGTTTTTGTATATAATTGTAACAATATTGCATTGCATTAAATGCTTTCTGAAGGAATCTAAGAACATTTTTTCTATACTACCTTTGAATGAAATGAAATTAAACATTGCTTTTAAAAATCATGTGCATGTTTTCCCTATGAAAATTAGAGTTCTAATAACGTTAAAGCATGCTTTATTGTAAATTTTTGTAAATCCGTAGTAATGAACATTGTGAGGCATTGTATCATTTTTACTTCCCTAGGCACTTTTCTTGCACTGAGTTTGTGAAATATTAGTAGATTAAATAGAAATAGGAGTCACAGATATTCTATTCTTTCATTGTTCTCTTTGAGTTTGAGATATGTCATGATTGTATAAAATTAATTAAATCCACATATGCCTAAATTCCTGAATTAAGATTTTGTGAGTAGATTCTTCCCTGTCCTTAAAAGTAATTGCTTTGCAAATAAACAAAAATGACTCAAAACAAAACAAACCAGAAAAACTCCACAGTCTGGTTTTCATTCACAAATTTTATTACTTTTTTTTTTAGTTTAAATGTGCTATTTATTTTTTACAAATCTTTCCAACTTATATATTTTACTTCATTTTTCCCCCCTTCAAGTTGATAATCCCCTACAAAATGATGCTAAAGTGACTTTAGAAGAGCAGGAGGAGATTAAAGCTGTTAAGTACCTCTTTGTTATGCAGGTTACCTACATCATCATTTTCTGATAATGCACTTTCCCTTACAAATCTCCCTGTTTTGTAGAGATAAATTCTGCTAACACTCCAAATAAGAAAGTTGCAAGAAAAAATGCATAAGGTAATAAATAGCAAAGTGCAGCGTATCACATATTTAAAGAATTTGTCAGTCTCCCCAAAAATAGATGAATCATCAATATTCTGGAAATAGCACCACCTCGAATGTTTTTAAGAACAGTAAAAACCTCTTCTGCTTTACATTGAGGAAAATCTGAATGCTAACACAATTTGACAGCATTCAATTTGAATTTTAGATAAGAACTTTAAGAAATTTACCATAGCAGGTCTTCTTGTCTGAGGAAAGCTTCATCAAGTGGGGGCACACACAAGCAGCGCTCCTATTATGATTGATCAGACACATGTGAGAGCAGGGCCCTTTGCCATCATTAGCTGCACAGGGATTGGGAGCTGTAATTACACAGTGAAATATTAACAATAAAGAAGGAAGAATATATTAGGGAACCTCGGAGGTTGACCAGGGTTATTCACTTAATGATTCAAAGTGAAGTTCCCTACATGGCACCCATTACTAGGGTGATTAATATGACAACAATAGACAATCATATACAGCAATTACATTAATAAAAACATTTTTCCTCCTCAAAGATAACAACTAGGATAACTCCCTCAATTTTCTCTAAGATGAATGGTATACATTCTATTGCCTTAGAAGCAAAGGTTTTGCTTTTCCCCAGGAAACTGCTGTTACATATATATCCTTCCTTCAGGCCATTTCCTGTTTTTCAAATCAGAAGTCTATGTGAAAAAATGTTTGTCTTCTTTCATTATTAAGACATGCACTTCTTCATTTTTTTTCTGTATTGATTGATTCCACGGCTCAAGTTTGCTTCACATACACACACACTAAATTCTACTGTATAAATAAATTGTGATATATTCAAATTTAGAATGGAATGTTAAATTTTGCAGTTCAATGTCATTCTCACATTCTTTCATGTTTCTTGTCTGTCATCATGCTTTTTGGATAAGATTTTAATCTCAATTGATCAATAACTGTTCTCTTCAATCTTATTTTTATAGGGCTTATCTAGTAAAATAAAGTCTTTACAGCCAGGCTACTAAATTGAAGGCAGAAAAGAGTTACATCTTCTTATCCCACCAGTAGTATTTTAGTTTTCAACTAACGATATCTTCCTAACAGGTGGACCTATTGCTTAGAGTACTTAATATCTGTCATGGAGAGTTTTAAAGGACAAAGAATAAAAAACAATGGGATATAATAAAATCGTAGGAGATAACGGGAATTAACTGAATTTGATAAATACTCAACGTGGCTTTTGGCAGTCTTCAGCACCCTTCCCCCAAGGTAAGAAAAATAATCCACATCGTTGCATTTGATAAAATAAATAAAAGGAAATGAAAGACTCGGAAACATTTTCCTAAGAAAATCAATTAAAAACAAAAACTATTAGAAAAGAGTGGAAGCTCAAGTCTAGAGATTGCTTAGGAACGCAAGTCCCTCTATCACATGGAGTAAGTGCCACATATTCTACTTTCTTCCCTTTTAACTTTATCTACTACAATTGGAGTCCCCAAGGAAATGCAAGTTAGAGAAGCAAGAGAGTAGGTGTGAGGATTATTGAGGAGGAAAAGTGTTGCAGGAGAGGAGGTGAAATGAAGAGTCACTGTTGGAGAACTGCTAGATGCCTAGAGTCAGGGTCCCCTAGCTGTGGTAGATAAATAAAACTGAGTCTTCAACACTTGAAAAAAAGAAGAGGATGAGGAAGAAGAAGAAAAACAGAAAGCATAAAGAGGAGTCAAGGAGGAGAAGGAGGAGGAAGAGGGAGAAATTTATTTGAAAACATTGACATAGGGAATGCTATTCCTCTTAAGGAAATTCAAAACATAATCCATGACAGCTCGATGATGGGTACTTGGATTTCATTTTGGACATTACTATTTTTAGCCAAGAATCATACTAGCTCTTCTCAACATCTTGTAATTGTGATAAAATACTTTTTAAAAACAAAGATAAGATATTAAATTTCTATATACCTACTAAAGAATTATATTGACTTTGTAGCCCAATATCCATATTAATGATAACACTGTAAGATAATATTCACAATATTTTGTGCTTCACAGCATGGAAAATCCACAATGATATCTTACTTTCAATTTTTATCTCTTCCTACTTTGAAATAATGCTATTAAATCTTTTTGAAGTTTCTTTCTAACCATGCATTTGAACAGATACCTATTCTAATTACCATATTAAGGAATTTGGTTCACAATACTCACATTCTAGTCCAAAGCAGGGATTAGCATATAGTGACGTCTAAGCCAAATCTGGTCCACTAATAATAAAGTTTTATTGGCACATAGCTATGCCATTAGTTTACATGTTATCTATGGCTGTTTTCACACTACAAATAGCAGAGGTGAGCAGTTTCAGCAGAGACCATATGGCCCACAAAGCCTTAAAATATTTATTATCTGGCATTTTACAGAAAAGATTTGCCAACACCTAATATAAAGCAATTAACTATTTTACAAGAAATACTGTTGCAAAATCCAATATCAATATGGGGGTTGTAAACTCCTACAAGACCAAAACTATCCCATTTATTTGTATTCAGGAAATGGGAAAAGCTGACCAGTCAATGGAATGCTGTAAGCAATCTTAACAGATGAAATTTAAATATAGCTGTGCAGACTGGGTTCACGGATAGTTCATGTTATCTAAACTCAAGTTGACCAAACAAAGAACCTCAGAAACAAGTGTAACACTCCTCCTTATACTTATGCATTAAATAAATATTTATGAAGCATCTATTTTTTCTGCCTCGTTTTAAGAAGCTGGGATATAATAGTAGACAAGACATAGTTTTTGTACCAAGGAGTTTACGAGTCTGTACTCCAACCCTATACACCATTCTCTCCAATTCTATGGTCACTGGCTTAATTTAGGTTCTCTGCATCTCTTGCTTGGATTGCTGTGCTAACTTTCTAACTAATCTCTTGATTTCCAGTCTCTCTTCATTGCGTAGTTATCTTTCTAAAACACAGGCTTGATCATGTAGCTGCCTTGCTTAAAAACCTTGGATGGCTTCCCACTCTCTTTCTCACAAAGTCAATCTTATCTCCTACCATTTTCCCCAAGATTCCTCGGCACTTGCCAGATTGGTCTACCTGTTGTTCTCATGCATCCGCCAGGTCTTTATCTGGATCCACTCCACTTATTTTTGTTAAAAATGGCATCAGTCTTCCAAACTCAAAAAATTTTAACTTCAGAGCATTTTCTTCACTTCTCTTTCACTACCATATTTAATCAGTTGTCAAGTATTGTCAGACTTTTCCTAATAGTGTTTCCTTCTTTCCATTTTTACCTCTCTTTTTCCAACATGAAGTTTTATCTCATCACTTTTGTATGACCCTTATGGCCATGGAACTGGTACACTATGGTACCTCCCAGAATATGCCAATCTCTTTCTCTAAGATACCAACCTATCTTCCAATCTCTTTCTCTAAGATACCAACCTATCTTCCAGGCTTATCTACCACTTTCCTTCTACATACACAGAATGCACATGCCAAAATGGACTGCTCATTGTTCTCTGAAAATCTATAACTTGTCCTTTTTTGCCTTTACATGACGTATTTTTTTCCTGTAGAATTTCATCACCACCATCTTTTCATTAACATTCCTTCATGAACCAGCTCAAGACATTTTTCTTCCACAAGTCATTTTCTAATGGAGACAGCTAATGCTGATTTCTTTCATCACTAAATATTAGTTTTAATTATTGACTATAGAAGGCATTAGGACATTTATTGTTTACTGTCCTATTTTCTGATTGTCTTTGACATTAAAGAGGTTCAGAACAGGCCTCCCCAAGATGTGCCACTTTGGCATGTGGGATATTTTGAGCTAAAGGCAATCGAGACCTTGCATGCTCAAGAGAAACTTTTACCTCTCCCTTAAAGAATTTAAATTGGGGGCCTTGTCCATAATAGGAGTTACTACCAGAAATAACTTTTTATGACCTACTTGTATGGCAAGGCAAACTTCTAATTAGTGAACATCTGCTCTTCTTATCAACCCATGAATTACCCTCCTCCCCTCTGAAGACTCAGGCCCCTATCCCATGCCTCAGCTCAATATGCCATACAGACCTCACTTTACCTTTTTGTCTCTGACCCTCTCACGTATGTGGGGTTTCTGTATGTATGCAATTAAATTTGATTTTCTCCTATTAATCTGTCTTAATTTAATTCTTATACCAGCCAGAGGAACCTAGAAGGGTAGAGGAAAATGTCTTCCTCCTCCACAACATATATTCATATATTTTATATCAGTATACACCAGTGTTTCTAGCTAAATCAGGGTTTGGCAAGTTTTTTTCTGTAAATGGCCAGATAGTAAATATTTCCACCTTTGCAGGCCTTATGCCCCTTCATAGTAACTATCCAACTTTGCTATTGTAGCACAAAAGCAGCCATAAAACAATATGTGAGTCAATGGGCATGTCTATGTTCAAATAAAACTTCTTTGTTTATAAAATAGGCAGAAGGTTGAATGTAGCCTAAGGGCCTTAGTTTGTCAACCTCTGAGCTAGAGTATAAGTGTTAAGCTGGCAGGAATTATGACCGAAATACATACAGATTGTCTTTTCCTAAAATTTCTATGCTATCTATTATTGTGTTAGACTTGACACTTGGGTTTACATGTATGTTCAAAAAAGGCAGCAATCTAAAATTTGGAAAATGAGTTTATCTTGTAAAGTGCATCATAGCTCTAGGTGAAGAGACTAAAAAATGCATAACAACAATACTTTATAGGAGAACCAAATGTTAATTACACAATCACACAAGACCGATGTCTCCTCTGTGAAGAAAACAATATCATTAAAGATAATTTCATATTTTATGCAAATTATATCTAATTGCTGTTCATTTCTCATCAGCAAAAAATAAATACTTTAAACCCAAACAATTATTTTATCCATTAAATTTAAATAAAATATATGCAAATGTTGGTGCAATATAAAATATGTATGATATTTATTTACCTAATAAAACTATGCCCAAAGCACAAGAATGCTAGGATACAAACTGTTGGATAAGAAGAAGATTTTCTCCCTCCTATGTAGCCATTTATGATAGTAACTAATATTCATCCATTAATGAACTTTATCAGTACAAAAATAATAACTAATACAATAAAATAATTTATCTATATTATTTTCCTTTTAGAAAAGAATTTAATATTTTTAAAGAATTTTCAGAAGGATCTTGCAATTAGACACTAATTCCAAATCCTATTTTCCTTTGACAAATATCTTCAAATTATAATTTAATATTGAAGAAGTAGGGTGAATTTCTTATTCAAAATGCACACATATAACAACATATGTGCAAATACAAGATATTTTAATTACTTTAGTTTCACCAGATTCCAGCCATGATAGGCATACAGGCACTACTTTCATCAAATTATATCATATTTTATGAGTTAATTTTATATTATACCCTATTTTTATGAAGTTAGAAAAAAAACGTCTAGGGGCCGGCCCGGTGGCACAAGCAGTTAAGTGTGCGCGCTCTGCTGTGGTGGCCCGGGGTTCGCCAGTTCGGATCCCTCGCGTGCACCAACGGACCACTTGGCAAGCCATGCTGTGGCGGCATCCCATATAAAGTGGAGGAAGATGGGCATGGATGTTAGCCTAGGGCCAGTCTTCCTCAGCAAAAAATAAAAAAATAAAAAAAATAAAGAGGAGGATCGGCAGATGTTAGCACAGGGCTGATTTTCCTCACACATACAAAAAAATAAAATGTCTAAAAATCTGACCTGATCTTCCATTGATATCTTTACTTCAAAGAGAAAATTTTTAAAAGCCACAAATACTATTTCCATTTATTTGTGCACAGTTCTCTGTTAAAGGGTCAAAACAAACATGTAATATCATGTTATATTTATCAGTGAAGTGTATCTTAAAATATCAATGAAATTTCAATTATTCTAAAGAGGTGACATGTCTTTCTGGTATCTTCATTTACTGGCTGCTTATTTCCCTTTCTGTATGACTTGAAAGAACAAGCATTTGTGTCAGGAAAGTTTCTATCTTTACAATGATTTTATAATCACAAAAAGCTCTTTATCTAGAACAGTGGTTCTCAAAGAGTGGTGGTGGGGATTTTGCCTCCCAGGGCACATTTGGAAATGTCTGGAGACATTTTTGGTTGACACGCCTTGGGGTACTATTGGCATCTTGTGAGTAGAGGCCAGGGATACTAATAAACTTTCTACAATGCACAGGAAAACCACCACAACTAAGAATTCTGGCCAAAAATGTGAAAAATGCAGAGGTTGAAAAGTCCTGGTCTCAGAGTAGAACTATGGATTCTGCATCTTCATGGATCTGAATGAAGGGCTCTAAATCATTTTGGTTTGTATGACTGAGGCAAGTACATCAAACAAAACAATACCAAGGAACAAGAAATTTCATGATTCCTTTCTTACTAATCTTTTCTACCACTCCAAGGTAGACTGTATTGTATCATATTTTAAAAATAGCAATTTATAATGCAACTAAACTTACTACCTGCATATTAATTGCTTTGTAGTTTTGTTATTTGTATTATATTTTGCCAAAGAAATAATGCTAAAAATGGTAATTAAGTTTTTCAGATGAACCAACAAAGCCCATTAATTCATAATATGGCCTTCAGATGATACAGAAGGATTCATTCAAAAAGCAAATTAAGTGCTAGTCTATACCTGGTACTGAACGCAGAGGACTATGTTTTATAGGAAGGAGTATAAGAGGAGACAGTGAGTTCCACTTTGATTCTTTTATATCAATAATTGGAATGAGGCAGCAATGTATCTTTGGCATGTTTCAACTCCCATTTCTCCTCTTCATTGTTCATTCTTCTCTTCTTCAACCAGGCTCCCAGTACTGCATGATGTTCTTTTTTTTTTTATTTTATATTAATTTTGTTCCCCCAAAGCCCCAGTAGATAGTTGTATGTCATAGCTGCACATCCTTCTAGTTGCTGCATGTGGGACGTGGCCTCAGCATGGCCGGAGAAGCAGTGCATCCGTGCGCGCCTGGGATCTGAACCCGGGCCGCCAGTAGCGGAGCGCGCGCACTTAACAGCTCAGCCACGGGGCCAGCCTTGCATGATGTTCTAAGCACCTCATTATAGGAGCCTCACAAGTTTACTCAAATCTCAAAAATTCCTCCTTGCTGTGATATCATCTGCCTTTCATTTCACTGCAGTCAGAATTCTCATTTCTTCAAAGCTGCTGATTGAAACTACAGGTAAAGGTGAAAGCATTTTGATTTAACTATTTCTCACCAGCTTTCCATTCTTAGAAATATTAGCATTTTAAAATAGGGTTCATGTTAAATAAAATGAATCTCCCACTGATAGTACAGAAATATATGAAATAAAGAGATGTTATTAAACAGAGGGAAAACAATATTTTGTAACAGAATTAATAATATATAGGATGGAGGGTACACACACATATACACATACATATATATACATCTATACACATATATACACACACACACATATAGAGAGAGAGAGAGAGAGAGAGAGAAATTTGGATTATATGACCGGTAGTTGGATCTTGATACAGTAAACTGGGGAAGTGAACAGTTTAAGCAACGTGCAAATATTTGAGATTCACCTCCACCACACTGAAACATGGTTTTAAGAGTATTTGTTTGTTTTTCCTTAAACTCTTTTATTAATCATATGAAAAATGTTGCTTGTGATTGCATGTATTAATGTCCCATAAGGAATCCCTCATTCTTCAAGTTTCATAAGTCATACTTTGTCCCCTAAAGAAGCAATATTACTAATATTCCTTGAAACTAGAATCTTTTTTCTTTTTTTGCAAAATAAGATCAGCTGGTTTTCCTACAAATGATGTCAAGAAAAGTTTCATTTTCTAGAGAAATATTTTCCTGAAGCAATTGGAGGCACTTATATCATTTCCATGTTAAAAACACTGAGAAACAGCCTGTAATTCTCCTTATATTGTTATAACATAATAGGCAAGTGAGATAAAAATTGATAGAAATAGTAAATGTTCCAAATATGGAATACTTTATTTTTATCGCAATATGCTAGATGAGTGCTAAGTGTTTTTATAAGAATTATTTCTTTTATTCCTCTTATTGGACATTTTTCTTTATAAAAATAAATTACCTCCATGTTACAGAAGAGTAAACTTAGTTTTGAAAAAGGTAAAAAAACTTATTTACAATCGTACAGCTATTAAGATGGGGAATATAGTTTCAGATTCCAGAGCGTGAGCTCTAACCGCTATACATACCATCTCTCTAAATGAAGCAATTCACTTAGAATCATTCATTCATTCATTTAACAGTTCATGGACACCTTACAAAAAAGGGATGGGGGATGGAAGTGTAATTTCTATAAAGATATTTAATCTAATTGTAACTGTGAAGAAACTTCTCATCTCTCATCCATTCTGTTTCTGTACCTTGATTTGTTTTTCTAAGGGAGATTGTCATATTAATGTGTTATATGAAACAGTTATATGGTTTTAAGAACAAAATTAAAAGGGACAGTTGACTCATCAGCCGTTTTTTGTCTTTGAAAGAAAAATAAAATGGTCTCTGCAAAATATTACTATTTTTATCAACAAATATTTATTAAGTCCCCATTGAATTGAGTCCTTTTCAGAAGGAAGAAAAGTTTCTTCAAGAAGAGAAAAACTTCTTATAATTGGTGAAAGTACAATGGATAAAGTATTTGTAACACTCTCTATTTAAAGTGACAATCATATTCTGGAGTCATATCAAGGAAAGATTCCAGTCAGAACAAAGAAAGAAAGCAATATGGAAGAAAATTGAAAAAAACCCATAGTGGCGGAATCTTTCTGAATTCATGAAAAAATTCAACTCCCCTGGGTGTTTAATCATAACTAGAAGTCATGATTAAGAAAACACCTTTGGACTGAGAGAGGACACAGAGAAAGATAGCAAACCTGCTGGATGAGAGAAGGTGTGCATATAACAGAAGAAAGTTATACTTTCTCTGTGTTTACTAACAACTTCCCTTATCAGATGAAGGGGTGGTGATGTGTAAAACAAACTAAGAGAATTGTGTGTCTGTCTGTCTGTCTGTGCATCTGTGTATTTGCCTATCATTTACTTAACAATGCTTATATAGTGCTTAGTATTTGCCAGGTATCTTCTAAGTGCTTTAAAGAGGCTAATGTACTTAATTTTTGCAAGGATTCCATTTTACAGATGAAAAAACTAAGATAGATAATGGTCACACAGTCAAGAAATGACAAAAGTTAGAATGTGAACCCAAACAGTCTGGCTCTAGAATCTTGCTCTTGATTACTACATCTCTTAAGCTGATTACTATCAAGGTCATCTCTTTTGCATTTACATTGTGTTACTTAATAATATAAGCCTATTGTTTAATAAATTATATTTTTTATTAAAAAGACTTCAAAATTCATACTAATATCTAACCTCAGACATACTTAAGATCCCTAGGACATATGCAAACAACTCCAGTAAAATTGTTCTAAATAAAATTATGGCTGACTTTCCTCCAGTCTGCCAAATCCAATGAATACATGTACGTCTTTATCTTTCTTGACGTCTCTGTAAGAGTTAACACAGTTGGCCACTGTCATCTGAAACTCTTAGTTTTTTTGACTGTGTTCCCTTTTTCTGGAATTTCTTAGTCACCATCTTCTCAGCTTTCTTCTTTGCATTCCTCTTTAATGTCAGTTTTCTCTAAGGTTCTGTCCTCACTCTCTTCCTATTTTCTGTAATGCTCTTAGGAAATCTCATTTATCTTCTTGTTTTCAAGCTACAACTGAATAATTACCAAAGCTCTAGTTCCAGCTCAAACTCTCCTTGCCTTTACGGCCCTGAACATTCAACTGTGTCCCAGAGGTACCTCAAATTCAGCATATCTAAAGTTTAATTTTTCAATTTATCCTTTAATCCAGATGCCAGTAAACCTCGGCCTGCAGGCTAATACCGGCATGTAAACTACTTTTTTAAGTGGTTGAAAAAAATAAAAATAAAGAATAACATTTCAGGGGCTGGCCCCATGGTGTAGCAGTTAAGTGCACGCGCTCCACTGCTGGCGGCCCAGGTTCAGATCCCGGGTGCGCACCGAGGCGCTGCTTGTCAGGCCATGCTGTGGTGGCATCCCACATGAAGTGGAGGAGGATGGGCACAGATGTTTAGCCCAGGGCCAGTCTTCCTCAGCAAAAAGAGGAGGATTGGCATGAATGTTAGCTTAGGGCTGATCTTCCTCACAAAAAAAAAAAAAGAAAGAAGAATAACATTTTATAACACATGAGAATTATATGAAATTCAAATTGCAATGTCCATAAATAAAATTTTATTGACTATACCCATTCATTTTAGTTATGACTGCTTTCACACAAAACGACAGAGTTGAGTAGTTGCAACAGAGACCATATGGCCCATAAAGCCTAAAATACTTACTATCTGGCATTAAAAAAGAAACAACAGGCCCAAAATGGAGTCACTTGTGCTAAGCCCCACATCAGCAAACCAAGATTTAATACCTAACCTAATTGCAGTTCAATCTTTCCAAGGAATGTGACCTTTAACCAGTCAATCTGGAATCACTTGGTCAGCACTAGTGAGGTCATCTGCCTGATAGACCCCCGCCTTCCCCCAAAGGGGGTGACTGTCTGAAACAATCCACTCTTTGCTAGAAACTTTCTTTCCCCCACCCCGTCTGCTTAGAACAGCTTTCCACTTTTTATAGCTTTTCAGAGCTCCTTTCTATCAACTAGATAGAATGTTGCCCGATTCATGAATAATTGGGTGAAACCAATTAGATCTTCAAATGTACTCAGTTGAATTTTGTTTTTTTAACAGATTTGGTGGCAGCAGTGGGATCAAAGAAGACCTCTGCTTCATGGAAAATGAGAAACATAGACATGGTACCCATGAACCCTTTTGAGTTTTCTGTCTTCCTTGCCATTTTTGAAAGCTGTGGATGAGTTCCTCTCGGTTCTGTGCTCCACTTTCTGTGTTGAGCTCCCGATCTAACTGGCTTTCCAGTCAGTTCCACATTGGGAACTGCTGGTAGTTCAGACCACAATTCCCCCATTTGAGTGGAAAACCCCAGCCCTTGGTTCTGTCCCCAGACTCTATGCCAGGAACTGCTGACAGTTTAGTCTGCAGGTTCCCATTCATTAGGAATTGTTCCCCAGATTCCACGTCGGGAACAGCTGGTGGCAGTTCCCCATTTGTTTGGAATCAGTCCAGAGTTACCATTCTTTGCAGTCTGCTGGTTCAATCCTTTCCCTAATCTCCAGTTCCACAGGAATTGGTGGTGGAGTGCACAGGGCCTTCCTTGGCTGGACTGCATTAACATCTCTTGTTTTCTGCTGGTGTATTAAGGTGCACATACTTGTTTGTCTTGTTTTGTGTAGGTAAAAGCTACTGCTAATGGGAATATTGGAAGCCAAAAAGCCACAAAAATTGATGGGTATGGGTCAAGCCCTTAAAAGCTGTTAGAGTGCTCACCACCTAACTCTAAGACACCCACTTTAGGATAAGTTGGGCATGGAATGGGTTAGATTGACACTAGGTCACCTACCAAACTCAAGAAAATTTCCATGCAATGAGGTACCCCGTAAAACACCACACAATTTCCAATTCAGCAGCACATCCCTCTTAGGTATTAGTTTGGCTCTGAGAGATCCAAAGGTTTAGCTAAAAAAGAATGGGATCCTTAAGCTCCAAAGAGTCAAAGGCACCACCTTCCAGTACACTATTTAATGTCCATGAACTATAGTCCTGGAAACTAGAAATATCTATAAAAATGACAAAAATTATAGACACAAAATGTATCTAGAACAACACCTAGGCCCCCATATCGCACCCTCCTCCCTAGGGTGGACTAAAACACTGGCCCAGGGGTCAATGCCTCAGTTGTAACCAACTGGAACACTGGAAAAGAGACTATCTTGAAAGGGTCTATGCAAATTTTTCAACATCAACTCGAATGCTGCTATATCTACCCTGCAAAGAAGGGCCCCCATATAGGCCCCTCCCAGAGTTGATGAGACTCCAAATGATTTTCTGGTAATCAGCTACATTATTCCCTTAAACAGACAAGAAAAAACTAAAAGTAAAGTTAATAAAAAAATCTGTCAAATTTTGGTAGATACTAGAGCTACACCCTCTACTTTAAACCTCACTTGAAGCCTTCAGATGGGATCCTGGGAAAAACCAGCAGAAGCTGGCTAAAGGTGAAAATTCTTATCAGAGTTGGCTCTCCGGGTTCTCTGTCTGTAGTACCCAGTAGAGAGAGAAAAATAAAATTTCATGCTGTCCCATGCTTTGCAAATCTAGGCCATTAGTTATTGATCGTTAGGAGTGGCTCTAGATCTTATGAAGATAATATCTTTTGCAGTCACTTTGACAATGCCCCTTGGGTCCATGGGGTTGTTTAATACTGCCAGAAATATTTGCTGTTTGTCCCAAATGAAACCTGATAAGATATTTGAAAGGATTTAATAACTCTAAGATCAGAAATTTGGCCAAATTGGAAGCTGATATTCAGAGCCTAATGGGATTTTTTTTTAGGCTTTTTCCCCGAAGCTAAGTGTACCCAAAGGGAAAGGAAAACATGCCAAAATAGGTGGATGGGTGTGTTATTCCTTTGATATCATTCAGGATACAACCCAATTCTTTGAGGAATTAGAAGCAACTCTCCTTATCCTACAAATCTTTGCAAGACCAGAAATGCAGCTCTAAAAGCAATTCAAAGTTCACCTATCTTTACCATCTCCAAAAACCTCCCCTATTTATCTTAAAAGGCTTGTAAGTATTGTAGAAATTCTACTGTTAGGGAACAAAGGTCCATCTTAGAGGAGCTTGCATTTTTTTCCCTGTGCCTTTGAGATGTAAATATTCTACCTGATCTTCTCCAGAAACTCTTATCTAGGCCATCTCTTTGAAATGCAAACTGCAGGAAGGTACTTCTTAACAGAGGGAAAAAAAAGGGGGAGAGAAGAGGCTTTTTACAATACAAACTGCCATAGAAGCTCCCTTGCCCAAAATCTAGTCCATGGTTTCTATATGATTACTTGTTGAGGACAAATACAAATCTTAAAAGTCTTCTTCACAAATATTAGTAAAAAGCTTTAACCATCTGAGCAGGTAACCTTAATTTATTCCAACTTCCAGAGATATAATTTGGACCCAACTTCTTTTATTGTGCCTGACTCGGCTAAAATTTTAAAATGGAAGCTATAAGGTTTCTGTGTCTGTCTATATGTTTGTGTGTGTCCATGTATGCATGTTATAGTTGTATAATAATTTTCTACCTCCAGATGGTATTGCCAAAATTAATTTGTAAAGAGTTCTATTTCATTAGCTTAAAGAAAATTAAGCACTTATATGAATTAAGGATTCTCAAAACTCTTAGAAATATAAAAACTTAACCCAAATGTTTTTTAAGTTCACATGATATAGGATTAATTTTTAGTAAATAAAAGCTAGTTTAAGGTTGTTGGTTTAATTAAAATAGGTGTGTCTTCAGAGTTATCAGCATTAAAAACAATACAGACACACAACTTTTATCTACCTGGGCTTACTAACTGAATAAATTCATGTTATCTCTGTTACAAAATTTGTCAGCCAGAAAAATAACTTAGGACGATGATTGACTTTGTCTAATGTTTCATGAAGTTTTTGTAGGTAATCTAAACGTAACTGTTAAGAACAAATGATTTAAATAGATATAAAGGAGATAAGAGTTTCTAGGTGAACTTTTCAGAAAATAGTTTCCAAAATCTTTTGTTTACTCAAAATCTAAAGTTTTGGTAAGTTAAATGATGAATTAATTCAAATTAATTAAATATCTAGATCATCTCCAAATAAAATAAAATACTGAAACATTACAAACATTGGGTTTATCCCTTTTGGTTTCTTTTACAGAGGAACTAAAGATAATGGGTCTATTAGTAAACAAGTTTTGTGCCACACTGGAAAAATTACAATGAGGAAGTATATGTTTCTGGAAATTATAAACAGTATTTATAAATTTGCAAAGCCATAGAATGTTCATATAAAAGAGAGTTCACGATTATTTACTTCTTTAATTTCACTAGAAATTAAGGTTTTCAAGGGTTAAGAATTCTAATATATGTTACTAAAGCTACTAGAAGTAATAAGGGTAACATCTCTGTATGTTACCCTTGGTCTGCTTTTGATACCAGATTGTGAAAGGTCCTTCTTCCTTTCTTCCTCTATATGAGGAAAGTACGATGTGTGTTTTTGGTAAGAGAAAGTCTGAGGAATGGAGATGTATTTTTGTTGATAGAAAAGAAAGTGATTTTGTCCTGAAGTGAGGCTGGTTATTTCAGAATGGGAAAGAGGAAAAAGACAGGATGAAATCTCAATGTAAAAAAAGTCATAGAAGGTGTGTGAAAAGAATCTTGAAAAGAAATTTTATGTGTGGTCAATTGGCTAAGATTAGAATGGATTCAATTTAATATATGAGTTTTAACATCAAAAATATACTGGTGCAATTGGTCTTCTCTCTGTTAAAAGAAAAAAGTTTTCTTGGACTCTTGGCCTGCTTTTGATACCAGATCGTGAAAGGTCTTTCTTTACCTTTTAAGTAATCTGTCTGGACAGCAAAGATTTTGTGTCTTACCAAAATAATTTGCCAAGCTTCATGTTATCTTTATCATCAGGTCTTTCAGTACTTAAGAAAACTGAGTCTTCTGTATTAAAAAAAAGCTAAGGTAAACTACTTAACTTTCTGTATTTGCCTACAAAGTCTCTAATTGTCACTGTGGTTAAAGAGAGAACTGGATGTTGCTTCACAGTGATATATGATCATATTTTTCCAAGTGTTTTTTAAAACGTTTTGATATTTTTGACAAACTTCCCCAAATCAAATTCCAAATGAAGTCTTTTTGACCTTGAAGTATTTTGATATTTTCCAGAGGATCCCTGGAAAATTGCAAAATATCTGTCCTCTTTCCTTATAAAAGAGAGTTATTAAACTAATTAGGCTTATTTTAATATGTTAACTTACATGGGAAACACTGTCAAGTAAAAAGTAATACTAAGCCTTCTTTATGTTGTATTTATATGGGTACATGTTAAAAATGTTCAAGAAATTGTGTAAAATTCCTGAATATCTGATATGTCCTGGTATAATGTTATCAGTCATAATTTCAGTTACCATCTTAAAATGTTGTGTGTCACAGAAGTAACCAAATTTCCTTGTCAATCCCATTATAACGAACTCTCATCAGATCTTTAACAATGGACATTTTATTTCTGTCATTTATAGCCAATTATTGCTTTACTCAGATTATTTGCAAATGTATTCCTGTAAGAGTGCTTCATCTTCAAGGAGATTCATGGAAAGGACCTTGACAAGTAGAGGTTTCTGATAACTTTAAGATCATAAAACTGAACTGGGTAAGAATTTTCAGAATTAATGGAAAAAATGGATTCAAGCAGAACAGGTATTAATTACACAGGACTGAATAAACTGAGGAGGAGGATTATAATGTTTTTATGACTTTTTGAAACATTGCTTGTTCCTTAATGTTTTGCTTTTCCAGGTTTAAGGAAACCTTTTCTCTTAAGCTATGACTTACAGCAATTTGGTAAAGTATACCTTTGTAAACAAAGGTAAAACACTTACTTTTCTCCCTACCCGATCCCTCCAGAATTTGGAAACTCTTGAGTATTCTTTTCACGGCAACATAGACAGTTATTTTCATAAGTTCAATAAGAATCTGTTCTCCTTGTACCAGGACACAACTGGAAACATTTGTGTTTCCACAAACACAAGGCTTGGCTTGGCTATATTGCCAAGCCTTTGACTGGAGTGTCATGTTTGAGAGAAATGTGATAGACTCAGACATGACCAGACAGCTTTAAGGAGCTAAGGTTGACTTTATGAAACCAATAAAGCCCCTTGGAAAAATGAGCCTGGTGCTCTGCTTACCAGTTTCCTGGCAGCCTTACCAGGTGAGTAAGGAAGGTCATTTCCTCACACACCCAGGAACCTCAGGATATTTTGGGGACCTCAAGAAAAGAGGAATTTACCTGAACTATAGGTATTGTAAGTAAAATCTGATGGTGAGTCTTTGGTTTGGCTTCCTGACCTCAGAGGCTTTTAAGAGTTCAAGCTGAGATTCCTTATGAAGAGTTTCAGCAAAGAAATCTTAAAAAGAGCCTATATGGTCAATCACTATTCTTACTGCACTTATGTAAATAATCAGGCCAGGTTTAATGCAAACAAATTAGTTTTACTGCGATTATTTTTTGTAAAAAAAAAATTAGTATGATTGTAGAGAGAAAAATTATGTTTGCACCTTTATAGGTATTAGATTCTACTCCTGTTAATTGTCTTTGAGGTCTTGTTATACACCTGTAAACTGGATTGGATCCTGAATTCTTCTAGTTTCCTCAAATATCTGGCTAGGACACTCCAAGCTAACATTTCCAGTTTTCTTCCAGCCTTCTGATTTGGAATCACTAAGAACGACGACTGCCTTTGAATCTCCTTGGAAAGGACTATGCCAGGTCTTCCTCACTACCCAGATGGCAGCCAAACTTCAGGTACATGAACCTTGGCTACATATCTCACAGCTGAAGAAGGCTTCACCTGATATCTGGTTCTTTGCAAATCCTGGAGACCTCCAAATCAAATGGAACAGGAAGAGAGGTAGCCAGCATCAAGGTAGATTGCTTCCTCCCACAATGCTGGATCAAGATTTTGTACTTGAACTAAACATGAAATCCTTTCTTCTTCTCTTTCTTTCCTTTACTCTGGCATTGGCCTAGAAAGATAATGCTGTTACCTGTATCTCCCAGGTCATTGCTAAGGGGAGTAACCTTTCAGACTGCTGGGTTTATCATCAAAAACTCTGATCTGTCCATTAACAGTGCCACCTTAGCGTGAATGGTTTGTGCCCTGACAGGATTTATCTTTGTCTGTGGTGTTTATCATTCTCCTTGGGCCTATAAATGCCTAGATGGCTGGTGCATAACCAAGGACTGCCTCCTAGGTTACCTGAGTGTGCTCCTAACTGTTCACAGACAGACTGACACGCTTCAGTGGTCAACTTCCCTGAATTTACACTATTGAGTTGGAAAGGACCTACTGGGAGGCATTCATGATTCAGGATTTGCTTCCTTTGTCAGTTCCGTACTTCCCTGGTTAGGAGTGAGTACAAATAAGGTTATGATTAGGAATCTCCCTAACTCTTGAAAATATTGCAGAATCTTCTGCAAAAGTAATAGCTGCCCAGAAAAAAATCCTTAGACTCTCTGTACAAAGGTTGTTCTTGATAGCCTTTGATCATCTTTTAGCTGAACAAGAAGGTATCTCTGTGCTGTGGCCAACACCACTTGTTGCACCTGGATTAACACTTGTGGGGAAGTTGAAACTCAGGTACATAAGATCACTGAACAAGACACTTGGCTTAAGAAAATGACTCCTTTAATGTGGTCTTTCATTGACTTATTTGATTTTGATTGGTTTGGATTTTGGGGATCATGGCTCTGAAGTACACTCCAGACACTGGGAATTATCCTGCTTAAAATAATCATAGTGTCTCCCTGGTGCATAGTATTCTCTCAAAAGCTTTAAATGCCTATTTGCAGCAGCTAACCACCAAGTAAATGATCTCCCTAAGACTGGAATGTCAGAAAAGGAACAAAGAGAATGAACAACTTAAATTTGTGAACCTGAAGTAGTGACTTGTGAATACCACAGGGATTCAGCACAAAATATCATGACTTGTGAATATCAAACAGAGGATCAGTAAAAGCTGCAAGAACTACAGAGCAGTAGGTGGGAGTGGCACTAATGCCTTACATTTTGATCACACCTCTCAGTTAAGCTGAGAGTCTGATCAAAAGGGGGGGAATTGTTAAAAAAGAAACAATAGGCCCCAAATGGAGCCACTTGTGCTAAGCCCCACATTAGTAAACCAAGACTTAATAACTTACCTAATTGTAGTTTCAGCCTTTCCCAGGAATGTGACCTTTAACTAGTCCATCTGGAACTACTTGGTTACCACTAGTGAGGTAATCTGCCTGATAGACCCCTGCCTTCCCCTAAAGGAGGTGACTTTGCTTGAAACAATCCATTCTTTGCTAGAAACTTCCTTTTTCTGCGCCCTTCTGCCTAAGTCTTCCAGTTTGCACAACTCCTCTGAGCTTCCTTCTATCTGCTAGGTGAGATGAATCATGAATCATTGAATAAAACCAGTTAGATCTTAACATTTCCTCAGTTGAATCTTGTTTTTTTAACACTGGTCTTTCACAGAAAAAGTTTACTGACCCCTTCCTTAAACCATTCCCACGGTCTCTATGTCACACTTTGATTGTAAAACCAACTACAGAAACTAGAAAACCAAAGTCATCCTAAATTCCTCAACCTCTCCCACTCCACAAACCTCTATCACTATTTTTTATTGACTTTGTCTCTAAGTTTATCTCAACTATACCAGTCTTCCTCTTCTTATGACCATCTACCAGATTTGGGCATCAGCTGCTTCCTGATCTACTGACGTAGCATCCTTACCAGTCTCCTACCCTGCAGTTGTGTCCCTCTCCCACCCATCCCTTACACAGATGGGGTCAAGTTTCTAGCATGCAAATCTGCTCTTTTCACTTCCTTGACCAAATGCTTTTAATGTTGTTTTCCTTCCCTTAGGGCAGTGGTTCTTAAGGCCATATCAGCATCCCCTGGGAACTTGTTAAAAATGCAAAATCTCTTGGAGCCAGCCCTGTGGTTTAGCGGCTAAGTGCACGCAATCCACTACTGGCGGCTTGGGTTTGGATCCCCGGCGCACACAGACACACCACTTGTCCAGCCACGCTGACGCAGCGCCCCACATACAGCAATTAGCAGGATGTGCAACTACGACATACAACTATCTACTGGGGCTTTGGGGAGAAAAAGAGAAAAAAAAAAAGGAGGAGGCTTGGCAATAGATGTTAGCTCAGGGCTGATCTTCCTCACAAAAAAAAAAAGCAAAATCTCCAGACCTCTTGAATCAGAAGCTCTCGGGTGGAGCCCAGAAGTCTTTATTTTAATGAGCCCTCCAGGTAATTTTGATGTACATTCAAGTTGAGATCACTGGAAACTCTAATCCTACAGGATAAAAATTGAAATTCCTTTGTAAGTGGACCATTTTAAGTTCTACCGTGGTTTTGTAACCGCAGGCCCTCCAGGACCAGTTCAACTGACCCCATCTCTTATCAACAGAGTGATTAAGAATTGTCTTTCAGAAAATCTGCAAAGTCACATAGCCAGAGCATGTGCAAAAGAAGAAACCTTGACCTGAAATGACCCTGGAACCAAAGATCCTCCTACCCACGGAACCCAAGGACAGGGACGTGACCAGAACTTGAAAGTCAGACTCTTATCAGAGGTGAGGGGTCCCTTATTCAGGAAGATCTTGTGTTCAAATTCCTTCTCCACCTCATCAAAAATGTTTAGAACCCTATCATAAAACTTTAGAACCCCATCATAAATGTTTAGAACCCTGCCATAAATGTTTAAAATCTTACCACAAATGCTGGAAGCCCACCAATCAAAACCTGTCACACCAGCATTTCCACGCGCCAGCATGTTCTCCCCAACCTCTTAAATTTCACCCCAAATCCTGTCAGGAAGACAGCTCTGAGGGCACACGCCCCTGTTCTCCCTGAAGATCAGTCTCACAGAATAAAGCTGATCTCTTTTCCCAAAGGCTGATGCTGTAATTAATTGGCTATTTATGTGCATCGGGCAAGAGAACTCCAGTTTTGCAGGGTAACAGACTGATCCCTGCCCAGTCTTGTTTCACATTTACTCCCTCCTTACCTCTAGCTGCTTCAACCTACAAATGAGGAAATAGACTCCAGAAGTTAATTAATTTGCCTCAGGTAACAAGGCTAGCGAGTGACAGAGGAAGGAATTGAACTAGGCTAAGCCCAAGGTTTTTTAGGACCAGACCCTGCTACCTTTTAAAATGTATTTACTATACTCTTACATTCAAAATCCATCCATAATAACAATTATTTTATTGATCCTAATTGTTAATTTAGTCTGTTCCTCTTTAGACTATAAACTCCAAGAAGGTAAGAATTAGTTTGTCCCATGTGAATGTGTCAATAAAACTTGACTCTCTACTGCCATCTGGTGACATGACATAACAATTCCAAGGAGAATCTCAATAAACATGAACTCAGTGTCTTCTGCCTGCAGAGCATAGTGGTTACCACAAGAAAGAGTTCTGGGGTCAGTCTCCCTGAGGTCAGATAACTGGGCAATCATCCTCTGACTATTACACTTTGAGCAAATTACTTAGCAATTCTCGGTCTTAGGTTCCTTATCTGTAAAAGCGTGTTGCTAAGAATCTTCCTCATGGAATTGCAATGAAGATTAGCAAGTGTTAGGCACTATTATTATTATAATTATTAATATTATTATTATAAAGGACTTAGCTAGACTCTATAGTTGACACAGATAAACAAATGACACTCCATTACTCAAATACTTTATAATCCAGTTGGGTAAATAAAACAGAGTTATGAAAATATCAAATAACCATACAAGCTCTAAGTGCTAAGAGAGTTCTTATGGTGTGAACCATGAACGTGGAGGGGGTGAAGTCTGAATTGTGTAAAGATTTTTAATTGGTATATGGCTTTGAAGTGAGAAAGCCTCTCAGAAGGAGAATTTTTCCTGCAAATCTTGTGCAGGTTGAGAGTAATACCTGTAAAGCACTAATAAAAACATGATATAAGTGCATACCTTACTTATTATTACAAAGTCACGATGATGAAACCATTTTTATTTAATGCTTAATCATGCAAGCCCAGATCTCATTATCCAAAAAAAAACTAACATATAGCTCAAAAAGATTTATTATAAAAGTATTTTGCTGTTGTTGCTGTTGTTTTTTAATATACTCAAAATTTATTCAATTAATAGCTACATTTCACTGATGAAAATAAATTTAGACTAGACGGCTTCATAAATGTGAAATATTCATTTTCACCTTAAAGTAAAACATATAATTTTGGTGTTCCTGCTCATTATGAAAGTAACAAATATATTTATTTACCTAACTTCACTTTATGCTAAGAAAACAACATTCTCCTATGTATTTATTCAGTAGGTGGACATAAATATCAACTACCTCCTATAAATTGCTAATACACACCAGATATAGAAAATAGAGAATTTAAGTTAAAGTGCTCAGTCAAATCAATGGAATAGGGTGAATATATACAAATGTTCCAAAAGGATATGGGGATAAAAATGTGATTATCCTAACTAGTGTGAAACTGTAGTACATTGTATGTGAAGTTCTAGTTCCAAATAGCCAAAATTTTATATTCAAATTTTTGTCCTCAGCCCCTACAGTAGGTGACACAATGAAACTACTACTTTGCGTTCTTCCTACCTTACTCTAGACTTTCTTGCTTCAATTTCTTTTGGCATGTGAGAAGTCATACGCCTAAAACTACCTGCCTTATCTCCAGACTCTCTCCTCCTCAATCTCATCTTCATTTTAATATCATAACTACATGCCTAATACATAAACCCCATGTGTCACGTCCATAATTAGAAATATTTCATGCCAACCCCATCCCCCCTTTGCCAAAGCACAATGTTCAAATGTGCTGCCCAGAACTTAGGGCTTCTGTGGAGAACAAAGTGGTAAGATGGGGAAGCTGGGTGCTGAGCTGGTAGCTCTAGCTTCCCTTCTACTTCAGCTGGAGCACCTCCTGATATTATTATTCCTGGACTAAATCCAACTTATCGCCCTGTATTTCTCTTTAAATTCAGTGTTGGATTTACTTTACTAACATTAGATTTTGCATTTGGGCATCCAATAGCCACATTTTGTTTGTCGTTATTTTCTTATGGTTTTGTATCCCTATTCTACTTGAACTCTGTGAGAACTAGGACTACATTATATAGGTGCGTGTGGGGGCCGGCCCCGTGGCTTAGCGGTTAAGTGCACGTGCTCCGCTACTGGCAGACCTGGGTTCGGATCCCAGGCGTGCAACGACGCACCGCTTCTCCGGCCATGCTGAGGCTGCGTCCCACATACAGCAACTAGAAGGATGTGCAACTATGACATACAACTATCTACTGGGGCTTTGGCGAAAATAAAAAAAAAAGGAGGAGTTTTTTGGCAATAGATGTTAGCTCAGAGCTGGTCTTCCTCACACACAAAAAATAAATAAATAAAAAATATGGGGTGCATGTGTGTGCTCCCAAAGGGTGCATATATTTCATAGATCTTCAAAATTTTTCTTGTTCTAAAAATAATACAAGAGCATAAAAACATTCCAGATCAATGGAATAAAATAGAGAGCCTAGAATTAAACCCACACATATATGGTCAATTAATTTATGACAAAGGAGCTAAGAATTTACCATGGAGAAAGGACAACCTCTTCAATAAATGGTGTTGGGAAAACTGGACAGCCACATGCAAAAGAAGGAAACTGAAAAAACAAATTTTGTAACTTTGAAAGTTGACGGATGGTAACTAGACTTATTGTGGTGGTCATTTCATAGTGTATACAAATGTCAGCTCATTATGCTGTGCCTGAAACTAATATACTGTTATATGTCAATTATATCTCAATTAAAAAAAAGAAAAAAATCATCTATTGTCATGTGGGAGACAGTATTTTTTAAAATATGTCTATTTGCACAAGTAACTATACCAGAGGTATAAACTCTAGTCTCTGCTATTCCAAAGTCACTCCCTGGGAATGAATTAAACAACAAGGAAGATTCTCGAACGCTTACGAAGCCAAGTGCCATTTAGTGAACCATCAAAACGCTGAATGAATCCCAGAGGCCCGAAATCAAGGCAGCACGCACTCCACCAACTCCACAGGCATCTACTAAGTAGCACACATGTGCACACTTAAACATGCCTAGGAAACTTCTTCTATTACAGCAGCCAGTTAGGCTCTATATGTGACTGAGGAGCAATTCTGACTTCAATAGCAAAAATAAAGGAAGGACAAAGGAAGCTACTTCCTTTTTGTACCTAGTTGGTAAAACAAGTCTCAGAGAACATAGTCTGGACCAATTTACCTCTAATATTACTGCTAATATATTGTCTTAGCATACACTTCATTTTTTTTATAGGTATTGATCCTAAAATCATAAAATCTTAGACTTTTAAGAGATTTTACACTTAGACTTCTGAGTATCAAATTTTAAGTCCATAAGAATCACCTGGAGATATAGTTAAACTAAATTTTCTGGGCTGCACTCTGAGAAACTCTGATTTAACGGTAGGAATCTATACTATAATTAAGATCTTAGGTGTAACTGGGATTGAAGTGGTCCATGGAGCACATTTTGTGCACTGGAACCATGATTCTCATATCTGTAAAATCCTTTGACAACACAGTTAACAAACATCATTTGCAAAGAAGGCAGAAAAGAATAATCATTAGTAAGTTTAAGTTTAAATATACATCTTTAAATTCTATTTTACACCTCCAAGTGACTTCCACATCCTATTTGACGTCCACATCACTGCACTTTGAGACAGTAAAATTAAAAAACAAAACAAAAAACAGAATCACCTTAGTAGATCAGGCAAATGCAGTCAACACTAACAGCTTCAATAGACCCTACATCTTTTTTGGGGGGTGAGGAAGATTGGCCCTGAGCTGTGCCAATCGTCCTCTATTTTGTATGTGGGATGCCACCACAGCATGGCTTAATAAGGAGTATGTAGGTCCGTGCCTGGGATCTGAACCCAGAAACCTAAGGCTGCCGAAGCAGAGAGCATGAACTTAACCACTATGTAACTGGGCCAGCCCTAGACCCCACATCTTTAACATCCAGAAGTATTAAAATATTTAGCAGAGATAGGGAAGAAGCTGAATTGGTTTGTAACATGTTCTAAAGCAGAGGAAATTGACCCATTAGGCACGATGCTGAGAGCCCACACTTCTTTTAACAGCCCACGACCTGTTTTAATTTCTCTTGAACTCAGAAGAAAACTTGAACTTTTTAGTAGAAGAAAATATTTTAATATATATCATTAATATATTTGTCTTTGTACCAACACAAACATAACATATAATTTTTAATATTTTTTTAATGGAGAAGGGGGACCATGAAGGCAAATGTTTAGGGCTCACAAAAGTCATAAAGCAGCTCTGGTCCAAAGTTGTCTGTTATCATTGTGCTGATTTTTAAATTAATATATACTAGTTTGCCAATCATTCTCTTCTTTTTCCACCTTATATAATGAAAAATCAGAGTGAAGCTAGTTATGACTTTGAATTTCTCACTAAATTATTTGTTAAATTTATCAGGAAAAAGATATGTGTTCCTAGTAAAGCACCACATCCCAAAGAGGTCTTCAGGAAATGCTTATTGAGTGACACGGGTAAAAGCTGTTAAAGAATTCACAGCCGTATGGATATAGCTTGGGAAGTGCTCATTTAGCTTGTGACGAGCAAGTAAGAATGTTACTATTTTTCTCCTGTGTTTGATGAATTGTTTATGCTCTTAATCTTTTTGGATCTTTCTTAGTATGGATTCTGCTTGATGAATTCCATTAAAGACAGATTTGAAATAAAAATAAAAAAGAATGAAATCAGTCCACTATCATCTTACATCATACACAAAAAATACTCAAAGTGGATTAAAGACTTGAATGTAAGACCTGAAACCATAAAACTCCTAGAAGAAAACATAGGCAGTAAGCTCTTTGATGTCAGTCTTGGCGATGATTTTTTGGATTTGACACCAAAAACAAAGATGACAAAAGCAAAAATAAACAAGTAAGACTATATCAAACTAAAAACCTGCACAGCAAAGGAAACCATCAACAAAATGAAAAGGCAACCTATCAAATGGGAGAAAATATTTTCAAGTCATGTATCTGATAAGGGGTTAATATCCAAAATATATAAGAACTCATACAACTCAATAGCAAAAAAAAGAAATCCAGTTAAAAAATGGGCAGAGGATCTGAATAGACATTTTTCAAAAGAAGACATACAGATGGCCAAGAGGTACATGAAAATGTGCTCAACATCACTAATCATCGGGGAAATGCAAATCAAAACCACAATGGGATATCACCTCACACCTGTTAGAATAGCTGTTACCAAAAAGACAAGAAATAAGTGTTGATGAGGATGTGGACAAAAGGCAACATTTGTGCACTGTTGGTGGGCATGTTAATTGGTGCCACCACTGTGGAAACAGGATGGATGTTCCTCAAAAAATTAAAAATAGAACTACCATATGATCCAGCAATTCCACGTCTGGGTATTTATCTGAAGAAAATGAAGACTAACTCAAAAACATATGCACCCCCATGTTTATTATAGCATTATTTATAGTAGCCAAGATTTGGAAACAACCTAAGTGCCCATCGTTGGATAAATGTATAAAGACGACGTGGTATATATATGATGAAATACTAGTCAGCCATTAAAAAAAATGAAATCTTGCCATTTGTGCCAACATGGATGGACCTTGAGGGTATTATGCTAAGTGAAATAAGTCAGATGGAGAAAGCCATATACTGTATGACTTCACTCACACATGGAAGATAAAACAACAACAACAGCAAACAAACACATAAATAAAAAGAACAGATTGGTGGTTACCAGAGGGGAACAGGAGTGAGAGAAGGGCGAAAAGGGTAAAGGGGCACATTTGTATGATGACGGATAGCAACTAGACTGCTGGTGGTGAACATAATGTAGTCTATACATAAGTCAAAATATAAAGATGTATACCTGCAATTTATATAGTGTTATAAATCAATGTTACCTCAATAAAAAATACATACATAAAAACAAATGAAGCAAACATCACATTATATACATTAAAAAAAATTAAAAATAGAACTACCATATGATCCAGCAATTTCACTTCTGGGTATTTATCTGAGGAAAATGAAAATATTAACTCAAAATATATATGCACCCCTATGTTTATTGCAGCATTACTTACAGTAGCCAAGACATGGAAGCAACCTAAGTGTCCATAAATGGATGAATGGATAAAGAAAATGTGGTGTACACACACACACACACACACACACACACACACACACACAGGAATATTACTCAACCATAAAAAAGAAGGAACTCTTGCCATTTGCAACAGCATGGATGAACCTTGAGGACATTAGGCTAAGTGAAGTAAGTCAGACAGAGAAAGACAAATAACATATGATCTCACTTATATGTGGAATCTAAACAAACAAAAAACCCAAAACACCAAACTCATAGATATAGATAATACATTGGTGGTTAGCAGAGGTGGGGGGTGCAGGTGGGTGAAATGGGTAAAGAGGGTCAAAAGGTACAAACTTCGGCTTATAAAATAAATAAGTCATGGGGATGTAATGTTTTAATGAATAGCATGGTGATTATAGTTAATAATACTGTATTGCATATTTGAAAGTTGCTGAGTAGATTTTTTAAAAATAAATAACTAAAAATAATAGAAGAAAGACTATGACCTAATTTTCATTGAGGTGTAACCATGTTATTGCTTCTTGGAAGGGCTTATGTTCATGCATTTGTTTCTGCCAACTACAAAAGATCGTGTGACTTACTAACAACAATAATGAAAAACCCTAAACTATTAAATATGGAAAAAATATTTATGTATAGATATATGTATTAAAATTGTTAATGACAGGGGCCGGCCCGGTGGTGCAGTGGTTAAGTGCACACGCTCCACTGCGGCATCCTGGGGTTCGCAGGTTCGGATCTGGGGTGCACACTGACACACCACTCGTCAAAGCCATGCTGTGGCGGCATCCCATACAAAGTAGAGGAAGATGGGCACAGATGTTAGCCCAGGGCCAATCTTCCTCAGCAAAAAGAGGAGGAGGATTGGCATCCGATGTTAGTTCAGGGCTGGTCTTCCTCACACACACACAAAAAAAATCGTTAATGACAGAATAGAAATGAACTACACTCAAATCAAATGTCCAATTATAGATAAATAGTTGAGAATATTTTTGATAGTTACATGTGATGTGAAAATATGCAGTTATTAGAAATGAGATTTAAGGGCATCAATGATAACAAGAGAGAATGCTAGTCCTAAGTGTAAAAAGGAAGGTATGAAATTACAAATGAAGTATGATATTAAATTTGAAAAGATATAAGAGCTTTCTTAATTTAGAAAGGAATGAAGCATAGACTATGGAGTTGGTTATGCTCATTGGAAGCCTGGTGCTGCCTTTGATGAGATTTATTGCTCTGAGCCAGGTGATTTCATTCCCTTGAGCTTTGGTTTTCTCGGGGAAAGTGGAAATATCTATCTAGTTAGATGGCTCCAATGATTAGGATAAAAAGTGAAAACTTAATGGCACATAGTTATTCATCAATAAATAGTCATAGTTTTGTTTATTATTATGTTACTCAACATTTCTGCAGAAACAACTAGAAGAAAAAACAGAAATATTTGTTGCTCTGGGAGCTGGGAAAACGGGTGCACGTTTTTTTGTTTCTTGTTTTTCTGCTTTCTATAACTTAGTTGTAATGAGAAAAATTATTTTGTAATATTAAATAAAATTTTAAACGTTACTTTTACTAGTATAACCACAACTTTTATGCCATGCACTGCTTCTGTGAGGAGTGGTGTTAGATGGCAACCTGAGTGTGGAGAGAATAGAATTGATAGTCTAGTCATCTGACTATACCTGAATTCTCTCAACAGATCAACCATATTCCTCTTCTTTAGAGCTCTGACTCACATTTCTATTGGCAGTTTTCTTTAAGGCCATTATGAATTATATAAATATGAGACAATACGTGCTCAAAAATGTCTCAAAAAAGAGTAATGCAACCTAAATTTCAACAAAAGGAGGCTAAGGAAATGATCCAATTGCAGTAACTATTACTTTTTAAAATTTGATTTGCTTATGTGTATAAACACATAGCACCGTTCTAAAACCTTTCACGTATTAACTCGTGTTTAATATATCTGTATTAGATGACTATTAAACTCATGTTTACTAGATCCTATGATGGAGATACTACTAGTATCTTTAGTTTACAGGTGAGGACACTGAGACACAAAGAGATTAAGTAACTTGTTTAATATCATACAATTAATAAATCATAAGGTTGGGATTTGAGCCCAGGCAGTCAGGCTCCCAAGACTATGCCATTAACTCTAAGCTCAGCTCCCTTGAACCAAAAAAAGTTGAAAATTTAGGTTAAAATACCCACTATTACTCCTTTATATTGCATATGTTTAAGCTTCGGTTTGTTTCTTCTTAATCTCATATAACAACAATATGAGGAACCAAAGGATCTGAAATAGATTTTCTTTTTTAAAAGTTCTGCTTAAGGGGCCGGCCAGGTGGTGCAAGTGGTTAAGTGTGTGCGCTCTGCTGCGGCGGTCTGGGGTTCGCCGGTTTGGATCCCAGGCATGCACTGACGCACCGCTTGTCAGGCCATGCTGTGGTGGCGTCCCATATAAAGTGGAGGAAGATGGGCATGGATGTCAGCCCAGGGCCAGTCTTCCACAGCAAAAAGAGGAGGATTGGCTGATGTTAGCTCAGGGCCGATCTTCCTCACACACACACGCAAAAAAGCTCTGCTTAAGTGTCCAATAACCAACTGGAAATTTATGCACATGATGAATGCTTACTTGCAAGAAAACTAGTGTTAAAACTTTTATTAATTTCTTAGTTGGAGGATTAGATAACTTCAAAAAAATATTTCTAACCTTTATCTCTTTAATTCATGAAAGATATATTTCAATTTTACATCACTGAATGTCATGTATTTTTAAAATGTATTATTTTTTCATGAACCTCACAATATTATTCACCAGAAAACAGAGGACTATTACTATTGTACTTGTGTTAACGATGAATCTTTGTCACCATTTTCATTGTAATTCTCCCCTTGGTAATAAAATAGTCAATACATTTCTGCATCTTTTTTTTTACCCTAGCAGTGGAAATGTTACTTCACTGAAGGAGACAAACAGGATGGATAATGATTGTCATAGGCTCAGTGATCCTTATAATGGGGAAAAGTAGAATGTGCTCTGATCATTCTAAAAATTGGAAACTGACTGAATTTCATTTAGGAAATAGCAAGTTCTCATTATAGATGACATTCTCTAAAAGTATATAACGACTAAACTATCTGCCCTGAATCCTAGGAAAATATGGTAAATTAGATCCATATAGTAAAAACCTCCTTATTTTATGCAGAGTGGAGTAGTTACATATAAATCATCTTTCGAGTTAAGTAAAGATGTCAGGAACATCTCCTCCCAACCAATGAATTACACTGAACGTCTAATTTCCTTTCTATATGTACGAAAATATCAGGAGAGCTTGAAAGTATCACGTTCCTTCCCATTCTATGAATTCAGTAGGAGTCATATTAATGTGGCCAAATCAGAGAATCAGTAAATGAAATACATTGATCCTATTTTAAGGGGGGAGAAGGACGTTGTACAAAGACCCAGGCCATTTTTCACGGTCCAATTCATTTAAATTACTCTAAACATAAAAATTATAGTTCCTCCAAAACACTGAACAATCTGGGGGACAAAAATATATATGTATGCAATTTTGCTTTTATAAAAATTAAAACCAATTCTATCTTATAAGTGTTTGTCACCCACATACAGTGTTTGTTTATGACTTGATAGTCCTCCATGCTGAAGGAAGTTTTTAGAGAAGAGTGTCTTTTTTATAATACTAGTTGGCGGGCCGGCCCTGTGGCTTAGCGGTTAAGTGCGCGCACTCCGCTGCTGGCGGCCCGGGTTCGGATCCCAGGCGCACACCGATGCACCGCTTGTCCAGCCATGCTGAGGCCGCATCCCACATACAGCAACTAGAAGGACGTGCAGCTATGACATACAACTATCTACTGGGGCTTTGGGGGAAAAAAATAAATAAATAAATAATTAATTAAAAAAAAAATAATACTAGTTGGCACATCGCTGGTCAGAATCATGATTTCTTGCCTTATTTCAATTTAGTTAAATCCAGTATATTTACTGAATGCCTATTAAGTTCAAAAATGGCTAAGCTATATTTTCTCCCTTTAATGTCCTCATGCTTTGTAGGTTTATAGGATGAAAGGAGTAAGGAGTTAAAGGTGATAGGAAAGGCTTAAAGTGATGGCTTACATAGCTGAGGGTGTGTAGAAACTCCCATGTGACAAAGAAGGACCAATTATATAAGAAAATTGAAATTGAGAGTATCTCAGAAGAGAACCAGATTTAATCAGACTAAGTCAGAGAGAGGGCACAGAAAACTTTACAGATGAGGAAATTTTGGCAGGAGAAATAGCATCAAGGGAGAATGAAAGCCAAGTATTGAAGAAACACAAAGAATAACCATGAAATTTATGGACCACAGAGGTGAGTATTTTTAGCCAAGTCTGGGAGAAGATAATATAACATGAATTTAAAATAAGGCTTGAAGTGTGGTCCTTAAGACCAGAAATGTCAATGAAGTGCAAGATCTGCTTACTCTACACTGACAGAGGGAGAAAAGGAAAAAATGTATCCTCTATGGGAAAGAGCTTGTCATCTGAGAATCATACATCTCAAAGAAAACTATGCTAATGATAACGGGAACACAATTTGCATTGGAATGAGATTTCCCTAGGTTATAACACATAATGGGGAAGAGTCAGGCAGGAGATATAAAAGGTATAAGAGGATGAGCTGATATTACACTGAATGGCCATGAATCCCAGAAGCAGAAAAAAAAATAAGAAATGTGAGATTTAGAATTAAGAACATCTGGCAAGGATTGAGTGGAGGAAATGAAATTACAAAACCAGGATGGAGATTACTACTGAACCAAAATGTGGACTACATGGGGAGAGGTAGCTCACATGTTCGTGTGAACTCAGGTATCTTAGAATGGAAAAGCTCAAGCAGATGGTTGGTCCTTTCTTATGCACCATGCCTTCTCCTCTCAATACACTACACAGTGACTATTTAGAGGCTAACGTAAACATTTACGTTTGGTAAATGTTTGGTAAAAAAGACCATATCCTTGGTCTTCTCCTCCAATTTACTGATCATACCTAGGTAATAGATTTCAAATCTGAAGAGCTCCTACAACTTCCCACAGTATCTTTTACTGATGTAATAGCACTGACTAAAAATATGGAGACTTGATGTAAAACTCTTAATTCCTAAGATTTCTTTATTTATTTCCATGTGAAAGAAATAAAAAGGGAAAGAAAAAAAATCCTAAATTAATTAAAATAAAGGCTGGGACCACTTCCATCATACAAATATATAAAATATTAACAACTGTTAACTTATAGAAGTTATTTTACAGTTTGAATATTATACGATTAAGGTGAAAATACTTTCTGGGTGGTTAGTTCATAACCAGCACTTACCCTGTGGCTGACGACTGGGATGGTATATCTGAAGGTCAAATGGCTGTGCACTGGTTTTCTGAATCACACTGACATTCTGCCCTGTCCACTTGTTGGCTTTTGACAATGTGTTGGTCCTCCAGTCCGTCCAATAGACCTCACTCCCATATAGAGACACAGCAAAGGGATGAGAAAGGTATTCATGACCTCGGATGATCTCTATCATGCCTGTTCCATCATAGAGGGCGGAATAAATAGCATCTGACCTATAGAAATACATTGGTAGTTTATCAAAATTCATTCAAATAGTCCAGTGATGTGATCGTATTACTTAGATAAGTGACAGAAAAAATATTTTATAATCATATTTTTATAGGCCTGTATCTGATTTGCAGAGAGAAAAAAAAGGCCATCATAACAAAAACAAACAAAAATCAATATCAATATCCATATGTATGTATATACATGATACATGCATGTTAGGACAAATTTTCATTTTGTAAATATTATCTGAGGAAGGTAACAGAAAATACAGAAAAAAAGATCATTTTTTAAACCTGGCATCTGTCCAAACTATCCTTTTTTCAAAGTGGTCCACAGTTAGTCCATTAGGCCAAGCCCCGGTTTTCATGTCTTTATAGATGGTTTTTCTCCCAGCACCACTCATAGAGGCAGATTCGATGCGAGGAAAATTGGCATCCCAGTCTGTCCAGAAAAGAATTCTGAAGAAAAAGAAATAATGCGATTGTTTCAGTCATTCATTTTGCAAACACTTATTGAGTGCTACTATACACTGGGCCCTGGCTAGGTAAACAGTCACAAGAAAAAAAGATGTATTATCTTTCCTCATGTGGCTTAGAGTCCAGTGGAAGAGACAGACCAAATAAACACATGAATATATCATTACAGCTTCTGAGATATTTTGAAGAAAAATTTTGGTATGAGAGAGTAGCAGGTGAGTGGTCTACTTAGAGAAGGTGATCAGAGAAAAAAGCACTTTGAAGAGAGGATATTTACAGTGAATCTAAAAGATGAGGAGAGCAGCATAAAGAACAAGACAAGCAGTATAGAAGCAGACACAAGGGCCCTAATGGGGGAAAGAAAGTGGGTGATTTGAGGAATAGAAATGAGGCCAGGTGTCAGAAATGTGGTGAGTGAGAAGGAAAGGGGAAGAAGATGAAGTTGAAGAGGGTGATCTTATGGGTCTTGTAGAATAAAGCAATTATTTGGGATTTTATTCCAAGGGAATAAGGAGCACATTTAATGATGTCATATATAAACGGATTATAGTAAGGCAAGAGTACGAGTATGTCAGGTGGTTATTTTAAAGGACCAGGCAAAGGTGATAGTGCTTTGGAGGAAGGTGGTGGCAGAGAAGAGAAGTGAATGGATTCAGGGTATATTTTGGAGGCAGAATTGCCAGGACTAGCTGATGATTGGATGTACCGAATGAGGTAGAGAATGGAATCATGGGTAACTGTCAGTTCCTTGCTTCAGGAAACTCAGAGAAAGGATAGGACGAGGGTGTGCAGGGAATCCATTAAGTGAAATGGGAAAAATGGAAGAGGAACAGATTTTAAGAGCTGGGAATTAAGTGGGTGAGTGTGGATAGCAATCAAAAGTTCAGTTTTGAATTTTTTGATCTTGAGATTTCAAGACATCAAAAAGGAGACGTCCAGAAAGCTGTGTGGTATGTCAGAGTGTTCAGAGAAGAAGGCAAGTTTGGAGACATGAATTTGGAAGTCATCAGTATGAAGATGATATTTAGATTCACATGAATGGAGTAAATCATATAACAGAGGATGTAGAGAGAAAACAGAAGGAAATCATACACTTTGACATATACAAACATGCAATTGTTAAAATACAACTATTTATACGTTGAAGATCATAAGTTCTTGTTGTTGTTTTTTTTTTTACCAAATACTATTTGTAGCTCTACAAATTCATGGTGCACAAACAGTTCCACACAATAGGCCTTAAGTGCTTCATGTTGTGCATTTGATTTCTGAGGCTATTATGTAATGGATGGTTTATGGTTAATTGTAGGTGGCCTAGACTGCTGATGTGTGTTTCTATAGTATATACAATATAGTTACACAACAATTCCACAATCATTACAACTGGCTAATATTTTTGGAGTGCTTACTATATGCTAAGTACTATTTTCAGTGCTTCATATAGATTATCTCATTTAATTGCTTATGAAGCCATAGCTAAAGTTACTCATGTTTTATAGATGACAAAAGAAGCTTAGATAAGTTAAATTACTTGACCAGGCTTACATAGCTAGAAAGTGGCAGAAGGAGATAGGAAATTGGACAGCCTAACTTCTCTTCTCATGCTTTTAACATCTAACTATTTAATGTCATGTCACTGGATAAAATAACAGAGGGAAAGCATCTGGCACAGGAGTAGGAGCATGGTTGGTAATCAACAAATGGTAGTTGCCTTTTCCACATTGGTAGTAGAACTCAATGAGTAGCATGGAGATTTGGGAAGAGAGAATGCAAAGGACTGGAAAGATAGTGACAAAACAGTAAATTTTCCTATTATCAGTTCTGACAACATTTTGGTAAGAAATGGTAAAGTTATTGGTAAAAATAAATTTGTTCATCATTATACATAGTCTTGCGATGTTTCAATTCTTCATTATTTTGAATGATCCTTAAGTATAAGAATTTAGTGGATTACTTTGGAAAATGAAACAATCCTCTGGAACAAAATTCAAAATCCAATTCAACCTAACTTCTTTAAAAAAATTTATTAGGTTTATTTAAGGAAATGTGGACTGATATAAACTAAGTATTCAACATGACTTCAATTTTTGAGAAGTATACAGTCTCTTATAGGATATAGGAATTACAAATATGAAATGATTAGAAGACAATTCAAAACATTACATAATCAATTTAGTAAGTATATGTGCTAAAAGAGTATAGTGGACTGAGAAGGAAGATATTGACCTTCTTGAAAAGAGTGGAAGTTCACGTACAGCTTAAGCACTGGACATTCAAAAAATGTTATTAAATAATTATGTCAATGTTGAATAGTGGCAATGTATGTTTTTGTGTCAGACAAACTAGGAATCAAGGTTGGCATCTGTCACTTACTCCAGCAAAATTCATCTCAGACTCCATTTTCTCATCTGTAAATAAAAAACTATAACAGTACACCCTGGTAGGGAGCAATTGATGAGGTAACGAATGTAAACAATTAAGCATACAGGATGACTAGTACATAAAAAACACTTGTGTTTGTATAAGTATCCACACACACATATTCATAGAGAATATATTTTAAAGTCAAAATTTCAGTCTTTCTAAACCGTTAAAGAAATGGATAGAGAGAGACACACAAAGACAGAGAGAGAGACAGAATAAGAATTAACACTAATGTCAATGTTTAAATGTTAGAACAGCATGTAGGTGAAGGCAGATTAGTTTTATAAAGAAAGCATGAGTCAAAGCCATGAGAAAAGGATTCAATAGGTCACAGGATTGGGTTTATCTCATAGAATGTCTCTCAAAAAATGAGTTTATATTTTAAAAAAAAAGTTTTAGTTTCATGGGCAGCTTTAGGAGTTTTCACAGCCCTCATGGTGGGAACATATCCACAAAAACAATCTCCAAATTATTCATTATTTAGCCACCAAATATTTGAATAAATTAAGTAAACTGTTGGGAAGGATAAAAACAAACATTAATATATCAGACGACAATATATTGATAATTGTTGAAACTGGGTGATGGATACAAGGGAGTTGTTTTTTTGTGTGTGTGTGAGGAGATTAGCCCTGTGCTAACATCTGCCAATCCTCCTCTTTTTTTGCTGAGGAAGACTGGCCCTGGGCTAACATCCGTGCCCATCTTCCTCCACTTTATATGGGATGCTGCCACAGCATGGCTTGACAAGTGGTGCGTCGGTGCGCACCCAGGATCCGAACCTGCGAACCCCGGGCCTCTGCAGCGGAGCACGTGCACTTAACCACTTGTGCCACCGGGCCGGCCCCCAAGGGAGTTTTTAACATAATTCATTCTATTTTGTGTACTTGAAAATTTCTATAATAAAACTTTAAGTGTAAATAACTCAAAATTAAATAAATAGATAAAATTTTTTAAATGTACCAGAGGACATTTATAAAATCTTATTGTTGGGAATCTTTTTCTGAAAAGACTAATGTTTAAAGACAAGATTGTTTTATATAAGAAAATACTAATTATCTGGAAATATCAACATAATATCAACATCAACATATGTATATTGCTTATATACATACATATTGCTTATAAGTTAGTTCATATACAATATGTTGCCAGTTAAATAGAAAATGGAACATTGGTTAATTAATGAAAAGCTGGTAGGCAATTCAGTTGAGTAGTTGAATGTCTTCTTGAAAACAATGAATATGAAATGAATTATATGACTCACTTCAAATTTAGTTTTGGGTGCACACATCTTTTCACTGACACCAGGCTGTTATTTGTCAGCTTCTCTTTAAACTTAGCATTAAAAGAATAAAATTAGAAAATAGAAACAAGAGCAACATAGCATCAATCAAATTTATGGTGATATCTTGACAAACGAGGTAGAGATATCTGCAAGTTTGAAAAAGATTAGGAAAAATAATTGTTGAAAACAAACACAGCAAATTTGAGAGTCATAGTTAGTCTTGTGGATTAACCACTACGAGATCTTGACAAGGCTGTACTTCACACCCTGAATTGATGACCTAAAGACTTCTGAAGCCTTTTCTTTTGCCTGTATAACAAATGGAAAATTGGTGTCTCCCTTATAACTTTCTATGTAACTCTGCCCTATGTGGTTGCTGCAATTCCAACTCACATATCAATAATCTTGCAATTCTACATTCTCTATATGTTCGCTTACTAGAAATAGGTACTGTGAACTCTCAAATACATTTCCAGGGACAAAAAAAATATGGCTTGGGATAATTTGAGGAATTCTAAAACAAGCGATCCCTTCATTTCTTCACTAAGCATAGCAGCATTAAGCTGTTTCGTCTGTAGTGGTCACTATGGTCTTCATCTTTCATCAGTTCAGGTGGGAAATTTCCAACACTTTTTATAAAATAACTTATTCTAGAATCAGTTCCCCTAAAAGTGTTCTTAACCTTGCCATAAGTCAGTTTACAATAAATTTTAAAAGTTGATTTCAAGGATCATTGTTTCATAAAATTCTAGGCATTTTTTTTACACTTTACAAGGTGGTATTTTAAAAGAATCATTTTTCTCATTACTTTCTTTTTACGGTTAAAATATATTAGCATTTCAATGACTGCATTATTTCTTCAAGTATACAAAGACTGAATATCCCTTTTTCCAGGACGTATGGAAATGTTCAGCCACAATTGCTTTTAAAAAAGAGACTACAGTCTTCTGATTCTCCAGTTTCTGCATCTCGGGTTAGTCTGTATCAGGATTAAATTGGGTCAATGGACCATGAACAACTTGTACCATTACAGGCACGAAAGGACCATTATCATCTATCAGGTCAAGCAGCAGAAGGTGAAAATAAATGATCTTGGCAAAAAAAAAAGAGGTTACTTATCTATAATCTTTAGGTCTTGTAAAACCAACAATGTCTTTATTAATTTTGCTTAGGAACACTCCCGGATAAAATTAAAATTTTATTTAGATCTCTCACTAATCTTCACAATTACTACACCTGCTTTCACCAGATTATAGCAATCGTTATGGCAGAGTCCAGTTATTATGACAAATGAAAACTAAATACCAGCAATGGTACAGGAAGATGCCATGTAGTTGCACAAGCAGAAAGGCAATGAAAGTTCAGGAACCGAAGTGTGTGCCCTGTAGACTCTGAACTCCCTGGTGCTTGTTACTCCCTAATAATAAGCTTGATGTTTAGAAGAGCTTCATGTGCTTTTTTAGGTCACCTTAGCAATAAGCGTATTCCTTTAAAATGGAATGAAGGAAAAATGGTTCCTCCCCAAGACTCTCAATTTACCATCTTGGAATAACTTGTCACTGAATACGGGGTCAAAAGCCAGAATTCTGAAGGAATGTGGCATGATGGCAAATATGTTTTAGAGTGCAAAATGAAGGCTGGTGGATTCTACGCTGAGGAAGCAAAGGAGTCAATTAGAAACACTTGCTTTTGGCATCTGTAAAAAAGGTCACAAAGACCTTGATTGCTGTAGGAACCCTGCATGATAGAAATGTGTTTTATGGGCTAATATTATAGCCTGATTTTTTTCTCAGCTGTGCTGAGGAAGCAAAGTGGCAGGTTGCAAACTTTCTTTTTTATTTGTTATTGTAAACAAAGTTTATAGTATGACCCATTAACTGTTTTTTACTTCACTCTTTAAAGTGTATCTTTAGTTCCTGTAAGTTACATATGTAAACAAAATTCTACTCATATGCATGCATTCATTTATTTAACAAGCATTTATTGAGCCAATTATATATACTAAGAGCAGTGAAGGATTTCATAGATTTGGAAGCAACTTCGCTTGCCATCAGAAAGCTTACGATTCAGTAGGAAAGATAAAGTATTTACACAACCCATATTTCTCAAAAGATTATACAGTGAATTTATCCTAAAATAAACATTTTCAAAAGAACTTTAAATGTCTTGGGGACTCTTACCAATTTTGACTCACAGTTTCCTTACATATTTTATGAATAATTTGAGAAATAGGGAAAAATCTAATCTTTTTTTTTAATATGTGAATAGCACTAAGTTTAACCAAATTAACTGAGTTAACTTATTTTTCAATGTTGCTTTTTTGGTGCTTAGCTTGTCTCTGCAGGTCAATGTGTGTGTATGCTTATTTTTACAATGCTCTCAGCCTACCTTATGAAAGGTCCAATGTTTGAACATATCTGTGAACTTTTTACCAAAATATCCAATAATCCTTAAAATACTTTAATATTTGTATTACATTTTTAAATTTAATTGCTGCAACTGGACTTTAAAGGTGTTTACATAAACCTCATATCTTAATCACATCAATCCTCTCTAAAATAATTTTTAAGAATAAAAATCCTATCAAATCATGACATGCAAACCTGTCAACTTTTCCATTCATTCCTAGAGTTGAATGAATTAGTGCTGTCATGTGAACTTTGGTTATTTATGCCGGAAACAATTTTACAACTGTTATTTCTTCATCTTTTTTTTTTTTTGTGATGAAGATTAGCCTTGAGCTAACATCTGTGCCAATCTTCCTCTATTTTTTACACGGGATGCTGACACAGCATGGCTTGACAAGTGGTGTAAGTCTGCACCTGGGATCCAAACCCGAAAACCTGGGCCACCAAAGCGGGGCACGTGGGAGTTAACCACTACGGCACAGGGCTGGCCCATCTTCATTCATTTTTAAAAATAATTTATTAATACTGTAATGGTCTTAATTAGCCTCAGAACTTCATAGTAGCAATTAGTAATGGAAGGCATCAACTTTCTCAGAGGCATTGTTGGGTTTTCCCTACTCAGAGGCTATCGATCTGTACTTTCAAATCGTAGAGGATATTTTATTTCTAGAGATCCCTTTGTATCACTGAAATAGTATCTGATATTTTCATTTAAATAGCATTTGTGGGTTGTGCGTCCTTTGTGTTTCTGTTTTCTTTTTCTCCTCTCAGTTTGGGTATGCCCCAAACAAACTGAGAGAAGTCAGTTTATCCTAAGCGTTGTCAGTTCACAGCTATAGACAATGAAGCTTCAGCTCCCAGATCCACTGCTTCGTTTGGTCAGACTATTTTCAAAACTTTCATACACTTGTTTTTTTGTTGTTGTTGCTGTTTGTTTCTCTCTGTGGGTCATCTGTAATTTGGGAAGCATTCCCAGTTTTCCTATGTGTTGGTATACATGCTAAAACTACAACTTTCTCCCAAATCTCACTTTCTCTTATATAGAAAGTTTCTCATGCAGATAAGGTACTGGTAGAACTTGGACAGGTTTAATAGGTGAAAATTTCACACCAGTAGTTGTGACGTTGAGGATAAAACCCCTGTTGATGATGAACCTTTGTGGGAAGTAAAGGGCCAGGATCAGCAATCTACTTGTAACCTCAGGAATAGTCTGTTTAAAAGGGGAATTTCTCATTAAACATAGCAGATCTCTTCCTGGTGAATTGTTATTACAGGCGGTAATGAGCGAAATGGGCAAAGTGTAAAGTGTGTAAACTAGAGAACACAACTTCAGGCTAAAAGATACAGCTTCTGCTCTGCTCATTGTTGCCAGTTCTCTCTATTTTTTCAAAAGAAGCTAGAAATCCACGATTGTATGCAAAATCTCTCAATATTTTGAATTTTGGCAACTAATTCAAATAAAGTTAAAATGCTATGGAAGATAAAGCAGACACATCAGTGAACGGTGCCAGTTTGAAACCCTGCTCTAGACAAGCTGCTTCATCCTTTAATTTCTGTGTCTGAATTGAGGGAAAGGGAAACAAACAAACTCCCTAAGTTACTGATTTCTGAGTCTTGGGCGTAAACCAGAGCACAGCCAGAGAGTGTGACCAGGAAGCTGACTTAAACACAAGGTTCCCTTTTCTCTCTTCTGCATCTCATTAAACTCCCTCCTCCCTCACTGGTGCTCCCTGGAGTTTGTATTACTTAAGGTACAGAGCCAAAAAAAAATTTCTTTTCTACTACCCTTTAGACTTGATAATAGTTTCATATTTATAAAATAATTACCAAGGAAATAAATAATTAACAGTAATAAATTATTCTCACATATATCAGTTACATATTATTTTCCACATATTTATCATCTCCTCGAAAACAACGTAATGATAAAGATATTATTATCCCTGATTTACAAAAGAGAAAACTGAAATCTAAGGGAAGAAAATACACTTGAGTACATTCCCCAGAGAATAAGTGACTGAACAGGAACCGGAACCCTCATTTTCTGGCTCCAAATCCAGTGTCTCTTTTCTGCTCTTTCACAGAAACACACAGGGGCACAGTGCGGGCAATAACCTGAGTTACTCAACATTTGACCTTGTTTCCCAGAATCATGTGCCTTATCTTTCAAGCGTCCCCATAGTCAGCATCTTACCACTGGACTCCTTCAAGCTTATTCCAATTTTCTTTTAAACTAGTTCCAAGTGCATACAAATTACGTAAAGGGTGAGGTGGTTAACATCTGTGACTGTTTGGACCAAAGACTGGCCCTGTGGTTTGCAACCATTAGAAACAATTACAGCATCTCTTTGGCAGGTCAAAGAGAAATTCATTAAGTTACTGCTTCAAAACAGAGTTGCAATAGCTTCCAATAGGGCCTAATGCCCATATTTAGAAAAAAGACATTTCTATCCTCCAAAATTACCTATGTAAGTAATCCTGTAGTCAAACTTGTGGCGATCAACTTAAACTGGTTGATATACATACAATTATATGTGTATGTATACACATACACATATACACACACATACACACAATATATACACAAGTATATATATATACACACAAATATATACATGCACAAAATAAGCACTTTGACTCATAACTTATGAGATAATTGAATTCAATACTAATTTAAAAGATTATTATTTATGCAAAATAAATCTGTGAAAGGCAAATTTATTTACCCATATCTTGGGTCCAAAGCAATGGCCCTGGGGTGTTCCATGGCTCCTGCTATTAGAGTAGTTCTTAAGGAACCATCTAGTTTGGCCACTTCGATTTGGTCCAGATTGCTGTCTATCCAGTAGATGTTGCCTGCTATCCAGTCAACTGTCAGTCCTTCTGGAGTGGCCAGGCCATGCTCCACAACTACCTCAATCGCACTGACTCCTACAAAAAAAGGAAAACCAACACTTGTACCCGTTCAAGGAACGTGTTGAGCACAAAGGAAAAGGCCTATTTAGCAGCAGTACGAAGTCCTTAAACATAATAACTTTGAGAGATATAGTGTGAAAGTGTTAGCTGGCACAGAGGCAACCAAGAGGGCCCCAAAGTTAGAGTTACTGTTCTTTCCCACCAGAAATTTTTAATCTCTTAAGTCCTTTCCGTGGAATAGAATTTTTAAACATCTCTGAGGCTAATTATGTTTAGGTTGCAAAAAAGTTATTTCTTGTTTGTGACTTTTTAAGCAGAACAAGGGATTTGGGGAATAATAATGATGTGCTGGTTAAAATCAGCACAATTTAATTCAAATGTTGATTTTCAGGGGTAGAATAAAGAGAAAAAGTCCACCTGGGGCAACATGCATTATAACTAGTCAGCACCTACTTTTTTTTTGAAGCATGATAGATGAGATAGTTTTTACTGCATTTAACCTTAACAAAGACAAGCCCCAAATCACACTCTCCCACCCTCTCCAGGGCCACAAGACTTGCAGGATATAACACGTTTGCAAATAAGAGAAGGCATTAGTGTGGTCTAAATAAAAATAAGCAATTGGGTAATGTCCACCAATATTCTTATTTATCCATTCCTTAATTTATTTTGGAATTTTTTAAAATTTTATTTTAAAAACACTTTTTCTGGTAGGATAACTCTTCATAGTCTATGACATTGCCAGTGGTTTTGTTAGATATTTTAACAGTGTGTGTGTGTGTGTGTGCTTTTTTAAACAGGTAATCTTCTAAGCCCATGGATCTAAATCCATCATTTGAAATCAATGTCTTGCAATATGACACAGGACACAAATTCATACATCATAATTACATTGCGTGTTTAAATATGACCATTTTTCCAAAATTGCAAAGGTGATTGAAGGAAAAATTTAGATTTTGTTAGAAATACCTGGCCTTTGGAATGCTACACGAACCCAACATTTTCAAGAGAATTAGTACGTACATTTATCTCAAAGCCTTGCTACTTAAGAAAGGCCTAGACTAGACAAAAGAGATAAGTTAAAGTATCGCAAAAATATTTAGCTCATATCAGTAGCCTTTGTAACAATTCATTATTTCTTTGAATTATGCTGAAAGATAGTAACAAATTAAAAAACAAGTTATTTTAACTCACAAAAATATGACTACCAATATGTAGAAGGCAGTTGTTTTTTCTTGTCAATAAACTTCTCCAAACGTCCATGGAAAAGTCCACAATTTGAAAATGGTGTGAATAACACAGGCCTTCACTGCTCCCCTCCCTCAACATATGTTCACACATATACTTGACATCCCTGGTTTTACATATATGAGGGAGGAGACAAAGAACCAAAGGCCAAAGATTGATCAAAATTCCTTCTGATTACAGCATATTTTTCTGGAATTTTCAGTTAAAAATTAATCTAAACATCAAGTCAAAATAGTAATATATGTACCTCCACTTTCAGAAAGCTTGCCTCGGTATATTCTGTCTTCTACAACATCTGTCCAATAAAGTAAACTTTGATTGAAGTGAAAATCAAGTGCTATTGTGTTTCTTAATCCAGGAACAAGTAGACTATAGTCTCTTTTATGAAGATCAATCCTTCTGATCTCATGGCGAATAGAAAAGATGATGAAAGCTTCAAAAGGATCTGAAAATAAATTTATTTTTAATAGGCTTAGGAAAATATTTATAGACTTTGGTAAGTGGAATAAAATGCTTGAGGTCAAAATCCATTTATTTTAAAGTATAATTTATTACATAATTCTCTGTCATTAAAGGAGCAATTTCTTTTAATCCAAAATTTAAAAGAAACTTGAAAAACTTAGGTTTATGTGTATTCATTAAAATAAAGTATAAATGTGTTTTTGTTCCTTGGATTTCTATACACCTGATTCTGATTAAAGAATACAAGAATTGTTGAAATTCAAAGACAAAATGGGAGATTGTCTGTTTTAGGGGAATTTCAGCTGACAATCCAAACCTCAGAAACATCACCACAGGAATTGCTAAGAGTTAGCTAAAACTAGCTCTGCTACTCTTAGCCCATCACATTCCCACAGATCCATGAAGAAGAGAGGTCCAACAAAAGAGGATTTCTATGAATATAGAATTCCTATAGTTAAGAAGTGTTCCCCATAAGAGGGAAGATGACTGCTTTTTTCACAGTCCAAGAAAATCATGTCTACACCGTTCCCATACTAGTTTTTAACTCTGGATCAGGTCTGAGTAGGGAGAAAGGGGAGAAGCTTTGAAAACAGATATGAGATTAAAGCTTTATATTTTTGTACCTAAAAGAAAGAATGTTTCAATATCTGAGTTACTAAAATTATGTTATCATTTCGAAAATGTATCAAGTCCTCTACCAATTACTGTTGACATACTAATATGAGATAGACATGAATTCTGCTTGATGACTATACATTTTGGAGGGACCCAGACTTACAACGATTTCCCCCATTTCCATGTTAGTGCCTTTGTGCCCTTTGTGCTTTCCTTTAGGGAAATTGGTATTCCTATCCCAAGTCTACACACGTTCTCTGAAGATGAACAGCTATAATCATCCCTGTCCACAGTGATTGACTCAAGAGGTGGATGTGAGATCTAAGTCAGGCTAACGGCTTTGTAAACTTCCAGAAAAATTTTCAAGCTGAGAGGGAAGAGTCTCTTTTCTTCAAAGGTCACAGATCTCTAAGCCTCGTGTTGCCAGCGTCTATGTCCTTGTAGTTTGCATAAGTCTACTTGTGGTATTGCAGTAGAAGAGACAAAAGCCACAAAGAATGAAGCAGTGATGACCTGGGGAGAGACCGTGTCCTAAGGACATTTAAGTCCGTACTTTCAATTATCCCTAAGACTAGTTTCTTCCTTCAAATCCTCTATATGTTTTACATGCTTTGAATCTGTAAGCCAATGCATTAATTCTATTTAACTTCATTTGAACTGGGTTTTTGTCAATCGCAACCAGGTTTACTGTTCTTATTAATCTCATTTGCTCAGAGAGGTCTTTCTTGATGAGTTACCTAATAAAGGCCCATCTCCCTTATTCTATACTCCCATAGCCTATTCATTCTCTTTGAAGTATATTTTAAAATCAGTATTTACTTGTTTGTCATCTATCTTCCTTACTGGGTTATAAGCTCTATTAAAACAGGGATCTTGTCTGTCTTGCTCATTATGATGTCCCTAATACCTAGTACCAGGGAAGACATAATACATACCAGGTTGTAGATTCAGAAGGGTGCTGACCTAAGCTGGCTGCCCTTGGTGTAGGGGAATCATTGCCATTTTTTTTCCCACCGGACATGAATCTACTTTAGGAAGCTCTGACCAGCACATTAAATAAATATGTTTTGAGTGAAAAAATGTAGACAAGAACTGAATCCATCTTAAGAGACTAGCTGATAACTAGCATGGCAGGGAGAGAGAGCCCTGCCATGATCAGCAGAGCCACCTACTTAACCTGCAGCTGACCGCACAGTATAAGGAAGTCCAGCCAAGGCCATAAGACTGCTTAGAAGGCCTGAGAACTTGTGAGCAAAAATTATATGTGTTGTTGTGATCACTTAGGTATTGTAGCTATTATTGCACAGTATTGTGACGTTTATTGCACAACATTACTGTGGCAATAGCTAACTGATACAAGATACCAAATATTTACAAAATAACTAATTCCAAATAGCTGCCAATAGAACAAACACTCATAAAATTTTAAATCTAGAGTTTAGTACTTTTAAAGTAAAGAAAATGGTTGTGTTGGATGTACAGTTATTTAAAAGAAAGAATACTTAATTTTGGATCAGGAGCCCTTGTTTGATTCTCTACTATGAAACAAATGCTTGCCTTTGAAAAATTCTTTATTTTTTCAGGAATTAAATGCCCTTACCTGTAAAATGGGGTTAACAGTAACTTCCTTTCAATCTAACTTAAACTGTTATCAGAATCCAATTAAATAATGCATGCAAATTTGTTTTATAAGCTGAAAATTATCACGGTAAATACAGATGTGGAGGTAACTGTGATGTAGTCAAAAAGCAGTAGACTTGGAGTCAGAAAATGCAGGTTTGAGACAGAGCTCTCCTACCAACTAGCTGTGTAAATTTGAGAAGTTTATTTAGACTCTCAGATCCTCAATACTATTTTACTTATAGAATGTACAACATACTGAGTTATCAGGATAACTGACAATTAAAAGTATGAATACTTAATAATATCTTAATAGATGTTTAATAATTATTATGAATATTAAATTCCAAAGATTATTCAAAGGAATAAACAAAAGAGATATTGTATAAGAGAAAAGGCTGGAATGATGACACACCAAAAGAAAGTTGGATATTTCTTAGCCTGTGCTGGAACTCATGACATTTCAGCTCTGAAGAGCTTCCATATCCTTTGGCTTATAGTTTGCCCCTAGTCAAGGAGTAAATTATAGGTGCAGCAGCAACTTGCTAGAGAGATTTATATTTAATACCTGTAAAAGGACATATAGTTTTAAAATTGCACAGTAATGACATGCTGCCTCTTCCTTAGCAAATCACACCAGAAGAAGAAAGGAATACAAGAAAAAAAAGTAAAGAAATGCAAGTTGCACCTTCATTAACACTGGAAGACATCTGTTACCAAAACACCACAGTTTTAGAAGAAGGGTCGATGAATGCATTCAAAGGGCAAAAGTTTCTGAGAGAAGATGTCTACAGCTGTAGATATAAAAAAAAAAAATACTGGCAGAGTACAGCTCTCCAAGGAGGTAGCACAACCAACGGGCAAAGACCACAATTACTTTTTGAAAAATGAGATGGGAGTAACAGCCTGATCTCAGCACCTTTTTGAGCCCATTGGCATTGTAAAGACCCAGGAAGATGGTCTGAATGAAGAAACAAACAGGCATGCAGCATGTTAGGTGAAAGAAATCAGGCTCAAATGTCTACATACATAACATATGATTCCATTTCTGTGACATTCTGGAAAAGGCGAAACAATAGAGACAGGAAATAGAACAGTGGATGCCAGTGGCAACGTGTCTGGGGAAAGCCTGATTACAGACTTTTAGACAAAAATCACTAGCCTCCCTACCAACAACAGCCACTGAGAACACAAAATGGAAAAAGAACAAATGCATATTAGCAAGAACAACAATGAAAAAAGATAAGGAATCTCAGAATAAAATTATTCAGAAATATACACAATATATGAAGAAATTTTAAAACACTAATGAGAGGAATAAAGACATAAAGAAATGGAAAGGTATATAGTATTATTAGATAGAAAAAAAAATATCCCAAAGATCTTGCTTCTACCTGAATTAATTTATAAATTTCCTTTGATAAAAAAATTACAAATACCATTCTTTAAAATAATACTAGATAGTTCTAAAGTTTACATTAAAAAAGTGTGACTCACTAGGAAAATTCTATGGGAAATATATAATAGTGATTAACTCCAACAGATACTAAAGTACATTATTGTTTCAATAAAAAAAATACTTCAGTACGCACCCATAATTAACTATAGGGCTGAGAATTATAGTTTTAGGGCACCTGGAGAAGAAATTAAGTTGGAAAATTTCCTGACATAATACAAAAAAATAATTTCCCAATAGCTTAATAATTTTGATATGATAAATGAAACTATGAAAAGCTTAGAAGTAAATATAAAACAATTATTTTTTGAACTCTAGAATAAGGAAGGCCTTTTTGAATTTGACACAAATCATAGAAGATCTAAGGAAAAGATTGATGTTTAATATATATTTAAAAAATTATAGGAGAAAAGTAAGATAAAAAAGTCAAAAAACAAATTACAAACTGGGTAAAATATTTGTAATATAATATACTAAATTCTCTAATACATATGAGCTCTTAAAATTGACAAAAAAAATACTCAAATAAATAATGGGCAAAGGGTACTACATAATTCATAGAAAGGAAAATATAAACAACTTTTACATGTTAAAACATGTTCAATTCCCTCATAAAATGATAAAAGGATTTTAAAACCATGAAAATATTTGAGAAGACACTATATCGATTAAAGTGCAGATATAAACACTCTGATACATTGATAAAAGTATAAACTGTTACAAGCTATATAGAGAGCCACTGGGCACTATCCATCAAAAGTTTAAATATCCCTTGAGCAAGGAGGTCCGTTTGTATGGAATTATTCTGAAGATATAGTTTTACATATGAAAAATGACAGATGAGAAAGGAAATGCTTTGCAATATTATTTGGAGTAGCAAAAGATTAAAAACAACAGAAATGTTTACAATAGATGGCTGGATATATAAAGTATGGTACAGTCATATACTATAATATTATAAGGCCACATAAATTAATGTGATTGTACACATGTGCTGATATGGAATAATTTCCAATATTTTGTAAGTTGAAAACAGCAAGATGAAAATAGTGCACATACTATGCTACCATTTAAGTTAAAAAAATAAAAGATTTGTTTTAGACCTATATAAAGGTAAAACTTAGAATATTTCTTGAAGTATTAATGAGGAAATGCTGTTACCTATGTCTTGGGAACCGGTGACCAGGGCTCAGGAATGGGAAGAAAACTAATTTTCACTTTATTCTTCATTGGTTCCATTTTTTAGCATTTACATATATTTTCCTATTATGATTAATCACTTTTAAGAATAAAAATTCAAGCCAGTAATAGAAGGAATTATCATTTCCAGCTTCTTTGAAACACTCATAAATAAAACAAAAATTGTTTGGGCGTGACATATACGCTGAGCAAGGTAATTCAGTATGACAAATACTGTAAAACATGTTTTTTCCCTTCAGGAGAACTCATATTTCTACTACAACAATATTTAAGAGATTACCTACTGCTCTGACTTTCATGTTCTATTTGAGAAAGTATAGTCTCTTGAACCAAAAACTACTGACTTGTGTGTTACAACTGATGTAGAAAGGAATTCTACAACAAATGATCTGGATTCTACCCTTGCCTCTGCTACAAATAAAGAAAAAGTTACTAAAATTACGTAGGTCTTGTTGTTTTGATTTTTAAAATAAAACAATATTTTTGGTGATGCAGGCTTTTAAAATTTCATGTGTTGAGTCTTGAATTATTAATTGAATTATTAATAAAGCAATATTAATATTAGCCAAAATAGACTTTAAGGCAAAGAGCTTTTATAGAAATAAAAATTTCACTATTATATAATAAAACAAACAACTCAATAAATAAAATAAAGTTCTTAAAATGTCATGTGCCTAATAATATAGGCTGAAAATATATAACACAAAATTTAACAAGATTAAATGAAGAAATTGATAAATCCGTAATTACACTGTGAGATTTTTATCCACAACACCCACACAAACTGATAAAAATTATAATTACAAAAATGATTAGAGCAACAAAATAAAAAACAAAAAGCTCAACCCACAGGAAATATATAGAAATCTGCACCATCAAAATAGAAGACATATTCCTTTAAGCACACATGAAACATTTAACAAAATGGCTATGTTCTAGTCCACAAAGTAAGTCTCAAGAGACAGCAAAGAATCAGTCTAATAAGGAACACATGCTCTGAGCACAATGGAATTAAATTAAAAATCAATTATAAAAACTGCTAAGTTCCGGGCCGGCCCTGTGGCTTGGTGGTTAAGTGTGCGCGCTGCAATGCTGGTGGCCCGGGTTCGGATCCCGGGTGCGCATCGAGGCACCGCTTCTCTGTCCATCCTGGGGCCGAGTCCCACATACGGCAACTAGAAGGATGTGCAGCTATGACATACAACTATCTACTGGGGCTTTGGGGGGAAAAAATAAAAATAAATAAAATCTTTAAAAAACTGCTAAGTTCCTCATATGCTTTAAAACTAAATATAATTACTAAACAATTTCTTAACCAATAGGACCTCAAATAGAGACTGCAGAAATAAAGAGAGAGATTATGGCAACAAATATATGGGTTAAAAAGTATGAATAATTAAAAAATAATAAGATAGAGAATCAGTTCCTGAATGATGGAGTAAGGACCCCTAAAAATCCCCTTCTCCATAAAAACGAGGAAAACACAGGCAAAATGGTCAAAATCACTTTCTTCTGAACTCGAGAAATTAACCAAAGTCTAGTAGCAATCCAATGAGTTTTTGTTCAAGAAAAATTGCTGAATATCAGTGAGAATAGCAAACGTTGTGGTATTTTAACAGGTACTGATCCTATTCCTCTTTCCTCAGCTTAATGGTAGCCTTGGAAACAAACAGTTCAGAAGCCACCAGAGGGTGCAGATGGGTTTGAAGTTCCCCCTAAAGCCCTATCTCCAAAGAATTGTTCATGGAGGAAAAATTGTCTTTTCAAGATATTGTGCTGGGGGAACTGGATTTCAAGTTGCAAAAGAATGAAGTTGGAAGGTCACATCATACACAAAAATTAACTCAAGATGTATCATAGATCTAAATGTAAAGCTAAATCTATACAACTAAAAGAAGAATACATAGGAGTATATCTTAGTGACATTAGATTAGGCAATGGTTTCTTCTTCTTTTTTTTTTTTTGTGAGGAAGATCAGCCCTGAGCCAACATCCATGCCAATCCTCCTCCTTTTGCTGAGGAAGACCGGCTCTGAGCCAACATCGATTGCCACTCCTCTTCCTTTTTTTTTTTTTTCCCCCAAAGCCCCAGAAGATAGCCTCATGTCACAGCTGCACATCCTTCCAGTCGCTGCATGTGGGACGTGGCCTCAGCATGGCTGGAGAAGCTGTGCGTCGGTGCGCGCCCGGGATCCGAACCCCGGCTACCAGCAGCGGAGCGCGCGCACTTAACTGCCAAGCCACGGGGCCGGCCCTAGGCAATGGTTTCTTGGCTATGACGCCGAAACACAAGCAACAAAAGAAAAAAATAAGATGAACTTCATCTAAATAAAAAACTTTGGTGCTTCAAAGGACAACATCAAGAAAGTGAAAAGACAATCTACAAAATGGGAAAAAATATTTCCAAAACACGTATCTGATTAGGCACCTGTATCTAGGACATATAAAGAACAATTATGACTCAGGAACAAAAAAATAAATAACACAGTTTAAAAATGGGCAGAGGTTCTGAATAGGCATTTCAACCAGGAAGATAATCGAATGATCAATAAGCACATGAAAAGATGCTTAATATCATTAGTCATCAAAGAAATGCAAATCAAGCACAATGACATATCACTTCAGACCCACTAGAATGACTATAATAAAAAGAGATGGCTAAGAACAACTGACGGCAAAATTGTGTAGAAATTGGAGACCCTCATGCGCTGCTGGTGGGATTTCAAAATGATGCAGTCACTTTGGAAAACAGTTTGGCAGTTCCTCAAAATGTTAAACATTGAGTTACCATCTGACTCAGCAATTCTACTCTTACTTATATACACAAGAGAAATGAAAATGCATGTCCACAAAAAAGCTTGTACATGAATATTCACAGTAGCATTATTCATAATAAAGAAAGAATGGAAACAATCTAAATGCCTATCAAATGATGAATGAACAAAATGTGGTGTATCGATACAATAAAAATATTATTCAGCAATAAAAAGAAATGAAATACTGATGTATGCTAAAATACGGATGAACCTTGAAAATATTATCCCAAGTGAAAGAAGTTGGTCACAAAAGACCACATACTGCATGGTTATATTTTTATGAAACATTCAGACTAGGCAAATCTACAGAGACAAAAAATAGATTAGTGGTTGCCAGGGCCTGGGGTAGGGACTCAGGGGGAGTGATTTTTAATGCCTATGGGGTTTATTTGGGGGGAAGTGATTAAAATTTTCTAAAATTAGATAGTGGTAATGGTTGCACTACTCTGTGAATATACTACAAACCACCCAATTGTGCACTTTAAAAGGGTAAATTTTATGGTATATGAATTACATCTCAATTCATCTGTTATAAAAAAAGAAATACGGCAATTAGTGTGGAAATTTGTAAAGAATAAAGAACTGTACAAATACTACTTTTATTTCACTGTTAACTGAAAATCATATAATTTTTATTCAGATTAATATGTATAACTATACTTAGCTCTGAAATCTTTTCCATCTATATAAGGAAAGAAAATACAGCATGCTAACAATTTAATGCTTTTTCTTCCCTATGCATTTGTGCTAGTTGAATAAAACAGAAAATTCATTCTTTAAAAATTAATAAAATAATATTTAATCTCAAGAATTCAGAAAATAAAAAAAGCAATTAACAAAGAAATTAGAAAGAATAAAAGAAATATAATTATAGAAATTGATAAAATAGAGAAAAAGAGATTATCAAGAAAACCCAAAGCCATTTGTTTCAAAGACTAATAAAATATAGATAAACTCATGGGAGGAAAATAGGTAAAACAACCCATTTTCTAGAAAAAAATGTTAACAAAATTGACTCAAAAAGAAATAGAAAATGTGAACAGATATATAATCATTATAAACATAGACGTAGTAGTAAAATTATGCCCTCTAACCAAATGTAAAAAAAAAGAGAAAGAACAGATACACCAATTTCACAAAAGTAGCCATCTCTTGGGAATGGAGGAATGGATGCACAGAGGGTTTCAAAGTTATCTAATGTTTCATTACTTTTAGACAATGATTTTTACCATGAATAACAAATTTTCAATATTTTAAAAATTTGGCTGTGAATACATGATTCTCCACTGGTTTCAAATATGTTTGAAAGATTGCATGGTAAAATGAAAGGTGATTAAAAACATACCTTTTTTCTCTGAACAATGACCACTACAGGCTTTTCAAGTTCTTGTATTTACTATAGTCAGTTTGTGGTGAGAATACAGTTGTTTGATAAACATTTACTTGATTATGTGTGACTATAATAAATCAGTTTACCAAAAATAAAAAATCAAAATATAAATACTCAAATTCTTTCATATTTGAACTCTGGGTCTTGATAACTTTCCAAATGCCTCTACTTTTCAGATTTCTGTTGGTTTATTAAATTATTATTTCTCTTTGAGAGAATAAAAAAAGTTGTAATGAATAATCCAATATATCTTTCTAAAGTAGTAGAAAATCACGAACACTGGCTTTTAAAATCCCAAGCCTTACAATGATATCCTGCTTTAACCAAAAAAAAAAAAAAAACCAAAACTCTGTATAAAACATTTGGAGATAAAACACAATGAATTTTCTGGTGCTTTTCAATTTTGATGTAGGTATATTAACATCTTTTGGGGCAAACTCAACTTGGAATGAATATTGGCAATGTGAAATAGTCATTCATTTTTACAATCTTCTAATAATTTTTCCAGTATACTAGCTCCTGTCTCATAAATGACCGAATTTAACAGCTGAAACCAGCACATCCTTCTCTTAATATAGAAGTGGCTTGAAATTTTTCTGTTTTAGCATATTATGACACCACATATGTACAAAACAAAGCAGGTACAATTTACATATTATATAGTGATAAATTTCATGTTTACAAATGTAGCACATCACAAGTAGCTTTTAAAAAACACTCAAAAGACTGTAGTCTTCTATCTATAATTCTCTTTGATTTTCTTTTAGTCTCACTACAGGTTCACATAATGATTTTTACAAGACAGAATATGAAAGCAGTAGATGACTTGTCTAAGAAAAAGAGTCCCTTTATAGTCCTCTCAGGGTACATTGTTATTATAACTCCACAACTATCAATTCTATATGAATAGCTCCTGATTCTTTATCATATATATAATATCGTCAAACAAAAAGTGGTATTATAGTTACAATGTTTTCTCTCCTGCTATTTCAGAGTTTTTACTATCTTCTTGTACTTATATTTAAGAATTTATTTGAATTTCTCTGTCCCCATCATCAGATACATTTCCTTCACACAGTAGAAACTTATGAAGTGGTAAATGGCCTGTCGTTTCTCTGGCTCAGTATATATTATTACTTCCTTCTTTCCATTCCTTCAGCTATAGCTATATTGGGAATGAATGATAGTCAAATATTACTGAAGCGTGATACACATGAAGGCAGAGGACATAGAATCTATGAAATGAAAGGTGGGATAGACTTTTTCAACTATTACTCAAACCTATGAATTTATAAGATTATGCTACCAGTTGTTCATCAGTTTTTCTTAAGAGGCATTTTTTTGTTTCTCCCCTCTTAATCACTTGCCTGAAAATTTCTGGATTTTTTTTCTCAACAGCTCTGCTTATAATTCAGGTTTTCAAAAAACTTGTCTATTCTTTCTATTCATAAGGGGTAAGAATCTGTATTTGATGTCTGTATGTGAGAGAGGGAGAGAGAAAGAGAGAGAGAGCAAGAGAGGGCAAGCTCATTGGGGTAAGGGATTGAGCAAAAAATCTTTGCATTTCTAGGACATAGCCCAGTGCCTTTTACTAGATTGCATTTAATAAATATTTGTGATTACATAAACGAATTGATGATTAATTATAAAAATCAGTGAATGAATACTTAGCCCAGAAGACATTCAATGTGGGGGGATAAAAATGATTATGGGAGGAAGAAAAGGAATGAAGCAAAGAAAGGAGTGAGTGAGGGAAGCAGAAAGAGAAAGAGGAATTGCTCAACAAAGATCAAGGTGAATAAAACTAATAGACCTGTGACTAAATGAAGAAGATATTTGAAATGTCTAAAGTTTAGAACATACGGTTAATTCTTACAAATCAACATGAAAAGGCAGTTATCTTAATAGGAAAATGGCCAAAGGAAATGAAGGGATGCAAAAGGATAACAAGCATAGAGAGATAATCCAACTCATAAGTAATAAGAAAAAAACGAACTAAAGCAATGAAATATCACTTTACTCTTATATATTGGGGGAAAAAACTAGAAAGTTAGATAATTTTGAGACCTGGCAAAGACGTAAAAACTTTGGAAGTGTACTGTTGGTGCAGATGTAAACTGTTTAACTCTCTGAAGAACAACTGGTTTTACTTACTCATAGTAAGTAGAAGCATGTCCTATGAGTCAGTAATTTTGGCCCCAAAGAATTTTTCATGCAGATTTTAAGAACATAAGGAAATGTATGTCTATGGCAGCGTTAGTTGTGCAGAGAGTTGGGGGCGACTTGAGTGTACTTATATGGTAGAACGGATAAACAGAAACAGGTGGGTACATGCCATGTGATACTGCTATATATATATATAGCACAGATCATATAAACATAGTAAAAACTTATTACTATTTTAAGTAATAGAGGAAGCTTTTACATTCAACAAGCATTTGCTGCAAAATTTTTATATATATAAAAAGAGGTTTAAAATAATTTGATTCAATTTTAGCTTTTAAGAAAGTTTGGGCGTAACTGGTGACAGAAACAAGCTCCTAAAACATAGACTGGGGGCCGGCCCGGTGGCGCAAGCGGTTAAGTGCACGCACTCTGCTGTGGCGGCCTGGGGTTCATCGGTTCAGATCCTGGGCACGCACTGATGCACCACTTGTCAAGCCATGCTGTGGCGGCGCCCCTTATAAAGTGGAGGAAGATGGGCATGGATGTTAGCCCAGGGCCAGTCTTCCTCAGCATAAAAAAGAGGAGGATTGGCAGATGTTAGCTCAGGGCCAATCTTCCTCACACACATACAAAAAATAATAATAATAAAAATAAAACATAGACTATTCAAAGGCATCATAGGAGTGTGAGGGCACACAGCACAGAGAAATGGACTGGATATTCACAGTAGTTTGTAAAAGCTCTTGCTTTGGAAGTCGGGAGGAATGAAGCTCAAAACTTTGCTCTAACATTTCTTTGCCACAAGGCCCTGGGCAAATGAAGTAATCTCTCTGGGTCTCAGTTTCCTTAAGTATAAAATCAGAGTATTAAAAATATCTAATTGGTTTCTTATAAGTTATAAGTAAGTTATTCATCACATTTTAGATGCTTGATAAATGGTAGCTGTTAATAATATTACAATAATTAACTTGAAGAAATGATTCATAGAGCAGGGAGTTTTGAATAGAGTATAGGATTCAAATTTCCAGAAAGAATGTAGAAGATATTGTCATCCTGAAAGGTCAGAGATGATAATGAGCTGAGGACATGAAGCAGATGGTAAAATGAAGTGAGGTATATGAAAGTACTTTATACATTCTTGGCCACTATGCATTTACTATCATTACTAACGAAAACAGTAATAACGTGCCTGGATGGGAACCCATAATGGAGGATAATGAAACATCAGTTTGAAGAGAAAATATGAGCAAAAATGAAAAAAGCCCTGAATAGCAGGCTGAAGAATTTGAGGTTCTTTCCACAAATAATAGAGAGCTACTTTAAAATCATGGATGGAAACTGATATTTAAAAGTATCATTTTATTAAGATAAATAAAGGAATGGATGGCCAGATTATAAACTCGCCACAGCTTCTTTCCCCTGATCTCTTCACCTTTATCTCCCATTATTCCCCAAGGTAGCCCATTTGCTTACCATTACTTTGTTCTTTTTCTTTCACTTTTTATTCTTTACTGTATGTCTGATGTCTTTCCATTAATTCTCATCTTCCAGATCTCGATTTACCTCTCCCTTTTCAATAAAAATACTATATTGCTTCAAGTTTCAATGTTCTTCTCCTCACAAACTGGAGAAAGAAGAGGATGACAACAGAAAGGCCAGAGAGGACACTGCCATCATCACAACATATGTAACTCCTGGCCTGTGCTGTGGCACAGACGCTACTCAACTGGAGAAGGAAGGCTGAATCCAAGAAACACTGTAGAGAAAAAATTGGGATATGGAGAGGGGGAGAGCAAAGAACTGGAGAAGTCAAAGATGAGTTGAGTTTGTCAGTCCTGAAGATCAGAAGAAAAGTGGAACCACTGACAGAACTAAGGAAAACTGTTTGGATAATTTTGGCCAACTAATTTTGAGGTGACATGATGATACTTAATGAAAGAGAATTGGATAGTAGGGAAGAAAGTACTGGAGATATAAATGCCACAGTAATCAGATTTGGGGTGATAAAGGAAGAGCTCAGAGTGAAAGGAGTTCTCCAAGAGAATACACATGGAGGTAAATGAGAATTAAGGTTTGGGTAACGGACACAGTGTACTAACAGGTGACCATTGTATTTATGCATTTTTGTCTTTACATCCATAATCTCTTTCCCAAAAAATGATATAAATTGAAAAATAGTTTTTAAAATCAAAAAATGGAAAATGAGAGAATAAGAACCAAGAAAAATATTGGTGGGAATATTTAACCTAATTCAGGCTAACAGAAAATAGAAAGGAATGCTATAATGTTCTTTCCAATATTACTAGAAATATGCTGCAAATTTGCAAGTGAGCTGTCTACCAAACAGAAAAGAAACAAGAGATAGAAAAGAAATGCAATCAGCAGCAACATTCTGGGTGTTCACAAGTAAAAAAAAAACAATACTTGAGGAGAAATGTGATTAATAAATTATGCATTAAAGAGGGAACACATAAGGAACTGATAAAGTATTGAGATGTCTAAGAAAAGTGAGACTTACAGACATATTAAATGAAAAATAAAGATTATAAAAATAGTATTTATGAAAATCATTATATTTAACTAATAAGATGTTAAAAGTGAACTTCAAGAAAATAGAATCAGTCCAGGAATTCAGCAAAAGCCAAATTGTAAAGAATTTAGGAAGGAAAGAGTTGAGAGAAATAAGAAAATATGAAAAAATTACAGATGAAAATTCAAGAGAAAGAAAGAATGGGGGAGTCATGGTTCTAATTTGAAGCATAAAGGGTACTATTATTCTTTATTTTTAAAATGTCAAGAAGAATAAGCACAGGTATGGCATTCAATATAAAGAACACATTTTAAAAATAGGGACTCAGCTCAAGAATGATGGAAAAAAGGAACAAAAGGAGAGCAAAAAAAGAAATTTTATTTTCAAAGGCCCGTAGTTAATAGTCAACTTATTGTTATTGAACTATGAATTGGCTTCAGTTTTTCAAAAACAAATAAAGTAAATGAAATATAGAATAAATCCTTCTTTATATATGAAAATTGGTTTAAATAAAACATAATTTTCAATATCTAACAAAACCTATATTATCTATCTATATCTATATAGGCTCACAATGGTATTTGGTATACTATATGTTTCAGGAAGTGATGAATTACCAGCAGGTTAAATTCTCCATGTAAGAAAAGTTCCATATTAACTTTAAAATGTAAAATATACTTTTGCTTCTCTCTTAAATTATAAACAAAGCCAGGTGTGAAATATAGCAATCTTAACAGTGAGAAATGATATGGTACTGTTAGTTTCACTCTGAGCTGAGAGTAGAAGGGAGTCAATTGCATTAGGAGAATTATCTTAGCACCTGGTCACTTATATTCAAATGCTGAATTATTCTAATATCGAACATGAGTTATTACTGATTTCATAGAGTACCAAACCACTATAATAATTCAATCATTTTGTCATCTGTATCCAAAACTCAGATATGGAGCCAATTCTCATGTAAAATATGATTCTAAATATGTCTGAGGTCAAAATTTAATCTATTGTTTCCCTATTCCAAACAAGTATATAAATGAAATGACTATTATCATTACAACAAATTGTTATTTTATTCAGCCTCTCATGTCAATTACTTGGTGTGAGAATCTTGGAAGAGAAAGATTCAAACAAATGTCTGCTAATATTATGCTTCTAGGACTCAAATTTTAAGTAAGGGGAAAACAACCACAAAATAACATTTAAAACAAAAGAATAAAGTAATTTAATATTCTCTGAAGAAATATATTTGCATATTATTTTTTCAGAACTAGACTGGCTATTATGTAAAACGCAAGAGAAAACTCTATAACCTGATTTCTGACCTCAAGGTGCATATTATTTCTTCAGAGAGATAAGGAATAAAGGAATAAGATAGACAGGAATATAAAACAGCCAATTAAAAATGTGACCACATATTTTCATGGACAATATATTCTAGACATAGAAAGAAGAAATAGGTGGAGAGCAAGCATATTTGGGAAAAGTCTCCATTAAAGAAGAAAGATTTGAGATAGTAGGTGTTAAAGAATATCCAGGATTTTTTGAGATGAAGAGAGGAAAGTACAATCTAAGTAGAAGAAGCAAAGTGAACAAAGTTTATGATGTATGGTTTCTTAGCAGTCTGATGAAGCCTGTGTATCCCTTACAGAAAGTTTTAAAATGTACAAAAACAGTAAGAAAAAAGTAAAAAAAAAAAAAAAATTTACATAGACAAATCAAATATATTGAAATGCAATTATCAAAATTAAACAAAAAACACTTCTGGATGTAGTAATATAAGTGCTTTTTTTATTAATGCATTCGATAACAAGACTGAGCAGTGGGTCTAATGATTCCCATTATTGAAGCAGTAGTTGTTCTCAAAGCCTGAACAAAAGTGATATTTTGAGATATCAGCAACAACTTGAATGTGATATGAATATGTCTATTACTTCTATTGGAGACACAGTCATAGCTGCTGCTAATAACTGGTATGCGGCATACATTCACAATTGAAAGAAATGTTGACTTTCAGTGAGAGGTTAAAGAAAACAAAGGTGTAATATTTTCCCCCAACAAAGTTCAGGGAGACCTTCAATTCTAACCATGGACCTCTAAGTGCCCCGCAGACTTACACTAAGAATCTGGAGAAGACAGTAGGAAACCATCATTCATTAAGCACCTAATGGCCGTGGCTTAGCGGTTAAGTGTGTGCGCTCCGCTACTTGCAGCCCGAGTTCGGATCCCGGGTGCGCACCCACGCACCGCTTGTCCGGCCATGCGGAGGATGTGTCCCACATACAGCAACTAGAAGGATGTGCAACTATGACATACAGCTATCTACTGGGGCTTTGGGGAGAAAAAGGGAAAAAAAAAGGAGGAGGACTGGCAATAGATGTTAGCTCAGGGCCGATCTTCCTCAGCGCAAAAAAAAAAAAGGAGGATTGGCATGGATGTTAGCTCAGGGCTGATCTTCTTCACATACAAATAAAAGCACATAATGGGTGTGGGGCACAGTAACAAGTGTTTCATGTTATTCTTGCAACATGCTCTAAGGAAGACATTGTTATGATGAGCACTAATATTTGAAAGATGAGAAAACTGAGGCTCAAGAAGTTTAATGTAACCTGCCTAGGGTCACATACATAATGAATGCCAGCTGCAGAATTAGAGTTCCAATGTCACATTCCACAGCCTTTGTTTGCTTTTCTCACTGTGGAATACAACCTAGAGAATCAGCAGAATGTTTTCAATGGACAGTTAGAAGATGAACACAGCCAAAGCAAGGAGTTGTTTTCAAGAGTAGCAGAAATACAACTGCAAGTGTGGAAGGGCCACAGTTTAGAGGGTTCTAAAAAGCATGCAAAGAGAAATGAAAGTAAATGCTTAGAAGAATACAAAAATAAGCCCCTAGGGAGGATGATGCTGAAAGCAGTATCTAAAGATGATATAATCTGATGGATTGTAATGGTAAAGACTTTTGTAATATTTTCTGTCCAGAAGATTTTGGAGTAGGTCTACAATGACACATTATACTTAAATGCCTTGTCTGAAATTAGTTGAATCCTTTTATTAATTTTCTGAAAGTGGTTTTGCACATTTCCTCAAGATCTATTCTTAAATATAGCTAGATACACAACAGACAAAAAACAAAAAAGCACTTGCTATTCTTAAATATAGCAAAACACATCTGCTTACCAACACTTGTGCAACTTTCACCGTCCACCTCGAGCTTCCACCCTTCATAACACGAGCACTTGACTGTGTACTTGTGCTGCTCACACACTTGACTGCACTTCAGATGACTGCTACAATAATCCATGATTTCACATGTTTTATTATCTTTGTTGAGTTGAAGTCCTTCAGGGCAGGAACAGACAATCCCTCTTCCGGGAACAACAGAACAGTGGTTGCTACAGCCTCCATTATTCAGCGAACATTCATCTATAAAAGGATGGAAAAGATTACGGAGCATTACCAATTGTTTTGCTCAGTTAAATACTAATCATTGAACTCAATTCTCTAGGGCTGGAATTAGAGCAAGGATATTATAAATGAATAGAAAAAAGCCCTTTTGGATTTTTTTTCTCCTGCATCGGGGTAGGAATGATGTAATTCTATATGATTGGACTAGGGAATGGAAGATTTTCATTTCTCTAAAACTTTGGCCTACACTTTGTTTTACCCCATAGAGGTAAAGTGAGTTCAATGTTTCTATTACTGGAAAGATTATGCTGAGCCTTTTAGCAGTTAATGCAAAATCAGTTGTTGAGGTCTTCCAAAAGGGATGCACATACAGTGATGATCTGAATATTTGACTTATCTCAGTGTTTATAAATAAATAGGCATATACATAGACATACATATAATATCTATATATCTTTTTCTACATCTATAGCCTGATTTACAATGATAGTGTAGAATGGATTAGTTTGTCCTTTACTAGTTGCAGTCATTTATTTCTAAGTTAGGTAAACTGTACATTGTTCCCTATATATTGGTTATTATGATTAATTCATTGAGGCCATGGAAACATAATAAATAACACATACATAAAAATGGTATTTTGGGCTGAAATAATGAGTAACTAGTATTGACTGCATGGATAATATGATTGGTTTATAAAGAAAGAGACCTTTCTTTTCATGGCACTTATAATTTATAATTACATTAGATATATTTATGTATCATTCTATATCATCATCAAATTGTAGGCTCCAAGAGGGTATACAAAATATCTGTTCTATTTATGAGTGTATAACCAAGGGCTAGCATGGTGCCCAGCATAGAGTAAGCAGTTAAAAATATTTGTTGAATAAAAAAATTTAACAAAGTTGTCTAAAAGCACATAATTGTGCCCAAATTAAGCCAGGACTTGTCCAATTGGGAAAATTTCAAGATGACATACTATGCCCTTGAAGAAAATAGCAGATAATGGTTTTTGCAACCACACTGTTACCTATTACTATGTACTAAGTACCTAGTTGTAAGGCCAGAAGAAGCTTTTTCTTTCTTTGCTTTAAAAATATTTGTGAGTAGTTTTCAAAGCCTATTTAATTAGGTGTGTTTTGAGACATGCTAAAAAAGAATTACCAAACCGTAGTAATATTTACTTATGTACCTCAAATATTTTCTGCTGTCTATGGAAATTTATCCAGTTCAGAAATTGGGCTGAGGAAACAACATGTGTTGGAGAGGATGTGGAGAGAAGGGAACTCTCATACACTGCTGGTGGGAGTGCAAACTGGTGCAGCCACTATGGAAAACAATATGGAGATTCCTCAAAAAATCAAGGATAGAACTACCATATGATCCAGCTATTCCACTGTTGGGTATTTATCCAAAGAACTTGAAAACACCAATTTGCAAAGGTACATGCACCCCTGTGTTCATTGCAGCGTTATTCACAATAGCCAAGACTTGGAAGCAACCTAAGTGCCCATCAAGGGACGAATGGATAAAGAAGCTGTGGTATATATACACAATGGAATACTACTCAGCCATAAGAAATGATGAAATCCAGCCATTTGTGACAACATGGATGGACATTGAGGGTATAATGCAAAGTGAAATAAGTCAGAGGGAGAAGGTCAAATACCATATGATTTCCTTCATTAAGTAGTAGATAATAACAACAATAAACAAACACATAGGGACAGAGATTGGATTGGTGGTTACCAGAGGGGAAGGGGGGAGGGAGGAGGGTGAAAGGGATAATTCGGTACGTGTGTGGTGATGGGTTGTAATTAGTATTTTGGTGGTGAACATGATGTAATCTATGCAGAAATAGAAGTACAATGATGTACACCTGAAATTTTTACAATGTTATAAACCAATGTTATTGCAATAAACAAAAAATTAAAAAAAAAAAAGAAATTGGGCTGAAATGTAAGGCTTTTCAAAATATTTTCTATACTTTTTAAATTTCTATATGGGTCAACTGTTCTTTATATTATTTGTCACCATAAAAGAAGTCACAGTAATAAGAAATGGAAATGATTACATTAATCATTTTCCATAAGAATTCAATTCAAGTTTGGTATTATTTTAGAAGAAAAAAAAATAGATTCATTTCTTGGTTTCTCCAAATATGTTTGTTCACCCGTAATCATAATCATTTCAAAACTGCAGTCATTTCAAAGTATTCGACCTATTTTAGTTCAATTGACATTTTTCAAGAGCTTTACTGTAAAGAAATGTCATCACACCCAGCAGGAGAAAAAAAAAAAGTTACCAGGCTTTTAGCTTATTTCAAATATAACTGTTACCTCAGTACTGAAGCCTCTCTTTCTGACACTATCTGTGGAATTAAGTCATAGATTATTAGGATAAACAAAACTCACATTGAAATCTAAAATTGAATATATAAATTTAATGCCAATATTTGCATAGCTAGTGCCTTGTCAGTTCTTCCTTAAGCCTAATCCAGTCATTAAATCTTGTAACTTCTTTTTAAATTTTTTATAGCTGACAAAGACTCTCTCATTCACCAAACTGTAGTCAGGCTCCTGTGAGCCCTTTTTCTAGTAGTCCTCAACCTTGGCTTATAAAAACTACAGATGCTCTGGGAAAAACACCAATTAACAAACCCAGATGGCCTAGTCACATGGACCAAACCCCCTTAACACCCCTTAAGTGCCTTTCCTTTAGCACACTCCAGCTTGTAAAAACTTTCTAGTCTTTTATCAGTGAAGTTGATTTCAGTTCATGCAGGACACTCTTCCTTATTGCAATAGTTATTACTGAATAAAATTTATCCTTATCACTTTAACCAGTGTCCATCTTTGTTTATCTTTCACATAGCCTTATAACAAGGATCAATGAGGATTAACTCCATTCTTGAATGATTCAGGTCTCTTCTTACTTGTTTCTTAAGTGCCTATCTCTTTTCTCTTGAAATTATTTATAAATCCCCCCAAAAAATAATCTCTTAACTTGGATTAGGAGATTTACCTTCTTGATTTCTCCTTTTTTTCGTTTTTTCAACTTTATAGATCAGATTTATTTGGAGAAAACAGAAACCCCCACAACCCAAAGGATGGGATTTTTACATCTCAAAATATCTCCCAAATATTAAGTCTACAGATTATAAATCATTTTCATACAAGATATTTTTGTATGAATTTTATAAGTATTGAGGGACAGGACACGAATCAATCTCTGTTTCTTTTTTAACAGGGGGCAGGGCAGAAGAGTGGGAAAAAACAGCTTTTGTGGATACAGCTATTTGGAGGGTGTAGACATGAAGAGGGTAAACCCTACATTTTCATCATCTGCAGCAAAGCATTTTTAAAAAACCCTTTCAACTTTGGGTATCTCTCTCTAAAAGCCATTTCCTAGCTACTAGCCAATCCGTGCCAATTATTTAAAGTTCATTCACTTGGTATATTTTTTATGTCCACTGGGCAAAGGATTCATTACGCCCACTGATGCAGCGCTCATAAACCAACACTCCTGGACAGGATCTAACCTAGAACCGATGGGAGAAGGGCTTGAAAACATGAGACCAAGGTGTTATTTCTCTGCGGGTACCAGTATTGACTAGAAGGATACCATCTACTGAGCTGACGGTACAACGGTGCACATAAAAGCAGGCAAGAAAAGGAGAACCGCAGAGGACAATTCAGTTTCCTGACATATTTGTTTTTGTTTTTCATCGCTCTAACTCTCCGTCAACTTCACCTCATAAAGGGCCAGGTGAAGCCGCCTGTGTGAGTTGAATATGCCACAGTGCTGCAGTCAGGGTAAGAATGTCTTTTCATCTTCTCTGGTACTTCCATACTCAGCTTCAGTGCAACGTCTTCCACTCTCTGTAATCTCTTGAAATGTCTGAGCAAGACGCCTTAGACAATGAATACAGTGGCTCGATAAACAAGAGGTGATTTTCAGGCTTGAAGTAAACAAAGAAATGAATTCAGAAGAAATCTCTTTTTCTCTTTTACTTTCCCAATTCAGAGAGCAGATGATAGGAAACTAAGGCTGTGCTTTCATACCATTCTCTTCATTTTTCTTAATAGATGTATTTTCTCTTCTTTGCCTTTTATTTATTTCATTTAACCCAAAGGGTGAAGAAAAAGGTGGAAAAGCACTAATTTCTTCCAATACCTGTGGGGCATCAGGCATTATTACCATGATCTCCTGATAGATATCATTATCTCCATTTTTATTAGGGGGAAACTGACATTTTAAGAAATAAAGCCACCTGCCTAGGTGACTTAATTGAAGTAACTGAAGAATAAAATTTAAACTTGTTAAAGTCTCGATTTTTTTCTATAATTACACACTTTCAATTTTAAGAGCACTGATGGTTTCTTTCTTTTAGAATTGCTCTTAAAACTTTCATGATAGGTCCAGCCACCAACCTATTCCATCAAGAAGAACAAGCTAGGAGAGAAAGAAGTGAATATACAGATAAACGAAGTCTGTCATATTTTATTTGTAATTTTTTTTGGTTTAATTTTAGATGTTTTTTGTTTGTTTGAATCTTCTTGTTTAAATTTTAGCATCACTGAATGAAGATTGTTGCTTTTACTGTTTCAAGGTTATTTTATAGAATCACAGACTCTTTGGAGGAAAGGACATTTTATTACATAAATTTAAAAAAGAATAAGTCTTTTTTATATCACTCAGTATGCTATTAATGCTCAATTCAGATCAAAATATGATAACTTTAGGCTTAAATGTAGTTGTCTTTCCTACTTCCAATCAGGCAGCTTCATCATTTCCTAAAGTCATTTTCTCATAGCCTCAAGTCATCTCATTGTTGTTCTTATCATTCTGTAAATTCTTCTTCATTACTCTATTGATGTCACCTTCTGTATTATCTAGAAAACATATTTTAAAAATCTCCTGCTAAATCTGATCTTCCCGCAGAGAGGGAAATGTAATTTTCTTTATATGTGCCGGTTGGCATCAAGAGATGGCTAGTCAAAAGTGATTTCAAAACTCAAAATCTATCAGATTGCAATCATCATTTTAAGTAGATAAAGCACACTAAAAAATGCTAATACACGAAGACTAAGAACTTCAGAGAAAATTATAAAAAGTTGAGTAATATTCAATTGGTTTCATTATCCAGTCTTTTCCTTTCCTCTTTCTAAAAAACAATTTCTATTGTAATGATTAGAAAGCCTGTCAAAATCCATTGGGTGGTAGTAAATTTCATCCCATAGATCAGAAACAACAAGGTTTTCTTGTTCTGAGGGGCTCACTGACAAAAAATAATCAATTAATTTGTGGGAACAGGATTGACCATCCAGAGATATAAATGATGAGCACAGCTATACAATTGTTAAGTTAGTTGGATATAGGCTAGCCTTTTCTGCTTTATGTTCAAAAATTTCTGATCATATTTAAATTTTTTTATAGACTTACAGTGCCTGAAAAATGCAGATAGGGTTCAATGCTAAAAGTTGGATTTAAAGGGAATGGATGGAAGGAACGAATGCTACTATAATAAGTATCGGCAAGTGGACTAAAAGGTTCTGGTATCCAGAGAGAAGCAAATGCAGTGAGACGTGCAATACCACAGAGATCGCCTTCATCAGACCCATCAGGACAGTCCTTTCTCCCGTTGCAGAGTTTCTCTGGCTGCAGGCAGACTGAAGTGTCATTAGCACAAGGGTACTTGGGTGGTCCACACAAGAAACTGTCACAGTCGTCTTCATCTGATTGATCTTCACAATCGATATCTCCATCACACACCCATGCTTTGTTGATGCATCTCCCTTAAAAAAATAGAAACAGCATGCATTTGATTTTTGAAATTAAGTCATTGTAATGAGTGATCCTGACTGTCTTCAGTCAGAAGCAGAATTACTTGGCTTTAGCAAGAAATCTATTTGCTGATAGTTTGACGGTTTATTTTCATGACAGCATTTGAATAATTCTTGCCCTGGTTGTTAAAGTGCTGTTAGTGTTAAAGCCTTGATATTTTCTTTGGTTTCAAATTATTGTTTTACCGTATTAAAACGAATTTCTGTGACTAATTGAAAATTTAATTACACTACTTTTAAAACCAAACTTTAGAGATAAGTTTGTATATAAGTCCCTCTCAGAGTCCTAAATTTAGGTAAAAGCTATCAGTGTTTTGGCAGCCCTAAATTTAAGTAAATGCTTTATTTTTACAGAAGATGTCCTTCTATTTACGTTTACAACCTCAACACCTCAACTCCTCACACCTAGACATGTGCAGAGGCCTTTTCATAAAAGAATATAAAATGTTATTAAACATTTTGGTAGCCAAGGTATACACAGACAGAATTTATAGAAATATGTTTTTCTTTATTAACTTTGAAAGAAAAAAAATAAAATAATATTTTTAGCCAGCATATTTCAAAAGTAACAATGTGCAATGAATAGAAAGCAATGATCATTGTCTATGTACACCGTTTTTTCATTGCAAATTATTCCTCCTTTCCAGATTGTTTGCATTTTTTTCCCTAATTAGTTATCTTTCCTATATTATACAGTGTTAAGGTGTAATGTGAATTTTAAAAAGTACCTAAAGATAAATACTACTTATTGGCTGACTACATACCAATATCTCATAAAAATGAGTGGGGGAAATAAAAGGGAAACGGAAAATATTAGATTGTATATGTCTAAGAGTCATTATGTATTTCAATGTCTTCTTCAACCTTAAATGCAACTAAATTTTAAAATAATTTAAATATTGGTGAAAAGATGTTTCATTTATAGAAACATACTAATAATTATCCATACTATTATAGATCAAATAAGAAAAAACATAAACGATCAGTTCCATAGTTAATTTAAATACATTTGATAATATTCAACAATAATTATTGATAAAAATACTCTTAAAATAAGAATTGATGGAAACTTCATTAATAAATTTGATATAAACTGAGAAAATGTAAACTTTTGCCTTAATATCATAAATTTAATAATGTTATTATTTTATATTGTTCTAAAAATACTATCTAATGCAATTAGACATTAGAAAGAAATGAGGTATAAAATTAGAAAAGAGCATGCAGTTAATATAATCATATAATTATAAAATCAATAAAAACTAAATAAGAACTACAAGAAACTAACAATTCAAACAAAGCTAGTTTCAAAAATTATACAAAAATCAATGGATTTCATATATTCAAAGAGAATATAGTAGGAGAAAAGACCAATTAAAAAAATCCACCATAAAACAAAGTATTTTGGGTTAAATGATACAAGAACTGTATGGAATTTATATGGAGAAACTTAAAAAGTCTACAAAGAAAACTAAAATAAGCTTTGAATAAAAATATAGTTTGGTCTTGGAGAGCAGGATTTATCACTGTAAAGATATTATTTTTCCCAAATTAATACAATCCTAATAAAACACTAAGCAATATTATTGCAATCCTATAAGCATATCCTAAACTTAAGAAAATAAAATTGCAAATATCATTAGAATTCTTCTAAAAAAATTAGATTTAGATTGATGACTAGGAACTGTCTATGCCAAATATTTAGAAGTTTTTTAAAGTAACAGTAGTTAAAATATTTTATAACAGAATATCAATAAATATATCAATAATTTATAGATATAGATTTATAGAGCATCAGAATTAGACTCATTTATGTATATGGTTTTAATATACAAAAAATTGGCAACTCAAAATACAGTAGAGAAAAATGAATTACAAAATTAATGATGTTAAGATCATTGATTAGCCATCCAGAGGAAAAAAATTAAGCTGAATCTTTACTTGATCCCTACACCAAAATAAATTCTAGATAGACCAAAGAGGTAAGCATTTTAAAATAATGATGTTAGACCCAAAAACATTCTAGAATAAAATAGATATTAAAATAAAAACTTGAAATGGTCATTACACAAACTCAGAGAACATAAAGGACAAATTGATCAACTTAATTTCATAAATATTTTTGATTTCATCTTGCAACAATAAAATTCATATACAAAGTCAACAGTCAATAAACTAGAAAAAATATTACATTATAAAGGGCATATAGTATTTCTTTAAAATACAAAAGGCTCTTACAAATCAATAAGATAAAGATCAATAATCTAATTCAAGTGCAAGATTCACAATGAATCAATAATGGCTTATAAACATAACATGTTTAAAATATCTCTCAATTAAAAAAGTCAACTAAAAAAAGCAATTTGATACCATTTTTTCTCTATCAGATAGATTAAGATCAAAAAGTTGGATAACATAAAGAAAAATTCAACAACAGTTTAAGAAACAGCTCCAGTATTGACGGAGCTGCAAATTGGGATAATCTCTCTGAAGGGCAATGTTATGAAATCTGGTAAATGAAAAATGCATCATCTCTTCACCACAGTAATTCTAATTTTAGAATTTTTTTTCATTAATGTATTTGCCCAAATGCACACAGATGCATATGCAAGGATATGTGTTGCTGCTTTGTATATATTAACAAAAGCCTGGTAACAACATAATCATCACTGCAAGACTGGCAACATCAATTACAATGCATCCATACATTGAAATTATATGCTTGAGTGAGGAAGAATGAGATAATTCTACATAAGTTAATATAAAACAACCTCCAAAACACGTCAATAGAAAAGGCGTAGAACTGAATGTGTGATAGGCTTTCTTATATGTTAAAAGGGATTTATCTGTTTACCAATATCTATGATTATATTTCCATACATATATCAATATAAGTACATGGAAATCTTGTCTCTACATGAATTTATTCTGGAGGGCTACCCAGGAAACCATCAAAGTGATTGACTCTGGTGAGGAAGACTGAAACCTGGAGTAGGAGAGAGAGAGATTTTTCATTGAATTCTTTTGTGCTATTTTATTTTCCTTCTACCATATTTCTGCATAACTTTTCAAAAAAATACTAGCTCATTTTTAAAATGATGAAGATGAAATGTATACGCATGTACCATAGTCTTCTTGTTTCTACAGATACCTTATAAAAATTCTATGTTGAGTTTACTCTGTGCCTTACACTTTCCTAGGGACTTTAGGAAATACAAGAAAGTCATAAGACTTTCCCTGTCACCAACGAGTTTGTAATCTAGTTAGCAAGACAAGATCAGTGCATAACATATAACTGTAGTCTAAAATATGACATCCTGTACTTAAGTATTAAATTGTATGGGATCATCTACAAGTATAATAGAATGAAGGGAGAGTTCAAGAATAATATACTAATTTCCATTTTTAGTTTGGTAAATCAAGATGCAACTTCCTTTTTCCCCCAGACATCTCTAATCCATCACGACATTCTTAACCATTGACTCCAGAATGACCTTAGAATTGTTTCAACAAACCTGGCCCATAAATCGCTATCAATCTTTTAGAGTCAGAGTAGCAGTAAAACCTATTTGTCATTCCTGACCTAAATGCTGCCTGGAAAAGGTAAAGAAAAATCTTATTCAAATGATTAATAACTTTAACGCAGGTTATGTTACCAGATAAATGAATAAATATGAATACAAAACTTAGATAAAATTTACGAGGTTAAATAGTTCCCTTCTCCCACTGATCTTGCAGGGGATGTTTGACGCTTAATTGCTTTTCCCTTTCTTATTTGTTTGGTTTTAACGCTTACGAAAATGTAGATAAGAGGGTACATTAGGTATAATAAGTTTAATTAAATTTCTAATTCATGACCATTAATTGGGTAAAACCCAAAAGCGAATGACCTCAGTAAGTATGCTTGCAGAACGTTGATTTTCACTTGATTCATATCAAGACAAATCCTTACGTGGTAAAGTCATTGGATATACCATCTCTCTGATTTCCTTGTTTAAGCTCCCTCCTTTATATATAAAATACAAGGCCAAATTAGTATTATTAGCTCAAATTAGTATTATTAAATATATTTTAGGTCAAATTGGTATTATTAAAACAAAATAAAGATTAATAATATTAAAATGTGTTATATAAATTATAAATATCCAACATCTAAAAAGCCAAAATCTTTAAAAATACATTTTTTAAAAATGTGCACAAAGTTCAAATAACCAAATAAAACATTTTGTCTTTACTAATTCTTCTTTTAAAATATATTACACGCTGAAAATAATATTAGGTGGTTATTATCAAGTTGAGTTCTACATAATATTTTCTGATTTATTTATAATGATGTTTTCAACTTGATAACTATGCGTGCTAGACTCATAGAAATTGTACTTTTGCCCTTTGAGCAAAGAGAATAAGAATGGCCAAGTAACAACAGCAACAACAAACAGAAATAACAAAAATCAGCACACTGGTATCATGACAGCTAGTACAATCACACACACACACACACACACACACACACACACTCAGGATATTACAAGAGCTATTTTGATTTGTGTTACCTTGAAATACATTGTTTAGGTTAAAAGTCACCACAAAGTCAATAGCTATAGAAAACTAGCGGTTTTTCTAGGAATCCCTAGAAAATGTGCTGCTTTCCCAAAATAAATTTATATGATCTCTTCTAGAGTTTCCCTTTTCTCTGTTAAACTGTTTTGGTCATTAAAAATATAGATTTAAAATTATATAAACTACTTGAATTGCTTTTATCTTATTAAAGACAACACATTATAACAGGATAATTTCTGTTTGGGGATATGACTAACAGTTAATACTAAAGATATGGGTATGAAGAGAAGTGAATCTTTGAGAAAATCCAAATGGATTTATTCAGTAATATATTTACAATGTCTTTTTAAATTGCAATCTTTCTTTTAATTTTTACACTACTAACATTTAATACCACATACATATTTATTTCTCTAACAATGTTTGGCTTCAATTCAATTTAGCAAATATTTATTGAGTACTATGTGCCTACCTGCTACTGAAGAATGTAGAAAGATAGGAAAGACAAACTCCTGACCTTGTGAGGCAATAACTCTAGTTTTGACAAACGTTCTAATATTGAACACATAAAAAAGAAAAAGATAAAAGCCATACAACCATGACAGAGTGCTATGGAATTTCAAGGAGGTAGAAAATATGTATGATTGGAAGTTTGAGAACAAGTTTTACTGAGATGTTATTTAGAAAGGGGTTTTGAATGATGGCAGTGAATATTTCGTAGGGACACAAGAAAAAAAGCATTTCATATAGACACCTGCCTTATGTATACTGTCTTAATATTCAAATATATACCCTCTGCAAAGCAAAAAGCAAGTAAAAAAGAAAGAGAGAGAGAGATAATTCGATAGCATGGTGATTACTCATGCTACTCAAGGGGAATGTGTCAGGGCATAGATGGTGAAAGTAAATTAACTCTTCCTCAATTTGGTCTCTCTTCTATTTCTATGTGAATCCACTGTAAAATTCTATTATGTATATGTATTCTTTATTTTAAACTAAACATTATTTTAATAATACGGTTATATGTACAAATTTTCATCAGAACTATATTCACAGAACCATGTATACTGAGTTTTAGGGATGCTTTTCAGTGGTAATTTTGAACACATGCATTTTTAGCTTTATTTGCTGAATACAACCTACACATAAGATGCAACTTCTATGTAAACATATAAAGGCAGGAAAGGATGGGACTTGTTCCAGAAGCGATAATAACACAGGTTGAGGCCACAGTTCATGAAATGTTGATTGCTAATTCAAGAAGGGTCTCAATCTTATAGACAACATAGGGAGGCATTAAAAAATTTTGAGAAACTGTGTGCTCAGGTTACAGCTTATGAAGTAAGAGGAAGCCAAAGCTGTGTGTAGAATGGATTGAAGCTAGTAATTGCCAGGGGAAAAAACAGTAGGACACACAAAGGTCTGAATGAGAGAGAATGCAGGCTTAACCTTAGGCTGTGATATGTGAGTGGAAAGAATGGAATGGGTGATGGTAGAGAAATTGTAGAGGTAGCATCAGTAGGACCTGGAAAATGATTACAAGTCAGGAGTGTCACAAGATACTTTCCACTTTAAATCCAAATGTTGAGGGGATTGAAGATGTTTCTAACAGAAATAGAGAAATGAGGAAGAATTTCTGGCTTTGGAGAGAAAGTGAGATGTGTAGCATAGTACTGGAAAAAATGGGTTTGAAGCATGGAGTTAACTTCAGTGCAAGAAATTTGGGAGGCATTTACCTGGAGGTGATGGTTGCAACTTTGGGAACAGAAGAGATTGCTAGGGACACCTTGCACAAAGATGAGAAGGAACAAAACAGAGAAATTAAGAGAAAAATCTATGCAATTCCTGAGACACATTATGCATTCAACGAACATTTTTAATTTATACATAAATGATAGGCAGACGAAAAAGGGCAAGGGAAAGTGAAATAAAAAGAGAAATCTAAATGGTAACTGTATAGAGGACAATCCAATAAGAGAATTCATAAGAAAAGGTTTCAAGGAGAGGACATGTGTTGCAGAGAAAGGTCAGGTGTTACAGAGAAAGAAGTCAATGTACAATATTGATAGTTGAAGGTATCATTTATTAAGCTCATACTGTGTACATTCTATTGGTTATTACGATTACTATCATCTCTATTTTACAGATCAGGAAATTGAAACTTAGAGAGGTTTGGTAATTTACCTGAATTCATATAGTCACTGAATGGCAGAGCAGGACTTAAGCCAGAGAAGAGCATGGACTGAAAGATCATTTCTGGTGACTACTGAAACAGCAATTTCCATCAAAAGTAGGGCTAGCATGTTAGATTGCAAAGAAAGAAGAAATGAGTGAGAGATAAGACATCTAGGAACACTACACAAGATGATTTAATGAAGCAAAGGAGGAAGACAGGAAAAGCTTAATAAAATCAAAGAAATGTTTTTGAGGTTATTGGACTCCGTATATGTATAGAGAGGAAAAAAAATTAGTGTAGAAAAAGAAATTAAAGACATAAGCAAGAAGAGTGACTAAGGTCCCACAGGCGGTAGGAGGTCACAGAATCAATATCTAGAGAAGAGTCCATCTGGGCAAAATGGAGGGTATATCCTTCCTTAGATACAAGACTGAAGGGAGAGAAGAGTGAGTATACTGCAAAAAGGTTTACAACTGCCACTGGGAGGAATCAAAACAAAAATATGCAAGGCTCATAAGAAGCAATACACAAAGTATTTTGTTAGCTTTACAGCACATAGACAAAGGAGAGCTCACCACATTATTTTCATCAGAAATAAATAAAAGTATTCCATAGGGTTGGTTACAGGAAGGAAAAAAAAAGTCTTGTATTTAGAAATTCTTCCTACACAATCTATCATATAATTATAACAAAATCACTATTCCATTGTAGGATATTTTGGTTTTAATTATCTGGATTGATTTTTTTTTTTTTTTTTTGTGAGGAAGATCAGCCCTGAGCTAACATCCGTACTAATCCTCCTCTTTTTGCTGAGCAAGACCGGCTCTGAGCTAACATCCATTGCCAATCCTCCTCCTTTTTTTTCCCCCAAAGACCCCCAGTAGATAGTTGTAGGTCATAGTTGCACATCCCTCTATTTGCTGTACGTGGAACACGGCCTCAGCATGGCCGGAGAAGTGGTGTGTCGGTGCACACCTGGGATCCGAACCCGGGCAGCCAGCAGCGGAGCGAGCGCACTTAACCGCCAAGCCACGGGGCCAGCCTGGATTGATTTTAAACAATGATTAAATTCACATTTCACTTTGTATTTACCAATACAACAATAGGGAAGGAAAACAAAACAATCTATACACAGAAAAGAATAACACTTTGCCATTCACGAAGAACGGCAGATTTTCATTACACAGAGGATCAGAATAGAACATGATGTTTATGAAACCACTGTCAGAGTTAAATCCCTGTGTGTGTCAGTTAGTTTTGTTACATTCTTTTGCTAAAGACCACTTCATCCTTAACTCTTAACCCTGCCCTGGGACCTGAGTTGAAAATGTATATTGCTTTTTCCAGTGGAATCTAGAGTGAAAGGTATATAAGTCAGCACCAATCCATCACCACTCTTGGAAAGACAGTCAATCTAAAGAGGAGACTGTACAATTATAACACATTCTCACTCTTTTTTCCTAGCCACCCTTTCCGCTTATTCAGAGACAAACATTGACAATAGTTTCTTGTGAATCCTTCTGGAAATATTTTTATTATAGAAAAGAATATACTTTTATTTGTTTTCTTTTTATTTAAACAAATATTACATACTATACTCACTATTGTATTCCTTCACTTTTCACTCAACACTTAATCATAGAGAAATGTCCATGTCAGTGTCTCATAGTGATTTCCATTCTTTAAAATTACTGCAAGGAATTCGACTGTATGGGTATACCATAATGTTTGCACATAGCGCCCTATTTTGGCCTACTTAGGTTTTTTGCAATATTTAGCTATTAAAAACAATTTAGTGGCAAATAATGTAAGAAAAGATTCTCAATGTCATATGTCATTAGGGAAATACAAATTAAAACAACAATGAGATAGCCCCACACACCTACTAGACTGGTGAAAATCCAAAACACTGATACACCAAATGCTGGCAGAGATATGGTACATCAGGAACTCCTCACTCATTGCTGGTGAGAACGCAAAATTGTACAGTCACTTTGGAAGATAGTATGGCAGTTTCTCAGAAAACTAAACATATTTTTACCATATGATACAGTAATCATGCTCCTTGGAATTTACCCAAATGAGTTGAAAACTTATGTCCACACAAAAACCTATACATGGATGCTTATAACAGCTTTATTCATAATTGCCAAAACTTTGAAGCAACTAAGATGTCTTTCAGTGGGTGAATGGATAAATAAACTGTGGTATATCCATACTCAGCCATAAGAAACGACGAAATCCAGCCATTTGTGACAACATGGATGGACATTGAGGGTATAATGCAAAGTGAAACAAGTCAGAGGGAGAAGGCCAAATACCGTGTGATTTCCTTCATTAAGTAGTAGATAATAACAACAATAAACAAACACATAGGGACAGAGATTGGATTGGTGGTTACCAGAGGGGAAGGGGGGAGGGAGGAGGGTGAAAGGGATAATTCGGTACATGTGTGTGGTGATGGGTTGTAATTAGTATTTTGGTGGTGAACATGATGTAGTCCATGCAGAAATAGAAGTACAATGATGTACACCTGAAATTTTTGCAATGTTATAAACCAATGTTACTGCAATAAACAAAAAATAAACAAAAAATAAATAAATAAACTGTGGTATATCCAGACAATGAAATATTATTCAATGCTAAAAAGAAATGAGCTATCATGTCATGGAAAGCTCAGAGGAACCTTAAATGCATATTACTAAGGGAAAGAAGCCAATCTGAAAAGGCTGTATACTGTATGATTCCAACAATGTGACATTCTGGAAAAGGCAAAACTATGGAGACAGGAAAAAGATTAGAGGTTGCCAGGTGTTGGGGGGAAGGAGTGATGAACAGGCAGAGCACAGAGGATTTTTAGGGCAGTGAAACTATTCCTTATGGTACTCCGGTGGCACATATCATTATTCATTTGTCAACACCAAGAATGAACCTTAATGTGAACTATGGACTTCGGGTGTTGATGATATATCAGTGTAGGAATGCAGGTTCATCGATTGTAAAAAAGGAACCATTCTGTTACGTGATGTTGATAGTGAAGGAGGCTGTGTGTACAAGGGTGGCAGGGGGTATCAGGGAACTCTCTGTGCTTCCCACTCACTTTTACTGTGAATCTAAAACCGCTTTAAAAAATGAAGTCTACTTTAAAAAAAAAAAAGTCCTGGTAGAAATTTTACTGTGTAGTACATGCTGTTTCACTCAGTTCTAGATATTTAAATATATGTATTATGATTTCTTTATTAATCCATTGATTATTTTGAAGTATGATTTTAGTTTTCAAGCATGACTTCCTAACCTTCCTGATGCTGATTTCTAATTTGATTTTTGTGTATGGAGAATACTTTCTATAAATTGTCAATTACTGAAAATTTTACGACTCTTTTTAGAACCTAATGTATGGTAAATTTGAAAATATTTTGTGAGTTTGGTCTGCATGTTAAGGGTCTCTATACATCTATTGGCTTAAGCTTATTAAACACATTATTTAAATCTTAAAAAAAACTTTAAATGAATATCTTTGTACATATCACTCCTCAAACGCACTAAATATATTTGTATGATAAATTCTTAGAGGTGGAATTGTGGGTGAAAGTGTATGCACATTTTAAACACTGATACATATTGCCAACGGCCTTTCATAGAGGTTCATTCTGCTTCATCTACTCACACTCACATAGCGTATTATTGGTTTTGTTAATAATCACCAATCTCATATTGAAAAAAATGTAATCCCACTGTAGTTTTGATTTTCTTTTATGAGTGAGATTGGTTTCTTTTCACATGCTTAAGAGCCTTTTGTATTTCTTTTTCTACAAACTTTGCCCACCTTTATATGGGTTGTTAGTCTTTTTAAAAATGATCTCAAAGAGCTATTACGTATTAGGGCATCTAATTATTTGCGGTCTGTGTTGCCAGTATTTCTCCCAGTTTACTCTAAATTAACTGTCTATATTGTTCTATATTATTGCTTCTTCTCCCATTTTGGACCATGCTTGTTTTTAAATGGAGGGTGGTGTTTGTCATGGTGAATTATTTTTTTAATATATTGCTGATTTGCTCATGTTTCGTCTAGAATGATGGTAGTAATGGTCATCAGAGAGATGGTTTGTAATTTTTGCGTGTAGGAAAGGTGCTAACTTTTGGAGTTGTAAAATCAATATCATGTTGCTTAAGAATAACTTAAAAGCTTTTATTCCTTTCAAATGTTCAGGAGAAGATAAAACAGCATTATGACAATGTCCCTTAAATAGCCGGTAGAATTTTTCAACTGGATTTGGAGATTTTGATGGAATGGTGAGAGGGGAAAAATATTGATCATTTTTTCTATTTTTATAAAATAAATTGCCTATTTTTTCCTTCTAGAGTTAATTTTGTTAATGTATATTTTTCTAGTACATGATTTTATTAATACAGGTTTTTAAATTCATTTCTACGATGCTGCATAGTAGCTTATTTAATTTTTACAATTTCTTCAGCATCTGTGATTATTTTTCCATTCTCATTTTATGTACTGCACTTTCAATGCTTTTTCTTTATTAGGTCAGTTAATGTATTAGAAATTTTAGTTATTCTTTCAAAAACCTAGTTCTTGAATCTTCAAATTATGCTATTTTTCTTTCTTTTTTCTAAATTAAAAAAAATTAATCTGTTTTTCTGTTTTCCTTTGGTTTGTTTTGTTGTTATTTTCTAACTTCTTCAGCTAAATGTTGCATTAGTCAGAATAAGGTATGCTGCAGTAACATACTCTGAAATCTGGTGGTCTAACTCAACAGGAAGTTCATTGCCTATTCACATAACATTTTATAGGGTCAGGTAGCCTTCCTCCAACTTGTACATATGCCCTCTAGACTGATTTTTAAAAAGATCCAGTTTAAAAGGTCACTGGAGCAGGAGAAAAAACAGCAGGAGGAAGTTCACTATAGCTTAACTGCCTTGGCATGGAAGTGATATAGTACAGTAGTCCCCCTTTATCTGTGGTTTCACTCTCTGCGGTTTCTCTTACCTGTGGTTGACCGTGGTCTGAAAATATTAAACGGAAAATTCCAGAAATAATTCATAAGTTTTAAATTACATGCTTTTCTGAGTAGCATGATGAAATCTCTTGCTGTCCTGCTCTGTCCTGCCCAGGAAGTGAATCATCCCTTTTTCCAATGCATCCACCTTGTATGTGCTACCCACCCAGTAGTCACTAAGTAGCCATCTTGGTTATCAGCTGGGCTGTCTCAGTATGGCAGTGCTTGTGTTCAAGTAACCCTTATTTTACTTAATAATGGCCCCAAAGTACAAGAGTAGTGATGCTGGCAATTTGGATATGTCAAAGAGAAGCCGTCAAGTTCTTCCTTTAAGTGAAAAGGTGAAAGTTCTCAGTGTAATAAGGAAAGAAAAAAAAATCATATGCTGAGGTTGCTAAAATCTATGGTGACTTTTATTACAATGTATTATTATAATTGTTTTATTTTATTACTAGTTATTGTTGTTAATCTCTTACTCTGCCGAATTTATAAATTAAACTTTATCATAGGTATGTATGTATAAGAAAAAACATAGTATATATAAGGTTTGATACTATCCATGGTTTCAGGCATCCACTGGGGGGCTTGGAATGTACAAGCATACCTCAGAGATATTGGGGGTTCAGTTCCAGACCACCGCAATAAAGAGAACATTGCAATAAAGTGAATCACACAAATATTTTGGTTTCCTAGTGCATACAAAATTATGTTTACACTATAATGTAGTCTCTTAAGTGTGCAATAGCATTATGTCTAAAAAAATGTACATACCTTAATTAAAAAATACTTTATTGTTAAAAAATGCTAACCATCATCCGAGCCTTCATTGAGTCGTAATCTTTGTGCTGGTGGAGGGCCTTTAAAAAATGCAATATCAGTGAAGCTCAATAAAACAAAGTGCAATAAAATGAGGTATGCCTGTATCCACTGTGGATAACGGGGGGACTACTGTAGTCACTTCTACTAACAGCCCATTGGCTAGAACTAGAACTTACCTGGCCCCAAGGTAAGTACAAGAGAATTGAGAAATATAGTAATGTGCAAGGAGAATTGGTGAATACTCTCTCTACTACATATTTTTAAATAATTTATTTTTAATTTTTAATTTCTTAATGTAAATACAGGTGTTTCAAAAGTCTGAGAGCAGTTTTAATCTTTAATAACTCTCGAAATATAAATGCTACAAGCATAAAAATCATTTGAAAGTTTATTTAAACTTCTTATAGTTTTGTAAATTGAGTTTTAATTACACACAATTTGTAAACTTTCAATAAGCATTTTAATATTATTTTTTTCAGTACTTCTAATTGAAGATGTCAAAGTAGTAGAAAAACTTAAAAATTTATTGTTCAAGATTCACAAAATAAAATATTATATATTATATACTATATATTAAAAATAAGCTTTCAAATGATGTCTTTTGCAATTTTATAGCATTTATACTTCTAAAGTTGTTAAAGCTTAAAAATACACTGAGTTTTGAGACATTCTGCATATAAACTTATAAAGTTATGAATTTTTCCTTTGAACAATGCTTTGCTTATATTCCATATGTCCTGATATGTATGTATCTTTATATTCTACAAGTTCTATAATTTCAGTTTGATTACCTCTAGAATTCAGATAAAGAGTGTTTATATTTTATCATTAAATTTTCAAGTAGAAGGGAGCTTTACTCTTTATAATGACTAGATTTTTTTGTTTTTTGTACTATGATCAAGGAGTTTTGTCTGTATTATTTCTTTTCTTTTCTTTTTTTTTTTTTTGTGAGGAAGATCAGCCCTGAGCTAACATCCATGCTAATCCTCCTCTTTTTGCTGAGGAAGACTGGCTCTGAGCTAACATCTATTGCCAATCTTCCTCCTTTTTTTACCCAAAGCCCCAGTAGATAGTTGTATGTCATAGTTGCACATCCTTCTAGTTGCTGTATGTGGGATGTGGCTGCAGCATGGCTGGAGAAGTGGTGCGTCGGTGCGTGCCTGGGATCTGAACCTGGGCCGCCAGTAGCGGAGCATGCACACTTAACTGCTAAGCCACGGGGTCGGTCCTGTATTATTTCTACTTCTTGGAATTTATTGAAGTTGTTTGTGACAATAAATGCTCATTTAAAAAAAATATATTTCATAAGCCTTGTAAAGGAAGGTTTATTTTTTGCCTTCTACGAATAGAGTTATATCTTTATTAATTTGACTTCAACATTAATTCTTTAGATCTTCTACGTTCTTTTTTATTTTTCTTCCACTTAATTTTTCATGGGTGAAATTATTATTATATTATAGTATACTTAATTATATTATTAATTATATACTTAATTATATAATTAATTATGCTAATTATATACTTATATTACATTATGCTTAACTATTCATAAGTGAATAAAATTTCTTGCTCCTAATATGGTTTTCTGATCATAGTTTCTGTAAGTTTTGCTGTATAAAACTTGATAATACGTTATTTAATGTAAGATATTTAAGACTGCAAAGCCTTTATTGAAGATTGCATTTTTATCATTAAAATATATTTTTCTTAGTCTCAGCAATGTTTTATTTTGGTCCTTAAATTTATGTCTCTCATTAAATTCTATTTTCTTGTTGCTCTAAAAATTTTCTTAGTGAGGCTTTACATGGAAAAATGCCTTACACTTTGTATGTCTAAATTATATGGAATAACATTTTAGCTGGGTATAGAATACTAGCAGGAAAGTGTTTTTGCTTTAGCTTCTAATTACTCCATAATCTTGTGGCATTTCTTAATGTCTTCTTAGATAATCTAATTTTCTTTCTGGTAGTTTTAATATCTGATGTTCTGCAATTTCAAAATGACTTATAGAGGTTTGAGTTAATTTCATTAATTCTACCCAGAAGTCTGAACGTATTTCTTTACAAGGAATCAAGTTTTTCAACTCAGGGAAACCTTCGCCATTCTGTTTGTGTGTTTATTTGTTTGTTTTTTCTATCAGTACCTATATTCTCTCATGGAATTTCTTTGGGTATCTGTTGTAGCCTTCCAAACATGTATCTTGACTGCCCATTCTTACTTTTTAATTTTTCTTTCTCTGTGATGCTTTCTGGGTGAATATATTATTATTTTTCAATTCACTTTCTCTGCGTCCAGTCTAGAATTTATTTTAAATTTCATGTTGATATATTTCATTCTCAAATCTAATACATCTCACTCTCCACCTTTTCCTATTACAATTATTCTGTTTGTCATCTATATCTATATCTATATTTATATATCATTTATCTATCTACCTATGCATATATATTCTTGTTCATTTCAGGGATACTCTTTTCTACTTTTTCTCTTTGAGGATCTCAAATATACTTATTTTAAATGCTTTTTTTTAAAGACTTGTTATCTCATTTTTATTTAATCTTGAGTAAAGTCATTTTACAATGATTGATTTTGATGGCTGGTTTTATTAGAAAGAGTTTTCTTCATGTATTTTAGAATTTTGGTTTGCAATCTCACCTTGGATAGGAGTTTTTGATTTTCTTTCTATGTATTTATTTGCCCCCAAATACAGGTATTGCTGCTTCCACTCCAGCCCAACCCATTCTTCCAGCACTCTTGGTTCAGAAATATATCTTATATCTGTTTTTTGTGGGATTCTATTGCAGTATGATATTGGAATTTTATCAGATTCAGTCTCTAAGCCAGCCAGAGGCTTGGCTTGATTGCCCTGCCTATGTCTTCCCATCTCTCTAGGCACACAACTTCACTTAACTACCATCCTAGATAGCAACCAGCAGCAATTTTTTTTTTTTAATTTTCCTTTCAAAAGCAAAGGAGTCCCATTCTATTCTCTGGTTTCTAGCAGTGAGCCTGCCTCCAGTTCCCAACTTCATGTGGGACAGCTTTATTTCCCACTAACCCTGAGATCTAAACATCTGTGTATCTCTATTGGCCTCCATATCCAACCCAATCAGGCATTCAGTTTCAACGCAGCTCACCATTTGTTATTCTGTTTTATATCTGTTCTTCAGAGATATACTTTGTTTGTTAATAAGGCTATATCTCTCTCATTTTCTTCCACTATAGTTTATCATCACCTCTATGTGTTTTTCACAGTGGAGAGAGGATTCAAAGTATGAATTTAAAATTTCATCTTCATATGAATTTCTTTTTCACACCTTCTTAATGACATTAGAACAGTTCATTGTGTGAATGAACTGTAATTATTAAGTAGTTCCTCTATTAATGGAAAATACGTTATTTCTTGTTTTTTGCTGTTAAAACAAAATGCTGCATTGAAAATCTTTGTGCATATATCTTTACACTCCTGCTGTTCTTTACATGAATTTCTAGAAGTGGGAAGGCTGGGTCAAATTTACATTCCTACCAACAGCTGGAGGGCCTATTTTCCTCACAACCTTGCCATCACTCTATAATACCAAATGTTTCTTTTCTTTTTCAATCTGAAGAATGGAATTTCTAAGTTTATTTTCCATGAGGAGTGAACTTGAAATTTCCTTCCCTGATACCCCAGTTGTAAGGTAACTGCAATTTGCTGGTCTAGGATGTGAGAGACAACATGTTGGCGAGTGTAGTCCTTGGTCAGATAGGTTCTTTGAGATTAGAAGCTCCTAAGTGATAATGGTTGTATTGTACTTTAATTAAATTTAGCTCTCATTCTCTTCTTTACAGGAATAAAGAAACTTATTAAGGTGCAATAGATTAACACTAATAGATGGCAATTTATGAATTCAAAAAAGCCATTTTAACCAACAAATATAAATTAATTACCCTGAAAACTTTTAAATGCCCAAGCTAGTATTTAGAAATCTTTGAAAATAAATATGAACTCTGGATTAAACATCTTGTGTAGTTTAAAGGTCTTTTAGCTTGTAAAACTGAGAATTTAATTAAATTTTAATATATCAAAAAGTTTATAGATGTGCACATATTTTTAATCCATTGTTTATATTTGTGGTTTACTTTAAGATCTGCAATGTTCATAAAGGTATATCATAAATGTGCATATGTAATTGTGAATTATGACTACTCAAATAGTTTGATACATTATTGTTTAATGTATTTAAACTACAGGTTAAATTAGAAGCAGATCAATGGTTAAATTGTTACCTTCCACATTTACCTTTTATTTTTTACTTATTTATTTTTTGTACGAACACTTAAGTTCTACTTTTTTAGCAAATTTCATTGTACAATATTGTCAACGATAGTTACCATGTTACATCACATTTCCCTTTTAAAAATGCAGCATGAGTTTTATCACAGTTCCACTTCTTTTACATTAAATTTTGGTTTACATGATGACTATTTCATACAAACATCTGAAGTTTTATTAATATTATTAAATGGATAATCTAAATCCAAAGTCAACACACACAAAAAAATCTTTCAGATTCCAATTCTCCAAAGATAGCCCTCCAAGAGAATCAAAATATGGTACCTCAAAAATATGCCACTTTAGCATAAGAATTATTTTGAACTGAAGGCATTTGAATTTCAAAAGATACAGAAAGAAGCTTTCCTGGAGTTTCCCTTATGACTAAAAGCATAAACTTCTGAGAAATGAGGACTGCGATAAGTCTCTTTCCCAGGGAAGTTTTATGGCCATGAGGAATATAGAAAGTCAACTGCCATGATGGACCTGCACAAACTTTATTAACTAGCCCTATCTTCTATTCATTTTCCTATATAATTACCTTCTCACAATTTGCCATCCCTAGAAACTCAAAGTCCTTTTCCTTTGTCTTGTCACTTCTCTACCAATTTATTGTTCTTTGCTAAGATGCTATATAAGCCTGAGTTCTAACCACGCCTTGGAGTTACTCATTGCTGAGTTCTCCCACATGTATTCATGATGCATGTGCTAATAAACTTCTGAGTTTTTTTTTTTATTGTTAATCTGTCTTTTATCAGTCTAATTTACAGGGTCCCAGCCAATAACTCAAAGATGGATAGAGGAAAAAAGTTTTTTCCTTTCTACATCAGCCATCCTCAACATACTTCAGATTCATTTTTAAGTTGAGCCATATTTATAGGAAGCTATTTCCTAAGAGTTCATTGCAAAATATCAATACACACATATAAGATAAATCACAAGCACTTGAAATTTTCCATTAACTTTACTTAACCCTGTTATTTATTATTTATATGCTTTCTCTGCATATTTTCTGTCATAAAAAGTTCAAACCAGTTTTTACTAACATATAGCTTTTAGAACTTATTTTGTTATGAAGCTATTTATAATTTCTTTCTTTATAAAGAAATTGCAGTCTGGTTTTATGTTTCATTTCTAAATTTGCTGAATCTTAATGGCATATTCAGTTAGTTTTAGCTCAGGACTTTCCATGTCAATTCATATTTTGGTTTATTATAGCCTTGCCGGTTCCTTATTCACATACTTGTTAAAGACTGTTATCTGATATATTTCAACATTAGCCCAATAAAGCAAATGCCAGAAGCAACATGGAGAAAAATATGTACTATATACGCTTAGAATAATGTTAATCCGAGTCAAATAATTGGCTCTTTGGCATTAGAATTAGCCTATTAAAAAAAACTTGTTTATTCAGTCAATAATGCATTCATTTAACAATTAATATAATATGTTCCAAAAAAGTAATTTTTAAACTTAAGTCACTTTCTTCTAATCAATAACCCCCAAAACTAAGACTCTTCATGTAACAATTGAAAAAAATCACATAATTGTTAAAAATATTGTTGGAAAAATAACCATTTTGGAAACACAACTCCTCCTAGGAATGGGCATCAGGAATATTTATTTATCTATGCCTGTGTTAGCTTATTTTTACTTCTTTATTTTTAATTTGACTGCTTAATTGTAATCAGGAGATGTGTTTAAGAAAAGAAACACAATTCCTTTTTATATCTTTCTTTAAATGCCCATGGGCCATGTAGTTTCCAGACTGTTTGTTTACTCAAAGCTGTGATAATTTTTCATTTCTACCTTTTAGTTGAAATACTTAATAGGGAGCAAAAGAATTACTTTTGTGTGTGTGTGTGTGTGAGGAAGCCCAGCCCTGAGCTAACATATGATGCCAATCCTCCTCTCTTTTTTCTTTTTGCTGAGGAAGACTGGCCCTGAGCCAACATCCATGTCTGTCTTCCTCTACTTTATATCGGACGCCGCCACAGCATGGCTTGACAAGAAGTGCGTCAGTGGACGCCTGGGATCCGAACTGGTGAACCCAGGGCCACCGCAGCAGAGCGCGCACACTTAACCGCTTGTGCCACCAGGCCGGCCCCCAAAAGAATTACTAAGAGTTCATGATTAAGCAATTCAAAAACAATTTCATGTTAAAAAGAAATTCCAGAGATAATTCCAGAATATAACCTGAAATCTACAGAAAATTCTGTCCATGAGTTATTTGGATGATGATACCAATCATTTCACAAATTGCACCTTAATAGTTAATTGTAATCCACATTTCTCTAAACTTCAACTCATCATCTGGTATAGAGAGGGAAATAAATAAGTCAGTTTACCATGTCAGGTAGAACTTACTATATGTAGGAAAACAAAATGGAGAAGTCATAATAATAGAATACCTTCATAAAAAAAAATCAAAGCCTCAGTGACTCTCAAAACAAATCAAAGGTTTGAATGACAGTGATCACCTTCATCCTAATGGAATCCAACAACGGCACAAGAAAATTTAGGAAACTAGTTGAAAATAAGTGTATATAATTCTGTCTTTCATTTCTAGTCATCTTCACTAAATTTTATGTTGAGGATTTATCTATGGACAGGGGAGTGCTGTCTGTGGGTTTAGCACACTTGTCTCTTTCTGGACTCTGAAATTTCAGACTCTGAATCCAGATTGCCTGGTTTCAAATCCCAATTCTGTTAAAACTTCTTTTGACTTTTTTTCATTTGAGCAAGTGAAAAACTTCTCTGTGCCTCAGTTTTCTCATCATGAATTGGGATGATGAAATGAGTTCATGCAGAGACCATTCTTGGGAATGTGACAGGACCATAGATAGTTTTCAATAAATGTTAGTTATTATTATTGTTACATATAGAATTATAAACGTGAGATATGGATTGAAGATGGGCCAAAAGGATTCTACATCCAGGAAACCCAAGGTAAAAGCTGAACCCAATGTTCTGCTTACCTGTACTCTGGCAGGAAAACTTGGTTTTGTGATCACATAATCGTAAGGTACCATTGCAGCCTTTTTCATCACTGCCATCTTCACAATCTTTCTCCCCATCACAGCGCCACAGATCAGGAATGCAATTTCCATCAGGATGGCACTGAAATTCATTCTCATTACAACCAGCAGGAGAACGAATCTCTTAAATTGAAATGAGGGAGAGAGAGGCAGAGGAGGGAAGACAAAAGAGAAATTACGATTTTACTTGATGATAATTTTTTTCTTTCTTCAGGCATTATTATGATGCTAGAGAGAAAATACTTCACTTTAGTTGTTTAATAGCTATAATACTCTCTGGTATTTTTGAATTCATTTTAGAAATGTTAATAATTATAAGAAAATGATGTTTCTTGCCTCCCACAGAATTCCTGAAAGGGTCATGTACATTAGGAAAAATGGAAAGAGCAAGTAAGATAATGTGTGGATATTTTGCTGTAATTTGAATTAGTATCCTAAGAATGAGATCTTTGAAGAGTTTTTCTCTATGGCACATAAAAGAGGTTTCACATTCTACTCTAAGTGTGAAGACTTTGGTTGATGTTTTGACATTTCTCTAGATAATTTTTTTCAGACTATTAAGAGGTAACTAACCAAAAAATAATAAGTACTCTCTAACAAAATCTTTGAAGAAAAGTATTCAAAATTTTGAAAAACAAACAAACAAGCAAACAAAAAACCCCATAATAAATACAAATTCTTCAGGAAGTAAGATTTCAATTCTGGAATCAGAACAAACACGCATAAGAATTTAATGAGCCACTATACATTCCAATTCAATTTATCAATTAATAATTCATATAGTACCCAGATAACACTATTCCTCAAAACCTGATGACTAAAAATGTAGGTTAAATCCTGTGGATAAGCACAAGCAAGAATATGGAAATAAAAATGTTGGGGATATAAATGTTTTACAGTACAACAATTGAATAATTTGTATGTAATCAGCAGTATATTACATTTTTATTAATATATAATATGAGATATAATAGTAATCATTATCTCCAAATTCTGTTGTAAAATAAAGATTTTAGTATATATTTTTCTAGACCAAAGTTTTTGTTTTTTGTTTTGCTGAAGAAGATTCACCCTGAGCTAACATCTGTGCCAATCTTCCTCTATTTTTTGTATGTGGATCGCCGCCACAGCATGGCTGCCGACAAGTGGTATAGGTCTGCGCCCAGGAACTGAATCTGGGCCGCCGAAGTGGAGCGGATCAAACTTAACCACTAGGCCATGGGGCTGGCCCCTAGACCAAAGTTTTAATGTAACAAATTTATTGTGTATCTTATATAGCTATATCCAGCAATTAATCTACATTATATCTATAACAGCAATTATTCTATATCATTATGAATAATTTGATGCAGTTTCACGTGAGTTATCCATTACTTAATGTGCAGGTTTGGTAGGGATCATGTGGTTATGAGTTAAATTAGATTCATTTAAGGTCAAAGCTAATAATAACACTTATATCACAAGGCAGCTACTTAATCTCTCAAGACCTCTCTTTGTTCATGTGGAAAGTGGAGAATCTGGAATGTTGTTGTGAAGAATAAATTGGACATCTGTAAGTCACTGTTTTAACTACAAAATTTTATTGTTATTTGCTATGATATAAATAGTTCAGTTCCTGATATTTTTCTTTATTTAAAGACTTTTAACAAATATAATATGTCAGGTGATAGAATATTATAAAGATGTACGAAATAGACTTGACTCAACTTCCCAAGTATTCTTAGAGTAGTAATGCTGAAATAATAAATAACTCCTCCCACAAAGAAAAAGATAAAAGAAAAAGATGCCCACTGAAGCAAGAGCAAAGAAGTTCTATTGGTAGAAAACAGGAATTCCAATTTACAGAAAACCTATAGGAATAATTTCAAAAGTAACCATTGCTAAGAACACTTATTATAATCATACCCAATATACAGATAAGGCACGGAGTTTAGGCTGGCTTTGAAGTCCCTTCCAAAAACAGAGACTTTCTGTCTCTACTTTCCTAGTCATCCAAATCATTCTGACTTTGTATATATATAGTCTCCATGATTAAATGAAATACTTGCATGCATACACACATCAATAAAGGTAGTAGAGTTTCTGCACATTTGGAAGATATATATCTAATGCGAAATAGTAACTTCCCACCATATTTAATTTACCACCTGTAGAGTGCCGTATTTAGCAGTATGGCTTGACCACTACAGTGGTAAAGAATGTTTCATAAACAAGATATTGTGAAGTCTTCAAATCTAGGATCTGTTTAAAGGTAACTTGAAAATCCTATGCGACTCCAATATTCAGGAAGAAGAAAGGAGATAAATCAAATGGAGTTTGAGGACCCCTTCAGCTGCCTAAGTAATTCTATGGTGAAGAGGCCAACTTCCATGCAGCAGTGAAATGGCCTTTGGTTCTTTTTCCTACTACTTAAGCTTCCTTGGAAACAAAACAAAAGAAAGCTTGCCTCAGCTGAATTTTATAACCTGTAGGATGAGCTCAACCAATAACATATAAAACTTGTATTTCAGGTAATTGTCACACAGTGATTGCAAACACTTAATGAAGAATGGAAAGGATAGTCTCTTGATTTTTCTACATTGTCTAAAATAAGAATTGAAGCCTGGCAGTTCATATATTGAATCTGTCCTTCAGCATGTTTAATTTGTCAGACACACTGTTGATCTTTTAAAAATCCAAAGATTTCCTATAAAAATCTAGATTTTTCCAGTTCCTTGAAAAGTAAGAAGATTCTCAGACTAGCATCCTTGCAGAATAACAACTGCTACCTGCTTTATCCGGGGCTAAACTAAATTGTATTAGCCGCTCCGTTATAATGGAGATACAAAGATAGCCATTTCTATTTTTTTTTTTCCCTATTGAATTTTCTTCCTTGGTCGAGGTGGGCAGTAAGACAACTGCTAATCACATTTTCTTTCGTTTTTGAATCTACTTCTGAGAAACTATAGGAAAAAATTTATTTAACTCTTGCTTTAATATTAATACTAATTTTACTCTCTTGTGCAAATTATTTTTCTTCTTTATGAGTTCTTTTCATGGATACTTGTGAATAATCCTGAAACTCATCAGATTACTCTGTTTGCAATAGCTTCCTAGCATTTAGAGCCAAATTTATGGGTCATTTTTCATGATTTGAATTTGTTTGGACCAATCTTACCCTCAGATTTACTTACATTAAAGTAAATCCTTATTCTGCCTTTGTTTAAGTCCTTCCTCTTTACAACCTTTAATCTTTCCAGGTTATAGCTTAGACTGTTTCTAGAAATGATCTGAGGGCTAAGTAAATAAATAAACAGAATAGTGATATACAAGGAAGTTTTGAGAAGGAACAACATATTCTATGTTTAAAATTACCTAATTTAGGAAATACTTTATTAGGTTAAATAAAATTAAATAGTACATACAAAATTCTACATCATATTTCCATTTCTCTTCCCATCTTTTATTTCTTCAGGAACTATGTTGCCTCAAAAATGTCAATAATAATGGAAGGAATTCTATGTTTAACTATTTTAAGAGTAATGTTTTGACTCTTTTAAACATATTTTGCACTTGGTTTTAAAGGTCAGTTCTTTTAATCTACATTCCTCAACCTTAACTTAATGACATAATGGGAAATTCTCAAGAAGATTATATAAACTCAGAAATCCAGATAGATTAGCCTGACTCAAAAAGAGACTTGCAAAAGGTAAATTCCTACTTTGGGAGAGGGGGTTGCTTCTCCTGATCCAGCACTACGGCAACTTTATATCTAGAATCCTAGTCTTTAAGCTCAATGTTATTTACAGCTGGAAATAAGTTGTGGTCACACAGATCAAAGCAGAATCTATTAAGGGAAAGAGTATGCTGCTATTGTCTGAATTTTTTTTTTTTATTCCATTTGCATTTTCTTTGCTTTGCTCAGTATTGTTTGGTTATCTATTTGTGGTTCATAAGTGAATCTACTTTTTTGTTTTCTTATTCTAAATAAACATTTATCTTATAAATTTAAATACAAATGTGATATTTCCCTGAGGCTTTTCTTTTGCTTTTTTTTTTCCCTCTTAAGCTACTCATGTGTAAACTTCTGTGGGCTGGTATATTATCTATTAAGGGGCACCACAAACAATAAGATTACATTAATTTTAAAATGAGGGTATGGTCTGGAGAAGGAAATACAATATACCATTATAAACATTCAACTTGAAATGGTGAAATAAATCTTCTCTTTAGAAGAATTGCTCACACACATCATAAATATATACGTTGTGGTCTTGGTTATATTATTCTCCCCAACCTGGATTGTCTTTTATGGGGTTCAGGGCAGGCCACCACAAAATGTGACATTTTGGGATGTTAATTATTTTGATATAAAGTTACTAGAAATAGCTGGTGCAAAGGACACTCTGATCCTCCATTGTTCCCTGACAGCAGGAAATAAATCTCCCATGTGAAAGGTATTTCCCCCCTGTACCAGGAGGTAGAGAGATATCCTTATCACCAGAGATAGAGAATTTAGAGCCAAGACGTCTGGATAAACAAACCTTGCTACTTCTTCACTAATTTACCACCCGAAGCCCAAATTTCTTTGTCTTGTCAATTCTTCACAAATTTATTGTTTCTTTGTGTAAAAGGTATAAAAGCTACCTGCTTTAGTTACTTCTTTGAGTCTCACATTTATATGAGCTCCCGTATGTGTGAAATTAAATTTGTTTTTCTCCTGTTAATCTGTTTTATGTCAATTTAATTATTAGGGTGGTCAAAGAAACTAGAAGGGAACCACACCACTTGTCTTCAATAGCCATGCTGTGGTGGAAGCTCACATAGAAGAACTAGAAGGACTTACAACTAGAATATACAACTATGTACTGGAGCTTTGGGGAGGAAAAAAAAGAGGAAGATTGGCAACAGATGTTAGCTCAGGATGAATCTTTCCCAGCAAAAAAAAAAAAAAAAAGATTTAAAAGAGGCATCTTCTATTAAAAACAAAAAACAACTATCTAGCATTGGGTCTCTTAATCTGGTGTCTGTAGATTCAGGAAATTCATGGGTAGGCTTTACAAAATTTCAGAAATTATACATGATACTTTGTGTTGATATGCAGTTTTTTCCTGTGAAAAGGAATCAGAGCTTTTCTTGACTTTCAAGGCAGACTCCACGAGGAATGCCAAGACCCATTTCACACTTCTCTATCTCCTATTCCACATACCTGGCATGTAAACGGTAGTTTATATGACATTCAATTTTGCTTATGCTTTACATTAATTATATTAGATTGGATTAAAAATCAGTGAAAAAAACGAGCACCTATCTACTCCTTTTTATTTTGATTAAAAATAAATAAATAAATAAAACTGCTTATTAAGAGCACCTCCTTTCACAGAAGCAAAAACTACAAATCGATTTGCCTGCAGTTATACAGATAAGCAGCAGAGATGGGATTTGAGCTAACATAATTAAACTTTAGAGCCTGCTTTCTTTACCACTGTATCGTTATTACCTTCTTACAAAGTTTTTCTCACATAGAGGCTCAAGAATGAAAAAAAATAATTAGCTCATATAATAATCAAGAAGTGTCTACAAACTTATTTATTTTTTTATATTTAAAATACTGTTGTTCAGCTTGTTTCTTTTCTAATAAAATTTAATATTTATTTTATTACGTTGTAAAGTTATGGTAAAATTTGGTCTTTTACGAAAAGATCAATAAATTGCAACTTGCATGGGGTAGTCTAGCCTTCTTGGGCATTTTTCTTCACTTGAATGCCAACCAGGAAAGATGAAGAAATATCCAAGGAAAGGGAAAATTTGGATAATGTTACTCATGATCACACATCTAGTTAGTGGTAGAGAAACACCAAATTAGTTTCGTAATCTTGAAAATGAGACTATTGGCCTCAGTGATTCCTTCATTTGTTCTTTCCATATATATTATTTATTGCAACGTGCCAGGTATTTTTCCAAGTACTAGGATAGAGCAGTGAATAAGAGAGAGACTGTACTGTTCTCACAGAACTTAAATGAGGGGAGAAGGAAGCACATAGGCATTTAATAAATAATTATACAAGTGCATAAACTGGATTAGTCCAAGAAAGTAGTAAGTCCTATGATGAAAATGGATCAGAGTAATGCTATAGAGGAAGGAACATACATCATTTCTGATGACAATTCATTGGCCAAAACTAGTCACTTTGGGTGGGGCCCCATCATGTTGGTCCCAACCAATCACTAAGTTTCCAGGAAGTACAATCTTACCATGTTCCCAGAAAAGGGAAGAAATGGAAATATATCATGAACATCCTTGATCCATAATAAGTGACTTGCGTATAGGGGACATCATGACAAGGGCAATTAGAGAAGTCTCTCTGAGAAGGTGGTACTGGAGACCAAAATGAAGAGAAAGAGCCGGCCATGCAAGTTAGGGTAAAGAACATGGTAGGCAAAGGGAATAAGAAATGCAAAGACTCTAAAACAGGAAGTAGTCTTTGTTTTTACAGAAAGAGAAGGAAATGAATGAGGGTGGGTGAGTGAAATGAGATCTGAATGTAGGCAAGGGCTGGATCTTATAGGGCTTTATCAACACCTATGGTAAGATAAGTTCAACATTATTGGAGATTTTGGAGATTGGAGATTTTGAAGCAGAGAGTGATAATGATATAATTTAATCTACGTTATTAAAAGTTCTCATGGGCTGCTGTGTAAAAAAAATGGGTATTATGAGGCTTGAGTGGAAGTAGGGAGAGCAGTTAAGTGGCTTTTGCTGGATTCTGGGTGAAAAATGAAACATGTAGTTTCTGCTTTTGAAAAGATCATAAATAGTGAGTGTAGAGAGAAGTAGGTGATGTATGCAGTTACAAAGAAACGTCATAAGTGCTGTGGTAGGAGAGAGCCCCATGAGAACACCCAGAGGGGAAAATTAACCCTGATTGGGAATGTTAGATGAGGAATTCTTACAACAAAAGGATAAGAGGAGAGTTCTGAGTCATGATGAAGAGTCAGGTAGAGGGGAAAGTGGAATGGGACAAAAGATATTCTGAACAAAGTCAGCAGCATTCATCAAATTCTGTGTAGCGTGTGATCAGAGGAGGCAAGAAAGAGAAAACTAGAGACGTGGACACGGCCAAGACCTTGAATGGTCTTGTATGCCATGATAAATGGCTTGGATATAATCCTAAAGGCAATTGGGAATCACAGAAAGACCTTCAGCTACATTCTGATATGCTCAGATATGCAGTTTATATAGACTCTTTGGGAGCATTTAGACAATAAATAGAGAGGGAAAAAAATCTCTAATTTTCCTTAAATTTACAAGGGGTTATATATTTCATCTGCTTGAACACTCAAAGTTTATACTAATGTCAGATAGACTATTACACACACACACACACACACACACACACACACAATTTTATATGCCTTCCCTTCCCAGTTCTCATCCTACTTGCGTACAATAAATTAAAAATACCCCAAACCTATTTCTCAACATCTGCTAGGTTTAGGTGTGTGTTGATGTTTAGAAATGCTGTCCTCTTCTGCTAGAAAACATAAAAAGTCATGGAGTTTTATTTCCTCTTAACCTTCTTGCCAAATGAAATCAGCTTCTGTTAACAGTCGTTGATTTTCCCCTGGATGGAAAGTTGCATTACTCTGAGGAGCCTGTAACGACCATTCCAACCTAAGCTCTAGGCCTGTGTGGTTCCCCAGAGCCCCAGTTGCCTAAGCTTTAGGGCTTTGCACACAATCTATCTTTGTAATATGGCTTGTCCCAGTGGAGTGTTAAAATGATGACTATGTTTATATGTATATGCTCATGCTGTTTTACTGTTATGTTTTCATGTTGCTGATGCTGGTTATATTTTTAACTAATGCAATTTTACTGTATTTTTGCCCTGAAGCTATTTAAACCAAGCATACAATTTGGAGAATCTAATAAATAAATAAATGCAGAGCCCTGGAGGAAATGTGGCAACGGATGGTGACATTTATCCCAATATTTAAATGGATTCATTGTGACTAAATATTTGCAGTAAGAAGGCTAGCAACTATATATAGAGAGAAAGGATTTTCTTTCCTCTTAAAGTTAAAAAAATAAAAATCAGGATTGCAAAAATTATATTTATACTGGTTTTTTGTAGTCAGGATACATTTGTTGGTTTATAAGAAATGTTAAAGCCCTCCTGAGAAAATAGCTAATAATGGTGCTGCAAATAAAATGAATTATTTAAATTGTGAGACCAATCGGGGAGAAGAAAACACCTTTCTTTTTTATTATTTTAATGGAGTTTATACCTTAACTTGCCATTTATCATAAAATGCTTTGAAAAGTAAAAAGCACTTTTTATTGCATGTGCAGAAAGCTTCCTGCATTTCCTACAATCGCCATGTGTCAGTCCCTGCTTGATTCCTAGCTTTTCAATGAATCACTATGTATTAATAATTCCTGCACCTATGGCAGCTATTTGCTCCAGATTCATAGATATTTTCCTCTTGCCCTGAAACTACTGAGAATGGATTTGGCAGCATATCAATAGTGATTTCATTTACCAAAATGGTGTGGACATAACCTTGGCCTACTTCTGCCTGAGGGGGCCCTTAACATCCCCCTGGAGGTTAGGATGGAGGTTAGGATGTCCCTGATTTCTAGAAATCCTTAGAAGAGTGGTGTTTGTCAAAACCTACCTCCTAGCCCTTGAGCTGCCTGCCTAGAGCTTGCATTGGAGTTGGTAGGTGTACACTATCCTGCTCTTCTCCATTTAATGTGGGATGGATTCCCAAGGGGCTGCTGCCCGCCTAATGACACTGCAATATGCTGTGAACTAACAATGAAGTCAAGCCTGGGGCCTCCCTCTTAAATCAACTTGTCCTCATCCCATTGGACATTGATGACTGCCTGCCTGTCATCTAGATTTTAGATGGCATATCTCTTGGTTATTATTCTCACTGCCCCTCCCTCCCTCCCACCCCAACACGCTTCCAGGCATAGTTTTTGTGTTTTACCTTCTATTCCAACAAACTCCTTTTACCCCTGTATGTAGCCCCCAGTGGAGATATTATCCTGATAAGAAGTTGTATGGGACTACCAAAACTGTTTATTAGTACATAGGATTTAATGGCAAATTTAATAATAAAAAAGAGACCAGATTTCAAATATATACTGTCTGACTCAGTTAGAAAGTTGAATAGAAGGAAGTGGGAAAGAATGTGTAGATACCTAAGCACAAATTCAATTATTTTAACACTAAAAATATTATTAATATTAAAAACACATAGACAGGAGGAGTGATGTCAGCATCCTGGTGGAGTGAGTTGTTCCTTTTGTCTCTCCCCTCTAAGTTAGAACCAGTAGGACACCCATTGACCAACAAAGGACTCCCTACACAGCACACCAGAATGCCAGAGAGATCCATGCATCTATACATCTGAAGGTGGGTGGACTGGACATCTGGGAGGCAGTGGAACTAGGGGAGAAGCTCCCTCCCCCTCCCCCAGCAGCAATCCAAAATGCAGATACCCCTGGCCATGCAGTGGTGCCCTGACCTGAGGTTTAAAAAAGCACACCAGTGTGGGATATCACAGGCTGCAGGAGCAGCGATGGCACCTGTGGCTTAGCCCTTGCTCCTCCCCCAGAAGTGGTGGGTGGTGCCCATGACCTGAGGCTCCAGGAAATACAATGGTGACCCAGCCCACACCTCCTTTCCCCAGCAGCAATGGCTCCGATGCCAGTCTTTTCAGCAGCGGCAATCCAAAATACGGACACCTGTGGCAGAGGCAGTGGTGTCCTGACCTGAGGTTTCAAAAAGCACACTGGTGGGGCCAGCCCAGTGGTGCAGCAGTTAAGTGCGCGTGCTCTGCTTCGGCAGCCCAGGGTTTACAGGCTCGGATCCCAGGTGCAGACCAACACACTGCTTGTCAAGCCATGCTGTGGTGGTGTCCCATATAAAGTAGAGGAAGATGGGCACGGATATTAGCCCAGGGCCAATCTTCCTCAGAAAGAAGAGGAGGATTGGTTTTGGATGTTAGCTCAGGGCTAATCTTCCTCACACACACACACACAAAAAGCACACTGGTGCAGAAGATCAAGGCTCCAGGAGCAGCAATGGCATTTGCAGCTTAGCCTCTGACGCTCCCCCATTAGTGGTGTGTTGCGCTTGCGACCTGACGCTTCAGGAAACACAGTGGTACCAGCAATCCAGCCCTCCCCTCTCAACCCCAGCAGCAGTGGTAACTTCAACACTGGTCTTTCCAGCAGCAAGACCCTGGGCATTCAAGGCCCTGGGCCCATGGCAGTGGCAGTGACACCTGTGAACCTAGAACTTCTGGCAGTGGTGCTACCAGCACCCCCAGACAACCTGGGAGCTGCAGCACAGGTAGTGCACATGGCAGCAGTACCTGAGTCCATTGGAAGACCACAGAGAGCTAGTGGGGGAATATGAGATGCAGACGACCCCAGAAGCAGCAGAGGTGCTCAAAGCCGGGTGAAGCCAGTGGTGACATCCATGACTGCAGAGACATCATAAGCAGTAAGGCACCAGCAATCTTGGAGGCACAAGCAGCACAAAGAAGGCACTGATGACACCTCTGGCAGAGGCAGTGGAGGGTGGAAAGTGCAGGCTCTCAAACACAACCAGAAGCAGCTCAGAATCAAAGTAACCAAAGCCTTACCCAAATAAGAAAGGGGTTTATTACCACAAATGCACTTGCAGAGGATCAACTCATCAAGCACCAAGAAGAACTACAGTAATAGGGTAGAACAGAAAGAAAATGACAACTTTGCAGAAACCAAACTTAAAGTCACAGAAGATTGCGAACTGACAGAGAATTCAAAGTAGCTGTCATGAAGAAACTCAATGAGTTACAAGACAACTCAGAAAGACAGTTCAATGAGCTCAAAAATAAAATGAATGAACAGAAGGAGTACTTCACCAAAGAGATTGAAACTCTACAAAAAAACTAACAGAAAATCTGGAAATGAAGAACATGAGATGAAAAGTAAAGTAGAAAGCATTGGAAATAGAGCAGAACATGTGGTAGAGAGAATTAGCAAGCTTGAAGATCAAAATCTAGACATGATTAAAGTGGAAGAGGAGAGAGAGCCAAGATTTAAGAAAAATGAAGAAATTCTACGAGAAATTGCTGACCCAATTAGGAAAAATGACATAAGGATAATAGATATTCCAGAAGGAGAAGAGAGGGAAAAAAGAGCAGAGACCTTATTCAAAGAAATAATAGCTAAGAACTTCCCAAACCTGGGGAAGGAACTGGATATATAAATACATGAAGCTAATAGAACTTCTAATTACCTCAATGCAAAAAGACCTCCAAGGCACATTGTATTAAAATTGTTAAAAGTCAATGACAAAGAAAGAATATTAAGGGTGGTCAGAGAGAAGAAAATAACTTGCAAAGAAACCCCCATCAGGCTATCAGCGGATTTCTCAGCAGAAACTCGACATGCTAGGAGAGAGTGGAATGATATATTCAAACTATTGAAAGACAAAAACTATTAGCCAAGAATATTCTATCCAGCAAAGTTATCTTTCAGATATGAAGGAGAAATAAAGGCTTTCCAAGACAAACAAAAGCTGAAGAGGTTCATCACCATTAAACTGCCTTACAAGAGATGTTGAAAGGAGCCCCTCTCCCTGAAACAAAAAGGCAAAGGTATACAAAGTTTTGAGCAAGGTGATAAATAGAAAAAATCAGAAAATTGCTACTCTATATTAGTATAGGTTAGTAAACAATTACAACATAAAGGCTAAAGGGAAAGAAAATATCAAAACTAACTAACTACTTCAATTTGGTAACAAACTCACAATTAAAAAAAGAATAATTTGTGACAAGCAAAAACATAGAAAGGGGAGAGGAAAAAGATGGAACCTGCATAGGCTAAAGGAGATAAGATGCTATCAGAATAAAAAGGACTATCTTATTTATGAGATCTTTTATATAAACCTCATGGTAACCACAAAACAAAATCAGAGCAGAATCATAAAACATAAAAAAAGAGGAAATGGAGAAACACATCACAGAAAACCACCAAACTGAAATGGCGGACAGAAATACAAAGAAAAAGAAACGATGGAAATGTAGACCAACCAGAAAACAAAAGATAAAATGGCAGTATTAAACCTTCGTATATCAATATTCACTCTAAACGTAAATGGATTGAATTCGCCAATCAAAAGACACAGAGTGGCTGGATGGATTAAAAAGCAAGACCCAACCATATGTCTCAAGTCTGCCTCCAGGAAACCCATCTCAGCTATTAAAACAAACAAAAGCTCAGAGTGAAGGGACGGAAGATGCTACTCATAGCAAATAGCAACCAAAGAAAGTGGGTGTAGCCATATTTATATCAGACAAAATAGCCAAAAAAGATAACAAGAGACAAAGAACGACATTATATAACGAGAAAGGGGACAATCCACAAAGAAGACATGGCATTTATTAATATATATGCACCTAACATAGGCACCCCAAAGTATACAAAGCAACTATTAACAGACCTAAAGGGAGAAATTGACAGCAACACAATAATAGTAGGGGACTTTAATACCTCACATACATCAATGGATAGATCATCCAGACAGAAAGTCAACATTCACCTTAAATAAAACACTAGATCAGATGGACTTAATACACATATAAAGAACATTCTCTCCAAAAGCAGTGGACACATTCTTCTCAATTGCACATGGAACATTCTCAAAGACAGGCCATATGTTGGGAAACAAAATAGGTCTCAATAAATTTAAAAAGATTGAATTCATATCAAGCATTTTCTCTGACCACAATGGTATAAACTAGAAATCAACTATAAGAAGAAAGCTAGAAAAGTCACGAGTATGCAGATACTAAACAACATGCTATTGAACAACTATTGGATCAATGAAGATATCAAAGGAGAAACAAAAAAATACCTGGGGACAAATGAAAGTGAAAACACAACATATCAAAATCTATGGAATGTAAGCAAAGGCAGTACTAAGAGGAAAGTTTATAGCACTATAGGCCTACCACAGAAAACAAGAAAAATCTTCAATAAACAATCTAACACTACACCTAAAAGGACTAAAAAAAAAGAACAAACAAAGCCCAAACTCAGTAGAAGGAAGGAAATAATAAAAATCAGAGTAAAAATAAATGAAATAGAGACTAAAAAGACAATAGAAAAGATCAATGAAACTAAGAGCTGGTTCTTTGAAATGATAAACAAAATTGACAAATCCTTAATTAGACTCACTAAGAAAAAATGGGATAAGACTCAAATAAATAAAATCAGAAATGAAAGAGGAGAAATTATAATGGACAACCCAGAAATACAAAGGATTATAAGAGAATAATGTGAAAAGCTCTATGCCAAAAAAATGGGATAATCTAGAAGAAACAGATAGAGTCTTAGAATCAGACAACCTCCCAAAACTGAAGCAAGAAGAAATGGAGAATCTGAATAGACCTATCACTAATAAAAAGATTGAAACAGTAATCAAAAAGATTCTCAAAAAGCAAAAGACCAGGACCAGATGGCTCTCTGGTGAATTCTACCAAGCATTCAAAGAAGATTTAATATCTATCCTTCTCAAACTATTCCAAAAAATTGAAGAGGATATGATGCTTCTTAACTCGTTTTATGAGGCCAAAATTACCCTGATACCAAAATCAGACGAGGACAACACAAAAAAGGAAAGTCTCAGGCCAATATCACTGATGAGTATAGATGTAAGAATCCTCAACAAAATATTACCAAATCAAATACAATACATTAAAAGGATCGTACAACACAATCAAGTGGGATTTATTACAGAGATGTAGGGATGGTTCAACATCTGCAAATCAATCCATGTGATACACCAAATTAACAAAATGAAGAGTAAAAATCACATCGTCATCTCAATAGATGCAGAGAAAGCATTTGACAAGATTCGACATCCATTTATGATAAAAACTCTCAATAAATGGGTATAGAAGGAAAGTACTTCAACACAATAAAGGCCATATATGACAAACTCACAGTCAATATCAGACTTGACAGAGAAAAACAGAAAGCTATTCCTCTTAGAATGGGAAAAAGACAAGGATAGCCACTCTTGCTACACTTATTCAAGAGAGTATTGGAAGTCCTAGCCATAGCAATTAACAAAGAAAAAGAAACAAAAGGAATCCAAATTGGAAAGGAAGAAGTAAAAGTGTCACTATTTGCAGATAATGTGATTCTATATATAGAAAACTCTAAAGAATTCACCAAAAAATCATTAGAAATAATTAATGAATAAAGTAAGTTTCAGGGTACAAAATCAACATACAAAAATCAGCTGCATTTCTATACAATAACAATGAAATAGCAGAAAGAGAAATTAAGAATACAATTCCATTTACAATAGCAACAAAAAGAATAAAATACCTAGGAATAAATTTGGCCAAGAGATGAAAGACATATACACTGAAAACTTTAAGACATTATTGAAAGAAACAGAAGACATAAAGAAATGGAAATATATTTCATGATCATGGATTGGAAGAATAAACATAGTTAAAATGTCCATATTACCTAAAGCAATAAACAGACTCAATGCAATCCCAATCAGAATCTCAATGACATTTTCCATGGAAACAGAACAAAGAATTCTAAAATTTATATGGCGCAACAAAAGACCCTGAATAGCCAATGCAATATTGAGAAAAAGGAACAAAGTTGGAGGTATAACACTCCCTGATTTCAAAATACACTACAAAGCTATTGTAATGAAAACAGCATGGTACTAACAGAAAAACAGACACACAGATCAATGGAACAGAATTGAGAGCCCAGAAATAAAACCACACATCTATGGACAGCTAACCTTTGACAAAGGAGCCAAGAATATACAATGGAGAAAGGAAATTCTCTTCAATAAATGGTGTTGGGAAACTGGACAGCCAAAAAAATGAAAGTAGACCATTATCTTACACCATACACAAAAACTAACTCAAAATAGATTAAAGACGTGAAGGTAAGACCCAAAACCATAAAACTAGAAGAAAATATAGGCAGTGTGGTCTCTGACATGTGTCTTAGCAGTATCATTTTGACTATCATATCTCCTCAGACAAGGAAAACAGAAGAAAAAATAAACAAATGGGACTAGACCAAACTAAAAAGCTTCTGCACGGTAAAGGAAACCATGAACAAAATGAAAAGACAACCCACCAACTGGGAGAAAATATTTGTAGATCGTATATATGATAAGAGGTTAATGTGCAAAATGTGTAAAGTAGTCACACAACTCAACAACAAAAAAAATGAACAATCACATTTAAAAAAAGGCAGAGGGGGGCGGGCCCAGTGGCACAAGCGTGTAAGTGCGCGCGCTCCGCTGCGGCGACCCGAGGTTTGCCGGTTCGGATCCTTGGCGTGCACTGATGCACCGCTTGTCAAGCCATGCTGTGGTGGCATCCCATAAAAAGTAGAGGAAGATGGGCGTGGATGTTAGCCCAGGGACAGTCTTCCTCAGCAAAAAAAAGAGGAGGATTGGCAGATGTTAGCTCAGGGCCCATCTTCCTCACACACACAAAAAAAGGGCAGGGCAGAGGATCTGAAGAGACATGTTTCCAAAGAAGATATAGAGATGGCCAACAGTCACATGAAAAGATATTCAACATCATTAATTATTAGGGAAACGTAAATCAAAATTAAAATGAGATGTCACCTCACACCCATCAGAAAGTCTATTAATAAAAAGACAAGAAACAACAAGTGTTGGAGAGGATGTGGAGAAAAATGAACACTTATACACCACTGGTGGGAATGTAAATTGGTTTATCCACTACAGAAAACAGCATGGAGATTTTTCAAAAAAATTAAGAATAGAAATACTATATGATCCAGCTATTCCACTTCTAGGTATTTATCCAAAGAACACAAAAACACTAATTCAAAAAGATATATGCATCACTATGCTCATCGCAGCATTATTCGCAACAGTTAAGACTTTGAAGCAATCTAAGTGGCCGTCAACAGACGAATGGATAAAGGAGATGTGGTATGTATATACAATGGAATACTACTCAGCCATAAAAAATACAAAATCTTGCTCTTTGGGACAACAAGGGTGGAGTTTGAGGGTATTATGCTAAGTGAAATAAGCCAGAGGGAGAAAGACAATTACTGTACGACTTCACTCATATGTGGAAGATAAACAAACACATAGATAAGGAGAATAGATTGGTAGATACCAGAAGGGAAGGAGTGGAGGGAGTGCGAAAGGGGTAAAGGGGCACATATGTATGGTGACAGATGTAAACTAGACTTTTGGTGGTGAACATGTTGCAATCTATACAGAAGATGAAATATAATGATATATACCTGAAATTTGTATAATGTTATGTAAATCAATGTGACCTCAATAAAAAAAAAACACATAGACATATAGACTCAAACAATATATTGAAAGGAAAGTTTTAATTCAGGGTACTAAATATCCCCTAGTAAATTAAATATTAAAGTGAAGTCTATGTAAAACAAATAAAACATTCTTTTAGTTCATTAAAATTTTAAGTTTTGATATCTGGAACTCTATCATGAACATGTCATTTACAATTTAATGTATTATAGGAATGCTGAACCTCTACATTGTCTAAATAGAAGTGAACCGAATGTATTAATCTGTTGTGTAATTGAGAAATCTATTTTTCCATTTACTGTTCAAATTAACTAATCATCTTAACAGATATGTTAGATATCAAATATTAAATAAAACAGATTGCAATGTGGAATTTACTTTGTGGCTTAGCAATATATCTAGCTTACTGTAGGCCTCAAATATTTACTGGAAAAAAAAAGAAGAAAAGATGACATTATTTAAGTTGATATTTTAAAATAACGTAGAACATTATTGTGTGGAAAGAACATGTATAAGCACACACACATGAGCTATATGTTTGAGGGAGGGCCAGAGAATACTATTTAAAAATTATTAATGGTATATGTCTTCTTTCTTTGGTTTTTTCTTCTCTCTATTATTTTTCACCTTTGTCTCACAATAAATTCAATGTTCTACAAAACATGGGCATAAAAGATTATTCAGGATTATAGCTCCGTTGGAAAGGATTTCCACTTGTGTTTGTTATTTTTTTTCCTTTTTCACTGAGGAAGATTTGCCCTGAGCTAACATCTGTTGCCAGTCTTTCTCTTTTTCTGCTTGAGGAAGATTAGCCTTGAGCTAACATCTGTGCCAATCTTCCTCTTTTTTGTATATGGGGTGTTGCCACAGCATGGCTGACTAGTGGTGTAGGGTCCACACTGGGTATCTGAACCCACAAAACCTGGGCCACCATAGCAGAGCATGTCAAACTTAACCATTATGCCACGGGGCTGGCCCCTTCACTTGTGTTTTAAATAAGGGGTCAGCAAGCTATGACTTGCAGACCAATTCTGGTCCACTATCTATTTTTGTAAATAAAGTTTTATTGGAACACAGTTATAATCATTTGTAGACATATAGTCTATGGCTTGTTTTGGGCTAAAACAGTGGGGTTGGGTTGTTGCAATAGGCAAAATCTAAAATATTTACTTTACTATCTCACCCTTTACAGAAAAGATCTGCCAACCTTTGTTCTAAAATGTTCTAAATTATGATTCACAGAACATGCTATTCAAGTGCATACATATCAACAATAACAACATGCTGTGCTGAAAGATTCTGACAGCAGTTGGAATTCCATGCCAGGAAGATCATGGTAGTTTAAGTGCATGATTTTATGCACCAAAGGTATTTGTGGAAAGATTTGGGATGCAGATAATGATAAATTAATTTTCCTTAGGAAGCCCATATATACACAAATACCAACCTGGAAGTGGAATAAATTCTCTAACAAAACGTGAATGAATCTACTCATTATATTGCAAGAATATAATATCTAACTGCAAATTCAGTTGATGCTTCACATGAATAAGGGAACAAAGGCTGACAGTTCAAATAGGCTCTGAAAGAAGCTAGCCACCAAGTATTAAGAGGAAAAAGGCAAAGTTTTATCCCATTGCTTATGTCTGTACTCTCATAAAAGCATAGACACCACTCAATTATTGAGAGGTGAATTAATTATTTTGCAGATTATCCATGCCCTTTGTCTCTTTTCTGTTTGTTTGTTTATTTTCTGCTGAATGTCTGAAGTTCTACCATTTCACTGATCATTAACCATAACTTGAGTATGAGGAAGCAGAATTTAAAGACTATGGAAATGAATTCACTCTTGCCCTTATTTTTCAGCTCTGTTAAAAGAGCAAGAAACAGGCTGAAGTTCTTCGTTAAAGTTATGTCTTTTTGTTACCTATTGACTTTAGTCATTAATCATATCTTTTTAAAAAACAAGAGATGTTACCCTGTTTAATGTCAAGGTGCATAATTATTGTCTTAATACAAAAGCTAAGTTTATCTAGGAATAAGTGTGGACCTACTACTATTTTTTTATGTAGTAAAGATGAGGATAATTGGTTTCTTTCTTCCTATTTTTATCAACCATTTTTTAATATTTCATTTTTAAAATTATAATTATCTGATTCCTTTTAATTTTCCTGATAATCACATTGCTAGAAACATTATAGGTTCTGAAAACAGGCTTTGTTATTAATTGATTCAAAAGCCTTGAGTTTTCTTTGCTCTTGACATAAAAGTTGTTTGTAGTATTAAGGTTAAAATGACCTTTAAAGAGTTATTTTGTCCTGGAAAACAAAAAGAGCTTTCCTATGGATAAAATCCATTAATAATTAACATCGTTTTGATAACTTAGTATTAACACTTCCTAAGGAAAATAAATCAATCTGTGAGAGAATAAAATTAAGCCAGACAATTTGTATCTCATTGAAAATAGATATAATACTTCTCTAAAACTAGATGGAGTTTGCTTTTAATTGTATTTTATCAGGAAACAATCAATATTTTCATTAAAAGAGAATAGTCAAAAAACATTAGGACAGAATATTATATGATTTTCTAGAGTTCATAACATAATTTGCTAATTCCCCCAGAATCAAAGTCAATATTTTATTCTCAATAAAATTCAGTGACTGATAAATAATAGCAGGTTTTTTGATTGTGTGTTTTAGTAAAAATGAATTGAAAATATGGTCAGAATATTCCCATGAAAGAAAAACAAAACAGATGACTGAGTCTGATTGTGTACAGCATTTATTGGTATCTTGTTTTCTATGTGGTTAGGATTAAACTGTGCTACTAAAAACATGATGGTTCAGCTGAGATGGGGTAGGATATAAACTGGAAGTCAAAAGATGTTGGTCTTAATTTCCATTCTCTCCATGCTTAAATGTGTAACCTAAGTCTTCAGCTACAAATCAAATTTTGATACCTGCACTGTTCTGAGTGGATTCAACCTCTCGAGGTAGGATATTTTCTCTTTTTGGTTGGCAGTACTGTTAGACTTTACTGGATTTTCCATAAAGAACTTGGCATAATCATTTGAATCCAAAATCTCTCCTGAGAATGTCTTTATGCATCAAAAGTCTCAGTCTCAACATCTCCCACGTAGACCATTATCAGCTCGTTCCAGGAAGCAGCATAATGTTTTTGCTACTGTTATATACATATAAGGATAATTTTGTCTAGCTGAGCCCTTTTCCTCATCTGCATGATAAAAGAACTGAACTAAACGATCTTCCAATTTTCCTCCAGATTCCTAAATTTTCTGAGTCACTGAGGTAAAACTTTTATGGCAGACAAACATATTCTTTGGGTGACTGAAGAAATTGTCTGTGTGGGAATGTCCACAGCTATTCCAATGAAAAAGTTCCAGAATTCATTTTATCAAGGAGAATTATGGGAGGGAAAGGAGAATAGAAACAAAAAGGAAACAGACTTCCTGTGATTTTCTAATGTAATGGCCCAGGTCCCTTCTAGTGCCCTTTAGGAAATTTCATTACAATGACCTGTAATAAATAGAAAAGGCTTTCTTTTCTCATCTTAAAGGGAAATTGAATATGCAGTTGAAAAAAAGGTAGTAATTATCTGGGGATCATATAAATGTTAATTCATAGAGAGTTAGGAAAAAAAGAGATTATACTCCATAGCTGCAGAGGCAGACAGCTGGATGTAGGAATAAGGAGCAGACAAGCTTTGTTTGAAACTCTAGCTGTGTAATTCTAGGCAAGTATCTTCACCTCTCTGAGTAATCCTTATTGTGGGATTAAATGGAATAAATGTAAAATGCATGGCTATTAATGGGTCACCAACATATGTTAACTTCCTTTTCTCCCTCTATCTCATTACTAATGGAATCTCCTCATGGCACTTACTATCAAATAATAGATACAAAAAAGATTTAAACTTTTCCTATCTTTCTGGAACTTACTATCTATTGGGCAGAGAGGACTTCAAAAAGAAATAAACAATAATCAAAGATAAGGGAGACATCTTGACTTTTTATTTTGCTGAATCCTGGCCTGAAATACAAATATTTATTGGATAAATGAAAATGATTACACTATATTAAGGAAATGTACATGACTAGATTAGTACACCTAGTCTTGCACATCATCATGAAAATAAACTCCAGGATCTAGGGGTAACATGAGGAAACAGAAGAAGTTACTATACATATAAGACAAAACAAATAAGGGTTGGATTCTGAGAGTGTAATCAAATTTTGTGGTCAAGAAACAGACTTTTTCACTCAATAATTATTTCCTGAGCATTCACTGTGTATTAAACATTGTAGTAGACTACGAAACTACAAAAATAAGATAAGATTTTCTAGTTTCGTTTTTAAATCTTGGAACAAGAAAGTAGTGAGGCAAATGAATGAATGAAGGAAGGAAGGAAGACAAAGCCCAAAAGGAAAGTGGAAGTTTCCAAAGCAGAAGCGAAGTAAAATAGTTGAAGCAGAAGAATATGAGCATGTATAAGCATGCATATTAACAAGGTCATGTATTTACCTGCCTAATGGATTTGAGAACTTGTTAAACATTATTCATAATAAACCAAAATTGAAGGTCAATACATACTTAATTTTTGTGGTATTTTTTGGTGAGGAAGATGGTCCCTGAGCTAACATCTCTTGCCAATCTTCCTCTTTTTGCATAAGGAAGATTGTCCTTGAGCTAACACCTGTGCCAGTCTTCATCTATTTTGTATATGGGACGCCACCACAGCACGAGTTGATGAGCAGTGTGTAGGTCTGTACCCGGGATCCCCGAGAACCCCGAACGGCCAAAGCGGAGCACGCAAACTTAACCGTTCCCCACCGGGCTGGCCCCAATACATACTTAATTTTAAATTTGCATTTAATTTGTATTTGAGACGTAAATAAGAAATCACATATGTTCCAGCATTCCAGCTCTTTCACTTTATGCAGCAGGCAGTAAATATTCCCTTTTCAGACAGTCAAACAGAAGGCATTAAAGAACAATAACCATAAATCAGGGTCAGATGCCCCTTCACAGTAAAGAAAAATCCAAATGTTTGAGGGATATTTAAGTGGCATTTAGGAGAAATTACAAAATTTAAGCAAAATCTATTCTAGAGAAAATCTGTTCTCTTCTCCATCAAGTCCATGCTGAAATTACTTTGCAAAAGTTTTTACAACAATTTCTGAATGAAAATTGACCTGGGGGAACAGCTATCTAAAGATACTGAATAATTTTCATATGTTTACTTTAGAAATGCTTTATTCCTTGGAAGAAATATGGTTGAGACTATTCCCCAAAAGAGTGTAAGAATGAATGTTTACGTAATTCAAGTAAATTAAACCATCAACTATGCGATAAGATTAATTTTACATATTTGGTATTTTATAGATGTGACACATATCCAGAGTCTCTCTTTTTTTTTTTAATATTCTAGCCAGAGAGTTAAAGACTTGTAAGAAAAGACTGAAGTCTCATTTTAACTTTATTCTTGATGTCCTTACAGGTAAAACCATCTTTTTTACAAAACTTTTCAATATTTATTTCTTTTTTTTAGTGAGGAAGATCAGCCCTGAGCTAACGTCCATGCCAATCCTCTTCTCTTTTTTTTTGCTGAGGAAGACTGGCCCTGGGCTAACATCCATGCCCACCTTCCTCCACTTTATATGGGACACCACCACAGCATGGCCTGACAAGCAGTGCATTGGTGTGCATCCGGGATCAGAACCCACGCCGCCAGCAGTGGAGCGCATGCACTTAACCGCTACGCCACAGGGCCGGCCCTCAATATTTAAATAAACAGCCAGGCCTGAGGCTCTAGAGGAAGTTCTCTCATACCAAATTCTTTGAGGGTCAAGCCCCACTTATCTTTCCACTCGGAAAAACTATTCACCCAGTAGCTTTACAAAAGGGTTACTGTAGAAATATGTACCAACCAAAGGATTCAGAACCAAAAAGAAACCAGAGCTAAATTAATGATACACAGGCACTGAAACAAAGGAAGGAATCAATGTGTTGTGGTTTGTCTTTCTATTGCACTTTTGTTTGTAGTCTGTGTGTATCTGTGTGCGTGTTTGTGCACACACACACAACAGTGACTCTGTGAAAACATGGTGATTTCTAAAGATATAGTGTCTTTTTTGCCTGGTAAGGGAGTTTGGAAGTGAGAGGAAAAACAGCACACACCAACGGGAAAGAAGATGAGTATACATTAACCTAGGAGGGAACTCCCATTAACACTTTTCCCATATATTAATCATATTGATGATGAGAAAAATGATCATCACTACAGAAATTCTTTTTTGAAATTGGTTTGAGAGAGAATATGAAACGAAATTAAATTCAGGAATTTTCTGAAATGGTGATTATATACAGAATGTTCCATTTCCTGGTCTCTCCTGCTCCTTTACTGTTAAAAGTTAATTCAAGAGTACTTCTGTCTTTTTGAAAACAATTTGACTTGAGAGAAACTGCACCATATGCTCTGCTTACCCAGGCAGTGTAAAGCAAAGTGCCGAGCAATTATATGGTGGATTTGATCAGTTTTGACAGCCAGTCTTGAAACTCAAGCCAGAATCCCCTGCTCTTTCTTCCGCAGCAGGTTTTGGGACTCAACTATATGATTAATTGCATCAAATTTCTACTTTACCTTGGCAATGGCCTCCCAAATCCTGCATGTGCAAAATGACTTTCCTGATCAGTTTTAACCATTCTATATGTCATAGTTATTTTACAATTTTCATATCAGAATTTAGAATCAAAATAATGATGGATAAAATATTTAAATATCTTTTAAAATACTCTGGATTATCTTGCACCAAAGTCATCCTAGAATGTTACCTTTCCTCAATTCCTGTGACTTGTACTCACCAAGTAGAGTATTTGATTAGGGAATCCTAATATGATTTATAATCTGGTAAATATAAATTAGTTCAGGAAGCTCTCCTCATGCTTTGCTTGAAACATGTCCAATAATCATGTAAATTATCTGGATCATTTCCTTAGTGTATTACCATAATCATATAGAAAATGCATGGCATTCACATTGACAGTATATCCTTTACAGTAATATATTAGTTAAATTGAAGTGCTCTAAAGATGAAGGCCATTAACGTTAAATAGCCGCTGATTCTATAATAATCCAAACCTGAAAAACCATCTAGAGAGCCTAGAAGGGAAAGTGCCACTCACTTTGGATACTCATGAGGCTAAAGCAGTCTCTCCAAAACTTCTTAACGCGCAATGATCATTTTAACTTAAAGATGAATACACATAGAAGAGACGGATGGGATCTCACTTCTGAGATGAAAGTAAATTAACTTTGGGGTAATTTATCTTTCACAGCATATTATGGGGCAGTGCCAGCAGGCCACAGATGTACACCTCATGAGGAGCCTAAAAAGACATCTGTGAGGTGGGGGAAAATGCAGTTTATATTCAAAGTGTAATTTAGTAACGAAATGTCAACCATACCCCAGATGACTATTTCAAATATACAAAGAAAAAAAAGAAAAATATTTTTTGTACACTTTTTCTTTTTCCATGACAGATTGATGATGAGCAAAAAGTTCTAGTTCATATATATAGTGGATCAACTAAATTGCGAGAGAAAAGGACACAAGAATGAAATAAAGAGAAGAGAGAGATGACTTGAACTTACCGAATAATGGAGGATAAGAGACAGATAATATTAAATAACAGCTTTATCTATAATTCATTCCTCTCTTGATTTTGAAGCAAAATTGAATTCAAATATGCTCATGTTAAATCTTATAAGACATTGTCACAAAAAATTTCTTAGTCATTTTCTGTTTCATTATGGCTTCTATTACGTCCACTGCCAGGGAAAGACATGAATCATGTCAAGACCACTGGCTATGAGGAGCTGTATCTCATTGCCTCATGGCTCATAACTGATTGTTTAGCCATATTTGCCTCATCGCTATGACTCTTGTAATCCAGGTCATACAGGTAAAATCAAAATCAAACAATATGTCTTTTAATGAATCACTTAGGGAATTCACAAAAAACTAGGGTTATCCTTTGAAGAACCTAGTATTGTGCAGATAATTTCTCTATTTGCCACTGTTCCCGTATTTAACACTTGGGGGTGGGGGTGGGGTGGAGAGAAAGACAAATGGAATCCATGTCAGAGAAAATACTTTTGAAACTATTTTATAGGTTGTCAAATATTTGTAGAAGAAAAATATATCTCCTTGAAAAATACTTTGAAAATGATTCTTTTCTTATGATCACACAGTCCATGGTTCCCCCCACCCCACCACATTAAACAAATCACTTTATTGTCTGTTTGCACGCCAGATTTTAAAAACTAAACAGGGACCGTGTTATTTCATCCTTTTATCTATCCTTTAGTCCAACCACAGTGCCAGGCACAGGAAAAGTCCTCAATAAATATTTCTGGAACAGATGAAAGAATGAAAACGAAAGTATTTCAATTTCTTAATCAGATAGAAAACTTCTACTTAAAAATGTTACTGATTATATGAATGTTTGACAGTCTAATGATTTTTTCTGTGATATTTCTAACATAATTTCTAATTTATTAACATGCCCTGTGGCTGATCAAATTTTGTAAAGTAACCCATGCAAAGGACAGGGTCAGGCTGTCCATGGATGTGCTGAGAGCCGTGGTCATGATCTCCTTCCTTTCTTAGTTTATATTCCAGAAAGTCAATGAGTTGGAATATATAACCATTTAACAGGGGATTATTTCAAACTTTAAGGAAACGATTTTGGTGAGGAAATACAAGGAAAATTATGCCTTTCTTGTTCTTTTTTTTTTTTTTCCTTTTGGGGTGGATTTCGGGTTTCGCAATATAGAAGTTGAAGAAAATTAAAGGAGTAGTAAGTAAAGCAACTAATGAAAGTAAAGCATCTAACAAAAGTAGGAAGCAAAGACCACAGAAGAAAGTGTCAATGTATGAGGAGGTATTAAGGTGAGAAACAAGAGAAAGGAAAGGAAACAGTGAAAGTAAAGAGATCAGCAAATTATTTTCCACAGTTCCACATATAATTTTTTATCTGAGGAGCAATTTATTTTTTATATAATATTCACTCTGAAATACTCCAAATATTATATATTAATCTAAAATATTTCATTAATTCACAAAATTACTAACCTTCTTTGGTACAATTGATTTGGGTTTCATCACTGAAGTCTCCACAATCATTGTCCCCATCACAGGCCCAATGGCCCGGGATACATCTGCCACTGGAACATCTGAACTGATTATCAAAGCAAGAGTGAACACAGCCAACCTCATCGCTCCCATCCCCACAGTCGTCATCTGCAAAGAAGCATCAACATCAAGGTAGTGAAAAGTGATCCAGGGAGAAACTTTTTTTTTTAAGTGAAATATCTAACATTTCTTTCTGGTATACAGAGTTTTCTTTTGTTATTGAAAAAGGAATGATAAATCAACAATCAGCATTTCCCGTGAACAGTGGGAGAATTATTTTCACTTTTATATTGTTTCACTTCTGATTTAATATCAACTACTAAACTAAGAGAAAAAAATCCTTGACTTGGATGTTGAAGCTTAATTTCTATTTGACTCAGAAATGACTAATTATTGACTCAATATATCTATGCAGCATGAAATAATTATGAAGTGGGAGGACGATGGTAATTGTAGGAATTTCATGAAATGATACAGCTAGTAATATAATTATTATGTAAAATTATTATTTAGACCTACAATCTCCATGCCTCAGAGTTTAAAACTATATTTTCATTTCAGTCTCTTCCTCTCCATTCTCCAGCATGAAGGCCCAGTGTGTACCCTTCCCCCACTGGCTCTTACGTATGTATTTATCCTGGGAAATTGTTGTATACCCTCATTAGCAATGATTTTTGTTCTTTATCAACAACTCTTGCAGGAGGGAAGGGAGAGGAATGTGACGTGAATATAGATTAAACTCAAATTAATGGCTGAGAATGCATTGATTTATATATAACTCATTTACCTGTATTTGGCATAATTTAGCATAATGATACAATTGAGTATAAGAAAAAACATCATTTGTACATAAAAAGTAAGGTGACAGAATTGAGACCATCTGGATAATTCCATAATAATTTATAAACTACTCCATTCTGAGGTTATAGAGCATTTTTCATAAACACTTTGGGGAACCTGAATTGTCCAGCTCATTTCCTCAATTGTCCCCTTTACTTTATGCTTTTAGACTTAGACTATGTACAGCATATCTGAAAACACATCCCTATCATAGCCCCATGAGACAGATATTGAGCTCCATTATCCTTAACGCTAATCCTCACTGATGTGCCAGCTGCCCTCTCATCACTTGTCTTAGCCATTTTGCTTGACTCTGCAAGCTTCTCTTACAAACTACCTCTGAAGGAGGTGACACAGCACAGCCAGCCAGGCCCCCAATCAAATCAGTGCAGTACAGTGAACATTTGGTACTTGCCAGAGTCACAGTGCCATTTGCTGCTAATGCATCTTCCGCTTTTGCATATAAATTGAGTTAGTGGCTCACAAGTTGGGAATTCTGTGAAAGATATAGAAACATCCAATTGGAAAGATGTTATTGACTGTGCTTGACTTAATTTGCATCTCATTTGCTAATATGATCAGAATTCCACCTCTATCCTCCACAAAAGGCACAGAGGAAACATTAAACAAATATAGTGACAGTAACTTCTTGAGGGCACAGGATACACATACTTTTAATATCTTTTAAATGAGTACTTTCCAGGGACTGAAAGCCAAGGAGAATCATTTGATGAAGGATTGTTTGGATTCATTATACTGCAAGAAAAATGAATAGATGTCAACTCCCTGCACCAAGACACTCAACCTCTTCTCAGTGAATAATGGCTGGATGGGGCTCTACACTTCAGTGCTGCAAAATAATGTGCATGTGCTTCAAAGGAGAAAGGGCTTTCCTGACTAGAGAGCCAAAGCAGGAAAGTTAGATCTAACTTTGCCTCTGAGGGATGTCAGCATCACAATGAAAGTGAAAAAAATAAAAACAAAAACAAAAAGCCAAACAAAACCAACAAGTCAATAAAATCAGTTTAGTTGCTGTCATGAAATTACAAAGATTTTGAAAGTGTGAATTCTGAGTTTTAAAAAAAAAAACTAAAACACAAAAAATCCCTGAAAATCAACAACAGCAAAGAATTAGATTTTAAAGGAAATTTTACTCAACTAAATCAAAAGGCAAAACTGTAGTTCAGTTTAGATAACTGAACTACAACAAAATACAACATAGAATTAACATAGAAAAAGATTCTAAAAAGAGATAACTAGCTAATTCAAAGGATTAGTAAATTCAGCAGACAACATTGTGACAATAAGATCAAGTAATCAAGACAGAGTGCAAGAAAAAAAGAAAAAGAGAAAAAGGCAGTACTAATCAGAGAAAAATATAATTGCCAAATAGTTCATCTAAGGAATTCACAGCACCTTACTAATAGTTCCCAGGAGAAAGTTTTATTCTTTCTCTTTCACATATGGTGAAAGTAATTCACCTAGAGTTTACAGGATTTGCTCAATATCAAACCATTTGGCTCCCAGGACAATATTCATGGAACCATAAATCCTCACACACAATAGCTCATTTGATAGACATTAAAAAATAGAAAAAGAGAGAAGAAAACAAAAATATCCATCAGTTCATTGACATAAAGACAGAAGAAATTGACAGACTGAGATAAATCTGTGGCCCCTGTTCTTTAATACTGTTCCTATGACAACTGAAACCAAAGACATTTTTTGGCAAATATTTGTTTTTCTCTTTAAGACAACTGGGAATCATAGCCTATATTTGATGGAAGAGAGACCATAAATATTTTCAAATTGTAGTCTGCAGGTTGTCTCAGGGCTACCAAGGTGGCTGTGTAGGCTGAACTTTGGCTGCTCAAACTCCTTCAGCCAAATCTATTCACCTCTTATATATCTACACAATTATTTATCTATTTATAGTTTTAATTTTGGAGTTTTGAGTACTATTTTATTTGGAGAAAAATATACGCATAATAGCAATATATTTCTTTGCTTAAAAAAAAAAGAAAACTACTGATTATATCCAATCATTTTAGCCTTAAGAAAACTGAAACTTAGAAAAGTTAGACTTGCCTAAGGTTATATGTACCTCCTTAATGAAAAACAGGTCTTTAGAATTCAATTCATCAAACTCTCCATTCATCACTCTTTCTGGCACATTCTACTGCAAATTTCCTATCTCAATTTCACTTACCAGCCATGAACGCACCTAAACTGTTATTTTACTCTACCCATATTTTTAGCGTACATTAAACTTAAAGGCTAAATGTTTCTCACAAATTGTTTCATTATGTATAGTAGAACTTCCTTGTGTTTATTAGAAATACTTCCACTATTTTAGTATTTGGTTGACAAATTTTTGTCCATATCAGGTACTATTTCATAATTATACAATGTTGGAAATTTTCATCATTTAGAGTTTTTGACCTTATGTTTAAGTTCTATAACACTATCAATTATTAATTTATTTTTATAGGGGAGATCATACCAAGATTCACCTGATCATTTTTGTCACAATTTTTTAGGCCTATTCTTGATCATTTCTTTTTAAGAGTTAAGGACTTTACAAAGTACTCCAGGTAGTGGTTCCCTTCAAAATTAGGTTACTGAGCCTTTTCTTAGTACTTTAAGCAATGAAGCACATTGGTGATTATATCTTCAGGAAATAAGAATTTTAAATAACATTGCTATAACTCCCATAGAATAGTTTGTATTTTTCTCTTAAAAATTATGACATTTTTAAGTTAAAAGTCTATACTAACACACAGTTTTTGGCAAACCATGAGAAGCTAGAATTAATAGTAAAATGCAAGCAAATTAATTTTGCACGATAGTGTCAAAGACATATCTTGCATATAATCCCAAAATAATATTTTAAATTAAAATTGGAGGCTAAAATATTCATCCTCACTCTTAAAATGGTGAAACAATGAACTCTCCCTAGTGTGTAGCTGAGTTGGAGAAAGACAGCCAGCCAGGGTGACCAGCAGTGAAATCCAGTGAAGAGACCACAAGTGATAACCATCTTTAATAGTGGTAACTTATCCAAATAACAACGTAAGTTGATATTATTTCATAAATAATATGTAGGGAAAGTGGTGGCCTCATACCAGATGTGGTTGATATGGCATTCTTGATTACCTGTCTTTTTACTTCTTTTTTTTTTTTTTTTGGGTGAGGAAGACTAGCCCTGAGCTCATATCTGCTGCCAATCCTCTTCCTTTTTGCTGAGGAAGATTGTCCCTGGGCTAACATCTGTGCCCCTGTTCCTCTATTTTATGTGTGATGCCTGCCACAGAATGGCTTGATAAGCAGTGCACAGGTCCATGCCCAGGACCCAAACCTATGAACCCTTGGCTGCCGAAGCAGAGCACGTGAACTTAACCACTGTGCCACCAGGCCGTCCTCTGCCTCTTTACTTCTTAAAAGGCAAGTTCTTTGTGCACGTTTACCTTTGAGTATATCCATAAGAAGTATTGGCATTTGAATGAGAATTATTCTAAAAGTGAACAATTCTATATTAAATTTCATGATTACCAAAGCCATCTCTTGAAATATAAATCTGAGAATAAATTTAACTTTTTAAAACCAAAAAAATTTGATCAGAGTCTAAATATGACTCAAAGACAGAAGTAAAAAGGAAGCAATCACTGATATGTAGAGTTAAAAGACTATATCAAAAGCCATTCATGCAGCAACGCTACAAACACTTTGACATATAAGGGGAAGTACTCAAAAGAAAAGTGAAAATGCCCAAGGCATAATTTAATCAATATTTCTAAGAAAGTTTTCTTTTGTTACCTGACAAAATAATAAAACTAATGTTTATTTTTCAAGAATCAACATGAATGTTGTCAAAAATATGTTTTCTTCCTTAGACAAATAAGTATTTAATGTATAGGAGATGTACAGTAGACATGAATAGGGACTTTAAACAAAGTATCAATGTAAGTTGTTAAAATGAGTAAACAACTAAATGCAGACACTAAGATATGATGAGATCTAATTTTTTAAAATAACATTACATCTTTTTTACACATATAATAGATTAATTCACATTTTTAAATCTCTCTTCCATAAACTAAGGAGCATATTAACCAACATCACAAGCTTTACTAGGAAAAAAAAAATCACCCCAAGCATTTGAAAACTTCTGAAATTTGGTGATACTTCACTGGTTGGGAAGTTTTCCATGTGACTTTTAAGATTCTTTCTCTCTCTTAGATTCTAAATCTAAACATCAGTCAAAAACAAATCTGGAAATTATCTCCCAAAAGGTAAAAACTTTCAAAATGAATAAAATAATCTAAAATCCAGTGTATCATCTTTAATCTCTAAGAAAATGAAAGTCATACCTTCTGCCCACAGTGAATACAACATATATACACGCATATAATGTGTATGTGTTCTTAAACCATTGCATATCATTTCTGATTTATTTTTGACATAATATTTAGTTACATCATTTCTCTTGGCAACCTTGTTGTCTGACTTAAGTTTATAGGGCCAAAAGCAAATTATATATATAAAAAGTTGGGAACTGGAAGAAAGCATAGGACAAATCGCTAAAAAGAACAAAGGCATTAACTGAATGGAATAAAGTTATTAATGTTTCACTCCTGTTTCCTTGTCAAAGCAGTGTGACCTTGGGTAAATCACACAGCCTCTCTAGTCACAGACTTTGGTTTGTAATAACATCTCTCAAGTCCTTTAAGTTCTAAAGATCAAGAAGTCAGAAGAAACATCATCTAGAAATGCACAACACACTGAAAGCACTTAATATAACAAAAAACAGGGTTCATCGCCTTAATAACTCCTGGGATTATCACAGCATTCCAACAAAGTATGATAAATGAATTTCAAAACAATGGAAGAACTAATAAAAAAATGTTAAAATTATCTTTGGCTTTTCTCTGATTAATAATGCAGTCAAATGTGCAATACATTTTAGAAGGAGTTCCATCAAAAAATTTGAATATAATATAGGACCCCCATATTTACTAATGTTACAAAATACTATATCCATAACTCCTTAGTATTCTGTCACCAGTATCTGATGGTGATAGAGGAATGAGGTCTAATGTCAATGTATTTTTTTCACCTAAAAAACAAAACAAAAGCTTCTTAAAATAAATTTAACTTTTTCCCTGTCTTTTCATATTAGCATTAATTTAAAAGTTGAAAATAGTATCTGAATATTTCAGTTTGTTTCTGAATACTTGTTCTGTTAAAATACCATTATGAACTCTCTTATTTGACAAAGAATTAAACATTACACATAATCTTTTCTTTGTTGACTTTGCATAAATATCCTTTGACTTTGGATCTTCCTTGAGATACAAACTGCAGGACACTTGGAAAGATAACCTGATTAACTCTGAAAAAAAGAAAAATTATGAACCAAAGTGGCTTACATTTTATCCCATTACAATTACAGCAAGGAAGAGAAAACCATAATTTATTTCTGTAGTTACTTCAACCTCATAGAATATTTAATATGGATTAATGGACTGTTAAAAAATCTTCTATTGTTGCAGGGAGTATACTCAATTTATCTATTATATCTTTCACTTAAAATTTATTGCCAGGTTATATGTATGCTATTATGTAAATAGTAACAATTTTCTCTCTCTCTCAAGGGTAATCATGGTTGGTATGGTACTTATATTTATCCGGTACACAGAGCTTAGAGGAATGCTTCGCAGTGAGGTAGATTTCAGATCCAATTTGTGTTTCTTTCCTGTCTCTAACCCAGGAATTTTCCTACTTATTCCTCTTCCTTGGCCCCAAAATAAATATTTCTAAGTAATTTATTATTGAAGTCTCAAAATAGCATTATCATAGGTTTGTTTGAGAGCATATAGTCTACATCCTATGAATATGAATTTCATCTTCATGATTAAGTATTAGAAAACGTGTAGAAGATTCAAGTTAAAATAAATGACAAGGTAAGAATATTATAGGACTCCAGGGTTAGGAAAGTGTTATCTAATCTGGAGGTAGACAGTAACACTGACATTACATATTATTATTTATTATGAGTTACTAGGCTAGCCATATATATACATTACCTCTACTCACAACAGCCCTGCAGTTGTCATTGCTAATCCCAATTTGCAGAAGAAAACAGCATAACTTGCCTGAGGATACATTGCATAACCAGCAAGTGTCAGGGTAAAATCTGAATACTAGTCTGACTGATTCCAAAAGACATTATTTTTTCACTATACCATGCTGATCATACCAACACCATTAAAAAAATTATATCATAGTAAAATTTGGGGAAAGATAAAAAATTTAATTCTTCTTTCTGTGGTGTATGTCTTCCATATAAACTATAATTCTGATTTAAACTACTTTAATATATATAATTACGTATATTTATGAAAAATAGTGCTTTTTAAAATTATACAGATTATAGGACTATATATTCTGAGAAAATATATAACATTTCTAGATACTGACACTATTTGTTGCTCCTGATAATTTGTACTTATATAGGACAGACTTCAAAAGATCCAATAGTGTAAATACACTTTGGAGAAAATCATAAGAGAACAGTGTACCACAGATTGTCTTCATTTTGATGCTCTTTCATTGTTGTTACATAAAAACCTCATTTTATACGTTACACATAATGTCATGTATAAAGAACATAGGCTTCATAGGCAGGCAAACCTGAGTTCAAATCCCGGCTTTATCATCACTAATTAATGTGTGGCCCTGGACAGTCGTTTAACATCTCTGACTCCAGGTTCCTACTCTGTAAAATAGAGTGGCAAACTACTTCAGGAGTTTTATTCATTCAAAACATTTTATTGAGAACTTTCATAACAGATAGAGTTCTATGCCCTAAAGATACATCTCCTAGAATAAATGAATGAATGGAATAGTGCTAGGCACTGGAAATACAATGTTTGGCATTCTCTTTTCTCAGAGTGCTTACAATCTAGTAGGAAAAACGTTTGTAATATAAATAAACAAGTGACTTGAATAAATCTCTGAAAACGCTATGATTTATGCAGTATAAGGTGTTATTGCAATATGCAACAGAAGTATCTAAACTAATCTTAGATATTGTGCCCTAGAGGAAGCGATACATAAGCTGATATGAATGATACATTCAAATAAATCAGATAAACAGGAGGAAAAGGAGTGCTTTTAGAATATTCCAGAAAGGTGGCATTCCAAAAGGCCCAGAAATCAGAGTCAATAAAATGTTTGAGAAATTGTAAGAATTTCAGAATGGCTGCAATAGGGTGTAAGATAGAAGTAGTGAAATTTTAGGAGCTATAAATGGGCTTGAGAAACAGATTCGGAAATGATCATTATTGGTATAACAAAGCCTTGGAAATCAAAAAGAATGCCCAGGTAGTGTATATAGAATGAGACTAATAGAAGAGCTAGGAAAAAATATTGACTAGTTCAGCCAATATGGCAGACAAATGAGAAATGCTAAAGTAACAACCAAACATTTTAATATGTAGGTGAATGTGTAAGAAAATAACAAATTTTCAGAGGCCAGAAATGAAAACTAGACTAGTTAGTGAACTATAACTACTGTGTGTGTGCATGTGTGTGTGTGTAATTTTGCCTAAAAGGCTAAACCCTCAGTGGAAGGATGGATGAGATAACATCCCCTCCCAGCACAAAGAGATGTCTCAACCTGGACTATGAGTGAAAAAATGCATATGGTCTCCCCAGAAAATTTGTAATCATGAGACTGTATCACAAGTTCTATTTTCCATAGTTCAGGGAATCTCAAGTTAAAAAAAATCAAGGTGAAAATTAATTCAGGGCATATAGTATTTGAGAGGATTGGTGCTCAGGGAAACTGTGACCCTAAGAAGCCCTCAGAAGGCTTCCACAGGGCCAAAAAACAGAAGATAGGCTGAAAATTCAAAATTACAAAAAATAAAAATCGAAAAGGCAAAATAAAAAAAATCTGGTAAGTGAAATTCAGCAGACCTAACAAATGGCAGAATTAGATCCACAAGATCTTTAGATATTTAAAAAAATATTGATGGAGACTATAGCTTGAAATATGATAAGCACAAAAAATAGGGAAGTCAAATTTATTTAAAAGATAAAGCAAAAATAAAAACCATGTAAAAAGACATTCTGAGAAAAAAAAAGGCAGACTTGAAAAGGAACCAAATAGGATATTTAGAAACAAAAACCAGAGTTTTGGAATTACAAACTGCGTGGACTAATTAAATTACAAATTAGTACATTTGTAGAAAGAATTACTAAACTGGAAGAAACTGAAAGATAGATCTGAAGAAATCTCCATGGTTGCAGTTCAAAGATTAAAAATAATGCAGAAGGGATTAAGAATCATGGAGGATAGACTAAAACAATCAAACATTAACAGTTCCCAAAGCACATCATGGAGAAAATGGGGATAGGCAATATTCAAAAAGGTATTTTCTTAGAATTTCCCAGAATTTATGAGAGATGTGATTTTAGATTCAGGAATCACAATCTATCTTGAGATAACTAAAAATAAATTAACATATAGAAGCACTGTAGTGAAACATTAGAATGCCAAGAAAAAATTTATAAAACCTAAATTAACTTGTAAGTACTTTACAATATTGAATCAGGTGCAAAAACTCTACTTTCTTTTCCCTCAAAAAAAAAAAAGGGGGGAAATGAGAACTTTTTAGAAAGCAATTTACTCTCTCTCCCAAAGAAAATAATGAAAGAATATTTGAGGGTTAGGCAGAGACAGAGAAGTCAGAAAAATGTAAGAGGGAAAGCAATAAATATCTTGTCCCTGAAGACAAGAGGAGAAAGTGTTTCAAGGAGAAAGACAGCAGTGATGAAGACTGTTCAGGTAACATTTGATATAAACTGAAGTGCACTACCCAGATTAAAAAAAAGAAGAAGAAATTTCCTTGTTGAGCTTGGCAAAGACAGTTTTCATGGAATGATTTGGGGAGGACACAAACTTCCATTCTATAGTAGACTGAGTGGACGATGGATACATAAATTTTAGCAACTTTTCTAATACATTTGACTGTGAGGAAAGTAAGAATTACTATGATAGCTGATGACAGATATAGGATCAAAGGTGAGCTAAGTAGTTACATTGGTGGTAATCGTTTTTTTGTTTTGTTTTGTTTTGGTGAGGAAGATTCTCCCTAAGCTAACATCTGTTGGCAATCTTCCTCTTGTTTTTTTGCTTGAGGAAGACCAGCCCTGAGCTAACATCCATGCCAATCTTCCTCTATTTTGTAGTGGGATGCCTCCACAGCATGGCTGATGAGTGGAGTATGTCCAAGCCCAGGATCCGAACCTGTCAATCCAGGCTGCCACAGCGGAGTATGTAGAACTTTAACCACTTGGTGGGGCCGGCCCCTATGGTAATCTTTTTTAAGAGGGTGAAAGTTGAGCATACGTAAGTACTGATGGGGAGAAACCAGTGAGTGAGACTAAAAATATAGGAGAGAGAAAAGTTGCATTTTATGTTTTTACACATTTTAGGGCAGTAGAAAAATTTTCAGAGAACGGATTCATATCTAACAGTAATAGGTATCCCTGGTAATTAAAATAATTACTACTAAAATAAATGTACATTCAATTCAAACCTAAGGTTAATAATGAAACAATGAATTTAGATTTTTCATTTCAAGAAATGATTAAGGTAATAACTTCAGTAAATTAGAAATGCCCAATGAAATGTGGCAGACGAAATAAACAACAATTAATTGGTTTATAGTTTATATCAAAACCCAAAATTTTTCTATGTATTTTAAGACTATATTTCAGGAAATTTTGGTCTTCTTTTGTGTACATAGAATACTACATCCTCCAAGAGAAAAAGAATAAAACAGATTTTATTTTAAAATGTCAACCTTTTAAAATTAGAGAAATATTAAAAACTACATGTTATGCAGCACTTTGTTACATTTTTCTCATTCTAATTCATACTGTAGGATTAGTAAGCTTAGCACTGTGTAAGCACAAGGAATAGACTCTTCAGTGCTATGAAATAGAAGTCAGGTTACCTGGGATACTTTTTTTTCCTGTTTCATAAAATTTAGCACATTATTAATAACAATAATTTTTATCAAATTGCTTATACAAGATGACTTTTTAGTGCAAACAATATGCTTTTGGATTCCTTGTTCCTAGCTCTATGGTTGGTTGATGCCCATTCACAATTCTGATATCTTGACTCCACTAGACTACCCAGACAACTGCCTTTTCTTTTATATACAAAGAAAGCAAAGCACTCAGGGGAAAGAGAAGCAAGTGACACTCCAAACAGATGATACTTACTTTGATATCTCCAAAAATAGATGACTTTGATTATTATATCAGTACTGGTTCAAGATATGCTTATGATGATAAACAGTTTTTAAGGGCTCATTCCTGTTTATTCTAGTTACAGACTTTCTCCTTACACACACAGAAACAATATACAAGTCACCAGGCAATCAGATTGTCATTGAGCCTCACACAGCCAGACCCTGATTGCAAATGAGATATCACAGGGTCAAGTGTAAAATATCAAACATAACTAGAACTAGAATACTTTTATAAATGTTTCCTGACATAGAAAACATAAAAACTAAATAGACAGAAGGAAGAAAAAGAAGAGTGTACTCAGTGGAAGAGTTCCCATTCCCATGGAAATTTCAGGGGTTAAACCCAGGGGTAAAGCAGTGGCAACTAAACCCAGTCATGCCTTTTGGCTTGTACATGCACACTAGTGTACACTGATAGTAATCAGGTATATTGTCCTGACTTGTTAGTTCTCATCACTAAAAGAAAGTATTAGTCCGAGATCCAAATATTTTATTGCATCCAACAGTATAATTATTTATTTTGAAATTATATACATCTATTGCTATTGCTAATATTCTAATATCTATTTTAAACTTTTAGCAATGTTATTAATTGTAAATTATTTTAAATTCATATTTTATATAAATTCAGATGATATATAAACTCATATTTTATATTTCAAATTTAGATTAGCATTGATGTTAACCTAGTCATGGAATTAAGGAAAAAGGAGAGAATAATACTACTAACTAACCGATGGGAGAGTGGTACAATTAACTACCCCAACACTGTATTTGGTGTTATATGTGGTTCCTATTTAATCGTCATGACAACACTATGAGGTAGTTTTTACTATTGCCATTATATATACCAAAAAAATGCATTTTGGAGAGATTAGCTTTTATTTTTTAAGTTATCCTTAAACAAACAAAATACAAATAAGGATACAGAGGATATTAAAAAGAAGTTAATAAGCTTGATCAATATCATCTGTCCATTTATCAGTCTATCAGTCTATCCATCTATTTGTCAAAAGAAATTTAAAGCAATCAAATAAAAAATACACATTTTTGTTGTATCCACAAGGGAATTCCACATAAACAATAATTTCCCAAGCCACAAAGCAAGTCTCAATAGATTCCAAAAAAAGAATATTATACAGACTTTTTCTCATACCACAATTAAATAAAATTAATGTTGTATTTATTAGAACAGAAGGAAATCACAAATGATTGATATATATTCTTCCACATGCAAATGTTTTAAAGAAATATTTACTAAAAATTTATGAAGCTGACCAACAAGCAATATTTTACTAATTGTTTTGTTGATTACATACCATTTGAAATGTCTCTGTTAAAAAGGAGAAATTTTACTTTCTTTTAATACTCCACACTTTCCCTTTCCCATTTTCTCAATACAATTTATCATTGTTTTTAATTACATCATGAGGTAACCAGTTCTTAGATTGTTATGAAAATATAATATTATTTTCTTTAAAGTTGCATAATTATATTTCTTTACTTGCACAGCTTTAATTTAAAATATTTACTTACAGAATGTTCTAGTTAAGAGAAAGTCAAAAGATAAGTATAATTCTGAGAAATCAAGAACTAGTAGTTAAATATTTTACTAAAAAAATGGTAGTACCCAGAAAACTTGGCTAAGAGCTAAAAATGGTTGCCACTGGGAATGATGAAGTGGGTGAGATAGAGTGACTACTAGTTTTTTATTGTAAGCATTTATATATTACCTGAGTTTTTAAAGCTAAATCTATCTATCTATCTATCTATCTATCTATCTATCTATCTATCTATATAGATAGATATAGATAGATATATGGTGGTGGTATCATACTGGTGGTACACACACAAATATGTACTATTTGTGTGGTCATATACAAAATAGTGATAGAAATGGACTAGATTATGGACATATATTGAACCCAGGATTTTAGTACCATATAAGGACCCAGTAATACCATAAAAGAATTTATATACGTCAAAGCAGAAGATATGTATAAATCATTTGTTAAAAAGAATGCAGCAATATTTGGAAAATTCACATAGAAGCAGAATAGGTAGAAGTGCCATTTAGCTTCTTGCCTCTTTCATAGCACTTGTCACAATTTTTTTTTTTTTTTTGTGAGGAAGATTAGCCCTGAGCTAACATCTGTTGCCAATCCTCTTTTTGCTGAGGAAGGTTGGCCCGGGGCTAACATCCATGCCCATCTTCCTCTACTTTATATGTGGGATGCCTGCCACAGCATGGCTTGATAAGCGGTGTGTAGGTCTGCACCTGGGATCCGAACCTGTGAAGCCCGGGCCACCAAAGTGGAATGACAAACTTAACCACTACGCCACCAGGCCAGCCCCACAATTTTTAATTATTTTGTTTTTGTACTTATTGAGGTTTTTTTTCCCTCTCTCCCCTAACCTCTGAGAGCAGAAACTTGGCCTTCTTGTCTTCCCTTATGACCCTAGCGTCTAGAACACAGTAGATAAAAACACCAAACTCAGTCTAATGTGGACAATATTTGGAGATTGCACAATATTTGGAGAACAGATCAATAAAATACTATACTTGGGGCTCTGAAAAGGAAGGTGTCTCAGGAGAACTCACAGAAGTTACATCCTGACTGCCTTTTGGCAGTGTACCCTGCGTAGGAAGTGTCCCAACTTCAGTCACCTCAGGTCTGCTCAAATTCTAGACGAGATCTCACCATAGCAATGAGCAAAATGCCAGCTCAGCATGGTGGAAGTGATATGTTTCCTGGATCAATATAGGACTTTAATCTGACATCTTTCAAAACGCTAAATTTAATATTTCAAAAAATAAGGATTTGGAAATGTTGCTATTTTCTGAAATAATTTCAATTGGGCCAACTTCAACTTAGTTGAAAATATATATATATATATATTCCCATTTAAGAATAGAAAATTATTTGGAAGGAAGAAAAAAGAAGACAAATCTATATCTAATCTTTTATTGAATGACTACTAGATGCCAACCACTATCTAGATTTTACGTATATTATCTCATTTGACTCTGATTATATTTATATTTGGGGTGTGTGTGTGTGTGTGTGTGTGTGTGTATAAAACCAATGAGGAAATCAGTGCTGCTGAAATCTCTGAAGAATTCATGTTTGCTCTTGACAGAAATTTTAAAAGGCTACATTTCTGTCAGCACCACAGAGAAAGTTAGAATTATTATTGCCCAGAGGCTGGTGAGCCAGCAAATTACTTCTAGTGGTGCAGAGCTCTAGACACAATGGAAAAACAAGAGAATTTGAGGGTTAGAGGGATGTAATAGAGAGATTGGATAAGAAGGTAACTAGGAGGCAGGGACTAAATAATAGGTATTAGGAGAGTGTTTCACAAAACTGGATGCATATTAGAATTATACGGACAGCTTTTAAAACTATCTATAGCTGAGCCTCCGTTATAATTCAATTGGTGGTATAGGGCATAATAACGTTCTCCAGCTGTTGCGGGTTGAATTATACGTATCGAAAAGATATGTCTAAACCTAAAACCTGGTACCTGTGAATGTGACCTTATTTAGATATAAGGTCTTTGCAGATGTAATAATGTTAAGTATCTCTAGATGAGATCATCTTGGATTAAGGGTGGGCACTAAATCCAATGACTCGTCCTTATACGAGAAAGGAGAGGGAGATATGACAGAGACACAGGGAAGAAGGCCATGTGAAGAGGAAGACAAGAGATTGGAGTCATGCTGCCACAGCCAAGGAGAGCCAGGAGCCAACAGAAGCTGGTAGAGGCAAGCAAGGATTCTCTTTGGAGGAAGCCCTGCTGACATCTTGATTTTTGACTTCTGGCCTCCAAAACTGTGAGAGAATAAATTTCTGTTGTCTTAAGCCATCACGTTTGTAGTAATTTGTTGTAGTAGTCCTAACAAATTGTAATTTGCAGGGAATGTTGAAATCACAGAGTTTAACTTCTCTGGTCTTGTTTTAGGATAAGAATCACATGAGGTACTTTTCCCAAAATACAGATTCTTGGACTCTGTGCAAGACCTTCCGAATGGGAATCTTTAGGGGAGGGGAGTAGAAGCCTGAGAATCTTTATCAATAACAAGCACCCCAGGTGATGCATATCCTCAAGCGAGAAGTTGGGGAAATGCTGAGTTAGGTCAAGGAACTAAAAGTTGTTTTTAATAATTTCTGCCTGTGCCTTTTAATATACCCCACCAGGGTTTGCTTAACATCCCACTCTTCTGCATACAGAGACTTATCAGTCAAGTATGTACAAAAGAGGGAATTATAACCAAAGACAAAGAAGAAAACAGAAGTGTGCATCCCATTTCTAAACAAAAATAATAAGAATGTTTAAATATAAATGTATGGAACAAGACGAAATAGAACAAGACCATCTGGGATACAAAGCATAAATCTGCAGAACACAGGCAGGAAAAAGAGCTTCTCAATTTCTTTAGTTTCCAACATTTTAGTAAAAGTAATTATTGCCAGATTGGAGAGTGAAGAACAAACAGGTTTGAGAGGAAATTAAAGTCCTAAATCAAAGAAAATATAACACCTAATTGCTAAAAATGACTTTATCTTCATATTGAGACAAGTTATCAAACAAGTAATAAAACATCAAACATTTTTGATTTCAGAATACTAACAGTGATTTTGGAATAAGTGGAAGATGGGAAAGATGAATGAATGCTGGAAAATGGAAAATAATATTATCCCGATTCCAAAAATGAGTGAAAATTTGGAAACTATGGAGAGGTACAGTTTACATATATGTCTGACAATAATTATAGGTGAATTTGTTAAAATATTATTTTGTCAGCATTTTTAAAGAGACTATTTTCTCATGAATAAAATAAAAACAAGTCATGCCAAACTAACTTCGTTTATTAGTTACACAATTTTTAGATAAGTATATATCATGAAAATGCCACAAACAGAGTGTTCCTGTATTTTTAGCAATATTTTTGAGAAATCTTCTCAGGACAAATGAAAGTATCATACATGCAAGAGGATGGTAAATTTAAGTGGATGAATACTTGGTTCAAAACTGTATCCGCAGAGTTTTAATTATTGGATCAGTTTACCTTAGAAGGATGTTTTTAATTAGTAGCCAAAAGGTTCACGCCTTTGTTACCATGATTTGTTTACAGCCTTAAAAGTTATGCTTATCAAATCTTTGAATCACAAAAAACTAGAAGACATCATTAGTATTATGGATTCAAACTTGCAAAATTGCAGGGAATTAAGAGTTACAGGAGGATAGAGGTCTAAGAGTGACAGTATGAAGTGGAAAAGATCTCACCCATGTACATATTCTGAAATATGTTGATAAGGAAGAATCAGAAGGCTATCAAAATAAAACTTAAAAGAATTTTGAAATGCAAACATTGAAACTACTCCAAAAGAGTGATCTAGTCTATAAGAAAAGTGATCTTAGTCAATTTTAATTGACTGGGAACTCAACATGTGACTTACATGATAAGGCTGCCATCTAAGACTGCCTTAAGAAGCTTAGAATCTAAATTACCAAAGGTAATAAGCCCACTATAATCTGTTGCAAAAATATCACATATGGGGTACTATGTTCTGTTCAATTCTAGGCTATTAATTTTTCTATTTATGGTAAAAACACACAAAATTTACATTTTAACCATTTTTAAGTGTATAGTTCAGTACTGTTAACTATATTCACATTGTTGTGCAATAGATCTCTAGAACTTGTTCATCTGACACTCTATACCAATTGAACATCAATTCCCCATTTTAGCCCATTAATTTTACTAAGGTTACTGAAAATCCAAGTATATGCACAGTAGGGTAATTGGTAGGGCAAGAGCCTACAAATGGTCATATAAGGAAATTTGAAGGAAGTGGTGTGTTTAACCTGTAAAAGAGAAGGGTTAGTAGACATGATGGTGTCTTTGGTTATCTAAAGAGTGATCATGTGGACAAGGTTCAAACTGTGTAGCTTCAGAGGACAGAATAAGTATCAGTGACTAGAATCTTTAGGAAGGCAGAAGTTGACTCCACAAAGGAAGAATATTCTGACAATTCATTACTGTTCAACACTAGAATTAACTACCCTGTGGGCCAGTCCTTTGTTTCTGAAAAGACTCAGAAAAGGACTGGGTAGCATCCCTGAGACCACTTTTAGAAGAATTCTTATATTGGACAAGGTTTGAATTAAATAACTTCTATAGGCAACTACCAAAGTCTGTGATTCTCCGTAATAGACAACTAGGAGTAAATGGGCCTGAGATCCAATGCTTGCCACATCTACTAACTCATTCTGCAACTTTGGACACAACTTTCAGTGCTTCAGTTTCCTTATTTATAATGTAATGGGTTAAAATGGATGGTTTTTCTTATTCTTTCTAAATTTCCATGCATTGAATAAGTGTATGTGCTTGTGTGCATTGGTAGGCATGTACCTCCCTGCTTTAACAGGAAATAGGAAGGGAGAAAAGCAGAGGGAGGAGAGAGGGAGAAAATGATTGAGTGAGTTAAGTAAACAAATACATGTAACAGTGAAATTCTTCTTTTCGTCATGGCAGTGGCCCACTTAGATCCAATACTAAGAACAAGGAGATGCTAAATGCCCCCACATTCTATAGAGAGAACCCAGTATTTGGAGCCATTCTTTATAACAGAAGAGTATTCTACAAGTCAACCTTGTGCGGAAACCAGTGTATTCAAGGGAAAGAGAGACACCACGAGAATCATTCATGAAATTTTGTTGGTGCATGAGAAAAGATAACTGATTGGATGTTGCTCAGCAGGTAGAGTGACCATTTTACCCTGTATCTAGAGAAGAAGAAAGAACTAGAGAGAAGTGTCAGGTCCAAGAGATAGGTCATCAGAAGAGCAGCCTGGTCACATTTGGGAGAGCAAAAAAAAAAGTGGACCCAGCAAAAGATAACAAAACTTTTTTTTTTGTTCATATCAGTAGTGCAACCAAGATGGCAGCCTACCAAGCAAAGGTGATTCTAGCAACTTATGGCTATGAGATATACCACCTGTGGTGGGAATGCTGAGGGATGAGGATAAAAGAGATCTAGGTCTTGATGTGAGGGAACTCTGAAGACGGGAGAAGAAAAAAACAGAAGAAAGAGAAAGTTCAGGGAACTCTGAAGAGTAGTGAGACCTCGGCCTCTCTGAAGATCTCACCTAAGAGCCTCTCAAGAGAGCTGCATTTCTCATGTGTTAGAGGGTTGTGATATTCAGAGAAGCAGAGAGAAGGTTACCACTAGACCTACTTAAAAAGATGTTACCTATTTTCTCCATCTGTCCCCTCTGCCTGAAGAACTAAGGCTAGAAGAGAGAGGAGAAGTAGAGAGTGAAAAAGCAGAACACATTCCACTCTCATCCAAGTTCCTAGAACCTCAAGTCTAGACAGCAATGGGGGAGGAGAAAGCTTTGACTAAGACATAATACTCGAGTTTCAAAATGGGTAAATCAAGTCATAGAAACTAAAAGTTACCAGAGTCATTGTGTCTGCCAACATGTTATTAAGGAATGACAAAGCAGCTGAAAGGAGTGCTTGGCAATAATCATATTTTGTCAATACTCCACTAGGTTAATGATCCTCATTAAACTTATTACACACATATGCAGTTTTTTCTTACAAAATTAAAAAACAAGGGGCTGGCCCTGTGGCACAAGCGGTTAATTGCATGCGCTCCGCTTTGGTGGCCCGGGGTTCGCAGGTTCGGATCCCGGGCACACACCGATATCGGCACCGCTTACTAAGCCATGCTGTGGCGGCGTCTCCTATAAAGTAGAGGAAGATGGGCATGGATGTTAGCTCAGGGCCACTCTTCCTCAAGAGAAAAGCGGAGGATTGACATCGGATGTTAGCTCAGGGCTAGTCCTCCTCACACACACACACACACACAAAATTAAAAAAAAATAATATTATACTTAATGAGGAACTTTGTTTTTTCTAATAATCTAGTTGAAAATATCTTTGATACAACACACACTGATTTAACTGGGAAATGATTTCTTTTTGACAGCTCTCTCTCTTCTGTGTCTGATACCTGCCAATTCTCTTTCTAATATTCTTTGCTCCTTCACTATGCGGAGTAAAATTATAAGTACACTTACAAGTAAGATTAGAAGTACATGAGACAGAATTCTACTATCTTCATAGATTTAAAAGATCAACATCCATAAAATGGAGTAATATTAACTTTGTAAATTTTAGTGCATTTTTATTTATACCCCATTGAATTCTCTCAATCTTTCAACAAACTTCATGTATTTTCTGAAGTTAAACCCTTTGAATAAACCAGAAGTTACCCATACACATTAAGGCATATTTATTAAAAAATAATAAATAATAAACATAAGCTATGTTGAGATACTTGGAAGAGAGAACCACCGAAAGATTGTTCAACTGAGTTTAAAATAAACAACCATACTGTTTTTGGTCTTAAATTGTCCAAGGGGCAAAATGCAAGTTTGAAATACTCTTATATTTAATCATGAAATACTCATATTTAATGCTGTGATTTGGAGATGGGAAGAAAATTTGGATAATTGCTTCCATCCTAAATTAGTTTTGCATACACAAACATAATTATGTCATTAATTACATGTAAGATAAAATCAAATATGAATGATGTTCCCTTAAATCAGTGGTTCCTAAAGTGTGGTCCCTGGACTAGTAGCACGAGGATCAGCACTGACTTGGGAATTTGTTAGAAATGTAAATTCTTGGGTCCCACCAAAGACCTACCAAATCAGAGATTCTGGGAACGGGGCCCAGCATTCTGTTTTTAACAAGCCGTCCAGGAGTTACTGATGCATGCTCAAGTTTGAGAACCACTGCCTTAAGTTAACAGTTCTCAGTCTTGAGTGCACATTCATACCGCTTGGAAAGCGTTAAAAACACTGCTTCTTGGGTCCCACCCCCAGAGATTCTTCTTTAGTCTGGGCTGAGGCGTGGACAGGTGATTTTAAAGCTCCTCAGGGGATTCTTTTATTGACAGCTAAAGTTGAAAACCAATGCTAAGTCATATCCTTGCCATGAGATTGACCATTTAGTTCCTTGACACACAGTTCACTTCTAACACAGGCTTCACAATTTTAACATATCCTCTCTTATTTGCAGCATCAATTTACAAAGTCTCCTTTCTACAAATGAAGACTACTAAGAAAGTTAAAAGATTGTTTAAAGACTAAGGGGGAATCCTCAAGGGTCTTCCTAATCATGTAAGTGTTTGCCCACATACAAGCTCAACCTAAAATGAGCAATTAACTTGTAAAGGCAAATGTAAGTAAAATGAATTAGGTTTGTAAATAGGTGCTGGTGAATTCTACTGAAAATTTGACCCTCAGTTGCAGTACCTCCACCTCCTAATTACCACCAGAAGCATTTCTAATCATAGGTTTTCTCATGTTTTTAAATCTAAATTCTAATATCATTTGCAGTGTAAAACAGTAGTTATTAAACATAACAGGTTGTCTATGGAGCTGAAGTGTAAAAAAAATGTGATTGCAAAGTCTACTAGTAGGATTAAACTTATGGGAACTGGGCCAATTCCAATGGGAAAAATGAAATATGATCTGTCCAAATTTTATAATGATGCTTAATAAAACTGGGAATTAGTTGAACTCATATTCATTTCTAGATTATTACCAAGTAGAGTGATTGCTTTTTTTGAAAAAATGCAGTGAATTAAACAATTTATAATATTTTTTGTCATTTTGTATTCAGTCAGAGATAATTTCTGTTATGAGAGAAATCTATGAAATTCTCTCCTAGAACTTTAAAAGTGATATTGTAGCTACCAGAGCCTCACTATCAGCTTCTATATTGACATAAATTTTCATTTACAATGACAATCTGAAAGATAAATGTATGAGAGAAGAAATGTTTTGAAAGAAACGTGTTTCTTATGTTGTAAAAGGGAAACAGTACTGAGACTAACCCATGTAGTTACTGACACTCTATAAAATTTGGCTATATTTCAGCACCAAACTATCTGACAACTAAATTTTACAATGTGTTCATATCCAGTGGTGTACCAGAAGCATCTCACACCAGCTTGCAAGAGCCAATTTTTAAATCTTGAAGGAGTCAGTTTTTCTATGAGTCAGTTGTTAAACACACAGCCATTATGAAAAAAAAAATTATATAAATTTATGATTAAATAAATAATGTTGAAAACAGGGTAATAAATACTCAAGGTTCATAATTTCCTAATTATTTTTCTTTTGAAGTTATTTACATCTACTGTATCCATATTGTGAAAATACTGTATATTGGTATACACATCTTTTCCCAGCTCCACATTCTGAGAGTCATGTTGGCAACTTCATATTGGCCATGGTAGGAGTATTTACACCACAAAAATAGGCAAACACTAGATCAGGGCTCCTCCCCACCAGGAGATGTTAAACGATTTACCAACATGCCAATGAATAAAACTCCTTATAGATGTATGTGCATTTAAATAAGATATTCATGGATATGTCTAAGGGCGTTATCTGCCCCGTAGTTGTGTCCTATCCATGGCTCCCAAACAGGGTCAACCTGAAATGGCTGAGTTTTAGTTTCAAGCATACCTGGATTCATAGCCTGTTCCTGCTCTTTATTAGCCTTGGGATCTCCAGCAAGTTGTTAAATGTCTCTAAGGTTTGATTTCCTTTTCTGCAAAATGTGGACAGTAATATGTTTCTCATAGATTTGTTGTGAAGATTCAATATGAAAATATGTGTCTGGGCCCCCTCCAATCCCTCTTTTCCTCACCTCATGAAAGGGATGTAAGTTTGATGGTATGATTATTTCAACTATTATTGAAATTTTAGGGTTTTTTTCCTCCTTTGATTCAAATAAATTATCATTAAAATAAAGAAAAAGGTCTTATTTTAGACCTGTTACGAAAAACAAGACAAATCAAAGACCTAATTGAAGTTCTCTAAGGAGCTCATTATTTATTTTCCTACTCCATATTGTTTTCATGGCATTTCTTATCTGAACCGGGACTCTGATTCCAGGACTTCTCTGTATTTAATGTTTTCAGGTTGCTTGTTACCTTTCTGCTACACTCTGGATGCAGATGCTGAGAACAGGATAGAATCAAGTTTTCCTAAAAAATAGAGCCACCTAGAAGCAGACCCAGCCATCTTTGGACCATACGATTAGTCTGGACATTGGAAAGGTGAGAGGATACACTGTTCAACTCCCTTTATTGGCCAGGCTTTGGAAATCCTGCATGTAAAATGTACAATTAATTGTTATTGTGTGATTCTCTATTGCTTTCTTCTTCAACACTGCTATTGTCTTCTCTAAAATGTCAAATAGTACTACTATCTTTATTCAGAGGTTATATAAACTCAAATGTCTACAGGGACTTAGAAAATTTTTAAAAGAAATATTTAGGTAAACAGAGAATGCATCGTCTAAATAAAGACACCTAACTTGAGGGGTAAAAAATAAAACATTTTCCAACTGTTAGAATTATTATAACATGGAGTTAAATTATTAATAATATATACTCAATTGCATAATATTTTTAATAAATGTGCTTAGCATGTCTAATATATATTTCCTCATAGTAATTTTAAAAACCCATAAGCCATGCCTGAAATAAAGCACACATCTTAGAAAATCTGGTTTATTCCCATACTGTGTTTTACTATACGTTACTGAGACAAATGTAACAAAATATATTGATATATAGGTACAAATGAGAGTAATTAAATTTGCAACTTTAAGTAACAATAAATTTTATTGTTTTCAAAAGTAGGAGGATCAGTGGAAAGTAATTAGGAACGTTGCCATTAACACAAATTCTTAAACTAATAAAACGTTTGTCCTTCAGAGTCATATATCTATAGAAATGAAACATGAGATCTCCCACCTATGTAATCTCAGCCTGTATTCTTTACTGCTCCAAGAATATAACATACGCATGCCAACAAGAAACATGTCCTCCTCATTTACTCCAAATGTCACTCAATGAGTTATTCTGCTTGAAAAATTTAATCATTAGAGACATAAGATTAATAATGAACATTGGAGAATGTCCTGTTAGCCTTATAATAACCACTTTCTAATAAAATCTGCAATGTTGGGACCCATTTATTTTAACTGAGGATATGGTTACTGCCTCATGATTGCGACGTATTCTGAAGTTATCATGAAAGCACATACTCAGGCCCAAAGGCTATAATAAAAAGTAGCAGATCTTCTGCCTTGTCAACTTGTATTTATAAAGAAATAAATAGCCTTTTAAGAGAGATTATAGTGATAGAATCTTCTATCTGACACAGTCGCTACTAACAGCAGTTTTCACTCACAACTTACCACAAGATGGCATTTCATCTGTCTGGTCTCCACAGTCGTCTTCTCTGTCACACAGCCATGCTCTGGGAATGCAGCGCCCGTTTCCACAAGAAAACTGGTCCACTTGGCATGTTCTGGCTATGATGATCAATTAAAGTACAAAGAATAAACTTAGAGGCCTTTTGAACAATATTAAGGATAAAATAAGTCACGCAATATCTCTTTTACACATAAGATACTATATTGCTCTATTAGGTAAAATATTTTGAAAGGAAAATTTTATTTAATTTTTAACAATACCAGCTTGCTTTTCTTATCTAAATTTCACATGCTTTGCCCTTCAATTAAAGTGGCTGCTAACTGACAAGATATTCAGTAATCCTCACACACTTCCATAAATGAAGCTATGAATTCATTATTTAAAAATTTTTGCCTGGCACATGCTTATGAATATATGGTTGAATTAAATTTCATCCAACTTTTAGTTACCAAAATAGAATTTTGCACAGCATTTCCCAATAAGCCAAGAAAACTTTTATCGTACGTAGGAGGAAGGATTTGCAGGCTATCTCAGAGTATCTAGTTTCTAATCATGGGGTCAGAATTGTCCTTTTCTTCTAATATTTTCAATGCATTTATTTTTCGATCTCTTAAGGATCCAATGTATAGAGCAAGAATGCAGAAAGTATTTTCTAAAACATACATTTAGCCTTAAGACAGATTTTTTAACTCACTTTTCAGCACAGTTATATAAAAATGTACAACTTTTTAATCGAAGTATATTAATGAACTTTGCCTTGGGCTCTCTTAAGGGTTTCAATGAACACACACATAGAACATTGCTTTCCAAAGGCAGTCGTTTAAAATTATTCAGTAAAGAGGTTATTTCCACAAGGAGTTTAATTGCCTGTTTCTATTACATTCAGGTCAATTTTTGAAATCATGAAAGCCTGGATAGCTTCTCTAACTCTTCTCCCAGGCCTTAGGTTGTTATCTACTTAGTTATTTTTAAATGTTTGATTTTCTTTTGACTTTTCTTTTGTCCCTCTGAGCTATGAATCCATCTTCATGAGTATCAGTATCCTATCCATCCTTTCTTGTTATTGCACCAGAGAAGGGAGTGGGAGATGTTGGGAAGGCGATACTCAAACTTATTAATATTTGGGTTAGATCAGGATTGGACAGATGAGGAACAATTAGGGTCTGGGTTTCCATGGCTATGATAAGAGAACATTGCTTAGTTTATAGATTTCCTCTTGTTCCCTGGCCTTGAGAATCATAAGGATGTATTTCTGATTCATCAAAACACCCTGTGAACTAGGGTACTAGTGATTTGTATAAAATAGAGAGTGGTTCAAAGCCAAGTCATCCAAGCACACTAAAATGAATTTCCATAAATCAGGTTTCATTTAAAATAATTTCTTAAAATTTACATAATAGCTATCTTAAGCTAAGAGTACTTGTAATGTAAAGATGCATATCCATTATTAGTGAATACTTAAAGATTACTTCAGAAAAAGAAACGAAAAAATTACTGGCTTGCTTTGATATGTTGGATTGGATATATAATTTCTATTCCAAGTGTCTATAATTAGAAATACCAGGAAAATTATTACACCATGTATTTTGCTTTGCTTATATGGATAAGGGACCTGAATCTAAAATATTTTATGTAATATTAGATTTTTCCATTTTTACAAACTTATCATTTGTTTTACATTAACGAATTTTAAGTATCCTAACAAACATATATGCTTCTGAAGTTTTCAATGTTGAAATTTCAAGTAGGATTAAATATTTCTATGTTGTCTCATTTGGCTAATTCTACAGATTTTATGTTAAATTATTCTAATCTTTAGACTAAATCAACAAAGTTTCTAGGTAATTTTAATATAACTATGTTTATTTGGGAAAAAATATGTATATATTTCTATTAGTCTAGAGAAGGATGAAGATGTTGGCATTAGTTTACTCAGTGGTAAAGGGAGGACATAGAGGTGTGAGGAAGATTAATACTTTTTTTTCTTACATGTCTCTGTATTGTTTCGCTGGTTGCAGTAAATTAAATACTTTTCACCTTTTGACAAGTTTTAATAAAAATTTAATGAGAGTTTTCTTTTCAATTCTTCCTCCCTCCCTTCCTTCCCTTCCTTCCTTTCTTCCCCTCTCTCTCCCTCCTTCTTTTCTTTTTCTTCTATGCACTTTGCTTTCTTTCCTACATCTCTCCTTTCCTCCTCATTCCTTACCTATTCCATTCCTTCAGTCTTTCTTGTTTTCTTGCTTTAAAGAAAAAGATATCACATGTCTTCATCTCCATTAAATTCTAATTGACCCATAGTAAGAATATACTAAATTTTCCAATACAATATTCTTTTATTTGATGTTCTTAGGCCACAGTACTCTCTCCTAGTCATTCAGGTTTAATTCTAGCAAAGTTTTCTCAGATGGTTTTCTCTCATTAGGAAAGCCTTCGTGATTAGACAGGAGAATGAGAAAGAACTCCTAAAAGCCTGTCTCACATTGTGATGGTGTGAGAATTTGTGTGTCACTTCATTAACTCTGAAGCTTGAAAACGGTTATGACCTATTACTCCAAAGAGTACTTACTAGTATATTATTGAGGCATAGTATGCTCTGAAAATATAAGAAATCATTTTCTTTTCTAATCATATAAATGATCTGCTTAAGCTACCAGGCAAATTTAAGTGATTTCAGATGAGAAAGATGCTTCATTCCATAAATCTACAAGTACTGTCTGTCTATGTGATATAATCGGATTGATTAAACTATCACTTTCTAATCACTGAATTGGTATCCAGAAGACATAACCTTTACTTTATCAATTCTTGTTTCCACCAGCTCTAAGTCAGTTTGGAGATGAAATTAGCAGAGCGGCCCCAGAAGACTAATTTTGTAGCAAATGCTCCTCTAATGAAGAGGAAATTTACACCTCCTCAGTGGAATTGTTTATCTAGCAGTGAATCAAAAATTCACTGTCATAATGTGAATTTTTTCTACCAATCACTAACTATGCATCTCCTGCAGCCATGTAGCAGCGAGAAATCCCACAAAGCACAGGAACAATAAGGAGGAGGAGGAGAACAGAGTGTAACACATTATTTCTAAACTTTACCTTTTCTATATTTTAATCAAAGCACTCTAGTTAAAGCCTATGTCATATCAAAATGTACTCTGTATCTTGTTTAAAAAAAGTCTGACTTTTTAATATATCAGGTTTTCTTAATGCAACTATATCTGTGTAGTTTGAATTTAGTCAAAATTTGTGGAAGATGTGAGAACAACAAATGTTATATAATCTAATCAGAGTTCTGTGCTGTGGGAAAATGCTGGTCTGAAATTGCTTAGGCTTGAATCCAAGAATCGTCGTGGTTACTACGAGGAAAAAATAATTTTAAATCTAACTACTTCTCATCTTTGGCCTCTGGATCTCCCTCATAAGTAGATAAAAATATTTTTTGTGTTGAGCGAGAACAACTATCACGCCCCTGACTGTCAGCCCTTTCCTGCCCCCTGTGTGCAGCGGTTTCCTCTTCCAGGCACTCTCCAACCCTCAATCCTCTTTTCACTTCATTTTACCCTCTACAATCTATGCCAATCAATCATTCATTTCTTTTTCTAATAAAATATTTCTATTACCTAGAAAAGCATTGGGAATAATAGCAACACCTGTTTACCATCATATAGCTGTATCAAATCAATATTTTTTCTGTATTTGCTACAGATCTTTTTGCTTTATTTAAGAATAAAAGGTATTATAGGTACATTTGAAGTCCCCTATGTAATTTTCATATCACACTTTCCTCTTTTTCTTTCTAGAGGTAATGACTATCCTTAATTTGTTTTCTTTCTTTCATTTACAGACATACTTTTAATCCTATTCTTACACACTTACAAATCAATAAGCATATATAGAATTGTTTTGTATTTTTATACTTCATATAAATGGTACTAAATTGTTTATATTCTGAAACTCATTTTTTTGTTTAACATTGTTTTGAAATTCATTCCTGTTGATATCTGAGTTCTAGTTTATTCATTTTAAACATGGATAGTATTCCATTATGTGACTATAACACAATATGTCTATCCATTCTCCCATTAATGGGCATTTGAGTTGTTTCTAAATTTTCACTATTACCAGCATTAGGGCAATGAAATTCTTATTCATGTCTCCTTGTGCATAGGTATTAGAGTCTAAAAGTAAAAATGGAATTACAGAGCAGAAGACATGCACATCTTTACATGTATTGGATTTGGCCAAACTGCTTTCCAATGTAGAAATCAATTTACACACCCACCAAGAGTATATGACAGTTTCTTTTTTCCCACGATCTTGCCAATGCTTGATTTTATCATATTATTTATTTTTCCTAATTAAATGGCTTGAACTGTTATTTAGGCATTTTTCTTATGCTTCTTTTTAAGGCTTAGCTTGGACATCACCCCTTTCAGGAAGTCTTCTAAGATAGCCAAAAACTAAATTAGTTGCTCTTCCTATGTCCTCCCAGTAGTTCAACTTGGCACTTTGAATACTGCATTAGAATGGCCTGTTTACATGACTTTCTCTCAGTCTTCACTCTTAGCTTCTTAAGAAAAGGTATTGTGCTGGGCTGGCCCCATGGCTTAGCCATTAAGTGCATGCATTCTGCTGCTGGCGGCCTGGGTTCGGATCCCGGGCGCGCACCGACGCACCGCTTCTCCGGCCATGCTGAGGCCGCGTCCCACATACAGCAACTAGAGGGATGTGCAGCTGTGACATGCAACTATCTACTGGGGCTTTGGGGGAAAAAAATAAATAAATAAAATTAAAAGAAAAGGTATTGTGTACTTTTCCTCATCCTATCTCTAGTGCCATGATAAATATTGATTGAATTAGTTGATTCATGAAGGAGAAATCCCAAAGGAACAAAATAGGAAATTGTTTTCTTGTAGAAAAGGATTTTCTTTTAGATATAAAGTAGTCACAATGCTAAAGGCTACTGGACAGTTGATCAATTACAAAATAATCCCCCTACAGGAAAGCTTTTATCTAGGATACATGTCTAGGTATATGCCTATGTCCAGAAATGTATATAAATGACCCAGCCAAGGAAATTATCTGAGGAATTTACCATATTTTTCCAGGATAATGAGCTATGTGATTTATTTATTTATTTTGGTAAAACAAGATGGAAACATAATGTAGCACAACAACATACTTAGTTTTCAAAACTAAGAGGTATATTTATTTTTCTCTTTGTTTTTTTTTATTCAGTTTCTTAAGGTGTACTGTGACCGTAATAGCTATCATAAATATACTGACAAGAAGACTTAGTACTGAGTGGCAGACTTCAGCTGGCATCACTTTAAGTGGCACTTGAGGTATAAGCAAGATGTGTTCTATTTCGTAGGGGACTACAGGCCTGGAGTGTCTTAGAAATCTTACTAATTAGGATTGATTGTTTTCTTTGCTCTTATACATAGCATTTCCACTTTTACTACTATAAGTAGCTAGTCTGTCCAAAATCCTCCTTTAAAAATCATATAGAAACAAGCAGATTTTAAAAATCTAATAGAAAAGAAGACATGGTGTGATTAATTGAGTCAGCAATGCCTTTTATTTTAAGGTGAAAGCAGATCTATCTGTTTAGGATGTAATGAAGCATAGTCTCTGACTTGAACTTTAACATTAAAAGAATAATAATTGCACCAGCTTAGAAAGACGCTTCATTGTAAATTATAGTCATATCGTAAGAGCAACCTGGGCAAAGTTAAACTGACCATACATAAAATTCTAGCTGATCCTCAGGATAATATAGTTTGCTAAAAAGAGCAATGGCCTTGGAGACAGAACTCACGGACTGAGTTTCCCCTAAAGTCTTACCAGTGATGCGAGTTAAGGCAAGTCTCTTCTCCCCTGCTTCATCTGTGAAATGAATGAACTTGAAGGCAGGGGCATAGTACCAAATGATCTTAAGATGTCCCTTAGAATGTCTTTTGTAAAACAGCCTTACAAGACATACAAAATATCTTGAAGATAATCAGTTACTCTAAAATATAGGACCAAGCTTTTAATCAAGGGACAAGAGAATAACTAGCTCATGGAGACTCAGCAAATATGTCACTATGGAAAACACCAAATATAAGATGGGGGTTAGGATTATGGATTGGTAACCGCTTTGTTCTTGTCATTGTTGTTTAGAACGTGGCAAAAAGCTCTTCGGAAACAATTTCTAGTTAATTCATGTATGAGGGGCAGAGAGGTACAAGTTTCCAAGAGAAAACCAGTAGCAAAACCAAGAATACAAACCAGGCTTCTTGACCTCTGAGTCTTTTCTTTAGATGCTGCCTCTATAGTTTTCACTAATAGCTTATAATAATTTTTATTTAGTAAGGCTTATTTTGACAAAGAGAGAAAGTGAGATGGTCGATACATTTTGATGTTGCTGCACATAATGATTAAAAAAATCTATTTTTACTGATCATATCAATATGTCATCAAATACACTACTTTTTCTTCATCATTTAAAAACAAGCACTAGGCTGCTGCTAGTTACTATCATTTTTCAATACTTACCTGACTAATAATGACCTTTCTGGCACTCTGTTGTAATCTGTACCACAAGCTTTATATTCCCATTCAATGAGAATCTGGCTAGGGATTCAAAGATTTATTACAATGGGATAAATAATACAGAAATATAAATAGGCTTAGTGGTCTTGGGACTTCATGGAGAAAAAAAAAAAAAAAACATACCCCACATAAATAATGTGCCAGAAACAGGAAACTATTCACAGAGGTATTCTACAGCAGACTAAATAAAATATATAAATTATTTTTTCAAGGTAAAAAAAAAATAGCCATTCTTGTGAGATGGCTTACATCACAGCATGCTGACAAATCTCAACCTCCACTGCCAAGTTAGATTTAGCAGGAACAAGTCTTGTCCAAGTAGGGTATCGACAGTCAACCCATATGGATAGATAAAGTGCCAAATTACTTTGGAAAGCAGAGTCATGCCCAAAGATTAAGTAAAGATAATTTGTATTCTAGCTTTTCAGGCATCAAACTCTGAATTCATTTACTACTGCAACAATCAGATCATCAGCACTAGGAAAGTTCAGTTTAGTTCAAAGCATTGACCTGCATTTTTATGGAGACTAACTTTGGAAGAGATTTATGTATATATATATCCAAGCAAACTTTTACCTGCACAAGTTTGATTGGATTCATCTTCATTGCTCCCACAATCATTAGCTCCATCACAAAGCCATCTCTTGGGGATACAGCGATTATTCTTGCATTTAAACTGATCATCAGGACAGCTATGATTGACTGGGATGGGGGGGATGGATGGAGAGGAGAAGTAAGTTTAGTGATTTAAAGTTGAATAAAATTATGATTATTTTAAGTTATCGCTATGGAAAAGTTACAGTAATAATAATATAGTAACAAGAAATGCCATAACTTCTGTCATTCATTGTCTCATATTTTATATAAAATATTAATATTCTAGGATCTGTTAAAATTTAACATTTTCATAGAGGACATCAAGTAATTAAATCTCATATAAAAAGATATATATTCATTTTTCATGTCTTCATTAAAACCAACTATATCACTAAGTTTGTTTTCCCATCCCTTATCACAATAGGTGACTCAATTTCAGAATTTTTACCGAAAACTTTTAAAATTAACCTCAAATTTTAATTTGAAACATGATAAGTATGTAACAAATAATTTAATCACATATCAAAATTACATGTTTTTTTTTAAACCACACATCCACTCAAGTATTTCTTGAAATATTAAATAAGCCTAAGTTTGCTATGTTTTGTACAATGTTTCTTGGGACTGGAAAGAAAATACAGAAAAGAAAAATGCATCACTTGTGGCTTGGAGTTGATGCTAAATTGAGATCCTGCATAATTTTAATAACAAAAGTGATCATCATGAGTTTTCTCCTCTAGTACAAACAAATAAAAATGCAACCACAAAATACACTGAGGACAAGACCAATCCTAAGGATTAAACCTCCAATATCTAAGCACAACAGGAGATCATCTTAAAGTTAACCTCCTGTGATTATTTTTCCTGCATTCTGGAGGCTAAATTCCTAACTGAATTGGCATGCTCTTCAGTATTTGTTTCACAACTTCAATATTCTTTTTGAAGTAATTTTCCTTGTGCTCAGTAGTTGCACTTCTGTATGATAAAAATAAATTTTGGTATTAGTTTTACTTAGAATTGAAAAAAATCCATTTTATCAAGCTGTTGCATAGCAAATGTATGCCTTTCCAGTCAGTTTCTGAAAAACGCTATTTCTTTAAAGTAGCTTTGGTGATAAAGTGGGTTTATTACTTTTTAAAAGTTTTTATTTATGTGTAGTAAAAAAACAATCAGAAAAGGTTTTTTTTCCTGGCATTTGAGCATGATTAAAATTTTCTTCTCACTTTAGGGACTTTAGCAAGAATAGCTGCTCATGAGAATAAAAGTCATCCAATATGTTAGAGGGTCAAAATTTTAAAGTACTAAGATTATGCATAAGCACTTCAGTGAAGCTTGATCAAGGACCTTTGCAATTTTTATCAATGACGTAAATCGGAGTTGAAAAAGGAGCAAATACAACTCATAGTCTTGCAATATGAGGTTGAGAGGTTCAAGGATAGAAAGTAGAATGACCACAAAATTCAACGTCGAAGTCTATAAGTACTTAAAATCTAAAATAATTCTCTGGAATGAATTATGTAGAGCTAGAATATTAACCATGGGACCCCAGCAATAGAATGCTGCTCAGAATCAGTGTAATATTCAGAAAAGACACCGTACTGCTGGAAGGTGGCCAGAGACATTTAGTTTTCCCTTGCCCCATTTACTTAGTCATTATTCATCCACGTGCTAGGTGCTATGCTAGACTCTGAGACTACAAAGGACCTACAACATAATACGTCTCCTCATGAAGATATTCATCTATTAGATGTACCAGATAAGTAAGCATATAATAGCAACATGGTTTGACAATGACTATAAGAAAAGAATATACAGGAGATGTTTTATTCCAACTGGCCTGTATTGAGAAGGAGATTTTTGGTGTTCAGAAAGACTTCCCTGTGGAGGTAATGGTAAACCATGGTGAATTTCATAGACTTGGAACAGACAGTGCAGTGTCACAGAGGAGAGAAACAGAAGGACGTTTTTTAGAGATCTACTTATAGTTCAACTTGATAAAGACAAAGAAGATAAGTGGATGCATGATAGACATTTAAAGCTAAAAATGCAAATACAAGACATAACATGAAGTACCTTATATATGAGTCAGGAGATTTTAGAATTTAACTTGTTGGTTATGCAGTTATTGAAATAATAAGATTAGATTTCCTATCAATACCACTCTGGAAGCAGTGTGGAAAGTGGACTTTAGTTAAGGGAGGAATAGTGGCAGGAATAACAGCAGGGCACTTACCGAGTTCATCTAGGCTAGGAGGCTAATTTAGCCAGTGAAGATTGAGAGCAGGTAGAGATGAAAACTTAAGGTAAAAGAGATAGGATTTAGTGATGTAATTGAGTATGGACTATAAGGGAAATAGAAGACTCCAAGAAAAGCCCATGATGTTGTCGGTTTGGGTGATAGGATGGAAAGTAATTACAATAATCAAGAAAAACATACTGACTAGGAATTTTAACACTGCAATTAATAGTAGAAATGTAATGCCCCCTATACTCATAGAGGAAATGAATTTCTTTGTGAGTTGGTAAAAAGAACAATCACACAAATAGAAGTATGGACCTAAAGGACTAATGCACGAATATAGTGATGAAATATTTGTGCTCTGCACAGGCACTCTGTGACTCCCCAGGAAGCTGATATGTAGGCAGCATTCACTAAAACCACAAATAAACTTTGTGAGTCACAAAGAATGAGGCAATTAATTTAACCAATAAATAACACATTATTTGTATAAAAAAGTAGGAAAAAACACCCTTTACTCTTAGACGAAATACTCCTCTCACTCCAAAACTTTTGGCTAATTGCATCAATTTAGTATTTAATATTTTATTTGGGGATTCATACTTTACAGGATACATATTAATGGGGTTGAAAATAAGAAGTACATAATGTTGAAGTCAGAGTCTACATTAGGAAATTCAGAGAAAGTAGTGCTCTATTTATATGTTAATTATAATTTATGTATTATATATTTATATGCAATTTGAAAATATTTTTTTAAAGTCCATATTTCTGGCATTTTGTTCCAAAGTACAGAGAGTTGCGTGATACAGATGCCTAAAGCCAGCCCTGGTGGTCTATTGGTTAAGATTCAGCACCTCGACCCAAGTTTGTTTCCTGGTCAGGGAACCACACCACCTGTCTGTCAGTTGTCATACTGTGGTGGCTGTGTGTTGCTGTGATGCTGAAAGCTATGCCACTGGTATTTCAAATACCAGCAGGGTCACCCATGGTGGACAGGTTTCAGCAGAGCTTCCAGACCAAGACAGACTAGGAAGAAAGACCTGGCCACCCACTTCTCAAAAAACTGGCCATGAAAACCGTATGAATAGCAGTGGTGCATTGTCTGATATAGTGCCGGAAGGTGAGAGGATGGCCCAAAAAGATGGGGCAAGGTTCCCCTCTGCTGCACACAGGGTCACTAGGAGTTGGAACTGACTCAACAGCACTAGTAACTATAGCTGCCCAGATCAATTTTGTATAGTCTTAACAAAGGATCTTTAAAACTTTATTTTTATATTCTTAATTTTAAAAAAAGAAAGGAAAATGGAGGACTGTCAATTAACTCTCAGTTAGTCCAGCCATTTTAACCTGGAAAATGCGAATAATTGAAAGAAAAATAATTTTCTTTTTAAAATAATGTATCTAGGTCAAATCAAAAGACCGAAAATACATACGTCCAACACATACCTCTCTTCATATAAAAATACTTTATATCTCTCAAAACCATTCAGGTAGTGACTCTAATCAAATATATTCTCAAAACATTATTTAATGTGCTTCTCAAAGTGTTTTCCTTCCACATATGGGGACAGTTCCTTCTCCCTACCAGAAACATGAAACTATTCCTATTGCAGCAAACGATAAACAGCTAAACAGAAGCCAAAGGGGAGAAAACCAAACCTTTAATTTCTATCTGAGTGCCCCATATGTGTTTCCTTCCATGTACTGAGACAGGGAAGTTAGGTAATAACATGTTCCAAACCCATGTCTGTTTCCTTGGATCTTCTTCAAGGCTCTGTTGCCAAGGAGCAATGGAGTGGATCGTGACCTTCTGTACCAGTAATTCTGTCTTGAGGGGGTTTAAATTGATTTTCCACATCTTTAAATTCAGAGATCCAAAGGAGTCTCCTACAGCAAGCTTCTGACAATGACCTGGTGGCGCTGACAGCACAAAATAGGAAAGGAGAGGACTTCTGGAGCAACCAAAATGATACTATTAAAGATGAGGAATGATGTGAAAAATAGTGCTTTAAAACTACACAAAGGAGGCAATCTAAAGTCTAATCTCTATACAAAAAGATGACTGAGGAAAAAAAAAACCAACTGAGTCCAATTTGCATCAAAGATATTTTTAGATTTTCACAAACTGCTTTGCTAGTTCACACACTCAAAGACTCAGGAAGATTTAATATGACTTGAAGAAGAACATACAGCAGTTTACTGATTCTTCATCACTTCCGTCTAGACAGTCATCATCACCATCACATTTCCACCGCTCTTGGATACAGTGTCTGTTTTTGCAGCGAAATTCTCCAGCTTTACATATGTGAGGTAATACTTCTCCAGGATTAACTAGGGTTAAAAAAAAAAATCCAAGATATTGGAACAACACCAGCTATATTCAGTTCATTAAAGTGTAAATTTTGTTATAATAACAAAATATTGATTTTACAGAAAATAGGAAATCATCTTAACATTGCAGTGACAACCATCTCTGGAAATAAGAAAATTTAAGTTTTTCTGACAATAATTCTTCAACTAAGGATTTTAAAGATTTATTTTAAACAACTGTCACCAAAATAATAAGCAATAACAACAATAATTATATAATACCACATTATATTTATGTTGGGCTTTTGTTTTCCTTTTTAAAGGGCTTTCATTCATAATCTCAATTGATCATGACAATAACTTATGAGGTAGGCATGGCAAAGAATTTCACCAACTCCATCTTATAGGTAAGTACACCAAAAATTAATCCAAGTGAAAGGACAAAGCAATAGCACACAGCAATGATGGCTATATTTACTTTGCTGGTCTGCAAGTGGGAGAAAAACTCAGGTTTGGTTCAGTATTAAAGGAAATATTAAGTTAAAATGATCTCATTATATATCCAGATTCTTTGCAGGGTTTTTCTCCGTAGATTCCATGTTCTCTAATCAAATGTTAGGAATTCAGTTAATTGGGATTTATCCACAAATTGAAAGTTACTATTCTTCTGTTCTCTTTGGAAGAGATAACTGTTCTCTTGTGGATTTACAGAGTCTAGAAAGAGAAGGGAATATGTGGCAATGGTTAAAGTAAATGATTTGTGTTTCATGGACCGAAAAAAGCATTGAATTATCTAAAGCTGGTTTATTGCTAGGAGAAACAAAAGCCAATCTTTCCATCTCAGTTCTAATGGCTTTAAACTTTATTTTGGATAACCGGTTTGGACTGATGAACAGTCACAAAACCTATATACACTCCAGTAATAAGGGATATTGAGAAAACATATGTGGCATTTCCAGAACACGTTGTGTTAGTGCTCCCTTAATCCTTGTGTTCTCCCTGCCGCAAAGAATGGACGAGGGAATGGGATTCTTGAACCATAACTGCAGAGAATCTGCTTCAGAGAGTTAGGCACTTGGGTTTGTGGGACCAGAAAAGAAAAGCTGCCCAATAAATCCAGACTCTTATTTAAGGCCTTAAGGGTGAAAAATAATCAGTACGATGAATGAAACATTCAATTAGAACAAAGGTAATCTTGTGTTTCTTCTGCCCTTTCTCAGACAATCAGACACAGTTCGCAGGGACTGACAATTATTTTTCCTCCCTGTTTAATCTTTTTTGATACCAAAATGCTGAAGCAGCAATTTCTCTAATGATCTCATCTCCATAAGGTCACTTGAAAGTAACAAACCTTATAAATTTATAAATCCCATATAGGAAATGACAAGAACAAAAAACAAAAAAGAGAGACCAGTGGGTCTCCCATTCAACCCCAGGATGCCTTTTTATAGCAGGACCTGGGAGTGAGGCTGGGAATCAAAACAAGTGGAAGTGCATTCAGGGCCATGTCTGACCATCTCTAGGATCAAGCTTTTCTCTCAAAAATCTCTAGAATTGATCACGGATAACATGCAAATTTTCCTTATTTTGAGTTTCAAGTCTTCTCAATTAGACCCTAAGATCTCTAGGGTGGTTACTTTCTTCTTTTGAATCCTCATAAGCCCAACTTAGAAATGGGCACTTAATGATAGTAGTTTGATTAATTTCTACTCTATAATTATTAAGTGTAATAGTCAACAGTCTGAGTTTTTTAAAAAATTCCAGTCAGACAAGAAATCTGATTTGAGATGTAATCAGCTTCCTTTCCCACTGAAGTTCAGCTTCAAGATTTTCTGTAGTCTCTCTATAGTTGACTTCAAAGAAATAGTAAGTCAATTCTGTTATTTCATAGCTGAGAACTGAAAAACCCAAGACATCCTCAGTTCTCTTTTGATAACAATCCCATCAATTTAAAAAGCTTGGCTTTCACATGGTCATTTGATCAAATAATCCAAGCCACACTTTTAAGGAACAATCAAGAATATCCATATACAAAAATGAAATTATAGTTGCTTCTGAATCATTACATCTATATTAAAGAAGAGCAAGATGTTTAGAGAAAGACAAATCACCTGAGAAAATTATTTTTAGACTAAATATTCTTTAACATAATCAATTTAGAGGTAAGGTTTTTAAGTCTACTTTGAGCTCAAAACTCATTTACTTTGAGTTAAATGTTTTTCAAATGATATTTAGATCATTATGGAATGAATGCAAATAGGCAGAATTTCCAAACTTGTTTTAAACATGATTTTAAATATATGTGGATAGTTGGATAGTAGGTTATTTTTAAATGATGTTTGCTAATACAAAGGTGGCAGCTTTCAAAAACAAATGATGACAAGGCATAAAGTTTAATTTTCATTTTTTATAACAGGTTGTGAATAATTGCTTGAAAACGGGTAGAACTAATCTCCTGAAATAATCTCATCTTTTTGTGTTTACTGCTTCTGATATTGATCTTTATCAATGTCACTAATATGTATCAATATCACTTGCAACAGCAGTTAGGCATTGCTTATTTATGCAGTAACAGAGATAATAAAACATATGCAAATATCTTTGACTTTTTAAAGTTTGTCTACAATTCTTCTAAGCCCTATAATTTGTTGTATGAAAGGCATTTCTCCATGGCATTTCTACTGTCTTGTGTTAGATTTTATTCTAGACTTTTTTTCAAGGATGTTTATATAGCTAACAGACTTGGAAGATAGAGATAGTGCCTCATTCCAGAGTAGAGAGCAGGTTTTTGTTTTTAACCAGGATAGTAAAGATAATGTCTCCCTTCAGGGCAAAGGAGACCCTTAAGCTCAGGGTTCTTCCGTTGTGACACAAACCTGTGTGTACAGCATCCACCTGGGCCTGCCTGTGTATTGCCCCACATGACTTAGAGGTGGGATCGGGCAAGGAGAACCAACGTGAACATGAAACATATGCTACCCTGCTGTGCCATGAGTAATAAAACCCTTTGTGTTGAATCCAAGAACTGCATGTCTTCTGTTAGAATCTATGAAACTCTGGTAGGCTAACATGTTAGCTTGTAACTAGGGTAAAAGTCTCAGACCCTTCATAATTCTTGACATAATAGTAAAAGATTTTTTTTAAGATACTGGGTTCTGACTTCCAAAGTCTCCCAGGGCATATGGCATCATTAGTTTATTCCACCCCTAACTCAAGTTTCCCAGATGTAATCAGTAGTTATGTCACAGAGAAACCACGTTATCAATGATGCCTATCAGGTTTGTTCAGGATTCATAATGATAGAAAATGGGTTATTTTTGAATTAACAATGTCAATTATCAAGAAAACATTTAACGTGCTAGGTGACAATCTGGATAACACAGCATTTAATTCAACATTTAATGTGATAGATGATAATCTGGATAAGATGGCAGTTTAGACATTCAAAAAGCATGTTTTCTTCCCCAGCATTGACCTAACTCTGTGGAATTAGGTAGCAATGTCATCTATCACAGCACCTCAGCTGATGGCCAGGCAGTCTACCAACTTTTGTGAGAATCAACGAGACAGAGATGAGGAATCAAGTATATTTGGCATCACATAAGACAATCAACAGCATCTGTAAAAAATTAGATTAGTACTCTGTATACCTTGCACAAAACTTTATTAAGGAGTTATTCTATAATTAACATTTATACATATAATCTTTCCACTTAAGATTCTTGAATGTAGGAAGGACAATGTCACAGACCAGAACAATGCCTAGAAAAGAATCAGGCATAGAGTTGATGTTCAAAAATATTTGTTCCTGACTTACTGGAATTAGCAGAGATTGATATTTCTACATAACAGCAATTATTGTGGTAAGAGATTCTATTGCTGGGGACTGTATAAATACTTCAGGAAAACAATATCACTTCAACTGGCTCAGCAGCTAATGCTCTTCTCCCATCACCCAAGAACATGGATGCAGTTAGTTTAATTTAAGGAAAAAAAGATGGATATGTAGGTAGAAAGAAGGAGAGAGTGATAAATTTCCCCTTACAACCAAAAAAGTGAACATATAGGAAAAGCTCCATGTATGTCATTTTTTTCCAGTGCTTAATGTGACTGAACCTCCATAGCACTTGGGTGTTTGGGCACAGCCATAAATTGCCTTTGGTATTTAACAAGTGCTAGATTTGCAAGCTTTGCTTCAGAGTTGTGCTTTGTACTGTGAATTTGAAAACTGATGCCAAACCTATAATTCTACTGCCAGGGTCACTTCTAGTAAAAATATTTATGAAATGATCTCACCAATAAGAAAACCGACAAATGAATAAATAATCTTTTAATTTAACCAGGATTAAAAATAAAATGACACGAATTATGACATGCCTGGCAAGGAACTGCCAGTTCTCATACATTCTCATGATACCTGCTGTTAGAGCATTCAAATTAGAAGGCCTCTGCATGACTCTTCAATGGGAAAGGGAAATATGCATCCTAGAATTAATCATTTTCTTTTGTAAAAACTGGTAGAGGAATTGTTGGCGTTAATGTCCAGATCACAATGAAGTAAAGGAAGAAATTCTACTAATAAATTGTTTTATTTTAGTTTTGAATCATCTCAGATACGGATCTCAGCTCAGTGATTGGATTTACATATGTTCCTGACCTTGGTTTAATAAGCCGTGGTGCCCATGAAGAAGTGCCCGCTGATGTTTCTAACCCTGCTTCTCTTCTTCCCAACCCCAGTGTGGTAATCTATTCTAAACTAATTCTTGTCTTCTCTCTCAATTGATGTTTTGCTGTTGATCATATCAAAATTATGGTAACTTCGTCATAAAATCATTAGTCCCAATACAAAAAATAAAACTTTCCTGTTGTCCCTAAATGTCTCACACTAGGACATGTTTATTTGTTTAACAAATTGCTTGTTTTTGCATTTTAGGAGTACAGAATTTCTAACTATCCCTTTATTTGAGCTGGGAGAGAGAAGAACCTAAAAGGAAACCTTAAGTTGTAGTTTGTTGGATGCCTTTATATAAGCTTGCCTATACAGGAAGGCAGTGTGAAAAATGTTGTCATGGGTTTTGAATTTTCTTCTCTAGATCATAGCAGGATGACCTTTCATTAGATAGAGTGGTCTTCTGAGCAGCCAACCTAAGTGGTACATAATCTTTTGTGAGTTCCTATGCACAGAAGCCCATAAATATTCATCTGGATGGGGCTTCTAAACTTTTTACTGCCTTAAACTTTTTACTACACATTAGATTGCATATATCCTAGAACATAAGGCTTGTCACAGCTGAACAGATAAATGGCTCCGCCATAGTACAGCACTGTTTTTGACAGAGGAATATATTTGGTGTTCTGGAAGGTGAAGAAGGTCACAGAGTACCACTGACATATAATTTTGCAGTGCTACCCTTGGATGACCAATATTTTTGCAATGGTTAAGATGTTCTCTTGTGAGTAAGGCATATTGGAGAGTTCTGTTTTTTTTTTCAGGCCACTAAAGAAGCATATAAAGAATTACTGTCTCATTTCTTTAGAGAAAATTACCCTGCTATTTTAATAAGATAAAGACTATAATTTTTTAGGAGCTTAACTTACTTTCTTGGGATTATCCATGTCATCATTTATTAATTTTGTGTATTGTGATTTTCCCCACAAAAGTATCAAGATAAATTAAAAACTCACTTGATAATTGATCAACTGGCTTTACATATGCTTCTCCAGAGCAGTAAATTGTACGTTACTATGCTACACCACGCCTCATTTCTCATTGTGAGAGGATTTGACCATGACACACAAGATTCACAAGGACAAAGAGTCCAGCCTACTCTCATTCTTGATTCCTTCCAGGCACGGCATTAGAATTCATCCTTAATCAATCATGTAGCATGCCAATATTTTTCTGCTGGGTGAATGCCTCTTCTGGCATAGCCTTATGCTGCAAGTTCATTGAGAAACAACCATTGGTGTTTAATTCTTGCCTGACCATCTGCCAGTTGGTTTTTGTTTATTTGATGTCAATTCAACGAAGATGACTGAAACTAGGATGATCATATCTCAAGGGTTGTAACATGTATATTTGTTCTGCTTATTAACTCAGATTACAGAGTTAATCCAGTTGAGACCAGTTCACAAGACTATAATCTAGCCTGAACTAAATGAGAAGCCCAGAGGAATCAGCATTAGTGAGAGGTTAGTGACACACCAATATTTGTTTTGTGCTATACTCTGCAACGATGAACTCTATTTGTAGTCCTTTTGCATTTTAATTTCCTTATCTGCAAACTAAGGGTAACATATCCTTAGAAAACTTTTATCATTAAATGAATAGGAACTGGAATAATTTATATAAACACACTTTGAGTTCTTTGTAAGAAATGAGTTAATAATCGTTTTTCTTGATTTTTCCCATTATATTTGAAGGGAACCTAGGCAAGTTGCCTGTCATATTAAAAGATACAGAATATTTAACAGCCAAATGCAACAACAGTTTCTCAAATAAGAACTCACCTGTTTTGTTGATTTAACATTCTTTACTATAAAAAGTATAGATAAAATAATCTTCCTTCTTATCCCCTTTTATTACATTGGGATTATCTCATCAACGAATTATAGGTATTAGAAAGACACCAATAATCTCAGAAAAATTTTCTCTACCTTTCACCAGATGTATATCACATGTATACAGTTACAATAATAAATCTCCTAACATCATCTACATGACCAACATTGTGTATAGTATTTCCTTACAAGCCAAAAGTCACCTAATTTTTATTTACATAGAGATATCCAGTGATCAATATCTTTTACATATCAATATTGATATAGGTATAAATATGCCAAATCATGATGAATTCATAAGTTTTTAATGGGGCATTAGAATAAAGGGAATAGGAAATATAATTTGGAAGCCAATGATTCATATAATTATGATTCACACAATTAAAATTAATTAATTAGAAAATTTCAAGCTTAAAAATAGCTATCTAGATATTAGTACCCGATGTATACACTCTCCCACCAATTTCTCACTATGAAAACAAAGATGAAGAATGAAAACTCAAAAAATCCCTGATAATTCAGCCTCTGTTCATTCTATTGATACTATCTTAAGGGAATTTTGACTTTCTTGCAACATGCATAAGACTAGATTTAAATATTCAATCAGAAACCTCTTTAAGTTATACCACTAGAAATTGAATAAGCATGTCGATCTTTAAATAGGAAGAGAAACCCCTTGCTCCTGCAGTACGACTGTAGGGTCTGTGCTTACCAAAAAAGGAGATCCTTGCAGTGCTACCTCCTATCCTTGAGAGGAAGTCTAGGGGTAGAGCAAAGGCAGGATGACACCTGGTGGAGGCCCTTAAAGGTTACTATTTGTGTATATCTGCGTGTGCGTGTACATGTGCGTGTACATGTACGTGTGCGTGTGTGTATGCATTTTATCTGTTCAAAATGTCAGAGTCTTTCAGCTGGGATAGCAAAAGATCTCATTTTATACCAGGAGAATAATTTTAGATGAAACCATGGGAGAGACTAAAAATTAAACTAGGAAATGTGCACATAAACCATAGCTTTTCTCTCAATAACTAAAATAAGTTTTAGCCTAGCAGGCAATTGGATAGACTTTATGTCGTTCAAAGCAATGCTTAATTCCTATCTATTGACAAACTATGGGTCTTGGTAGATCTTTTCTCATCTGATGATACATAAACAACAACAAAACAGGAATTACAAATACGACAGAACAAACTAATAGAAACCCCTGATGACTCAAAGAAAATATGCCTCAGATTTTCTATAGGAATTATCTTACAGACAGTTTTAAAAATCCTACTAATAATGGAAATAAACCTTGCCCAGAGAAGTAAAATTTATATTTGTACTCTGAATTCTATTATCCCAGAATAGAATTAAAGAGTACTTATAGGGCCGGCCCCGTGGCTTGGTGGTTAAGTGAGCGCGCTCCACTGCTGGCGACCCGGGTTCGGATCCCGGGCCCGCACCGACGCGCTGCTTCTCTGGCCATGCTGAGGCCGCGTCCCACATACAGCAACTAGAAGGATGTGCAGCTATGACACACAACTATCTACTGGGGCTTTGGGGGGAAAAAATAAATAAATAAAATCTTTAAAAAAAAAAAAAAGAGTACTTATAGAATTTTGAATAAAAATTTTTAGCCAAGAATTAATATCCAGAAGAATTGCTACCCAAATATAAAGGCAAAGGAGACATATTTACAATACACAAGAGCTCCACAGTACACATTCTTTGTACTCTTCTTGAAAAAGTCACTTCAAGATACACTGTACCTATCCTACACATCAGTGAAAATTAATTAAAAAAAAAACAATGGGGAACTAAAAGTTTGAGTGCTAAGCAATACAACTAGTGAAACACTGATCCAGGTCTAAGAGAAAATATTGTAAAATTGATCAACTAACTATAAATGTCAAAACATTTTTATAAAGAGACTTTTTGTTTGATGACACAAAATAATATTCTTTGTCAGAAATTCTAAATTATAATAAAGACTGAAATTGAGGAAGATGAAGACCATAGTATAAAGGAAGCTGAAGTCCTCATCTCAAATATTGAAACTCAAAATAATAGTAATGGAATTTAAAACTAGTGGTATTATTCCAAATGCTTAAAGAAGATGTAAAGAATATGTACCAAATTGACCATGGAATATATGATAAAATACAGAAAGAATCGTAAACAGTAAAGGACACAAATAGCCTATAATAATGCATCAGAAATAATACCAAACATCAAGTATGAAAAGAAGATAAATGGTTTAAAAAGAAGCCATTAAAAACCATGTTTACAGAGAATACTTAGTTACAGGATAACATGCTTATGTTCATATTAAGTAAAAATGAAGGACAAAATAAATTATACTATAGTATGACGCCAAATTTGAAAAGTACAACATAATTAAGACTTCAGTCTCCAAAATGAAATAATTTGGGGCCTAAATTTCAAATATTCCACTTACTAATTACATGAACTTTGAAAAGTTATTAACCCTGGAGTCTAAATTCTAAATCATAAAATGAGATAGTAATAGTACCTTACTTATGTTATTATTGTAAGGACTAATGAGAATCATGAAAAATTATTACAAAATGCCACATCCAGTATAAGAATTCAATAAATGTACCTATGATTATTATTAGTAGTAGTGGAAAAAATAATAACTTCCAGGGATATATAATTACAAGGAGTCACATCAAAATGTCTTAGTATTTTACTGCTGAATAGTGGTATTATAAGTAGATTTTTCACTTTCAATTTTTTTTATACTTCTCAAATGTTACCACTTATTAAGCCAGTTTTTAAAAATCTCTTTTCCATATCTTTTCTTCTTCAGAAGAAATAAGACATTACATATAAATTGAAGTTTCTTTATTACACTTATTTTTCCTTTTGCCTCCCTAGAGAAAATCCTTATAACTGATGGAGGAAAAAATACATAAAATATTTATTTAACAATTTGTGATGGTTAACTTTATGTGTCAACTTGACTAAGCCATGGAGTATCCAGATATTTGGTCAAACATTATTCTGGATGTGTCTGTGAGCATGTTTTAGATGAGATTAACGTTTGAATCTGTAGACTAAATTAAAACAGATGGCCCTCCCCAAAGTGCGTGGCCCTCATCCAATCGAAGGCCTGACTAGAACAAAAAGGCCTACCTTCCTGCAAGTAGGAGGAATTCTTCATGCCTAACTGCCTTGAACTGGGACATTGATTTTTTTCATGCCTTTGTACTCAATACTCGAACTGAGACACTGTCTCTTCCTGGGTCTCAAGCCTACCAGCACTCAAACTGGAACTACACCATTGGTGCTCTCAAGTTCCCAGCGTGCTGACAGCAGGTCTTGAGACTTGTCCTCTGTAATTGCATGAGCCAATTCCTTTAACAATCTCTTTCTCTCTATATATATACATCCTATTGGTTCTGTTTCTCTGGAAAATCATGAGTAACACACAATTCAAAATTAAATAATTCCAAAAACGTTTATATAGTACTCAATATATACATAGCACTGTTGCTGTTATCGTGCTTAAGGCACGTGATATGTGTAGAGAGGACAAATTTCAAAATGGTCACATTGGAATAACAAGATGCAGTAAATTGAAGAATGTCAGCAAAAGTTAATCAAGTGCCCTTAATCCAGGCCAATCAATTCAGTTACTTCACTATCTTGATAAAGTCTAGAAATCCCTTAGAAGTCTCTTTTTTGCCTCCTTCCTTGTTCTTCACCACGAATATAGATAACTGAGCTTACTAAGCTATTTAAAGTAATTTGAGGCATATGGTGTGCATCAATATATCATCTATGTAATAAACAACTGTGCATTTTTAGTTACAACTACTGATAGTGAGGTTCCCCCAAAATTTCATGAAATATATTCCTCTATGGCGTATATTTATTTATATTTTTTATTAAACTACATGCATCAGTGACAGGATACTCTGCGAAATTTCATCGTTATCATTACCCATCTGTATATTAGATATGAATTCAGTTAATTACGTGTAGTCTAAAAAGAATTACACCTAGGTAATTATCGAAAATTTTCTTTCCAAGTTTGATTTTAATTCCTTTCATTTCATCTGCTTCTGTCCTCAAAAAAAGACGTATAAACAAAGAATGTAACAAGAAAAGAAACTTACATGTGCAAGTTGTCCCGTTTTCATCCAGAAGTTGATTATCAGCACAGGCACATACTCGGCCTCCTGGAATGGCCAAGCACAGTGTACTACAGCCCCCGTTATTCACTCGGCACATATTGTCACCTGCAAGAGGAGGGAAGCAAATGTGTCAGAGAACTCTGATTCCACCCAACATTAGTCAGTTCAGGTTCACATTCTTTCCAGGAGACATATCTAGGCATAAAAAGGTACACACATATGTGCACATGTTTATTACATATTCATTAAGGTAATCAGGATTCTTGTTGAATCCTGAATGAAATTCAGAAATGTTTGAAAATATGATGCACAGGTAGGTAAGAGGAAGAGGAATTTGCACGCTGGTTGGAGGAGACAGAGGTCTGTGTGCAGAAAGGTACCAGGAGAGAGAAAGGATAGAAAAGACAGAATGGTGTCTGTCCAGGATAGTGTCCTAAATTAGCCTTAGTCTATTCAAGCCTAAGTTCTTTGGAAAGTAGACCATCATCACTTGGAACACCGCTTTGGATCACAAGTGAATAGTAAGCAAACGAGCACTGGGGAAAGGGGTGGGATAGTCTTCCCTCTTGTGCATGGAGTACATCGGCATATCAGAGCACTGAGGACTCCAAGGAGCACAGGCTATCTGTGAGGCCTTAAAGATGAGCAGGCTTGCCGGTACCAGGAGAATGTAGAATGCACAAGGGTAAAAGCGTTGTCCCAGTGGACCTAAACAGCAGAGGCACTGAGGAGGCATACAGCAGTCATCAATAAAGCAGGCACAAGGGGACATTCGTAAAGGTATTATTCATGAACATATGTTAGGCACCCCTGGAGACTGAGATAAAACTGAGGAAAAATTTTGAAGAAGCTGGAGACTCGGTTTAATAAAGGTGAAGGTAAGAGTAAATAAAATTTAGGTAATCACAATTTTGATGCCATTTATTCCTACCAGTTGGAAAGGCAAGGAAGAAAGTATATTTACTTAGCTATATACGTATAGAACGTTACAAAGAACTCTACAACACTAGCAATCCAACTGGCAATGTAAAAGTCAGAGTCATTTTACACCATGTTGCATTTTTGAAGGTATTAATAAATAATAGTTTGATTATATCAAAGATCTTACTCAAATATTAAAAATAAAGAGCTTTTAATTACTTGGAGACATACAATAAAATAATACAATGATTAATATTGTATTGGCAGTTAAAACATAAGTGCCAAAAATGTGACTAAAGTGACAGACTAGGTTATTATACTGTGGGCCTCAAGTGTTGGATGTGCTATGTAGAGAATATTAACAAATAAGTTAAAAAAACCCTCAAAATGTTGCTGTATGCGATAAATATTTAACTCACCCCCAGACTATCACTGTGTGCCCACAGATCAGAAGATATGACCTAAAATGTATAATCATTTCCTTTCATTATTCTGAGAAGTAAATGAAATTTGCTATGTTTATAAAAAAATAAAAAATACATCTGAAAGCTAAGGAGGCTAATAATTTAAAGCTATAGCATCAATTTCTGAACTCAGAGGATAATTAAGCTTAGTTCAGGCTTTTTCCAACAAGGAATACAGAAATTTTTTAAGCAGCTTCTAGATATAGTCATGTTTATTCCATGACCATAGAATAAAAATGTAATACTTCATAGGACGCTTAGGTGTTCTGTCTATGTTATGCACATTATACACAGGATTAAATTGTATATTCACTATTTTAGTAACATTCAGATTCTGGAAAATTAGAATTAATTCAAAACATTTTGAGAAATATATGAAAAGTTTAAAACAGTAAGATATAAGAAAGTACTGAAAACAATATATCAGGACATATTTTCATATTAAAAGTCTATGCTTAATATCGTATTCTTTAATTTAATAGCATGACTCATATTTAACCATTCCATTGAATATGAAATTTAAATATTTAGAAATAAATTACCATTATTCAAACTTTTAAATATATCCCTTTTCTGTGAGTACTATATATTAAGAGAGAAATCCAAAATCTAAATTAATTTGAATAATTCCATACCTCTCATCAGAATTGCTTAGTTTTTTAGTTTAGTAGTATTCCAATATATTTTTTAATTTATTACTTGAACATACTCTAGATAGAGCTCATGTGATAGTCTATTGAATTTCCAGTAGCTTGCAAAACTTTCCATGTGAAAATATTCTCTCAAAAATACAATTGACTACAAACAGCATTAAAAAACTTTTATACATAAATATCAGTGAAAGCACTCATTAAATATTGATAGCTATCATTATGGAAAATCCATAATGCATCAGTCCCAGGGCTAGCTACCTTACATACACATTTAATTTAACTCAATTTTTATAATAAACTTATAAGGTAGGGTTATCTCAGTTGCAGGTGGGACGATTGAAGATCTAAAGGTTTAAACGACTTTTCTAATATCTAGAAATAAGAAATAATCCTGATTAAAAACAAGGACTTTGACTAAGGATTATTATTTATTTGTAGATAATAATTATTATCATTATTATTTCTAAATAAGGAGAAACAAGGATGTTTCTTAATCTAAAGTTCATGCTGTTATACTCTAACTTATTTATACATGACAAAATAAAATCAGAGCCACCAAGAAAAATAACAGAAAAATAACATACTGAAAACAACAAACTTAAATCCTAGATTAAGTTACTTTGGAAGCAGATACTTTAAAAAAAAATCAAATATTCATGGAAAACAAATGAGGATTAGCTTTTAAAATTAAGTTCAAGATTTAGTCTCTCTGGGTCAGAAACTTTGTCTTTTTCCTCCCAATCTTATGTCTTGAAGTAGAATTATTCAGCCCCTTACAGTGTCTGGCACAGAGTGTGTGTTTGTTAAACATTAGCTGAATTGATAAATGAATAAATGAATGAATGTAACTTTTAGTTAGCCATTTGAATGACAGAAACAATCATTTGGGGGTGTAGTTACAAGGTACAAGTAAGTGGATAGATACCTCTGTTTTAACAAGATGAAAGAGATTTTCTTATTTGTATGTAAGTAAGTATAGGTATATACTGTCTACATACTTTGCATTTCAAGGTAGATTATTTAAAGGTGTATTATAACTTGCATAGAACAGTAATAAAGATACAAATGATATATGAAAACATTTCACAAGCTTATGTTAATATATCAATGTTTCTAGACCTTAGTAATTTAACTTTTGTTAATAAAGTATCTTTTATTTCTAGCAAAGGGAAGAATATATAAACCATCAGCACAAAGGAATCTCTCTGTTTCATTCTTCCATTTATCTGAATTTTCTTCAAAAAAATATAAGGAAGAAATCCCCTTTCCCATATGCCTCCTGGACTCATGACTTCCCTAGTTTTATCATATGTGAAGCTAGAAGTCTCTGCACCTAATATGACACACATAAACCTACGAGGATTTTCTTTTTTCTACTTGATGGAGAGAGAGTCTAGTTTGCAGTTTAGAAGAGAAATTAGACTTCACATTCATTCTAAAATTTTGATAGACTGGTGGAGTGGGATCCTGAGTCCAGATGAATTATATATTTTATCTAGGATAATTTCAGAAGAATCAACTTTGAATGATGTCAGTTAATCTGAGGAATAGATAAAATGTGTCTTACTTTTCTCTCTTGTAGAATTATATGCTCATTGAAGATTGTTTTTACATTTGACTTACTTTGAGGCTACTTATATAAGTGTGTGTGTGTGTGTGTGTGTGTGTGTGTGTGTGTGTGTTAACTATTAAGAGCCTAGTCAGTATTTTGGGTTATTTTTTAATGCTGATTACAGCCAAAATGGGAAATTTGAAAAGAAAGAGAGAAGTTTTGTGATGATGGCACTTTCACTAAACCTAAAGCTTACTAGATCTCTAAATATTGTGGTGAATAAACATGTCATGCATTAAATAAAAATTGCTGTGTCTGTTATACTAGTGCTTTGTAACCTAAGATCTCCAAATCCTGGGTTCTACAATGGTAGTCAAGGGGAACTTTAAAAAAAAAGTTTTGAGTACAAAATCTATCAATAATAAAATTATAATGACTAAAGAAAACACATGTTCCTTTCCTTCTATCTAAAATTATAGCAGTTATATAATTTTCATAAATAAAATTGGCCACATAAATTTATCACACAAAAATACTTTGTGGTCAGACAAACCTGAATTTGAATTCCAATTTATCCCTGGTTCATTGTTTCCTGAGGGCAAATGGCTACATCTGCCTAATCGTTGGGTTTCTCATATGTATAAAAGAAATCAATAGTACCTATATTAAATGTCTTTTGTGAGATTTAAATAAGAATGTTTAGCCTACTTCCTGGTAGTTATAACTACAGTTAATTATTAGTTAATAACTTTCATATGTTTGGCAAAGAAGCTAATTTGTTATTTTTAATTTGATATAGGATACTATTATTCATCAACTCTTTTTAGAATATTGTACTTAGTTTTGATTTTCTAAAACATGTGGAAAAAATAAGAGTGTGCTTCTGAACCTAGACAATAAAAAGGTAAAAGTGTGTTGGTTTTATACAATTGCTGTACTTTATATGAGGAATTTCAGGACAGGATGATAAAAATTGTTCTAGACACCAAATGTAAATGAAAAAGAAGGAAAGCCTATCAATTAAATCAGAAGAAACAACAGTAGCATATGAGAAAAATATTTTGACCTTAAATTCCTAAGAATTACTTAGGAATTCATTCCTAGAGGTAGTTTTCTGTTTAGTATGTTTACATGTCTACCTTCCTGAAATTAACTGGTATATTACCAAACAATTTGATAAGAGTCTTTCCTGATCTGGAGACGTCAAATTGGTCGACAGATTTTTCTAACATCAAGTCTAAAAGAGTTTAGATATTACATTAATAAAATTCCTGAATATTTTTCATAGTGTTCCTGTGGGGTAGTATGTGTATGTGTATTATCTATCTAAGATCTCTGTATTTATATATACGTATATATATTCACAGACATAGGTATAAATACTATATATAAGTAACTATAGTCTATATATACCATATATAAATAATATAGTCTCTCAGAGAGAGACAAAGAAAGAAAGAGAGAGAGAAAGTACAAGGCTATATAAGACTAGCTTATTCCATTCCATGACGAAATAGTGATATGTACTACTTAGGAATTTCGTTTTCTATTCAAGTGTAATTATTTTACCCTGAGAAAAACAGTCTAACAGGACAGTATATAACCAAAGTTTATGTGCCAATGATTATATGTTTTTAAATATTTATTAATATCTGATGTTCGAAAGATGCTATGACAGAAAATTATAAGATGGTAAGAGAATATGTCTGGTATGTCATGGTAAGATAACACCACTGAGAGAAAATTATAACCTGGTAAGATAATATGTCTGCATTTGAACATCTGATGCATTTTGCTTCATAATCTAGCTATGTTGATCAATGTAGTAAAAGATTCTAGAAATTTAGATCCTAAGTAGGTTATTCAATTTCAATGTCTATTGACTGAGTGAAAAAGATTTTGACCAGGCATATTGTATTGTCTGTTCAAAAGATCCAGTTAAGTACTAGTCAAACCTTAGCTACATAAAAGCTGGGTAGAAAACTCAAACTAATTGATTATTTCATCTAAGTTAATGAAAAATAATCAATTTTGCCTTACATATTCTCTTAGTAAGAGAGAACATAATGGTTTCAACAATAAAGGTTGTGTAACGATTTTAGTAATCAGGGCTAAGGTTTTCATTTTAATGTCCCTTTAATTAAAAATTTTTAAAAATCACTTTTAAAAGAACATTGTCCATCCAAGGGATAGGAGCAATTATATGTCAATGCTACTGTCTGGAACACCAGATATATTCCTCATGAATATAGGAGTGCATTCCTCATGCTTCTGTCAGAAGCATGTACTTTGTTACATATGTTTGTGAGACATTATTTCTTTGAGTATTTATTTTAAATGCTTATATGTAAGGAAACTTAAAAATATATGCCTACTGATTGAGAAATGGTAAGGGCAAATTAATTAATATAAACTGTGTGCTGGGCACTATTCTAAATCAGTCTTACTCTTATATAACAAATAGTTATTTAATCCTTACAGGAATTTTATGAAGAAAGCATTTCTTATCTTTGTTAAATCTTTCATTATGTGTCCAAAGTTTCAGAAGGAGGAAATATTAAGACCCGGATTTAAGCCCAAGCCCATTTTACAGCAAGCTGGGGCATTTCTCATCCCATGTGCTGTATAAAACTCTATAAAGCAACTAGACGGGGGGCCGGCCCCCTGGCTTAGCAGTTAAGTGCATGTGCTCTGCTACTGGCAGCCCGGGTTCAGATTCCGGGCATGCATTAATGCACTGCTTTTCCCGCCATGTGAGGCAGCATCCCACATATAGCAACTAGAAGGATGTGCAACTATGGCATACAACTATCTACTGGGGCTTTGGGGAGAAAAAGGGAAAAAAAAAGGAGGAGGATTGGCAATAAATGTTAGCTCAGGGCTGATCTTCCTCACACACACACACACACAAAAACAGCAATTAGAAGTTTAAAGAAAATGAAGATTGTTAAAACATCATGGAATTTGAGTAGAGGGAGTTTAGCAATGACATTCAAGATGAACATTTTCTAAAAAGAATGGAAATGGGAAATGGGATTGTATACTGATCAATGTAATGAAATCCAGGAAACTAATGATTGTGAAATTAGAGGGAAAAACAATCCAGAAAACAAGACCCCACAGGAGACGAGAAGGGTTGTTCTTGTTCACTGTCTTGCCTTCACTTCAGTGTAGACAAACTACAATGTAGCGGGAGCAGGGTTGACGTGGATATAACAGAAAATATTACCATTTGATCTATCTAGGCAACTGCCCCTATTCTTCATTTCTTGTCCACAATTATAGCTCATATCTCAAATAATTTCATTTTCATTCTTTTTAAAGATAATTTTATCTTTTATTAACTATTGACATTTCTCACTTTATATATTTCCATTATTTTATAAAATTGCATTTTTATCCCAGTGAGGCAATTTTAATAGAGTAGAAAAAAAAATGAAGCCCTTGAATGAGATAGTTTGCTTTTAAAATCTCTGATTTAGCTGAAATAGCTTCAAAAAATTTCTGTTGGTAGATAACTTCCTATATTGACAACATACACAATGAAAAACTTAGGATATAATTTTTCATCCTAACTTTATTAAAATGTATGCTTATTAATTTTTTACAAGGATATCTCCATTAAAAAAAGGAATAGTGACTATTTAGATTCATAACAAAAAGTCTACCACATAATTTACTAAACTGTTTTCTTTGTTTAATACCTAAGTTCTGAGTTGTGCCATTTGGGGATGGCCTAATAAATATTAATAATGCATGTAGATAAAATATACATTACCTGATTTTAATAAGACATGCATATCATGGTAGATTATTTCACTTTGATTTCATCTAGAATAATTAAATGTTCCTTAAATGTACATGACACTAATTAAATAATTATACTAAAATACTATTATAATTATATTAATTATAATAATTATATTAAAATACTATTTTCCTTGTCTAATATATTTTTAAATATTTTCCCACTAATTTTTTAAGGGAATTTTTTGTGTGTGTGTGAGGACCATCAGCCCTGAGCTAACATCTGCCTATCCTCCTCTTTTTTGCTGAGGAAGACTGGCCCTGGGCTAACATCCATGCCCATCTTCCTCTACTTTATATGGGACACCACCACCACATGTCTTGACAAGCAGTGCATCGGTGCGCGCCCAGGATCCGAACTGGCGAACCCCGGGCTGCCGCAGCAGAGCATGTGCGCTTAATCGCTTGCACCACCGGGCCGGCCCCTTAAGGGAATTTTTAATATTCCTTTCCCACTAAAAATTTTTCTTGCTGCTCACAGTGCTCTTTGAAAACATTAAGAGGATTTTTTCACTTTAACTAACAATCTTCTTCAGTGAAGATGACATGAAAAAGGAAGTATTTGGAGAAAACCTTGACCTTCACTCAAATAGAATTCCCAGAGTTACTCACTTAAGGTATTTTGAACAATAAATAATACATTTTTATGGTAACAAAGTCTAAGATTTGATTGACTTTGGAATGACTAGACATCTTTTATTATAAAACTTCAGCAACACTGTCAAAATCTTTTTGCAACTACTGTGAAATATTATTATATGTTAAACTCAGAAGCAATTTTATTTGGTTTTTAATACCTTGTTGCTTTCGTGGATCATAAATCTGAAGCCCAAACAGGGGTGGTCTTTCACGTCTCAGTAATGTCACCTCATTCGTTATCAAATCTAGTTGAAAAATGGAACCATTCATATAATCAGTCCAGAACACATAATTCCCATGATGCGACAGTCCAAAAGGATGGTTCAACTCTTTCCCACTGTAAACAATCTGTAAAATATAAACACATTGTGAAAAATCAGAACTAAACTTTAGAATATAACTAAATATTTAGAGAAAATGATATTCAAATAAGTATAACAGATAATGATCTAACTAATATCTTAACTCATATTTTCTTTCAGTGTATTTGAAAAATGGATTTCACAATGTGAGCATATTTTTCTGTTTTTAGGACATGTTATTTGAAGGAGACCATTTACATATCATCCATTTAAATTGTCTCATATATGGCCTTATATATATGGTCAAGAAATGCAAACATTAAAATGACTTTGCCTGACACATCTCCCTGTCTCTTTTCTTTATGATATTCCAGTATCATATCCTGGGATAGAAATTGATCTGAGTAATTAGTGTCAGTATGTATATCACAATATTGCTCATCCAATAGCCAAGGGATGTAACATGGTCTTACAACATTGGGAGTGAAAGAGACCCTCCTATTTAATCTCTGCACTGCAAATTGAAGAAATCTAGGAGATGACAGGGAGGAAGGGAGAGATTTTAATTTTGAACATAGATTCATTTATTAGCAGTAAATAAACAAGGCTCACTGGCTAATTTCAATGCTGATTATTTTAATATATTCTTTGTATTCCAGTTGTATTTTGCTGTTGTTTAAATAGAGCAATAACGTGGTGAGTCCTGTTTCACATGTAGAGTTGTAGAATAAGGAATAATATCTCCAATACTGATAATACTTTTTCACATTTCACTATTTATAAAATGATATTGTATACAATATGAAAAATTATTTTGTACTCACTTCATTTAATATTAGAGAATTCAGGAACTTATCCAAAAAATGTAGGGTTATAAATTCAAAGTTTTCTCCTTTTATCTGAATTCTTCATGCCAAATTTTCATATATTGAATAAATTGAGACTTTCTTATTTTTATTTTCTCATCTCCATGCAGGCTAACATATACTGGCCATTAAAATGTTACGTATTCTGTGTACATAGCAACGTCTTCAAAGGAATCATAAATATTTCTTTAGCTTCTGTTAAATATGTGACATTACATTAAATGCCAATCAATTTTATTTATTTGGGGAAAAATATTTAAAGCATTGTTAGAGAATAGTGATTGAACCAATGATAGAACTAGTCTTAACTGATTAATTTATTATGGATTTCTCCAGCAGAATTCATAATGAATAGGTTTGGCCAATTGTGCTGTCTTCCTTTCCAAAGAAGAAGGAAGTGTAGTGTCAAAGGAAGCATTTTCGTAATTTTTAACACTCCATTTTTCTATTATTTAACTAAACAGTTGTAGTCGGGTCATAATGTTATGTGTGCTGAGGTAACTATAAGATAAAACATAGAGGTGATGTTTTGTCAACACTGCCTCTGTCACACAGTCAACTGCATCCTTAATTTTACCCCAGATCATTTTTCAATGATTCTACCGAAAGAGGCAAGATGACGTTGATATCTATTCATACCAGTAGGCTTGAAGTTCAGCTCATTCTTGTGTTTCAATTCCAGTGTCATGAAGTTCTTTACTCAAATAAATGCATTATAATTACTTTTTCGTAATATACATGTTAAATTTCAGCTGCAAATATTGAAGATATTTGAATAGAGTTGGGTTGCTTGGTCATAGCAAACTCATCAATAATGTAGAAAAACTGGATTTTAAAACAGCTCTCATATCCCAAGAGGTTCTTTTAAAAAGCCCACAAATCCTGGCATACCACAGCGAGCCGGGCCTGGTCTCCTGGAGGCAAGTGCCGGCTGCACTACTTAATGCTCAGCCTCCTTTAGTCACCCCACAGAGACTACTGGCAGCCACCTCAGAGGGGTAAAAATAAACTTGAAAGTATTTTTAACACAACACAACAAGGCTCTGCGAAAGAAGCCTGTGGGTTAAAAACAGCATCATTTGTCTTTTACCTTCCTGTGAGTTCCATTCAAAAACACTTTTTCAATATGATCATAATAGGCGTCACACCAGTATAATGTGTTGGTGTGAAAGTCCAGAGTTAAACCGTTTGGCCACAGCATCTTTGAAGTCACAAAAATCTGCCGATTGAAGCCGTCCATCCAAGCCTTTTCGATCCTTCCCACGCTGTCATCTATTTCATCTTCCTCCCAGTCTGTCCAATACATCCAACTACGACATTACAAACAAGAGTGCACACATGTTATTTCCACTAGCCACAGTACAGAGGGACACTTCCTCAGGTTTGGCACCTACATAAAATCTAATTACACTCTGATTTGGTTTCCTATTTAAATGCCTATCTGCCAAAGGGAGGGGGCACCTGTAAAGTACTAAGGGAAGTAAAGATTTGTTCAGTGGAGCCAGTCCACTTAGAGACATTACAGAAAACTCTTTACCATCTCTACTGCACTTATTGGCCTCATTCATTAATTAACCTAATGGTAAGTGCCAAATATTGAATTTCTTTGGTGTTGATACCAAATTTGGGTAATGATTTTTGAGGCATTACTAACTATTTTTAAATCTTGTCCATTTCATAAAATATATAATGAATTATGTGATTGAAAAGAAGATTGAGGGACATGAGAACTCGTGGTACAGTTAATGATCTATTCCAGACTTTATTTAATCTCAGATGAATTATTATTTTTTTAAGACAGGCAATTGGATTGTCTTTGTTCTAAAGGGCACAGTCAGACTGGGTTTGTTTGGCCAGGTCTAATTTGTCTTCCGGATGCAAATTGTCTATGCTTTATTGCTGCTTATTATTACCCCAAAACCCACAGAAGATGATTTAGCTGCACATAAGTTTAATAACAGCAGGTTGACTGACCTTGAGATTTTGAGCTTTAATTTCTATCTCAGACAAAAGCATCTGCCTTTAAAAACAAATCTTTTGTGTAAGCTATAACAGTGGGAGAGGGGGCCTTGAGCTAATGTTCCAATTCCCTCATGAATAAGGTTAAAGCCCTCCACATGCGTTGTTTTAGGGTCAAGTGAAAGTTCCTGAGTTATTAATTAAATTTTAGGTTTTAATTCATATAGAACTTTATAAAGCTCTAAAGCTTTTCTAAGCTGCTGGCCCTAGAAACACCCTTATTTGATCCTCTGTCTCCCACATTTTGTGGACTCCAAAGAATTTCTGAGGTAATTTGGAAAAATCTGTATCCATGGCTAATAATCCTACTGTGATCCAAACAGGCAGATTTGAGACAACTGAGGATGTAACACATCAGTCATTATTGCATGCCAATTACACTCTTTTTAAATTCTCTTAACAGTTTCATTCACGTTGATATGCCTTTTTAGACCTGAGGAAGTATATTGAGATTGGTGAATTTTATTAAGTCAAAATACATTCTAATCCTAGACATAAACATGGCAATATGCTTATCTTGTGTCCTGCATGTTGTTCACATGGTTTTATTATTGGGACAAATTAGGAACAAACAGAAGAGTTATTCCATTTGCTGTAATCCTATGCTAGCTAGCTATAACTACTTGACTTCAGCTATATAAATCAACCATATAAAAGGGGAATATACAACTTTTTCATCTGTATTGATACTTCCCTGAAATCTTAAACACAGTTAATCAGTGCAGTTTTATTGTTGTTGCTAATTTATATCTTGTTAAAATTGCAATTATTTTTCCCTCTAGCTTTTCCTTTTGATCATAGTAACATTTTTTTTCTGTGATTCTCCAACCCAGATCACACATACATGTGGGCATGCATGTACACAAACACATAAGGGGGATAATTCTGGATATTCTAAACAAATTTTCTATTGTTTTGCTATTTAAAGAAAGAATTGTTTATGATATGATCCATTACCTAAGATTATTTTTATTCAAACAAAATATAAGAAAACAAAATTTTAAATAAGTGATTCCAACCTGACAGAGACTAGATATGTGATCATCATCTACCCATTTCATTATCTGATTAAAAGTTATATTGTGAAAGCATTATAATCAATATCAAATGTGATGATTAAAATAGGAAATATAACCTATAAAATAAGCAGGAACTAACATAAATATTTTTATAGATTGGATTCAGGGAATTCATCAAATAAAAATTAAGCTAAACTGGCTTTCTGCTAATATGGCAAGAAAAATTGTACCTCTATTTTTCAAGGCCTGTTCAAATGCAATTTTTTGATAAAGTTTATCTCTAGCCTTTCTGTCAAAATAGGCTCTTTCCTTTGTTTCTTAGTGACATATTTTTAGTTGTTTTATACTGTCTATTGCATTTATGTCTTGTATTTGATGGTGTTGTATGTCTGATGATTCTAATTAAAAATTAAAATAATCAAGGGCAGGGATTATTTCTTGTTTGTACTTGTATCTTGCAGCACCAAACTTGGTTTTGTTGATATAAATCATGTCCCCAAATTAAATTGTATTATCTAGTGGTCAATTCTAGAAATATTTAAATCCTTAAGAGCTTCTCTGCTATGGAAGTAAAATAAATTTTACTGTTGAAAAACTTGATTTAGTTGCTCACATAATATCTAGCTATTAACTAGGAGGTGTGGTACTATTAATTGAGATAGGAATACAGAAGATCCTGTTTGGGGGGAAATACACACTAAGCTTTGGACATATTTCATATGGACAATATTTTGAGAAATCAGAACTAGAGATGTAGGTTTCTAAGTTATTAATATAAATTATTATATGTGACATTATTAGAAAGGAGGGAGTTCATCTGTTGCTATCAACTTGAGGAACAATGCCATCATAATTGATTCCTCCTCCAGCTTTATTCCCATTTCAACAATTGTTGAGGTCTGCCAATCCTATTCTTTCAGTGTCTTCTGTCTCAATCCCCACTTTTCTATTCCTATTACAAATGCTACAGTCTGTCTTTCATCCCTTTTCAAAGGGAACTCCTAATGGGTTGTTTCTCATACAGCTGTCATATTGCTATCACTTGTCTTCCTAAATCATGAATTGAAAAATGTGACTTTTATCCTCAAAACCTTCCAATTACTCTGTTAGCAAAATAAATCCAAACTTTTAATCACAATATTGAAGATTTCTGCATATTTCTAGTTTAATCTCCCACTATTCCTTCACATGCCCTGTGCTCTAGCCCTAATGAACTCATCTCACCTCAAAATGTGACTAACTTCCCCCTCTCTAAATGATTACTTATACTGTCACTTCAGAGTACAGAGACTCATCTTATGACTACACACCCCAAGCCCCTGGGACAACTCTGTTCATTTGGAAATCCTATTCATCCTTTACAGCTCAATTCTGAGTTCAAAACCTCAGTGAATTTCTGAAAAGCACGTATTTCATTCTATTTAATTTTATAGATAATTGTGTGTGTGTATATGGATGTGTATACACCAAGCACACCAGATATAAACTCCTTGAGGACAGTTATTGTATTACTGATACCTATTGATCTATATGGTAATCAATAATATATTTTAATAAAGAAATAAATGGATAAGTCCTTTACTGATTCTGTAATTAGTTAACAAGCTTTTGATAAGGATATCTAAAATAATTAATTTTTGTTAATAACCTATTACGGTAGAGAAAATTTGTGATTCTCTGCTTCTGTGTACAACTCAAAATAGGTATTATGGTAGAAAAAATGTAAATAAATCAGGTTTATTTTTCTGAAAATGTTTTGCTTAAAGTTATATTATGCTATTTTAAATGGAGTTTTCCAAACTAAAAGGCCTTCTTTTTTTAAGATTATATTAGGATCAAACAATTATTTGGACAATTAAATTCACATGGTTCCATTTCTGTTTCTACTACCCTCTAATCCATTCCCCAGAACAGTAAGATTAGTTGTTTTCTTTTTTAAAAAACACTATATAAATCTGATTATATCACTTTTCTATTTTACCCTTGCACTGAAGACAAAGGACAAAGCTCTCATCATGGCGAGTAAGGCCCTTCTTTCCTTTCCAAGCTCATCTTCAGTCACTTTCCCCCTTCCTATCTACAATCCAGCCCCACTGTCTTCATTTCAGTTCTTCTGACAGTCAAGCTTTTCCCCAATTTAAGATCTTCGAAAGTACCATTCTCTTGATCTGAAATGCTCTTTGCCTCACTCTCCATGGCTGATTCCTTCTCTACAATTAAATCTCAGCTTAAATGATGCCTCCTTAGAGAGGCCTTTCAGTAAACCTATTTAAATAGGTTTCTATCTGCTAGTCTCCATCATGTCAACCTGTTTGTTTTCCTCCATCACTTCGGTCTGTAGAAATTACATTAGTTGCTCATTTGGTACTTATTTGTTGTTCCATCACCCCACCCTTCACCTTGCAGATAACACAAGATGTTTCATGAGGGTTAAGGCTGTGCCTGTTTTGTTAACCATTGTATACTTAGTGCAGAGCTCTGGGCATAGTATATTGTTAAGGAAAAAACGTGTATGTGTATGTGTGTGTGTGTGTGTGTGTGTATACACACATACATATGTTTGTATGTTTTTCAGGTTGGTGCATAATAAGTGGTATTCTATTTGACAATCTGTGTGATGGAAAAGATATAGAGTCATTCTTTGTAGCACAGAGACAAATATAGGGTCAGTTGGTAGACAGACGTAACAGGGATGCAGATGCCTCAATGAAAAGAAAAAATGTCATATCAATCAGAATTGCCCCCAAATAGTACGAACTATGTAGATGCTATAGGTTTCAACTCTAAGTTGGATGCCTGCCTATTAGGGAAGTGTTGAAAGGGATTCCTGAATTTGAAGAGAGACTAGTGGCTTCTCAATTTCCTTCTAAATCATGTAATTCTATGACCTCTACATTTGTGTTATCTTGCTGAGCACCACAAAGACCCTTTTCTATCAGAATATATTTTTCTTTAACAGAATACTGAGAAGGAAGGTGCTATTTTAAGACATTTTTGAAACATCTTGCTTCAAGTACATTTAGACAGTGTGGAATAAATATTTTCTCTTAAAATTAAGATTGTCTTGGTTTAAAGGTCAGATAGATGACTTGGTTTAAAAGTCCAGGAATAGAACAGATAATTATGGAAGCCGCACATAAAATCACTGAAATTACTTTATAATTATGCCTTACAAAAACACATACAATGAGTTCATCCGCTGGCTGCTTAGGTGTCAGCCTAGGAAGAAGCACCCTGATTGTATTTGGAATTATTCTCAACACAAGTCTGGGAACTGCAATCTGGTGATCCTGGTTTATAAGAGAGTCACAAGGTTCCTATTCAATTAAGTATTTGTTGTTTGTGTGTAGTGAAGTATAAAGAACATTCACTTTATGATGCTATTTTGAAACAGAAATAAGCCATGGAGAGGATAAAAACCACATACAACAACTATACATGTAAAATATACAACACATTCATTTAATTCTGAGATTCTGTTAGGAATTTTCACATTTCTTTAAATTTCCATATGCACAGTATTGTTTGTGTTCAGGTAATAGCTCTGAATAAAAATCAAAGGAAATGTATTCCCAACAATTACAGAAAATATGCCATCCTGAAACAAATAGCACATAATACACAATGATGTCACTACGTGGAAACTATAATCATGTCTAAAATTATGTGATTACCAACCTAGACTAGTAAAAAGTAGTGGAGTGTAGAAGCTATGAGTAAAGTCTTGGAGACAGGTTGCTTGGGTTTAAATATCTACCCAGTGTCTTAATAATTGAATGGTCTTTTGCAGATCGGTTACCAATCTATTCTTTGTAAAACAAGATGAGAATAGTGACTAATTCAAAGCATTATTGTGAGAATTACAGAATAGGAGCACAGTAACCTATTTAACAAAATGCCTGGCTCACAGTAAATGTATAAAAAAACTGCTATTTTTTGAATATATTAAATTTCAATAGCCTTTAAAAATTTAAATTGATTGATTCTCTGATTAAATTGATTATTTATCTTGGTGTCAGGCTGTCTAAAATGGAGAATTATTGTGCTTGTCTGAATAAATCCAGTAAATATATCCTTCATACAAATAATCTATTTATTTCAGTTCAATATATTTTGACATGTTTATTTAGCACATTCTCCAGGAGGAGAAATCATTAAATGACTATACCATTTCCCAATCAGACCATTCACGTGTGAATTCACATGTGAATTTAAATAAAACTTATTACAACTGAATATGTAAAAAACAAATTTAATATCATTTTCCTTATATGAAGCTGATCAAATATTGCATACCCATTAACAGGATCCACCACAATCCCTCTGGGATGTGACATTTCTCCCTCTAAAAGAGTCTTCCGGCTCTGAGAAGCCTTTTCCAGCCTGGCCACATTAATCGTCTTCCTGTGGCCATCGTTTGTCCAATAGAGGTTATCTCCGATCCAGTCCACAGCAATGCCCTCCACGTTATCTAGATCTGTCAAAAGCAAAAACAAGAGAGAAACAAATTTGACAATAGTGTCCATTGCTTATGTTTAATTTAAAAAGTTTAATTTAAAAAGGAATGAATTCTGAACCATAAATCGTTTATAGTGTGATTTTTGCAAATATCATCGTTCCATAAAAAATTTGCAATTTTATTTTGAATGCCATTTTGTGTGAATGACGGTCCCTCTCTCAAAATGTTTTACCTGAAACAGTAATCTGAAGAAAAACAGGAAAATCTAAGTGTTGAGAGCAAAAAGGGTAAAAAATAATCGCAGAATAAAAATACAGTGATATAGACTGTTCAGAAGAAAAATCAAGTAGTATGAACAAGTAATATTTTCAAAAAGTAAGCACATTCAAACTTGTAATACGTAACCCACGTAATTGAAATCGTATAAATGTCCCCTTGCCAAGGGATGAACAGGCGCAGCAGAAGCACACCTTTGAAAGCCCGGAAATGGCTTTCATCACGGAACTGCGTGAACAGTGAATCTCAAAGAAATACCAAAATATTTCTGTATATTCTAGACTTATTTTAAAAAGGATCCAATTACAGACTTCTATCAGATACAGGCAGTGATAATTTAAAGGAATATTATAAATATATAATCTTATGGGTTCAACTAATTCAAACCCTCTACTTTACAGAAGGAGAAACTTGAACACTTTAAAGTAAAGGCTTATAGTCTATTATCACACATGAAGTGGTAGAGTTGGGATAAAATCCAAGTCAGATGATCCCCAACGTAGAGATCTTTAAAACCCCACTGTTCCTATGGTGAGTACTGTCCTCGCTTTCTGTCATTTTGTTAACCACCCTCCCAACTGTTCACAACATCACAAAGATAGTTCCATTCCTCTATCACATGAGAAATTGCTGTGAACTCCTCTTCTTTCAAAACCAGGTAAGACTTTGTTTCTTTTCCTCTTTGGTATCAGGTAGAGAACTGGAACTTACTGGACAAAGCACCGAGTAGCAGGACATTCAAGACAGAGCTGTGCATTCACACACTACTGGGAAATCTATATGACATCCCTTCATATGCGGATATAATAAATATTTACTATTATCTTTAATCATGGCTCTTCTGGCCTTGGAAAAAAATGAAATTTTCTTTTGTGACACTTCCTGCTAATCAGCATGTGCCCTGACTCAGGGTGACTAATACAACGCTTGATTTGATCTAACTGAAAATCCCATTATGGTGAATCAGATATGTTCTCAATTTCACTAAGCTATCTGCTTCATTACCATCCAATGCGAGTAATTTTCATAGGTTAATTGTGCCTATGCTTAGAAAAAAGTTTAATTTTGTCTTTACTTTACTGACACTTAATTCTACTGAGAGCTTTCCTGCTCTGGCATAATGGAAAGAGAGGAGCTGTTTACTCTTTCCTTTTCTATTTATCATAGTCTGTGGCTGATTTTTATCTTGTTAGTTGGTTTTCAAAAATTGTATTACTTTTGAAATCTACTCTGTAGAAACTTCCTTCTTCAATAACCCTCTTATTTTTAAAACTTTTCCTTTTGACATTTGACTTGAGACTTATTTTTTTCATACGAAGCAGTTGCAATACTATCTGGATTGAAATTTTTTTTCTGATACTTGGGTAAGCAACTCAGTCACTCTGATCCTTAATTTCGTCATTTGTAAAGTGAAGATAATAATAGCACCCACTCCATAGGGTGATAACAAGGGGTAAATTAGCTACTGCATGTAAAACATTTAGCATACTGCCTGTAATATTATAAATTCACAATACATGTTACTTTTGAATAATAAAATATTTTATATATATATACTGGCTCTTTTCCTTATGGGCGCTACTCGATAGAAATATACCTTATGTTTTACAATGATTATTCAGTAATATTTCCTTATATTTTGAAAAGTGGCCAACTTTAACTAGAAACAGTATATGCAGAGTCAGTTGTGAATAAATAGTAAGAGGGGAACGGAATTGAATTCTAAAAAGCAGAACTTGGGAGGATCCTGCCCCTAATTGGCTTGCTTGTTTTGTCTTTGAAAAATGAAATGCTTAAACAGCACAAAGAGGTCATTAGGATCACAGTTTCTAGAAGCACGTTTTCTAGGCTCTGCCACTCACTCTCTCTCTAACTGAGTGAGTTATTTAACCATCCTATTCTTCAATATTCTGATCTTTAAAATGGGTATAATAATAGTGTTTAACTCATGGGATTGTTCTGAGGATTGAATAAATTAATACATGTAAAATTCTTAAAATAATTGTTGGCACATAGTAAACGTTATATAAACATTGTTATTAATATTATTACCAAAATTTCATTATTATTATAATCTTCTCTTTAGCTACCCATCTAGTCTGTTAAGATAGCAATAAAATAATTAGCCTACAGTGTTTTTTAATGTTGTTTTTGTGTGTGTGTTTTGTTTTTCTGTTCTGAGAAGAATGAGGCTGAATCCAAATTTTAAAATGAAACATAAAAAAGTCTGTGTGCAAAGGCTATCTTTAACAGGGCGTGGAGGAATTTCCTCTCTTATACTTGTAGGACAAAGCCTGAACAATCAATGAATCTTTTTTTCAACAAATATGCATTGATAAGGGAAGTATTCTGTTTCTATATTATATGGTATCTACCTTTAAATAGCTTATGATTTAGATGGAATGCTAAGACATATAGAGTATCACTTTTACGTACATTTGATTTTTTATTCAAGAGGGTTTGGGTGGCGCCTGCCTGAGATTGACTATTAGAAACTCTATGACTGGGGCCGGGCAGGTGGCATAGAGGTTAATTTCACAGGTCTGCTTCGGTGGCCCGGGGTTCGCCAGTTCGGATCCTGGGCACGGACATACTCACCGCTCATCAAACCATGCTGAGGTGGTGTCCCACACAGAAGACCTACAACTCTACAACTGCGATACATAACTATGTACTGGGGCTTTGGGGGAGAAAAAAGAAAAAAAAAGGAAAATTGGCAACAGATATTAGGTCAGGGCCAATCTAAAAAAAAAAGAAAGAGAAACTCTATGACCAAAATCCTTCAATCAGATGATCAGGGACATATGAAGCTTTATGGCACTCAAATTCCAAACAAACATAGGTGACTACAGAGATACTAATTACTAGCTCAAGGAAACACATGATTGTTCAGATGCAAGGAAGGGGTTTGATAAAGAGAAACTTGCTAGAGTAGATTGCTTTGATACCTTTGGGTAGATTTCAAGTATTCAACATACCAAAATCAACATTCACTATTATGTTACTATTATTATTATGACATAACTAATAGCAAACAAAGAATATGAATGTTTTTTGAAAACTGGTCAAAATATCCCCTAAGTTTCACAAAATACCCATTTTCATTATCAATAGGCAAGGACTCTCAATATGTTTGTACTTCTTCCAAAAAAAGAAAAATTCTAGTAGACAATGATTTCTTGTAAATTTTTTTTAGATTAAGATTATGTCTATATGTTCCATTGTAAGTGAAGAAATGAGACATTTACCCATATACTTCAGATTAAAAACAGATTTTTTCATGAACTCTGTGACTACTTAAGATTAACATTATTTTGGCTTAAATTATTAAAATTTCCATCATTTTTCCTTTGTAAACATTGTTCTAGTACTTAAAGAATAACTTTTATAAATGGATATAATATATGAATCGCACATTAAAAAAACACACATCTCATCAAAAGCTAGACTTTTCACTTAAGTGAAAAATTCTTGAAGGTAGCGATGTTGTTTCCTACAAGTGATACCTACCATTAAGGAAATGAGGATAAATAAGAAATAATAAAATTTATTTAAATTAAAAAAATAATATATGTATGTAAAAGAATTAAAACATAAAAGTTATTTAAATTAATTTAATACCTAGGATTAGATAAAATAAGCATTTTAAAATGAATGGAGAAAAACATACTTCTAAAACTAAAACATCATTACTTGTCTGATTTTTAGATATTACACATTAATGGAACAGAAGATTAATGTTTTATATATTTAAAATAAAATCTACTTTTAAAATGGGCCCAAGATGATAAGAATTTTTTTTAAAAGGCTAAGGATGTGAGCAGTGGCCTTAGTTTTGTTAAGGTGCATAAGCTGGATCTCCATAAGTAATCCATAAGTCTTCATGCTTTACAACAGAATTTGATTAACATAATAATATTAATTGGAAATTATACCCCACAACTGCCATTATAAAAACACAGTGCCTATATATTTCCAATATATACAGGTTTTTCTATCCTTAGTATGAACATTATTTTTCTGAGTTGTAATGAAGTATTACAAAACTGTTTGCATGAGTACAGAGTATGGTCACATGCCTTAAATAACTAGACATACACTGTGCACGTAGACACGCCTAGGGCCAGGGATGCCTTACCTTGCCTCGGAGTCAGCACTTGGACAACTCTTCTGCCTCATATTCATGTAGTTAAATTAATACAAATTCTCTTTGTGCATTTCAATATGGCCTGAGGCATCACAGCTCATATGTATTTAACATGAGTGAATGAAGTTGATTTAATTAACAGTGTGGCAGTAGAGTTTGCCTGCTGAATTTTCTATCTCACGGGGTTACAGGAGTCTTTGGCCAGACTAAACTTTTTTACATCATCTGTCCCCAGTGGTCATGTTCTCATCCTCATTTTCATTCCAAGTCCTTCCTCAGTTCAGGTATTAGGTCAGGAAGGGTGAATACACAAGCTACTACCAATCAGAACAAAATACTTTGCTGTTGTATTGAAAGACATATGTAAAGTGCATATAAAGGTCTTAATTTCCAGATGAATAGAATATAGTAAAAATAGTTTTTTCCTTCTATTATCAAAAACATACTGTCAGTTTCAATTTGGGGGGCAGTGATACAAATTGTCTCTCTATGACATTCAGATATTTCATCTTTGATGCAGTGATGAGCACATTTAAGAGTAAAGAGAGTGCTACAGTATGCATGATAGTTACCAATAAAGTAATCTAAAGTGATGATTTAAATGAAAGGTTACAAGAACTATTAAGAAGTAAGATTTTTACCCTACTTTCAAGATAACAAGTTAGCCAATTACTGTTTTGTGGATGCTGGTAGAAGACACAAGACTTGTAGGTCACATATAAAGGACTTTACTACTCATGGCACAGCAAGCAGCATGTTCACCAGCAGATTGGTGTCAGCTCCCCTTACCCCCAAGTCCCGTGGGGGCGACTGGAATGGGCTTGCATGAACGCCTTCATAAACAGTGGGTTTCATTACAGGAGACGAATTCTGAACTTAGGAAAGCCAAATCTTTCATAATGAGCAATAAGCAGGCTTGATCTTTACACCGAGGAATACTCTATCTCTCCTTCCAAGGCTTTTTCTGTACAAACATCCTTGTAAGGATACTTCCGAATAAAAGGCAACAAGTGCTTCACTCTAAGACATGCAGAAATATGAGCGATCCATGGAGAATTGTCTCCCAAGAAGAGGTCCTGAAAAGTCATAATTTAGTAGTCTTTAATAAACGCAGATAGAGCAAATAAGTTAGTGTGCGAACACGATCAAAGATAATAATCATTTCTGGGTTCCGAGCTGTTGCTCTTACGGGAATTCTCTATTGATTTACACTACTACACCTTAAAGCACATTGTTCAGCTAGCAATATGTGATGGTTAATTTTATGAGTAATTTGGCTAGGCCACAGAACACAGATATTTGGTTAAACATCAGTCCGGATACTGCTGTGAAAGTATTTTGTAGATAGTATTAACATTTAAATCAAAACACTTTGAGTAAAGCAGATACTCTCCATAATGTGGGTTGGACTCACCCAATCAGTTGAAGGCTTTAAGAGAAAACAGACTGAAGTCTTCTGAAGAAGAGGGAATTTGGCTTCTAGACTGTCTTTGGATTTGAGCTACAATATCAACTTTTCCCTGGGTCTACAACCTGTCGGCCCACTCTGCAGATTTTGACTTTGCCATCATCCACAATCATGTGAACCAATTCTTTAAAAAATATCTGTCTTTCTCTCTCTTTATGTACATATCCTATTGGTTCTCTTTCTCTGGAGAACCCTGACTAATACGCCATCACCAGGCCTGTGATCTGGAAATAATTGTACTGAATGTTCTGGGCAGAAGAAGGACACCCTTCACATTCATTCTTTCCAGATGAAACACTGCAAGGTGTATACTATGCAGGGCAGAGTAGCTTCCACTTTAAGAAAGCCTCTACAGATAATGCAATGAGTATATAGCTCATTTTACAATATTTCACTACAAATTTTTGGAAAATACCAGAGTTGTATTGTAAATATTTTTAATGTTTTATTTTCTGTATATTATGATGTTTTGACAATTTTAAAAAGCCTTTCCAGCTGGGGGGAGATTGTCCCTTTTGGGGACAGCCAATTCTTAGAGATAGCAAAGGGCCCAGCCAGGAACATGCCTTTGAGGTGCAAACTAACTAACCCAGAGCCATACCTCTTCTATCTGGTCCCTATACCCCAGGAGGCACTATTCCTTTGCCTTAATCATCCAAAGGCCAGGTACAAGGCAACTCATAACTAGTCCTATAGTTTAAAGCCCAAAGGAATTATTCAAACTAGCCAATCCTAAACTCTTTATCCTGCCCTGCCTTGCCTTTCCCACAGAAACTCTAATAAAGGCTTTCCCTTCACTATTGTCTTTTGCCGCCTGACCATCCAGGCGTCTTTCCCATGTGGTCCTGGGTGGTTCTGCGCCTTCTGTCTCTAGAACTTGTGAATATAATAAACTTTGTTTTCCTGACCCTCTGTTCAGTCTCTTCTTGTGGCTGCACCTGACTATCTCATGAAAGAATACAAAATATGAGTCCTCATTGTGAATGGGGAGTGAGAAAGTAATTTCCGTTAATGCCCTTTACTACTCAATTCTGCCTACTTACCAAGAGAAAACAGAGAAAAAATTGCTTCAACTTCTGATCACAAAATATCATAGCTATTCTTAAATATTCCTTTTAGTCCTATGAAGTAGGTTATAATTTATAAAAATAAAACACTTTGGAACTTATTGCATTAATACTAAATTACTCAATCTCTTTCATATTAGATGAAAAGGCAACTCTATTAGAAGTCACTTGAGCAATTTAATTTCATAGAAAGTGACTTTTTTATTAGCTACATTTTCTAATATGTTTCATATTTTTGCACTTAGTCATTTAAACATTCAAACAGTTGCATAACTTCCACTGATAATTTTCACTGAACTTTTAAAAGAAAACAAAGTAGCATACAATTTACTTAGGCATCATGTTTAGTGAAAGATACTGATCATTAAATTCCAGGTTGAGCTTAAAAGATGTAAATCTTCATTATATTTATAACTACCACGACAAAGAACAAATGTGTCATCTCATGTGACCATCCTCCTGGAGCTTACCTTACCATCCTAAATTAAACGCACATAGTCACAACGCTCCTTGGTCCACAGGTAGCCTTATAAAACTGAAGCAGTGAGTCAGAGGAAAATGTAATAATAAAACTAAGCAGGAACCTAGTTATAAAGTCAGTATTTTAGAGATAAAAAGAAGCTAAAGAACCATATAGTTCAACTTCTACATTATACAAATAATGAAACAAAGCCCCAGCAAAATGAAACAAGGACCCACGTTTGGTTAGTAGCCAACACAAGAAGTCTGGAACTTTGACCCGTGTTCCAATATACCTATCTACTTTATGTCAAAGTTTGATCTCCAGAATTTTAAAAGAAAAAATCATAAACGGAGGAGTCAAAGAAAGTTAATATAAGCAAGGATTCATCAGAAGGAGGAAAAAGTGGGGCATGGACAAGGGGAGGAGAGTAGAGATAGAGTAAGATTACTGAAGTGAAAGGTGTTTTACCAACTTTCCAATAAAAAAATCTCTATTCTCGAGGCTGGCCCCGTGGCCTAGTTGTTAAGTTCGGTGCACTCCGCTTTCGCGGCCGGGGTTCAGTTCCCAGGTGCAGACCTACACCACTTGTTGGCGGCCATGCTGTGGTGGCAACCCACATACAAAATAGAGGAAGACTGGCACAGATGTTAGCTCAGGGCGAATCTTCCTCAAGCAAAAAAGAGGAAGATTGGCAATGGATGTTAGCTCAGTCAAATCTTCCTCAAGCAAAAAAAATCATTCTCAGTAAACTGCAGTTATTATTACCAAAATATATTTGATCAAATATATTTGATAGCTGACAGTGTAGAGAGTCAACAAATGTGTATATGAAGAGAAGTCAAATATTAAAATAAAATATAAGGAAAAACTGAGGCACTGTTACAGGATACATGAAACTGAGAAGACATATCAACTAAATACTTTATGGAAAAACTGGTGAAATTTGAGTATAGTCTTTAGTTAATAGTATTATATCAATATTAATTTTTAGGTTTTGATAACTGTAGTGTTATTATGTAAGATGTTATATTAGGAAAAACTGTGTAAGGAATATATACTCACTGTACTATTTTTGCAATTTTTCTACCTAATTAAAGTAGTTAAAAATTAATTTTTAAAAATGTAATAAAGTAAATGAATGAATGGTTTTGGAAATGCATTATTTTTAATATACAGAACACGCCAAAGGCTACATGTAGCATAATCTGTAGGAAAAAAGAAGATAGTTAAAATATCGATATTAACGCTATATTTTGTAACAATTTTGGTACAGTAAGCTAAATGAATCCTTACAATTCCACAGTAAAATCATAAAAAAATTTAGTGCAGAAAAATTTATCTAAATAAGTATATAGCATGAAACCATTCAAAATAGCTATGTAACTATGCAAGAAAAACATCATTTGAAGCTGCGCAAGAAAATGAGATGTTGATTTTGAGCCTGGGAAAGTGTGCTAAAACAGGGATGTCTTGTGTGTATTAACTAAAAATCACAGTTAACTTTTTCATTAAAAAATGTTGCAGAAGTTCAAATGAATCATGAGAAATACGTAAAATTTTAGAAGATTCCTGAAAAATCGCCAGGAAATCTCATCATAAGAACAATTTCAGTAAACACTAAAATAACTTTTCAGATAATCAAAAAAATAATAATGATGATTGATATTGCTCCTTATTTTAGAACAAAAAAGAATCATTCTTCCATCATTCTTAGTTCTGTTTAATGAGTTTAATTACTATTTTTAAAGTAATGACAGCCAAATTAAAGTACCCTTTCATCCACAATGAATAATCCTTGCACAGCTACTGTATGCCAAGTGTTGTTCTAGGCCCTAAGGATCTATCAATGAAGGAAAAAAACAAAAATCTCTGATATCTTGAAGTTTACATTCTTGTAGCAAGACAACGAATAAGCAAAATACACCCAGGACAAGTACTAGAGAAAAAAAGTAACCAGAAAAAGAGGATAAGAATTTGAGCAGGGTATAATTTTAGACGAGGAGGCCAGGAAGGGCTAACTGAGGAGGTGGCTTGTAAGCAAAGACATCTAAGAGGTGAAGGAGAGCTATATGGGACAGCTGGTGGAAGAGAGTTCCAAACACAAGGAACAATGCATGCAAATGCCCTGAGGTGGGACCACACCCAGGGTGCTCAGGAGATGACAAAGAAAATACTAGAAAGGAGTCACAGGGACATTATGAGTTATATAGCAGAAAACAACTTAAACTATTTTTTTTTTTCGCCTGTGAATTTAAAATTCCTTACATGGAACACTTTTGAGGTGATTACATGTAAAATCCTCAGAGATAAGTGAGTCCTTATGACGTCTTTATTTCTGGGGTCTGATTTGTGGGTATCAGGAGAGGCAGTCCCCAATGGACCCTGAGTGTCCTTGAACTTTCCTGCTGAGTGTGCTGAACTGTAAGGCTTATCTACTTTCCCATACTGAACAATTTCTACAGCTAGTCACATAGACAACTAAATCAAAGGGACCACAGAAGTGAACACTGTGTGACTGTTCACTCCAGAAGGCAGAGGGACAAGAGAGCTTGCTGTTTGCTGCAATGTCGGCTGTTTGCTCAAAATGTGCTGATCTCCAGGCCCTGCATTCCTCAGGCTTGCTTAGCACCCATCTGGGCCCATCACATCGCTCTGTGAGACTTGGGGACAGGGGAACCATCACAACTATGCTGATGCTCATGCTGTGTTTGCTGTGAGTAACAAACTATCTTAAGGGTTATTTTCTCATTTTCTCCTTTTGGCACTCTGCAGCAGTGGCAGGTTTACTCCCTGCCATCCTCTATGACAAGGCTTCTTGACTTGGGCACTATTGACATTTTGGACTTGATAAATCTTTGTTGTGGTGACTGTCCTGCACATAGCGCAATGTTTAGCAGAACCAGCTTCTATCTATTAGATGCCAGTAGCACCTCCTTCCTTAGTTGTGACAACCAAAAATGATTCCAGATGTTACCAAAGGCCCTATGGAAGAAAAAATTACCCCTGCTCGAAGAGGTGGGAGTTCTATCTTGAAAGCGAGTGATATTTCTCAAACTTCCCTTAATCCATCTTGATTTCTCTAAATATGAATTTTCTTGCCCTCAAATGAAAAGTACTTTGTAATGTTTTTTTGGCAAAAAAGCTTGAGAATATTAAATTAGGTTTCTGCAGCTAGTAGAGTAGTATATACAAACTACTATACTTTTTTCAAATATGCTGTCTCAGAGTGGGTCAAATTTCATTGAAATTTCATATATATAAAGTACTTTAAAAGGACAAATGCTAAATGTTTCATGACTAGTCATTGTGACAAATATTTTGCAAATACTTCTCTCAAACTGATAAATGTTTCATGTATATCCCTAGATATCTTTTTCAATCTCAAAAAAGCGTACTTTGTTTTTTTACCTGAAATAATAGTGACCTAAATTTTACAATTTGCAATTCCTCTATTTGAGACAAGTTACAAATACCTTAACAGTTAAAATATCAAGGTAACTGTTTCTGACTCAAAATGTGCACATTCTTCTTTAATGAACAATAAAGGTTTATGAAAACTCGTTTTATTAACAGAGATAAAAGTGCTAGTTCTGGAGCCTGGAACACTCTGCTATCCTGTGGAGGCAGATGTCTACTAACCAAAGAAGAAAACAGTTGTGTATTAAAATATTTCATATAGTTATCAGACCATCACCATCCACATTAAATATGCTAATATCATTACATTATATTCATTCAAGCTATCTACATATTGCATATTACACTAGATGACAGCTAATTTGTTGTTTTATATCTGAAAAACTCAGAGCCAAAATGCATGTTTTGATGAGAACTTTGATTCTTTCCAATTGCATAGGAATAGTGAGGAGACAATAAAAGTTAATGAATACAGAGAAAAGAGAGTTGATAGGTGTTTAATTTAAGGATGGTCTGAGGTGGTCACCATTTCTTTTCCTTTTCTTTTTCTTTTGGAGGGAGGCAAAAGGTATAAGGGGACACACAATGTAGTTTCATAGTGTATGTGTGAGTCTAAAATAAACCTGGTCTGAGATTAAGAGATACAATATGCTAGTTTGCTATCATAAATCTTGGAAACAAATGTAACTTCTGTTAAACAATAAAATATCTTGAAGAGTTTATGGTTATTTTTTCCCTCTTAGTCATATATGAAATCTTCATTTTCAAGATATTTTCCAATATATTGTTTCCAAGATATTGTCTGTCTTGTTCACTGGTGTAGCTTCAGGGCTTAGAACATTGCCTGTTTATAATGTGATCTCAGTAAATATTGGTTGTCTGAATGAACGTATCAATGAATGACTCACCATCACCTCATAAATAATTCTAACTTTCCTTCTAATGACATATAAGATCTTCCATAATTATTCACCACTAACCTCCTTCATAAGGCCCATGATCCAAGCATCTGTGCTGGATTATACTACTTTTAGCTAATTGATGTGCTGTTGTGGAAGAAACACAGACTTGGGTGTCAGGGAGAAAGTGGCTTCTTTACTTTCATGCTGTCTTTCACTTTGATCTTTGTAAGAATTTTTATAATAAGACTTGTCTTCATTTGGTTATTGTGAAGGTAAAATGAAATGACGTATAAGGCACCTAGCAACAATAGGATTTAATAAATGGTAGCAATGGTAGCTCATTTCCCTACTCCTATGCGCATATTTTACTTTCCCATCTCTGTGCCATTTTTACTTTTATTCCCTCTCTTTTCTTGCATCTTTTCGTTTTAAATCCTTCACCTCTCCCAAGGCCAAAAGAATATCTCTCTGCTACACAAATCTTCTCTTATTCTCCCTGTAAAATTTATCTGTCCTCTAAACTCCCTTAGTACTCTATCTGCATCTCATTCCTGACACTTACCACTTACTGCCTTGTTAAGTTTACTGAAGTGTGGACGTGCCAACTTTTTCATTTGTTTCTGTGAAATATGAGGGCAGGATAGAAGCATAAGTCATGCTTGAAACCCCTAGTAGAGATCAGTATTAAAGGCTTGGTCAATATTTATAAAATGAAAAAAAATGCATGAATGAATGAATGTAAGGACTATAAATCTGGGTGAAGGAAAGAAATAACAGGAAATTGAGGATGTGTGACAAGCTTATTCATTCCAGAATACCAGTGCTCCTATTGTTTCAATATGCCTATGATTCCAATATTTTCATAGAGTGCCAAATACCAAGAAGAAAAATTAAATCCTTAGTTTAATGACTGGATCCTTAAAACTATTCAAATATTTGGAACTATAGAAAACACTTTGGTTTTTTATAGATACCACCTACAAATCAAACGAATCAGAGAGAAAGTCACACATACGAGCATACCCAGATTTTCACATGGAGACACATCACTTAATGAGGCTAAAGATATATCACACCCCAGTGTTTGACATATGCCATCACTACTCTCAGGGGCATCAAAAGCAAAATTTGGAGAGTTTTGTATTTAAATAAATATTCTGGATGATAAAAATATTACTCCTTGAAAAGTTCTATGCAATGTAAAAAGTCAATAAAAAATAAAATATTTTTCTTCTTTGCCATCCCAATGTTGAATCTGCTACAGAAGTTGGAATGTCAGTAATGTAAGAATAGGTAAATTATATTCAAAAAGAATAATTCATATTCTGCTACCACAGGGCAACACATCTTAATTCAAAGAGTAAGGGGGAAAAAGCCCTCAGATTGTACAGATAGAAAATTCAGTATCAATGTTATAGCAAACGATCTCATATTCCAAGAACATTTTCAAGAGTTCTTTAATAAAAAATAATTAAGTTGCTCATAGTTTGTAACAAGGTATTTGATAAATACAACTTTCTAGATCATAGATTATTTTTTCTAAAGAATGTGCAACATTTTAATAGTCATCTTGTATCTCATCTGGATTATAGTCCCCAGGATTCCTAGCAGAATGGTGAAATACCTACTAGGAAAGCTGCTGCTTCTCCATCTAGTAAAATGCTCAAATTAATCTGAACTTCACAGTCGTTCTAGAACATAATTATTGCAGAACTTAACTTATTTTAGAAATGATGGTCTAACATACTACATAGCAGGAAGATTATAAGAATATAAATTGAAAGTTGGAGATATTAGTTACAACTCTTTTGCTAACTATCCACTAACCTTGGGAGAACGATATATCCTCTCTAGATTCATTTCGCTTCTATACAAAATTAGAGAATAACATGTATAAAATAATGCCAGCCATTTCTTTATTAAGTACCTAACATGTACTAAGTGCCTTAAAAACATGATGGCTCCTAATCCTCAGAGCAACTGAGAATAATTACTATTCCCATCTTACAGATGTAGTAGACAAAGCTTCTGAGAGGTTACATAACCTGTCCAAGGCCACACAGCGAATAAGTTATGGAGCAGGATTCACTCTTGCACCTGTCCATTTAACCTCTGCGCTCTGTTATCATGATCTTTAAGGATATTTTTTATTTCCAAATTTCTATGACCAATTGTTTTGTAATTATCCCCAATCTAAGCTAATTTCTGAACAGTATAATTAGGGGAGGTATTATGGCATGTTAGAAAGTTCTAACAATTGGGAGTTATGCAATCAGACAAACGGGTTCAAACCCCAGCACAGCATGTAACCAACTGAGGAATAAGAGAACATTCCTTAACTCCTGTTAGACCCTGTTCTTAACTTGTGCAAAAAAACACTATATCTCCTACACTCAAGGATTAGCTTGAGGATTCAGAATAATTTATATGAAATGTCTGGTACACGTGAGGAGCCTAGTAAATGCTATTGTTACACAACAATAAATATTTTGCCAATTGGATTAGATTTAAATTGGTTTAAAATATCATTTTAAGTAACAAAACCATGAAATTTGTAAAAATAATCATTATTAACTTGGAGGAGCTATATATAATTGAAAAAATATATATTATATTTGTATATGTAAAATGTATAAATATCTTATAAAGGAGTAAAAATTATAAAAACTTCACCAAATTATAGAACTGAAGAACATTACTTTTTTGAGATTGATAGTTTCAATAATTTTAAATCTCTACTTAATATTTTAAATGTTTGATTCAATATTTTACCTTTAAAATTTTTTAAAAAATACCTAATTATGAGACAAAATTAATGTTTTCCTTTTGCTCCACATTAACTTTATAATCCTCGAAGTGGTCTTAAAGGGAATACTTTATCAGACTTGCCAAAACAACTAAGTATTGTCTAGGTTGCAAAAAAATTGGTCCTGAAGCTATTTTTTTTAATAGCTGATTAAGTGATGACCGAGAGTAGATAGATGTTTGTGAAGAAATAAGAGGCAAAGATTGTAGCATATCTAGCCCGCAATGAGAAGACACACTTTTATTTAGAAAAAAGCCCTCATGTAAATATAAAAGGAAGAAATTCAGTAGTAGAAAGATTTGGGGGAAGGGCTTAGCAAGCAAAAACAAACTAAACTAAAATAACATTCATCTAAGAGGTAAGATGAAAATTTAGAGTTGTTCATTTTTTTAAAGAAACTATTCATGTTTGAAGAAACCAACTTATATTAACGTGAACAAAAGTGATCACAGTTTCACTAGTTGTATTAAAATTCTTTTTTACATTTATCCATAACTGCATTTCTTTACTCTGTAATAGTTACTTTCTTTTAAATTCTTACTTAAGTAAAATACAATTGCATTTAATGTTGTACACATTTTAAAAGGACAGTCAGATGTGAGTAAAATAATTCATGCAGCCTTCCCTAGAGGTAATCACTATAACAGTTTATTAATTTTTCTAAAAAATTTTTAGTATACTTACATAAATAGGATCATCCTGTCTGCACAAAATATTTTTCAACTTACTTTGTTCACTTATCAGTTTGTCTTCGAGTTTTGCTCATATCAGTATTATAGATCTACCTTATGCATTTTAACTGCTACCTAGTATCATTCATAGAAAAAATGCAGCATACCTCTTTTGATGGACATTTATATTTGTTTCAATTTCTTTGTTATTACAAATAATGCTTCTTTTTGAACATGTGAATACATCAAGAGAATAGATAACCAATAGTGGAATTGTTAGGTTGAACATTATATACAGTTTAATTCTGATAGATATTACTAATGCTTCAAAACCACTATAACAATTTACATTTTCCCCAATAATGTGGGAAATATTTTATTTTCCTATTGTCTCACTAATATTACATATTACCAATCTTTTATTTTTTAATCTGATGAAGGTGGTGAAAGACATATTATTGTCTTAATTTACATTTTTATGATTAGTATGATGTTGAGCACCTCTCCACGTGCCTAAAAGGGAAATCTGTATTCTTCTTGAATTGCCTTGACAAATACTTTTTATAATTTTTTCTGACATTGTTTGTCTTTATTCTGTAAAATAATCATTTTCTTCTGTATATATGTTGTGAATATTTTTGCCTAGTTTACCTTCTATGTTTGCAATTATGATGTCCTTTGTCATAAAAATATTTTTAAACATCTTTTATATATAATATATAAATATATATTTTAAAATTCATTTAATAGCTTCTGGGTTTTGTGTCTTGCTTAAGAAAATGTTCCAAATCCCAATATCATTAAAAAAACAAACATATCTCCCTAATTTTATATTTTTGTGTTTTTTAAGCTTTATTTTTGTGTGCTTTCTGAGGTAAAATTCTACTTTTATCTTTTTTGTCTAAGTGAATAGACACATCCTAATCCATTTTTTGCGTATGCTTTTGAGGGGTATAATTAATGCCAGGAGAGATGGATTGAACTGGACCTATCATTTTTAGTTCACTTAATTATCAAATTGCTTTAAAGATTGCCTTAAGGCCCTTTTTTTCCATCTCTTTTAGTTTTTATTTGCACCATGGGGTTCTCCTTTTCAACTCTCATATTGGAAGTTTACACCTGTGGTGTTGTAGGCTATAATTTCTTGTGCTCTAGTCAATCTCATCCAATCTCCATTCTAGCTAGGAAATTCTCATTATTTCTGATCACTGATGGTAGACTTTTCAATTTTTCAGTGTTGTTATTAATTTATTTGTTTAAAAAATTTTTTCAGTGATTTTTTATGGATACCGAGGACAAAGTCAGGAAGAATTGTTTGCTTAGTCTTATATTTATTCCTTTGCCTCATTTGTAATCTGACAGATACATTCAACTAGAATGCAAACTCTTTGAGAATGACAATTTTATATTTTTGGATGAGCACCTTGCCTACTATCTGGCAAATCTTTGACAATTAAATAATGTTTTATGTAGGCTAATGAATGGAAATCTTAGCAATAAACAAGGATCAGATTTTGAGATAACCCTTAATCATATCAACTTGCACCATCTCTTTGATAATAATGGATTTTTTCTCTGATAACGTAATGCATTAATCAATTTTTCTTTTTGCAAAGTGAAAACTCCCATCGCTACTATTATTTATTTTCTGGCTAAAAAAATAATACAAAATGAGCTTATTGAAAGTACAAAACACTTAAATCTTTTTGCATCAAGTGAAATTTCTTTATCTGTAAACTGTGGATGTTTAAAAGCATCAAAAAGAATTCACATGTATTCATACGTAGTACTCAGATATTTTAAAAAATTGATTCTAATGCTAAAGTAAAGGGGAAGAAAGCAGTTTTAAAACATATTTCAGTCTTGTTCTTCAAATTCCCATTTGCATTAATGAATTATAGACATGCAGAAGTGGGCTTCGCTTAGGATTCAGAAAGCCACAAAAGATTATTGAAACACATAACAATAAGAGAAAGCCTAATAATCTACAAAATCACAACCTTTCTTGAGTCCAAATTAAAGCTGAGAAACCAAGACAACAAGAGGAAAAAAATCCAAGGAGTGATAGGGCTCTTCCAGGAAAAACAGGACACATGATTGTTGTTGGTAGAGTATAGGAGGAAGAGGCAACAGCCGTAAAAGTAGATGTTTAAAGAAAGCTAAAATGGTAAAAAAATTCTTAAAACCAAGTGCAGTTTAATGTGGGAGTTTAAAATTCTTGGGACACTCTGACAACAAAGGATTCCTTTCACTTAGTTCATAAGAGGAATACTGAAGGTATAGCAGGAGACCTTAGAGAGACCCCTTTTGTGTCTCACAGACACGAAACCCACCTGTCCTCTACACTCTTCTCTCATACAAAGAGAATCCCTCAGATCACTGGGGAAGGGGGATGAGAAGGAGATCTGTCCACTCCCAGAAGCAAGAAAAAGGATGCACTTCCTATGAGGGAGGTATAGAAAAAAAAACCATCCCCACTAGGAAAGAGGCAGGAAATCTTCCCTTTCCCAAAGGTAAGGTGAGCTGCAAAGATAAGCTGCCATTAAGGGAAGGTAGAAGCCAAAGCAATGTGACCCTGAGGGAGGGGTAGGAAACACCCCTGGTCCCACCCCAAGCAATACTAGTGTAATGTTTGGAGAAGCGTAAGAGACTCTCCTGCCACTGGTCCAAAACAAAGGTATACCAATGCTGAGCAAAGAGTAGCAGCAAAGCTGTTTGCCCATGGAAGCAGTGTAGTAAAGGTACTTGGACCCAGAATCCTCAATTGATAGAAAAAACAGATATTTTCTACCCTGGGGGGTGGGGTAGAAGATTATCTCTTGCCCAAGACCTCTCAGAGATACATGGAAGATGTTGGCTGCCAAGGGAGGAGAGGCACAGAAAGACCCCCCTCCCAAGCCCAGCGGGAGCTTGCAGAGAATGCAGAACCTTTCTTCCACCCACTGTGAGACTTCCACTTAGTAAAAGATCACAACAGTCTACCACTGAGGGAAGGGCAAGAGTGTGGAGAGAGACTCTTCAGTGAGGCAGCCATGCAAGCACTATTCAAAGCTGAGGAATGAGAAAGCATACTCAAGTCTCCACATTAAGCACAAGGCAGTATCAGCCCATCAGTGGAAAGATCTGAAAGCTTTGGTTCACCAAAGGTAACTATAACAAGAACAAAATCCAAATCCAGCCCAATTACTGAATAGATTGACCAAACTCTCCACACTAATAAACTGACAGAAGAAATATGCTTATTCTCTAGGCATAAATTTTACTTATTTGAATCTCTAAGGTTTTTCTATGCATGCAATTTGATACTCAGTAAATAATTATGAGATATACAGAAAGCAAGAAAAAAACGAACAAACAACTCATTGAGATAAACTGGTCAACAGAAGAGGCAAAGCCATCAATAGAATCAGACCCTAAGATGACCTTGATGTGGAAACTTTCAAATTAAAGCAATGAGTTCTCAATATACACAAATGGCTCAAGTGAAAAAGAGTGATAATACTGTGCACTGGAGAGAAGGCAGAGTAATGAAAACTCTCATACCTTAATGTTGAGAAAGCAAAATAACCCAGACACTTTGAAAAACAGTTTGAATAGACTAAAGAGTTTGGCAGTTTCTTACAAAGTTGTACATACACTTACCATATTACCAGGCAATCAGCTTTTAGAAATGAAAACACATGTCCACACAATGTACTGTATACAAATGTTTATAATAGCTGTCTTCATAAATGACCAAACTTGGAGCAATCCAAATGAACATCAACTGGTAAATGAATAAAAAAATTGTGGTACATCCATACAATAAAATACAATCCAACATAAAAAAAGAATAAATGTTAGACACATTCAACAACATGGAGGAATCTCAAAAGCACTATCTCAGTGAAGCAAGCCAAACTCAAAGGCTATACACTATAGGATTAAATTTTTCTGACATTTCAGAAAAAGTAAAAGTATAGAAAGAAAAAATCAGATCAGAATAGAAATTAGACAAGTGGTTGTTAAGGATATGAGGGAACTTTCTGGGGTGATGGAAATATTCTAACTAGATTGTAGTGGTGGTTACTCAATTGGATACATTGAACTGTTTCTTTAAAAAAGGTGAATTTTACTGTATGTAAATTATGCTGCAATAAGCCTAATTTTTAGAAATACAATTATAATAGCAGCTAGAGTTTATTGGAAGAAAAATACAGGTATTCAGAGCAAAAGTTGCAGCCATTTTTGGATAGAACAAAAGAATACCAGTTTAATCAGCCATTTTGCTCAGGGAAAAAAAGGAAATAAAAAGATCAATTTCTTAAAGATATTTGTCTACATGATACCAAATAACTAATCTGATTGACATTTAATCCAAGATTTTTGACTCTAAATATAGTTAAATGTATCTGGCAAAGGTTGTCCTTGAAACAATCTGTGATGGCACGGGTATGGAGTGCATATACTGCTGGCTAAGTGCCCAAGGTTCCTTCTGCTAGAGCACACTCCCCATAACCCAACTTGTTCAATTCACCAATCATGACTATGGTACCAAAAAGTAACATGATTTTCTCTGAGGCATAAGATAAAATAGTATAAGCAATGGAAATTAATTAATAGGAACAGTTCTATGATTTGTGAAGCACAGTGAATAAGCAATCTTTTCACTCATCTTGAGAGCCAGTGCCAGTCTGTGACTAGAAATAATTTTAATTTGTATGTACACCCTTTATATATTTTGTGAACATGGAGAATTTGGACAGAAAATTAACTCAGACAATACTGTTCCCTGACTAGAAATATATAATTTTAGAAAATATGCCACATCTGGTTTTCCTTACACTTACAAGGCAAGGTGACATGTAAGTTGTTACAATTGGAGGAAAGGATGAGAGGGTGGAGAGAGGCTCTTTCACCTCATGTCTAGTGACAGCACTGTCATGGAACCTCTTGAGAGCTTTTTGTGTGTGCTTTTATGTTTTTTTTTTAAACACTTCTTTGATTTGAAAAGACTCAATTCTAAGCCCTACAAAATCTTTATTTTAAAATGTTTAAAACACGAATTAACAATCTAAGTGATATTAAAATCAGATAGTAAGAAAAAAAACTAGGAGCATAAAGGTGAGTGAAAATACTATTTGTTGCCATCTATATGTTTAAATAACTTTTCAAAATAGTCTTACTGTTGTTTTTCTTATATCTCCTTCCCAGGTGTCATTCGGACCACAGCCTAATGACTTATGAGGACATCCTGCAATTTGATTGATCACTCTTGCAGAATCAGGAGCAATACTAACTCACTACTTTAATATAATAATGATATTTTAATGGAATGTTAAAATTAAAGCTTTGATTAGAAGCCAAAATGATGAAAAAAAAAATCAAAGCAAGTGTGAAAAAAAAGTCCTTGTTCATAGATCAGAATTGTTTGTACAACTCTTGGACGCCTCACTGGATCAATGGTGTATTGGGAACAGAATGCAAAGAGGGGAGGATTTTAGAGAGAGGTGTTGCTGTTCTGTAAGTCTCTAGTCCCCGTCTTTCAGTATCCCAAGGTGGTAGGAAAGAGAGAAAGGAGGGATACTTTTCACTTCAACTCTAGCGATGAGGCTTCCATGGACCCTCTGTGAGATCCTTGAACTGAGTTCTCTACAGTTGGTTTTTCCAAATGCATGAAACTCATGCCTGAGAAAGTCTCACACTTGATAAATCTCAAGTGGACTCTGGTGGCAGAATAGTGGTGGTTGATTTGCACTGTATCTGCACTCTCAGAGTTTATTGGGGCAGAAAGTTTGCAAATAGTTACGTGGACCAAATGTGAACCACAAAGGAGAGAATGCTGGCATAGGGATGTCTTCAGTCCATTACAATAAGGTTGCCTAGCTGGGTACAGGGACTCAAACAATAAGAGGATGGACATGAACTGGTTATTCAGGGATCCAAAGCCACAAGCATAGAGTTTTGTGCACTTTGGCCAAGGGAAATGAAATTAGAGAGATCTAGCAGAAAACCTCCAAAAAAGCTTGCACATGCACACACACAGGCTCTCAGACACACACATATCCACACCCTTCAAGAGAGTAAATTTCAAAGATTTGTCAAAATCAGAGAGAGGCCAGTTTACAATGGGACCAGTTCAGATAAGACTCTTGCTATCCCCTTGCCACTCCTTACCCCTCTTACTTCTTCCCACCAATGCTGAGAAGTGAGTGAGCATTGAAAACTGATGCTGGGAGGGATGGCGAGGAAAATAAATGTAGGGCAGAGAAAGAGAATGAACCAAATACGCCCTCCTTTCCTTTCTCAGGCTTCTAACCAGAAGACAACACAAGCAGGGAACAAGAAAGATTTGCAGATATATTGAATTTAGAATTGTGATATATAAGTATATGTAGTAGATTGGGCATTCTAATTACCAAATTTCTGACTTAAAGTGACTGAGAGGTCTGTCTGTTGCCTGGTCGTAAATGGAAAGGATTGGGATTTTACCAAGTTTTTCTATAGGGTAGGAAAGTTTACTCTACTGAATAAATTTTTAAAGTCAATGGGAGGCAAAAATAAAGTTATGCTTTAGATAGTTCAGAGTCACATTTTTCAACATATTTGTTACACAGACAATGACTATTAACACTTCCCTAAAATCCTCTCACAATGGCTAGTTTCATGGGAACGTGGCTTACATTGTGGACATTATCTGGCCCCACAATTTGAGCTAGCATTTCCTACTTTAGAATCTCCATGGTAAAGTCAGCCAAGACTGATTTATCAAACTATTTTTTTTAATCAGAAATTTGTATTAGCCTAAGCAACAGCACAATTACAGTCAATATTCATAATAGTAGTTCTAGGTTAGTAAAGGATTCTCAAGTGATTTCTGAAGCAACAAATAAAAATTACATAATGCTAAGAATAATTAAGCAACTGGGTTGAATATATTTCTTTTAATTCATGCTGAAAACTGGTAATTTATTTAAAGTGTTCAAAAATGTTCTACCAATCAAAATAATTAATGTAACAATTATATTTGTAATAATACTTCAATAATCCTTTGAAGATTAATAAGTATTTTCAGATTCTCTCTTTTGATCTTACCAGCAATTTAACATTTACAAGACAATAGACTTACTTATAGAAGCTTCTAAAGCTATTCTGAGTCCGTGTGTGTGTGTGTGTGTGTGTGTGTGTGTGTGTAGTATGCTGTGTTCATCTATACTTATACATATGTGTGTATGCCTTTTTTGGGTGGAAACAAATAAGGGGAAAGATGTCTTTTCCTCCATGTTTACTAAAACCCATTAGTCACATGGCTAATTCCATTTTTGATGACTTAATATGTTTTAGAACCCAGATTTCAATATTCTCATATCCATGTCAACTTTTCAGACAAAAAGACATATATTGGCTTAAAGGTTTTTTCAAATATCTCATATAATTTACGAGAAATATCATAAATTATGAGAAACATCTATTTACAAACTAAACATGCAATTGAGCCTATGTTTTCAGGACTCAAATCTCCAGTAAGTTCTGGAAAAACATCGTATCGGCAGTCAGCAAGAGTCAGTGTGTGCAAACAGGCTATAACCTTGCTACTCAGCAAGACAACAATATCCATGAGATTCTCAAGAGTTGCAAATGCTCGCAAATCTCTTCCTAACAGTTTTAATTAGGAAATGTCTTATGACTGACGAACGTCTTTATTATTTTCTTTAATGGTTGGTCAGAGTCTACATCTCTCAGAATCTTAGAGCTTTTCTTTATGAGAAAGTTTAGAGTTAAAGTCACAAAAATGAGATTGATATTCACCAGTAATCTAATAACAGAGTGAAAGCTTGTTCTTAATTTTAAAATGTTTGCAAAGCATCATTACTCTTTAAAGTTCACGGAAACTTTCTAACATAATTCATTAATGATATCTCAACATGTTTCTTTCATCACTGTAAAACTCAGTCTTTATGAGACACTGGAAATTCCTAGAGAGTTATACAATCATGAAGTTCATTGAAATCCAAGAACAAATGGTGATCTCTAGGTGCAGAAAATGATAATCTTACTCTTAGGTCTGCATCATTTGGGAACAAATAACATCCTACAATGCATTGTAAGTGGCTGCCCTAGGACTGGTTAGAGCAGAGGATTGGAAATATTTCTGGAGTTCTGAAGTGGGTATTAAGTTGGTGGTCACGTATATGTGTGCATGTGTGTGTGTGTGGTGGTGGTGGTAGTGAAGGTTCTAAGTATTACAATGATGAATTATCAAATAATAATTCTTGACCCAGGTATAATACCATACATTTCAATACAAAATTAGAGGAACTGTTGGATTCTAAAATCCCTGGAGGGGGTATGGAGATGCTGGGAATGGAACTGAGCTGAAGAGCAGGGTTTGACTCTGGATGCTGGACAAGCAACGACATAAATATGGCACTACCTTTTGGTAGTAACTCAACAGATTACCTTTAAACATGTCATTTGGAGAGTATTTTTGGCATAGTGAGACTGCTTCCCCTTCCTCCTGGCTACACTTCAATTCATAATATCAAAAAAGAGAGCCTACCTTGCATCCTGTCCAAAGTTACTCATTGTTCTCTAACTTCATGGCTCCTATAAAGACCTTCATTAAAGGAAGATTCTGACGTGTGGAAACACGTACCTGCTGCAGATCTCAATCAATTAGAATCCACTATAAGAAGTATACAAGGTCAGTATAGCAAACTGGTTAAGACCACAGGCTTTGTGTTAGTTCCTGTGACTATTATAACAAATTACCATAAACTTGGTGACCTCAAATCTCCAGTTTAATTATGGGATCTATTGAAACTACAGTTTTTCTATTATAGCTACAGGTATTAATAATTTTCAAACTCAGGAAAAATGCTTTGAGTGCTTTTTTTTAAATACTTTAAAGATACGAAATGATATGAAAGATTATTTTAAAATGCTTTCTATTTGGATATATGTATCCCAGTAGAGTTAATTTATACAGTTTAAAAACAAGTACTGCACTAATAGAATACATGCAATAATAAATTGAATAGTTAAGTTATCATTTTTATATTTTTTCCTTTCTGCTGAAAATTATAATTCATACTACAATGTAAAACAAATCTTGGACAAGACATGCAAGAAGATAAAAGCGAATTCAATATTATAAAGAGCATCTATCCTGTTTTCTTAGAGAGAGGAACAATTATACCCGGAAAGAATGGCTCATTTAAATTCCCTGACCACTTTGTCTAATTTTGCCTCCTGTTGATATCTCCTTTTACTTTCTACCACAGTATCCTACTTTATTTTCTTTATAGCATTTATCATTGTCTTGTTCATTTATGTGGTTATTATCTGCCTCCCATTATTTAAATATAAACTAAATAGGAAGCTTTCCCCTGTTTACTGCAGCATTCCCATCACCTAGAACAGCACCTGGCCCAGAGAAGGCATTCATTAAATATTTATTGACTCTACAAATAAATAAATCACATATTAATTTAAAAAAATAGAAAGTATGAATTTTATAAAAATTTTGGCAAAAATTCTGGAGAGAAAAAAATACAGATTGGTAAATGTTATGTCCTTATAGAAGTCTATTTTTATTAAATCACTAATATGTCTTCATTTTATAGATATTTTCCATAATTATTAAGATATATATCCCTCAAATTTTCCTTTCTCATTTATTTAACTACTGTTGCAGCCCACCCACAAAGACTATAGGATATACCATATTCAGGAGGTTTTTCAATAAACCTCTGAGAGAAACAAAATCAAAGAATGAATAGAAATGGACATTTTCTTAGAATGCTGTTTTTTTTTTCTTCATAGAAAGGATCTGAGCTTACACAGATGTCGAAGATATTTATGTTTTATATACAAACAGCAAAATTTTTATAGCCTTGTACTTCAAACTATACAAATTTATCCTAAGACTCAGAATTTTACCAAGGTTACAGAATTATTTGTCCAACCAAGTACTGGCTCTCAGTCTTCAGGTTGGATGGTAGACACTCCCACTAAATGAGTGAATACACATCAAACTTAATTTTTCTGATTCCAAGAATCACAAGTTATCATTTGCCAAATATAAGTTGTGTTTTGACATGTTAATCTTGTATCATAATATCTATTATTATTCTCCTTACCAGTAAGAGAAAAAGATACACTAATAGAAAGATATTAAGCTGTCCTTATATAGGAATACCAAAATGTTAAGTATATTTCAGATGTGAAAATCTACAAAGTGTTCTCATAACCTTCACACTGCCGAAGCAACACTGTACAGACGCGCCTGGCAGTCAAGCAGCTATTAGAGTTGATCTCTGTTGCTGTGGTGGAATGCAAAGAACCACCAATGTCACTGATAAGACACTGTTATCAAAGTTAGGATTATTAGCTGGAACATTCAGTCACAGCACAGAAACTGACACTTTGAAAAGAAACCAAGAACCCTCTATATATCATTTCAGTATCCTTTGAAAATGTCTAGGCCAAAATCAGCGCAATCCAAACACACCTATTTAGAGAGAATGTGCAAATTCATTGTCTTCTAAAACTGTCAAGTCCCTATCATCTGATATCACATTACAGAGAGAGCAGGCAGACAGCCTCTGTCAAGTCCAATTTAAAGTAAAAATTTTAACTCTAATTAGAAACTCCTTAGGAATGTTAAATTATGGTGGATTTATATTGTTTTAATGAGTAAACTATAAAAAGACAAAAACAGGGATATTTTTCATTTTAGCACTTCATTTGTCATTCCTGGAAAGCGTACTTTTTTTTTTTTTTTAATCAACCCCTGACTACTTCTTCTTTTCTCTTTTAATGTTCTATGAATTTTTTTTTTTTTTTTGTGGGGAAGATCAGCCCTGAGCTAACATCCATGCCAATCCTCCTCTTTGCTGAGGAAGACCGGCCCTGAGCTAACATCTATTGCCAATCCTCCTCCTTTTTTTTTTTTTTCCCCTTTTTCTCCCCAAAGCTCCAGTAGATAGTTGTATGTCATAGTTGCACATCCTTCTAGTTGCTGTATGTGGAACGCCGTCTCAGCATGGCCGGACAAGTGGTGCGTCAGCGCGCGCCCGGGATCCAAACCCCGGGCCGCCAGTAGCAGGGCACAGGCACTTAACCGCTAAGCCACAGGGCTGGCCCCAGCGTACTTTTTTTATCATTAAAGGTTTGATTCAAAGTGAACCTGAGTTGAATGAATAATCTTCTTGTGCTGCCCTCATTCCCTCTAAAAGATAGGAGAGACCACCATTCATTACCCCTCATGCTGTAAATAATTTTAGTCTATCTCTCTGCTTGTATTTTCTCTCCTTCCTCTCTCTGATCCATTCTACACTCCACCACCAGATTGATTCTCCCAAAATATCTTCTCATTCACATTATTCTTAAGCTCAACAGCATTTCCTCTCTCTCACTCCTTCAGGATTTTATCCAAGCCCCTCCACCTCTCACTAAAGGTCTTTCATTTCACCACCCTTCACTTTCCACATCTCCCCTGTCACTATTAACTGTAAACAAAACCTCCAGTAGGGATCCACTTAATTTCCCCTCATCCTCTTTCTGGAGCATGTTTTTGTTTTTATTTTTTTCATGGGATTTGAAATATCCTTCCCTCCCCTTTAACATTCTTCCTTTAAGATCTAGCCCAAATGCCACTTCCTCCACAAAAAGTTGTCTGAGAATACCCACACAAAGACATCTCTCATTCCTATGGATTCTCATTACATGGACATTCTCCACTAATCATATATTTCTTTGGGCTCACTTTGAATTTATTAATTAACTTAAATGCTGCAAAGCCTTTACATATTTTGTGTGCTTATATCATCTTCAAATGTAAATTATGACCTCCTTGAAGGCTGTAGCCATTTCCTAAAATTCCTTTTATCTCCTATTATAGCTAGCACAGTGTCCTTCACATAATAAGCATATAATTAATGTTCCATAAATCAAGGATTTTTAAAATATTTGAAAAGTAAGCAGACTGTATATATGAGGACACTGAGGTCTAGAATCATTAGTTAACGTGCCTAAAGGTGACTAGCAGCCAAAGATTTGGTTTGCTGGATTAGTAAAGATCTTTTCTACTTATATCAAAGTTATATTATTTTGTTACTTGATTGGTTGTTCCTAAGCCAAGTAATTTATGAAATGTACTGATTTTAATAAAGTATATGCATATTTTTGTATAGATATAATTACATATATGTATCTGTAACTAAAAATAGGTATAAACAAAGTTTCTCTATAGATACTGATATTTCAAGGACAACTCTAGAGAACTCATTTTTAATGATTTATAAAGTAAGAAACAATGTGCAAGAATTGGGGTGACAATGCAGACATTGATATTTTTAATGCATTTTGAGTGACATGGGCAATATTCTAGTGAGAACCAAATATTACAAGCCTCTAATGTCCTGTTAAATCTTCTGTTCTGCCATTTAACATTGTAAACATATAATTGTAAATCTACATTTTCCATGAAGGTGGATAAATAGTTCATTTGCTTTCTTTTAATACTTAAAATGTAGTGGACAATTGCAAGTTCAATTTTATAATGAAGGTTTTAATACACTGGTGTGTAAAAAACATGTAGAAATAATATTACTGAAGAAAATTAAATTAACAAATATTTTTAAACCAAGAGCAACTTGGGTTCTGGTTAAAGTCAGTTTGACATACATTGGATTTATCCTTTAAAGTGTTTTATCTCTGGGCAGTTTGATGTTAATGTTACACATTGTCACTCACCATCTTTCAGGATGGTTTCTCTCTCTGTGCCATCTATCTTCTGCCGGCCAATTAGGAAACTGGTGGTGTCAGCAAAGTAGATATAATTGGTTTCTGCGTGATAATCTAAAGCACGAGGGTTTACCAGATTTTCTATGGGGATCATGTATTCATCAGCTATCTTGGTATTCAAGTCCATTCCTCTAACAATTCCTGGGCGTCCTTTCCCATAAAAGAGGAACAACTCATTCTTCGGTCCTGCAGAAGAAAGATTACCAACATAAACAACTGATGCTGCCTAATCTTCTTTACACTGCATAATGTCACTGTTTAATTAACTGGTGCAATTAGCATTTTTTAAATTCAACACGAAAAATTAAACTCCAAAATATGCCAAATGTATCTTGATGCAAGAAGGCCAGTTAATTGCATTACTTTAATTAAAACAGAAATTACTTCCATGAATGGGTTATATTTAGTTAATTATTCTTTTGTCTGTAGCTGTCTGTATAGCAAAAACATGACAGATCATAGGATAACTTGTAACTGTAAAATGGACATTTATTAAAACATCCGGCACATTCAATTTTACAATTCATTACAATTAAACACATTCTGTAGATGGTAACTGTAGCCATCATTATGTTTGACAATGCTAAGAACTTCAGAATATTTAAAACACACCTCCCTCAGAGTTTGCATTTACAGACTGTCAGAGGCAAAGAAAAAGAATCACACAGTATCTCACACTTGCATGTGAAGATATTACATTTGTCTAAATATGTGATTTTTTTTAAGAAGAAAAATCAAATGCCAGTTACGGCATCACTTTTTTCTTCACATCTTAATTGGAATGTCAGAGATGGATACATTCTGCCAATAACTCTGATTGTTAAGGCTGTACAACACAGCCCTTATCAAAAACAAAACAAAGAAAAACAAAAACCCAAAACAAAAAACCGTCTCCTGGGTTAAAGTGCCAGAATTAAGGTAGCTTTTTCTACAGAGTAAATTGACTCCTTCAGACTTTTATATGAAAATATACACGAGGCTCTCGAATTGCTAGGGCACGCTATATTTAGTATAGTCTACACAATTTTGAAGGAAATATCTTATATAAAAGGAAAAATATACTGAGTTTTATTAACAAAACTGAGGATACAAATGATTCAATCATAACTGGATAACCATACCATAAGTGAGATTCTTAGTAAAGTAAAATAACTACATTATGGAAAATTTGGAGGAAAAAGAAAAGAAAAAATAAGTGATTACTCATAAACTCAACACCCTCAATACAAACTATATTATCATTTTATATATTCATATAATTTTATATATTTATATATTTTCTTTCTCGTTTTCTTTTTAAATTAATATTACTGAATATTAAATATATATGAACAATTATTTATAAAACTTTAATATATAAAGAATAAAAATAAAAACAAATCCCATGTAACTAGCACAGATCTTAAGAATATTTCCAGAACACTGGAAGGCAAGCATGTGCCCCAAACCCAAACCTCTCCCATCCCAGAGACATCCAATATTCTGATTATTGTGTTATCATGTATTTTTCAAAGTTTTAACACATATGTTGTACATATTTCCCAACAGTGGACTGTCCAATTTTGCATGTTTGAATTGCACGTGTGAATTCTTCTGTGAATTAATTTTATTCTGATTACATTCTTGATATTCTTCCACGGTTGTAGTCATGGTTCATTCATTTTCACTGCTATATTTTATTCCTTAGTGTGACTATTTCAAATTTAATTTATTTAGCTATTTTTCTAATGCACAGTTACTTATATAGAAGAGGACATTCAATTTTATATTCTGCTTTTATTATTAAATCTTAGCATCAAAATTATGTTCTATGTTGGTGCATTATTTTGAGCCTTACATTCTTTCAGTATGAGCAGTATGATAGATGATAATTTGCCAAACCATCCCTCAGTTGGTTTAATCTTTTCATTATTACAATAAAACTGAGATAAGCATTTTTTTTCATCCTAGCATTTTACACATTTTCTTAGATGACCTCTTAGTACACATTTCCAGAAATGGAATTACTGGGTAAAGAATATTAACAGCCCTCTTCCTGACTGCCCTCACAGCCGCTCAGTGTCTACCTACTGTCAAGACTATTTTCCTTAAAAATAATACTTTACGTTATTTAAAAGTAGCACGGATTCATTTGAAAATTAACATTCTTGAGTATTTCCTATCAACTTTATATGCATAGATACTTTTGCTTTTTAAAAATAGGAAACATATATGCATTTTAGTATCTAATTTTTAAAAATTTAATGATATTTTATTGTGTCATTAAAAAGTCTTCAAAACAGTCTTTTCAATGGCAGCATCATGTTCCCTTGCTAGAGGCAATATAATATAGTCAGCTCCTTACCTGTTGTTGGATATTTACATTATTTCTTGGTTTTGTTATTATAAATATATTTACAATGAATTTTTTCAGTCAAAAGTGAGATAACTTAAAGGATATTATCAGTTTTATGTATCAAATGCCTTTCCAATAGTGATATCAATTTCCAATTCTATTAGCAACGCATAAGAACACTAGTTTCACCATACCCATTCTTGCCAACATTTATTTTTGCTTTTATTTTTAATTGATATTGTAACTGCTAACTCGTAAACCTGGTACTTCATTGGTTTAAGGTATGTGTGTGTGCGTGTGTGCATGTTATGTTTTAAATAAGAATGGTAACTCTTTTTCCCTTTTTTTTTTTTTTTTGATGAGAAAGATTGTCCCTGAGTGAACATCTGTGCCAATCTTCCTCTATTTTGTATGCAGGATGCCGCCACAGCATGGGTTGACAAGCAGTGTGTAGGTCCGTGCCTGGGAGCTGAACCCACAAACCCTGGGCCACTGAAGCAGAGCATGCAAACTTAACCACTACACCAGTGAGCTGGCCCCCACATTGTTTTCTTTAGTCAATTTTTTTAGTCATTCAATACCTACTTTAAAATTTTTTCTAATGTGTTTTCCTGTACTATAGACAATTGAAAACTAAAAACTAAATTTCACAGATACATAGCCAGGGTTCTGGTTTTGATTTAAATACTTAAAATCACATGTACGAACTCAAGTTGGTAATATGGAAATGAGGCCATGTTTTGCTGCTTCAGCTAGTATCATCTGATGGAGAAATTGAATTTTGCCATATCAGTCTTCTCCTTTTGTGTATATCAAGAGGTAAGGAAGAGGGTGTCTTTTTGTTCTGTTTTGTTTACCAGTAGGTGACTATCAGTTGTGATATATTTCTGGAGCTAATAGTTGTGGTGTAAACTTCCTAATCACTGGATCTCAGCTAAAATGGTGTGTTTTTGAAGTTACCATTGCCATTTGTGGCTTCCTGGTGCCCTAGCTTCTGATTGTGCCAGCTGTTCCACCTTTAAGCAAGGCTAGTTTGATGGTGGTTTTGAGGAACGTTCAGAAGACCCAGTCTAGAAGCTGCTGCTTCAGGCTTTTCAATAATTTTGTAAGTACCTATCTATTTGCATTTGATTCTTTCTTCTTAAAAAGTCTAGAATTGTTTCTGTTAATATAAATGTACCCTGACTGATATACTACATCAGGGATGACTGAAGCTTATGCAACTCTGATCTCATGTTTATTCCCCAATCGTGTGTATGTACGTATACACATATGCATGTATAAATGTGTATGATTGCATTTTTGCATGACCTGCCATCACTTCCCAAGTAGTAACTAGACTAGTTTAAAGGCTGGTTACACACACATGCATACACACACACACACACACACACACAACTTCTCATTTCTTGAGGCTTCTGACACAGTATTCTCAATTATTCAGAGGATCTCTTGAACATGAGACCTGGTTTCTTTACATTCCCAGCATTTAATACAAAGTTAGAAATGAAAATAAAATACTAAAATGCATATATTTTATAACAGTTGAGGCTCTTGGGTTCTCAATTTAAAAGTATTTGTACTATTAATTCTAACCATTTATACCTAAAATCATCACAAATTTAGTGGTCTCATTTCATAGTCTTCAGCAAGTATATGACAAGAAAGTAGAAGAAATGGCAGGATGGTGACCAGAGAGGGAGCACTGACAGAAATAAAAAGCCATCAATGGGGCTGGCCCTGTGGCATAGAGGTTAAGTTCCGTGCGCTCCGCTTCGGCAGCCTGGATTCACAGGTTCAGATCCCAGGCACAGACCTACATCACTGGTCAGCCATGCTGTCGCAGCGCCCCATGTACAAAATAGAGGAAGATTGGCAAAGATGTTAGCTCAGGGCCTAGTCTTCCTCAAGCAAAAAGTCAGGAACATTGGCAACAGATGTTAGCTCAGGGCGAATCTTCCTCAGGAAAAAAAAAAAAAAGCCATCACTATGACAAAATGGAAACAAAACAGACACTGTAAAAAGCAGTCATCATAACTTTAAAAATTATGGCATTTAGGGGACACTTAAAGACCAACAGCCTCCACGAGGACGCTGTTTCTACAGGGGCTATTCCACTATATCTTATTATAAAAACCCCAAGGAAAGACCTTGACTAATTTTTGTGTAAAAATTTAAACTTGCAAAAGTCATTTATAAAAAATATCTATTAGTTTATTTAAGTAATGAACAATTAAATTATTCTAGCATATTTCAAAAATAAAACAAAATTGTTAAAGAGATTGACATTTAATTAGTATAACTCTAATTACCTGGAAAATTAAATAATGAAATTAATTTCTCTCCCTAATGATGCTGGTTAAGGTGATTTAGGTGGATTTCTCTTGGACTAAACAACACATTTATTGCTAGGAGCAGCATGTTGGTTCAGATAAGAGAAAATCTGGTCAACCAATGATTTGGGCTTATTTGATCAAAAACATTATTTAGAGAATTAAGGCAAAGATCGTCCTAAAAATCTTCCCTAAAGTATTTTTCTTGAAGATCCACAAATTTAATGACTCTACAGCCTCATTAGTTTTCACAGTATTGCAAAAAAAAAACCCTAAATACTAATTTTGAGAAAAATGGCTGGTACATATTCACAGGCAAATTTCACCTGGTGAAATCTCATGTTATTATTGATGTTGATGCTGCTAATTAATACTAAAAACCCTATTCTGAAGCCAGCTTCTGGAAAAATATTTGATTTTAACAACATACTTTTGCATGACCTGCCATCACTTCCCAAGTTGAAGCCAGTCCTGCAGCGACAGGTCCGTGTTTTGTAACTGCTGCTGAGCAGACAGATGTGTGAACATCCCCCTGGCATTCCATATGGATCCACTTCACACGCATGGCTCCTGACTACAACAAATGAAAAACAGCACGCTTAAAATTCTCCAGACAAGATAATTATGTGTATCAGTATGTTGAAACTTTTACAATGCAAGAAGAAGGAATCTTAGAAAAATCTATATACCCAACTATTTAGTACCATAATCAATTGGAAAAAGAGTTTAAACTTCATAGAAGAAGAGGAAGAGATTTGCCAAAATCCTCCTAAGGCTACAGAATATTTAAAAAAATATTCTGAGGGATAAAATATTTTTTATATTAGTTTAAACTGTTTACATATAAGCAAAATAAAAGTAACAGGATTTTTTGGGTACATGCTTATTTTATTTTTTTAAAATACACATTTCTTACAAATATAAAAAGATACTGTAAAAATATCCCAGGTTAGGTAGTTAAGGAGAGAAAGGATTTTTTTTTTAAATAATCCATTATTTGGGCACCTAACCTAGAAGGAACGTGATTCAGTGATTATCTTTATTGAGATGTGCTGAGACAACATATTTTTTTCAATTTTGAGTCTATTGCCGTTTTGAGAACCTGAGCACAAAATGAATTTTGTGTTTGTGTGTGACTGTGATTTTCAAAAGGGGGAGGCTGAGTTTGCATGTGGAGATTGAGGATTAGGACTTTTCGTGAGTGTAAAGTTAGAGGCCTAAAAAAAAAAAAAAAAATAGGAAAAGTACCATATGGAGAAGATGAGAAAAAAAAGATAGGTCAAAGAGAAACGACCAGTGTAGGAATAATGTCAGTAAGATTTTATGTATCATGGTAATTATATTTCTTTTCAATCACCACTTACTTGAAATTGTGATGAATCATGGTAATTTTCTCTTAATAATAAAATTGTTATACTTTAAAATTTTTTGCCATGTTCTTTTTTTATTCCTCATTCTCTAAATAAAAAGATGAATGAAATGTTGTTTTAACTATTTTTTCCCACCAAGAGTGTTGCTTTTATTTTCCAATCTCACCCCATTTGTATACTAGATCACATCCCCTCTCACCTACTCAGCAACACTTTACTTTCTCACTTTCATCATTACTTTTGCTGTCTCCATTGGATCACGCCCATCAGAATAGAAATGTGCCATTATTTCTGCATCTTGGGAAAAAAATCCTTCTTTTAACCTTAATTCCTACAGTAATCCTTCACTTAGCTCCTCATTTCCCTGCTCCACCTTACATCAACACTTCTCAAAGTTATCTATGCTCCTTTTCTACAATTCCTTTCCTTCCTGGCTCTCAGACCCATTCTACCCAGACATTCACTTCCCCACAAAACTGCTCTTGTCAGATCCCTATGGGCTTTTTGCTGCTAAATCCAATAGCCAATTGGACTTAACAAGCTTCTTCTCAGTCTCCTCTTTTGGGTCCTCCTATTCTTTTTGACTTTTTATTGTTGGAGTGTCCCAGTGTCCATTATTTGGAACTCTTCTCTTCTCCATCTACAGTTACTTCCTTGGTAATCACGTCTATTCTCATAGCTTTAAATGTCATCTATATGCCAATGACTCCTGTCATCTCCAGCCTGGACTACCCTCTGAAATCCAGACTTGCATACTCAAATACCTCCTTGATATCTCCACCTAAATTTATGATGGACGTTTGAAATAACATGTGAAAATTATACTTCTTTTCTTTGCCCCCAAATCTGCTCCATGCTTGTTTCCCCAGTCTCAGAAATAACTCAATTATTCCATTTGCTCAGCCCAAAACATTGTCATCATCCTGGACTCTTTTTTTTATTTACACTCCACATCTAATCCACCAGGGAATCCTATTGGCTTTATTTTCAAATATATCCTGAATCTACCTACTTCTCAGCACCTTCAGTGTTACCATCTTGTTCCAATCCACTATTTTCTCCACCCTTCAACCCTTGTCCCCCACAGCCTATTGACAACACAGTAGCCATAGTGATTCCTTGAGAAAGTCAGTCAGATCATGAGACTCCTTTGCTTAATGCTTCCTAAGGACTCCCCATCTCACTAAAAGTATAAGCAAAAGATTTTACAATTGTCTACAGGGCTCTCCCTACTTGGTGTGGTCTTCCTTCATTTCTCCTGTGTAATTTCCTACTTCTCTTCTCCTGGTTTACTCTGCTCCAGAGGCATGGGTCTTCTTGCTGCTTCTTGAACAATCTAAGCATGCTCATCCTCATGATCTTTGTGCTTGCTCATCTCTCTGCTTGCCATGTTCATGCATCTCTCCTTCAATTACTTCAAGTCTTCATTCAATTTTATCTTTTCAATGAGACTTCCTCTGACCACTCAATATAAAATTGCAAACTACTCCCATCCCTGACATTCCTTATCCTCCTTATCTGCTTTATTTTTCTCCATAGCACTCATTATCTTCTAACATAGTAATAATTTACTTGGTTATTTTTTTTATTATGTCTTCTCCACTAGGATGCAAATCTCACTAAGGCAAGAATTTTTTGTCTGTTTTATTCATTGCTGTACTCCCAGTACATGTAGAATAGCTCCCGGCACATAGTAAATGGTCACTGAATAATTGGCAAATGAATAAATCCTAATATCAAACTCTAACAAGGTTATCTGCAGAATTCCAAATTTGAATTTACCATAAACATACTTGTGACAATACATTACCTCAATTGAATCTATGTTAATGTTTAGATAATTCTAAATTAGTTTTAATTTGAAGCACAAAAAGACAATGGAAATCTTGGGTGGTGGTGGTTATACATTACATTACTCTATATATGATTGACCCTAAACAGGATTGATGAACACGCATCACTACCTAGTTTGCAAAATAACTACTTTGTATTTTTTAGAAATACTCAGAAACATTGCAGCCTTCCCATTAAAAATTATTTTTTAGTTAATCTGTGCTAAAGAACAACTGGGATGTTAAGTCAAGAGACTTCAAAGACGGCAATAAAAACCGGACAGATGCTGCAAGAAAGTCACTTGATTTGAAATTTGTCTCCCAAATGATACAAAAAAAAAAAAATCCATAGCATCTTAGCACCTGGATTTTCTGTCTACATACATCACATTTGAAAGATCCTTCCTGAATCTAAATCTAGCCATCATTTCAATTCTATGGTTGTAGAAACGATTCACTAGGAACTGAACAATTTGTCATTTAGACTTGTGAAGGGAGTTCTATTCCATTTTATCAAGCAGGCATGTACACTTTTGCTATCAAAACAGAGAATTTATGACTCACCCATTTTAACACCACACAAAGGCACAAGGACCATATCCCTGTTCAGTCCACCATTATGAAGGTTATGAAGAAGTCTTGCATCTTACCTGTTGGTTGAGTTCTTTTTTGATAGATTCGGATTCCTTGAGCATTTTCTATTTTAATTAATGAATGAATATCAGTGCCATTAAATCGGTTTATCCTTACGATATTGAAGTTATCGGAATTGGTTGCATACAAATAGTCTTCAAACACAGCTATACCATAAAGATGTCTGACCTATAAAGGGGGGCAAAAACAACTATGATTTTTAATTATGCTGCTTTCAACTTGAAAGAAAAACGATTGCTATTTACTACTGTGGAAAATTCCCACAGCTGGAGAGTCAAAGGCACATTATCATTTATTTTCTCTCAAAGAATTCAACATTTCACTAATTTAAAAATTTTCTCTGAGAATAAAACAATATGCAGTAGTGGATAAAGCAGTTCTAAATGTATAGAAGAGAATTTTATTCATGTATCATTAAGAAAACATGTTCAGTAGTTACTTTTCAAAGGCTAGTGAGAACCAAACTTTCAAGCATATTCAATAATATGCTTATAGCACTGTACTATAAAATTAGAGATATTTTTATGGGCTGCTTGTTCATATAGTCATGGACATGTAGAATCTGCAAAAGCACAGTTCTGCCTGTGAAAGGACTGATTGAGAAAGCAGCTTTGAAAATTTGTATTAAAAGTTTAAAATCTCATTTTTTTTTAAATCACAAGTTACATTTAGACTCGTACTTGCCCCAGCATGGAAAATAATAAAAAAATGAAATCACACATTTGGATTAATTGTAAATAAAATGTCAGCATTTTACTCAGAAATTGCAATCTTTCTAAAGCCTATTCATAAGGAAAATAAAACTGTTTGCTTTGAGAATAACAATGTTTATTGCTATCTGCGACAGTTTAACAGTGTAAACTCTCCTCCTTGGCAAGGGCTTGGGGATTGTGGGAAGGAACAGACATCTTAAAGTCATGGGAAGCTTCCAGCAAAGCAGAGGAAGAATGAATATACTGATTTTCTCATACAAAGGCACATGCTAGGCACACTGCCTTTGGGTATTCCTTGTATTATACTTAATTTAAAATGGTTCTGGTCCAGGGCACAGTAGTGGTGACAATTGATTTGCTGTAAAGATTTTGATGAAAAAGCATTTGTCATTATTCTTTGGCACTATATTGCATTTTTAGTGTACTTTTAGTATAGTTTTGTAGTTAAGAGAATTTGAGAAAGTATGTATGGTTCAACTGTAAAAGTTTTTATAGAACAAAATTGCAAGATTTTCTATTTTGAGCAGGAAATCTTGTCAATTCTGTACTTTAAGCTAAAGCATTTGATTTGTTATCTTCCTAGCATATGTGACTCATCATTACTATTTCTGCTCCTCTCATATGAGACGTGACTAAAAGAAGACTGGCTTTTGCATGTTATTTTTGGATCATATCTCATTTCTTCATGTCTAGGCTAGAAATGAAAGATAGGAATTAATGCGAAGAATCATTCCATGTGAAAGCCCAAATAATCTTTGTCTATGTTAGTGTTACTCCCCAGCAAGTGTGTGTGTGTGTGTGTGAGAGAGAGAGAGAGAGAGAGAGAGAGAGAGAGTGGGCATGCATGTACTTAACTGATATTTTCCACATAGCTGACATCATATTCACTAAATATATGGCCCAATTTTGACTTGGGCAATACTTTTTTCCTACAAAAATTGCAAGCAAGCTAAACTCTTCCATTACCATTAATCTCTCATACGTTTTGTTGCAAGTTTGGGGCCATCTATCTGGCAGTGTGTGGTTGTGGCATACCCGCATTGTATTCTACATAACTGCCAATCCACACCCCAGGACAGAAAGCATGGCTACAGAGGGGGCAATAGGTCAGGGTAGACAACGTGTTCTCACAGTAAAGATCAAATTTAACTTAACGGTCTCCCTGCCTTCCTTCAGAAGGGGCTGTTCCCATAGAGTAAGTACGTTGTTGCCTGCTCTGCTCTTTACCCACAGCAGAGGTGGGAGGAGCTTGGAGTCGTGCATCGACCATTCTGCCTACAGCCCAAATACTTCAAAAAATTTATCTCTCTTGGATTACTTAGTGGTAGACTAAGCATATGTTTAGGGAACCAGCAAAACACAGGCAATAGAAATGAAAAAAATGGATAATTAAAAACTTCAGACATTAAAAAACTTTTTAAAGTAGACATGGGGAAAATAATTTGAATTCCTTATCCTTGTTTCAAGGTTTAAAATTTTAATTACATATAGGTAAAAAGAAGGTCCACCATAACCATTTTAGAGATCAGGTCCTCCAAAAGTCATAACGAAGGCCTGACAAAGAAATCAAGGTTTTTAAGACACTTGAAGGTGAGAGAGAGATAACTGGCCTCACCTCTAATATTGAACACTTTGATTTTTTTAACCACACAGATTAGTGCATTTGTTTACCTGCCAAAGAAGGGGAAAGAACTTCGTTGTTAAAAGCTGATTAGAATGGAAAAGTAACTTTAAGGGATAATTACAGAACAGTCTTGCTTTGCATTGCAAAAGAAAGCAAAGAGATTCACATATTTCAGCTCCAAAGAATATGAATCTCACATGAAATTAGTGCAATCAGTGAAGTGAAATTGAATTTAAAAAAGTAAAATAGTGAATAAGGCTTATTTCTACTCAAAAATCTGTTAGGTGTTTACTGAGAGTTATCTGCAAAAACTTGTAATGCAGCAAGGGAAAACCTGTATAGATTGGAAAAATTTTTGACCCCAGTGACTTTGACAGAATTCTCATTTTAGGAGGTACTTGAATACATCAGAAGGCAAAATTTAATTCAACCTATTAAAATAATAAAGATACTCTAATGAGCAGGCATTTGCTTTTGTAGCAAAATATCTCCTATGCCACATGGGACAGATGATGGTTCAGTTCCTTATGAATGAAGTACATAAATTTGTTCTTGGTAAGTAGGTCATAACATCTGTCCTATTTTAATACTTTGCTTTCTTACTAGTATAGCATTTTTGTTTTCATTTGTTGTTTTTGTTCTATTTTTATTGGTTTTTGTTTTGGGTGCTTTGTTTTTAATAGAAGGAAGAAGGGAGGGAGAGGCATCTCCAATATTACAGAACGCACTGTGAAAAGAACATTCTCCCAATAGGAAATACATCACAATTTTTATGACCCATTGCAGCTTGACTTTGTAAGAAATTTTCAACATTGTAATTTCAGGTTTTCTTTCTAGCATAATACTGTTTATTTTATTATCTAAGCTGCATTTTTTAACAAAATTGTACTTACTTGTCTGCCTTGAATGATAGTATGTCTGTTTTTTCCTTGATAGTCCACTACTTCCACATAGTCCAAGTAAAGATCTACCCAGTAAACCAATTTGTTGACTAGGTCCAGTGCCAGTGCAGCTGGCTGCTCTGTCTTTGAATCAATTATCCTTGTTCTGTTCATTCCGTCCATGTCACATCGCTCCACTTTGGCTACATTCCCGTAGTCAGTAAAGAAAAGTTTTCTGTTGAAAGAAAACTAAATGTTAAAGTGGAGGGGGGAAAAAAAGCATATTCAATAGCATCATCGGTAAAAAACAGAACTTTTCATTCTAATTTATTTCAGTGGTTACATCTGTTAGCTTCCCATAACCATTTCCATATAATATCTCTCATAAACAGAGAAATCTGCTACTGAATATTGCAGGGCATAAGGGAGCAGGTTAACCAACAACTGTAAAACTTCCCCAAAATGAATGATTATAGTGGGTTTATTTTTGTATTAGGGAATGTTTCTTTAAGCCTCACAGAACCGATACACATGCACCGCAGGAGAGGCGTGTAGCCCATTTGGTATAAGCTTCAGAAGTGAGCCAAGTCACCAGGCCAGGGTGCGGGAACTATCATGCTTTATCTTCAACCTGCATTTCAAATTTCCTGGTAATGTCTGTCTCCTATAAAAGCTATTATGTGGAGCTCAACAATACTATGAATGGTAGAGAATAGCAAACCTGGAATGGAATTAAGCAAATGGAAATGCAAATATGTTGTGTGCAGCAATGAAAATAAAACATAAATAATCCCCCTAAAACCAATTCCAAATTCTCCCAAATAGTCCCAAATCACAAAACTTCATAAAGGAAACGCAGGCAATTTCTCCTCATTTTCTCTTTATATATTTTGAAGAAAAGGCTGAAAAGTAATGTTGACCCTGAGACAAGAAATTCTTCCATGAAGCATGAAGCACTAATAGTGTCTGTCAAAGTTTCAACACCTCCAACACTGTGGTGTCTAATATTCGATTAGTATTCACTATGGTTAGAAAACACAAATCAATTTCAATTAACCTGACAATATTTTAACAAGATTACCTACTCATGAGACTAAACTACATTTGTAAATAGAAGACCATCTTGCCTTGACTTAAATACAATCTCAAGAATAATCCGATTTACAGTGACTGAGAAATATTAATGTTACCTAGAGTATAGAATATTTGATTTTACAAACTTAGTGAATTAGTTTTTAGTGACTTTTCCCAACATCCTTGCAGGATCTAACAGTATGGGGTATCTTACAAGCTAAAAAGTATTATTTAAATTATAATTTAGCTCTTTCTGCTGTGGGAGGCTTTGACTAATTATTAAACATTAGTGCATACAGTTCTGTGATAGTGTGAGCCAGATTTTATTATAAGTATATATTTCCACAAATGTTCTTGAAAGATCGATTTATCACGAGTTAAAAATTGTTTTTCAAGTGACATTCTATTCAGGTGAAGAGCTTTCTATTTGAGTGAAGAATAAATAAAATGGCATATGTTATGTTTTATTGTCATGCTAAACGCTCAAACCTCTGCTCCTGTGCTATCTTCTGCTTGCTCCCTGACTCTCTTTCTCTCCCTCTCCCTCTCTCTCTCTCTTCCATCTTGAATCTCCTCTTTCTTCACTTGTAAATCAACTTGTTCATAGTTATTCCAAGTTAAGTTACTCTGACTGTAGAACACTGCCCACTATTCCTCTTATGGGAAGCTCTCTTTCTCACCGCATACCAAAATGCCTCTCTTTTTATAGTTTTCTTTTCTGACTGGTCCCTTTCACAGAGCTCAAGAGATGCTGGTGTGTAGGTATCCTGGCTTTGGATATAGAGAGTTGGAGGCCCTGGAACACTGCATATAGTGTGATATATATAGACCATGTATAGACAGATGAAGCAGGCAATTGCAACTATCTACAGGGTATTGAAGAGGAAAAACGACTCTCGAGATAGAGACTTCTCTGAAGTCATCTTGAGATGCCTTAATGAGATATGATCTCAAAAAGAAAAAAAGAGAAGAGTGCCAGACAAGAACCTTGGAGGCAGGCTCTTGGAGAAAGAAGATCAAATAAGATCTGAGGTTATGGTCAAGGAGAAAACTCAGACTCTCATAGAAGTCTAAAGGAGAAAAGTTCCAGGGTAAAGGACTGGGGTGGCAGGCTGAATCATTCACTTCACAAAATAAAAAAATATAGAGAGATTAAGAAGATGCCATTGAATTTGGTATTTGCTAAAATGCTGATAATTTTTGGCACTTCTGTTTGAAAAGTTGAGTTATGGAGGAAGAATGAACCAGAATGATGATGAAGGAGGTCAGGAAAATGTAAATCAGTTTTACAAGAAGATTTTCAGGGTTATTGACCTACTATTGCAGGAACGTTTCAAGTGGTTCTCATATTTATTCTAGGTCACAATATAACTAATTGAAGTAACTCTCTGTCTGAATAAATTTCAGCCAAAGTGTAAAAAAAGTATAAATATATGATTCATCAAAATTGTACTGTTTTAATGGAAACGTGAAATCAGAAGAACAGGAGGACGTTGGGTACGTGAAGTGGCACTGAGCTAGAAGAAACAGTAAAGAATTTGTCATTGCAACCTCAGCACATAGTACAATAACTAGTGCCCAGTAGAGATGTAAAAAATGTTCTTTACGCTAAATTGAACCTTCCTAGACTTCAGAATACTGACTATGATGAGCTGTGTTCACTTATAATTGAAATGGAAGAGTTCTCCAGGATAACAGCACTAAGACCACAAAACTACAAGCAGTTAAGTACCCATAGTCAAATACTCATGATTGTGTAGACATTTCTTTTTTGCTTAGTTTAGTACTGTTTAATTTTAGTTTAAGATTTCATATTCTGTTCCAGAGAAAATCTTCATTCCAAGAGCATTCTTTAATTGAGGCATGGCTGTATTATAATTGATAAACAAAAGATAAAGTTTTTAATTATATAAAATCTAAATTTCATTTGTGATATAAATGTAGCTGGGTTGAAAAATCATTCTTTTCTTTTCCATAAAATACTTGTCCAAATCTTAGAAAAAGTAAATAGTACCCTGTGAACCCCATTATCTCATTGATCTTCATAATTACCTGTGAGATAGATAGAAGGGGCAGATTATTTCTATTTTACAGATGAAACAGGCTCAGAGTACACATGGTTAGCCATGGTCAAAGCCATAACACAAATGTTTGTCATGTCTTTTGTTTTAACTCATTATTTTGAAATAACTTCAAACTTACAGAAAAGTCGTAACAATAGTAAAATAAATGCCTATATCCCTCACCTAGATTCACCAGTTGTACATTCTTTGTCCCTCTGGCTATTTCATGTACTGTCTGAACCATTTGACAGTAAATCGCAGACATCATGATCCTTTACACCAAATACTTCAGCCTGCATCTCCTAAGCACAAGGATATTCTCTTGCATTACCACAGTACCTCTATCAAAATCCACACTTTTAATACTGATATAATATATAGTTTTTATTCAAATTTTGCCTGTTGGCCAATAATGTTCTACACAGTGAAAATTCCTTTTTTTCAGAATCTAATTCAGCCTCATATATTGCATTTAATTGCCTTTTCCCTCTAGACTCCTTTAATGTTGAACAGTTCTTCAGCCTTCCTTTGTTGTTCATGTATTACCATTTCTAAAGGGTAAACATGAGTTGTGGTGAAGAATATCCCTATTTTGAGTTTGCCTGACTTTTCTCATAATTAGATTATGTCATGTCTTTTGAACTGAAATGCAATAGTTTTGTTCTTTATTTTTATTGCCCCAAGGGCTTAGAAATCATGGGTAAGACTATGATTTACCCCAGAAATTCCATAAGAGAAGCACAGATGCTGGTTTGGAATCTCATTTATTCCACCTTACTCAGTATTTTCTGAACATTTGGCTCTCTTAACTTCCAGGGTTCTTCGTGACCCTTTCAGCATTTCCTCCCAGCAGGAACCAAGTATCTTATGCTGCTTCTAGTACAGCAGAGCCCCCAGTGTAGCACTCTGCCTGTTGAACTCATGGCAGATGGTGGAGAACATTCCTAAATCTGTCCTATGCCCGCTTCCCTCAGAATTGCAATATGGACATTTCTTCTCTCCCTGTTCTTTCCTGTGGTGTCAATTATTTTTTATTCTCCAGCAGAAAGGAGAAATTAAAATTAGATAGTTATTCTCTGTTTTTCCCTTATTTTTTGAATGTCACTCTATTCGATTCCCACTAACAGAAAAATTAAAATAAAAAAATTCCAACTACCATCTCTATTTGTAAGATGTGTTTAACTATTAGTTCATAAAGGATAGGAACATTTCTGTCAACTTTCAGTTATTTATCCAGTTCATAATTCTTATAATTCAGCATCTGTATAAATAGGAGTTTATCACAATAATGTACAACAAAAATTTCACAATAAAAAAAAGAGAAAAAAAAATCCCTTAAATAGCGAATTTTCTTTTTAGACCTCAGTTTCTTATCATAAAATTTTGTATTCTCCAGGCTTTTTCTTTTGGCCTAAAAATACTGAAATGTTCGAATATGATCATTTATTCAGATTTGAATTTTGTATTGAAAATGTATTTTGAGAATAGGAAAAAATCAGCTGAAATAAAAATTAGCATCCTTTGAATGAAGAAAAAAAAATAGGAGTTTATCATTTTGTCTTCCTTATCTCATCAGATATGAGAAACTGATTTTATCTGACATCTCTGTTGGTTATACGAGTAGCCCTGTTTTACTATAGATATATAAGTTTTATACAGTTGAAGATAGTAAGAAACTTTGAGTACTGTTGGTAAACTTTCCTGACATAAATCAAAAGTCGCAGAGGGAGCCCTCACAGACAGTGACAGAGCACCGTGCTTACAGAGTTATGGCTTCAATCGTCCCTATACTTTACAGCAAAGCAGTTGTTACCCGTACTGACATCTTAAAACATGTTTTATTTTTTTCCTTTTAGCTGATAAAAATAAGACTTACTTTTGCCAGTGATATCCATTTTAAATGATGCTTCTGTACTTTGTCCAAAAGGACAGAGGGGAATTTAAACACATCAGAGTCCTGTCCACATCCTTAAACTTCATAGCCATCCCAGGTTTTGTGTCACCATTCTTACCCCTAACGTTATGGTGATAGTTTAATGGTGGAATTTAGGAATTTTCAGAGTTCTCACAATGAAATTACTTACCATTCATTATAACTGCTTCAAAATGAGGCTACATAACAAATTTTGGTTAGGGAGTAGATGAGAGGGGAATGAGACATAAAACTAGAGGGCCAAAATCACTGTTCTGATTAAACTTAGGAAACTCTTCATGTTTATTAATCACATGTTAATGTAGATGACCGCATTTCTTTACATTTCAGAAAAATGATACGTATATTCCTTAGAAAGGATTACATTAGGAACTTCATTTTTCAGTCTTGTTTTTAAAATAATTGTTATCCAAATAGCATCAATAGTAACACAACCTTTTCTTCCACTGTGTGCACAAAAATTGAACAAGAAAGCAATTTTCCACATTATATAGAGTAATTAAAGTATATTCAGAATTAAAGTAGGCATATTAAATATTTAGCATTGCAATTCTAAAATGCAATTGCAAATCTGAAAGAGTAATGAGTCTTTGGAGTAAGAGGTTTAAATTCAAATTCTATTAGCTCTTGCTACTTGACGGATGTGGATGATAAACAATTAAACTATTTTCTTTGTCTAGCCAAGACTGTTCAAGACAGTTATTTATTGATTTTTACTTGTTTGGAGTTTTTGCTTTCATTGTTTGAAAAATCTCTCTTGAACTTGGTTCTCAGTTCATACATAAACACATAGAAATTAAACTTGACATACAGACTCCTGCTCTCAGCTAGCTACTCTATATTCTGGAAACATTCCCACTAATGATTTCTCCAGAAGTGTACATGTATTAGATATGTCAGTCAATCTGGCTGACCATTCGACATCCTTATTTACCTAAACCTGCCCCACCCAGTCAGTGTTCCTGAGAGGGACAGCCCTATGCCAATATCATCCCTCTCCTTCCTATTTACAGACAATTAGACCAAGGAGGAACATGTGATGCAAGTGAAATCATATCATAGACTGAGCTGATTCACTAGGACCCTTTCTCTTAATAATCTAAACCAAAAAGTGTGGAGCTCATCTAGCGGGTAGCTGTGCTAACATGGGTAAGATGAGCAGGTTGGAGGTGGGGGCGGCTGAGAGAGGAGGAATACTGGAGCACATGCGCAGAAGTGGGGGAGCCATGAGATAGAGAGATGGGATGAAAGGAGCCATATACTCCTTGAGCAAGGAATTTGCCAGGCCCCAGGGAGTCCATCTTTACTTCTTGTCCTTAGTTATGGGAACACATGAGATTTTCCATATCCTCTTGTGAAAGGATGCATTTGAGCTAGCTTCAGTGGGTTTCTGTACTTGGAAGTTAAAGTGCCATGAATAAACAACCACATTGTTTAATGTACTATTTTAAGATTCAGCTAATTCTTGCTCTGATTTTGAACAATCAAAAATCAGACTACTTTAGGAAATATTTTATATTGAAATGTTAACTCTAAATAAATCAATCATTTTATAATTTTTACATGTAACCCTCATATAACTGCATCTTGCCACTGGGCCACATTAAAAAAATATATCAATTTGGGATAGAAAGCATCTGAAATATTTTCTGCAATTTCCCATAAAAACACAAAGAAGGATATTAATAATGAACAGCAATTTTTAAAAAAATCATCTTTCTTCAGTTCTTTTAAACTCAATATACTACTCAAGCCACATATTTCCAAATGTCCTTCCCCAATCTAAGCTGATTAAACTCTCTCACAAACTCAAGTATAGCCCATCTCAATCCCCAACTCATACAACACTGCCTCTAACTCATCTTTTTATTATTTTAACCAAATTAGTCTCTTCGTCTTTCTTTCCATTTATTTTTCATTTTCCATATTCTGAAAGCAGGTGTTAACTCAGAAAGTAATAAACCTGCCATGGTAAAAGGGAAATGAGAAAAAAGTGGAGAAATAGATGGGTCCAGCCCAGTGGTGTAGTGGTTAAGGTCATGTGCTCCTCTTTGGCAGCCCGGAGTTCGCAGGTTCGGATCCCCAGCGCAGACCTATGCACCGCTTATCAAGCCATGCTGTGGCATGAGTCAGTATGGCAGGCGTCCCACATATAGAGGAAGACGGGCATGGATGTTAGCCCAAGGCCAATCTTCCTCAGCAAAAAGAAGAGGATTGGCAACAGATGTTAGGTCAGGGCTAATCTTCCTCACCAAAAAAAAAAGGTACAGAAATAGAAAAATTTGCGCTTTATTATTTAATTTTCTTTCTTTTTATCTTTGTCGCATAGGTATTTCATCAACATTTACACAGATTGGGACACAGTGGGAAAAAATACATAATCATCTTTCCCTGGATTAGCATTACCTGACAGTAGAGCATTGGCCCTATCAGCAAGAAAAAGGCTGGTCCAACTTGACTTGCTTATGATGCATCATGACTTTCACTATTCTCCAAGGAAAGAACCACTTGGTTTATGTTCACATGCTCATTCCTACCATCCATAGCTACCCTTACCTGCAATTGACAAATCTAACCTCCTAAAAGATAATGACACACTTGGCCTAACATTTCAAGATCCTGGCAGCCCTTATTCTTGGGCTGTAATTGAAACCTTATAAACCCATCATTATCTACGGTGAAATCTTTCAACATTCTCACCCTTGTTTACACAGATCTCTGTTCAAAATGCAGTGCAGGCTAACATTCCACTGATAAAACCTCCTTGCTTTCTACCCAAACCCTTCTGATCTGCCCTCTGAAACTCCTACTCCATGATCACTAACTCCTTGATATCATAAGACTATTCTCTGAATGGTCCTTCTACTATTTTGCCTTTACTGAAACTTAGCATCTCCTGAGATCATCCTTTCTCAGCAGACATTGAAAATGTGGGCTCCTAACAAGAACCTCAGTGTAGATGTAAAATCAGTGCTCTCCCCAATACTAATTCCAGAATATTACTTATCTTGTAACATCTCCTGCTTTTTGAGGGTCTCACAATCAGGCTGTCTCACTGACAGTACCCATCCTTGAAGAATCATCTACCAACCTTCTGATTCTTGTATCTCATTATTTTTATTTAAAATTCAGCACCTAGCTTTCTGTCTTGCTGACCACTCCAAACCAGAGAAGCCAGTAATTCTAATACCTATAGGATAATGGATCCATTTGTTGGTTTTCTTCATCTCCTTGTTTTCTTCATCTCTTCTCTGCCTATGGCCTTTTATGTCCAGTATACTTCAACTACAAATTTCCACTGAGAGGAATAGTATGTTGTTTGTTATCACCAGAAATTATGCCTCCACCAAAAGAGATACCCCCTCACCCTCACACACACACAGAAGACATCTTATTCTTCCATCTGAGTGTGTGTTTACTATCTGTCTTGCTCAGGGACTCTCACTGTAGCAACTCTTTGACTTCATTGAGACTTTGTCTCCATTGACCCTCTCCATCAGCCAACCTTCAGCTTTTCTTTCTCATTTCTTCTCCACTGTCCCCAGCGCTCTACTTCACTCCATTCCACCCCAGTCCGCTCTCAGAGGATGGTCTTGCTTCTTATTGCATAGAGAAGTTAGAGCACATCAAAAAGCAGCTCATTTGTTTTCTTATAGCCCCAGCTAAAACCTATCTACATCTACATCAATTACTTCCCCCCTCTGCTCATGTAATACAGAAGGAAGCATCTTCCCGTCTATTTAGGCCAATACAAAGCAAAAATAACTATTCGTCCCACCTCCTTCTCTGAAACTTGTCTTCAATAATTTCTTCTTTCTTCTGCATTTTCAACGTCTCCTAATCTACTGAATCTTAGCTTCAGCATATAAACTTGCTCTACCATTTATCATCCTAAAACAAGTAAAACTTTTAACCTCAAACCACCTTCCATTTATAGCCCTTTCTCTCCATTCTCCATTCACATCCAACCTTCTCTAAAGATTTATTCACACAAGCTGACTTCATTTTTCCCCTCAACCATTCTTCATTCCACTCTGATATATCCCCTAACCCCACCATTCCATTTTTTTTTCACTTACAGAGTTTGCAAGTTATTTTCGTGTGGCGAACCCTCTCTCAGCCCTCATTTTATTGACCTCTCTGTAGCATCAGACCAAGTTAACCCCTTACTCCCTTTTGACTTTTATTTCTCTGAGCACTCTCTTCGTTTTCTTCCTAGCTGACTGCTTCTTCTCAGTGATTTTTTTCCACCTCCTCTTTCTGTATCAGGTCCAGGCTTCTAATATTGGAGTGTCCCAGGATCAGTCTTGGAATCTCTAAATTCTCTCATAGAAAATCTTGCAAGTTTCCATGAATTCCATTAATATTACAATAGCTCTTATATTCTAACCTGTCTCCTGAGCTTCTAACTCATAAATACAGTCGCCTTTTTGGTACTTGTGCTTACATCTCAAATACAAACTATCTAGTATTAAATTCTTGCTCTTTCTTAACAAATTTATCCCATCATTTTTCTCCACTTTGGGAAATACTACCTCCCTCTACCCAATGGTTCATTCCAGAAAACTGGCATTCATCCTTCATAGCTTGTACCTTATCCTCTACATCTAATTCATCACTACATCCTGCCAATTCTATCTTCAAAGTATATCTCAAATCCTTATATTTATCTCCTTCTCTGTTCCTCTTTCCTAAACCAAGTCATCATCATCTCTTGCCTGGGGACTTACATCTCATCTGTGTTTCTTGCTCCTTTTAAACCATTCTCCTCATAGTAGCCAAAAGGATTTTATGAAAACAAAAAGTAGATTATGTATTATAAAACCCTCCTATAGCTGCCAATAGCAATCAGAAAGAAAACTCATATTCTTTTTTTTTTTTTTAGTGAGGAAGATTGGCCCTGAGCTAACATCTATGCCAGTCTTCCTCTACTATGTATGTGGGTTGCCACCACAGCATGCCTGCCAATGAGTGCTGTAGGTCCACGCCCCAGGCTGCCAAAGCCAAACACACGAACTTAACCACTATGCCACTGGGTTGGCCCCAAAACTTCATATTCTTAACATTACCAACAATGGTGAGCATGATCTGACCTCTGTCTATTTCTCCAACTTCATCTAGTGGTAATCTTCCCCACTTCTAATACCTTGGTCATCTTTCAGTTCTGTAAACAAGCCACGTATTTTCTTCCCTTCTGCACTTCACATATCCTGTCCCCCAATCTGGAAAGTAATTTCTACCATGCTACTCCAATCTTGGGTTTAGCTTTCAACTTAAATGTCAATTCCTGTGAAAGACCACTCCTGCTTTTCAATATCAATCAGATCTGCCTGATATAATCTCATGGCATTCTGTATTTGTTTTTATAACACCCTTCTTTACTTTACTTGCATGAAACAGGGAGACACCATCTCTCTCTAGAGAGATGAGATGCATATATTATATATATATAAGCACTCTGGACTGACTTCCTCGTATTGGGTAATAAAATATAAAACTCAGACTTTAAATTAGGTTAAAGGGGCAAAAACTGTGGATAAAGCCATTCTAGCATAGGAAAATAAGTGAGTTTTCCACAGTGTCCAACTAAGGTCACTGAAATTCTACTTTGGACCCAAATAATTAGCTAATAATAAATTATGCTTTGCCTCAGTTTGATTTCATTGTGCTTTTTGCATATGGCTCCTTTTGGAGAACATGTAGGGAGTAGTGATTAGTTCATGGTAAGATTTGGTATTCCTTTGTCTGACCAATTTTCATTTTTAATGGCATCTCCTTAATATTCATGTCCATTAAACTACAGATACCAGATTATAACAGCACTTAGATATATTCCTAAAAGGTTTAGACTATCTACTTCTAGAATCTAGCAAAAATTTTGCTCCTTTATTTACTTTAAAGTAGGATATTTATATAATCAACATGAATTTTAAGAATATAATACTGTCCCCTCTGAGGAGGATGGACTGAAAGTGTTGGGAGACTAGGTAAGGAGATACTAGTTTGGTAGTTATGCATTAGTACAGGGGGTAAAAATGGAAAACAGAAAAGAGATTCAAGAACTATTTTGGGGGGCCCAGCCCCATTCCACGTGCTCTGCTTCAGTGGCCTGGGTTTGTGGGTTCAGATCCCGGGCGCAGACTTACTCCACTTACCAGCCATGCTGTGATGGTATCTCACATTAAAAAAAAAGAAGAGGAAGATTGGCGCAGATGTTAACTCAGGGCTATTATTCCGCAAGCAACAAAAAGAAGAAGATTGGCTGGCCGCCCCGTGGCTTAGCAGTTAAGTGCAAACACTCGGCTAGAGGCGGCTCGGGTTCGGATCCTGGGCGCGCACTGATGCACCGCTTCTCCGGCCATGCTGAGGCAGCGTCCCACACACAGCAACTAGAAGGATGTGTAACTATGACATACAACTATCTACTGGGGCTTTGGGGAAAAAAAAGGAGGAGGATCAGCAATAGATGTTAGCTCAGAGCCAGTCTTCCTCAGCAAAAAGAAGAGGATTAGCACGGATGTTAGCTCAGGGCTGATCTTCCTCACAAAAAAAAAAAAAAGAAGAAGAAGATTGGCAATGGATGTTAGCTCAGGGTAAAATCTTCCTCAGGAAAAAAAAACAAATAAAAGAACTCTTTTGGGGTCTGAGTCAACAGGACTCAATAGTTAATTAACTGACTAGAGACAAGGATGAGTAGAGAGCAGTATTCTAGCACAGTAACTTTCATAAAATATATTTCTTCAATATATTGTGCCTTCAGATTTTTCTCAGGACTTTTACCTGTCTTGTAAGATCTCAAGGTTTATTCCATTTAATATGAAGAACAGATTTTACAGTTTGGGCATATTACTTCTCTTGACCAAGGGCAATGTTATCTTAGGACTCCTTCAGGGGTCAGTTTGCAGGATGTCAGTACTCAAAAACTCATGCTCAATACACTTGATTCATGTGGAACAGTAAAATATTTGTGGTAATATATTAGATGTCAGAAAGTTGCTCTATGAGATATGCAGAGATGTATAACCTAATTTATGCACTTAAGGAAGTCCTGTCGGTTTATAAAGGCATGTTTCCGAGCTGAGAAAACACAGATGGCTGTCTCAGAAGCAACTAAGGTAAGTATCCATGAAGTTGTGACTGCTGAACAAATCCGGTTCACTGCTATGCTAATTACCAGTTAGCTGAACTGTCAATTTCTATTTTAAATTCTTCCTAAATGGAGGAGAAAACAGTGTGTAGAAAAATGAAACTTTACAGCATTTTTTTCTTGTATATTAGTTATTGTTTATATATGTGCAGATGTCAGTTTGCTGTTAGAATAGAATGTGCAATAATATTACAATGATGATAAAATCATATGATTACAGAGATAAAATCACACTGTAAAAAGACAATTTCTTTCTCTGATGTTCACTTTCCTAGCTGTGAAGAGCAGATATACTTAGAAAAAAAAAAAACGAAAGTCCTGTAGAGCAATAACTTCTTCATAAGTGATGTTATTGAAATTTCTTGGTTTAGTTTCAAGCAGAAACGCAGGATCAAGCTTAGGCTAAGCGTGGTTAAGACTGTAGAGGCTATGTGAAGCTGGTGAGGGGAACAACTGTTCCCACTCTGTTGACAAAACAAGTATTTTGATAATTGCGAGATGCTTCTAGACCAGGGTTTCTTGACCAGGATGAGCTTCAGGGGTTCTATCAACAACCAATTGTGTAGGGTTGTACAAATTGGCAGGTATGCCAGCAAATATGCATTCCTATAGGTGCATTTTCTTTTTTTTTTTTTTGACAAGAGAATCAATACTCAAAAAGGTAAATATCCATGTTCTAAAATAGTGATTCTTAAACTTTATCATTCACAATAATCACCTGGGGAGCATGCTGAAATCTCCAATTCCTACAATCACTGTGGTGGGACTTTGGGCATTATATAACAAAATTAAATACTCATTCACCCTTTGATCCAGCCAAATTTGTTCCAGAAATTTGTCCTGAAGATGCATCTTCACAAATAAGAGGCAACATATGCACTAAGTTATTCACTGTAACGTTATTAGTGATGGTAAAATATTGAAAAAAATTTTATTCAGTTCTCCCTTCCCCTCTCTATTCATTCTTTCTTTCCAGAAATATTCATTTAGCATTTACTGGAAATACAATGGGGAATTCTAAGGCATGTAGCCTGCACCTCTAGAGGGAATATGAAGTAAGATCATTGAAGATAAATGTGCTTTACAATTTATGAACACTCAGAGATGGTTCAGTAGGGTAGCTCTGCAGATTGTTAGTGGATAGAAGCAGTGTCTTCTAACAAGCGCTTGGTAGTGTCATAGTCAAAGAATTAAAAATAGTAGGCTATTCAATAATGGTAATCTTGTCCCAATCTTAGCAATTTCTTACATGGAGGTCAATTAGTTTTTCAAAAAGAACAGATTATTTGAATCACACTTTATTAGAATTTTTCCTAGATAGGTCTTAGGTTACCATTTGCTGCTCAATCTTCACGTCTTTCTTCTTCTAATATCAGTGCCTAGAATGTTTAGCTTTACATGACAATTTAGCAAAGTAAAGTCTCCAGTTATTCAATCAAACACTAACCTAGGTGTTACTGTGAAGATGTTTTGCATACGTGAATAACATCTATAAGCAGCTGACTTGAAATTAAGAATAGCCTCAATAATTTGGGTGGGCTTGATCTAATCACTTGAAAAGTTTAAGATCAGAACCAAGGTTTCCCTGAGGAAGAAGAAATTCCATCTGTTGACTGTAGCCTCAACTCCTGTCCAAGAATTCCAGCCTTCCTGACTGCCTACCCTAAAGATTTTCATCTAACTAGCTAGCTCCCACAATCACATAAGCGATTTTTTTTACAAGAAATCTATACAAGTTTGGAAATCCTACTGGTTTTATTTTTCTAGTGAAACTTGGACTGATACTGTGCCCAAAAATTATTTAGGCGAATACTCCTCCATTTAGTAAGAATTTAGAATAGATATTGATAGTTCAGCTAACTGGTAATTAGCATAGCAATGAACCAGATTTATTCAGCAAGTCAAATGGAGAAAGCTCAGGTAGGTCCTGGACATATTTTGAATCCCTAAATCCAGCCATGCCAAAGTCAGCACCGCTTGTTTATTTAGTAACCTGAGCCATTAAATTTCCCCTTTTTTGCTTAAGCTGATTTAAATGGAGTTTTCTAATACTTGCAACAGAAAAATTCTTATGTGATAAATATTCATGGTAAGGCAAATGATAACTGGAACACCTATCATCACCAGAAAAGAAAGTCAAATATTCTACTGACAGCAAATGTACTGAGCAACTATTACTTATGAAAATCAGCATTTAAAAGACAAATACAAACTACTATTAGGTAATTTTATTTGATTCAAGTAAAAGGAAAAGTTATTTGAGCAATCAATGATTTTTTTAATTGAGGTAACATTGGTTTATAACATTATATAAATATATATATATAATTATATATAAATTTCAGGTGAACATCATTATATTTTGACTTCTGTATAAACTACATTATGTTCATTACCAAAAGTCTAGTTGCCATCCATCACCATACACATGTGCCCCTTTACCCCTTTAGCCTTCTCCCCATCCTCTTCCCCTCTGGTAACCACCAATGTGTTCTCCATATCTATGCATTTGCTTATCTTCCATATATGAGTGAAATCATACAATAATTGCCTTTCTCTGTTTGATTTATTTCACCTAGCATATACAATTAAGGTCCATCCATGTTGCTGCAAATGGAAAGATTTCATCTTTTTTATAGCTGAATAGTATTCTATTATATATGTATACCATATCTTCTAGATCCGCTCATCCATTGATGGACACTTAGGTTGCTTCCACGTCTTGGTTACTGTGAATGCTGCTGCCATGAATATAGGGGTGTATATTTCTTTTTGAATTAGTGTTTTTGTGTTCTTTGGATAAATACTCAGAAGTGGAATAACTGGATCATATGGTATTTCTATTTTTAATTTCTTGAGGAATCTCCTTACTGTTTTCCATAGTGGATACACCAATTTACATTCCCACCAGCAGTATACGAGGGTTCCCTTTTCTCCACATCCTCTCCATCAATTGTTATTTCTTGTCTTGTTAATTACAGCCATTCTGACAGGTATAAGATGATATCTCATTGTAGTTGTGATTTACATTTCCCTAATAATTAGTGATTTTGAACATCTTTTCATGTGCTTGTTGGCCATCTGTATATCTTCCTTGGAAAAATATCTGTTCAGATCCTCTGCCCATGTTTTGATCTGGTTGTGTTTTTGTTATTGAGTTGTATGAGTTCTTTATATATTTTGGATATTAACCCCTTATTGGATATATAATTTGCAAATATTTTCTCCCAATTGGTAGATTATCTTTTCATTTTGTTGATGGTTTCCTTTGCTGTGCAGAAGCTTTTTAGTTTGATATAGTCCTATTTGTTAATTTTTTCTTTTTTTCCCCTTGGCTGAGGAGATATATTTAAAAAGATACTGCTGGGGCCAGCCCAGTGGACAAGTGGTTAAGTTCAGTGCACTCTGCATTGGTGGCCTGGGTTCAGTTCCCAGGTGTGGACTTACACCACTCATCAGCCATGCTGTGACAGTGACCCACATACAAAATAGAGGAAGATTGGCCACAGATGTTAGCTCAGGGTGAATCTTCCTCAGAAAAAAAAAAAAGTGATACTGCTAAGATCAATGTCAAAGTGTATACTGCCTATGTTTTTATCTAGGAGTTTTATGGTTTCAGGTCTTACATTCAAGTGTTTAATCCATTTTGAGTTAATTTTTGTGTATGGTGTAAGATAATAGTCTACTTTCATTCTTTTGCTAGTGGCTGGCCAATTTCCCAACGCCATTTATTGAAGAGACTTTTCTTTCTCCATTGTATGTTCCTGGCTCCTTTGTTGAAAATTAGCTGTCCATAGATGTGTGGTTTTACTTCTGGGCTTTCAATTCTGTTCCATTGATATATGTGTCTGTTTTTCTGCCAGTACCATACAGTTTTGATTAATATAGCTTTGTAGTATATTTTGAAATCAGGGAGTGTGATACCTCCAACTTTGTCCATTTTTCTCAGGATTGTTTTGGCTATTCAGGGTCTTTTGTTGCTCCACATAAATTTTAGGATTCTTTGTTCTATTTCCGTGAAAAATGTGGTTGGGATTCTGATTGAGATTTCATGGAATCTGCAGATTGCTTTAGGTTATACGGACATTTTAACTATGCTAATTCTTCCAATCTATAACCACAGAATATCTTTCCATTTCTTTATGTCTTCTCTGATTTCTTCCAACAATGTCTCATAGTTTTCAGTATACAGGTCTTTAATTTCCTTGGTTAAATTTATTCCTTGGTATTTCATTCTTTTCATTGGGATTGTAAATGGGATTATTTTCTTGATTTCTCTTTTTTCTAGTTTGTTGTTAATGTATAGTAATGCAATTGACTTTTGTATGTTGATTTTGTACCCTGCAACTTTACTGTATTCATTAATTATTTCTAGTAGTTTTTGGTGGCTTCTTTATGGTTTTCTATACATAAAATCATGTCATCCACAATAGTGACAGTTTTACTTCTTCATTTCAATTTGGATCCCTTTTATTTCTTTTTCTTGCCTAAGTGCTTTGGCTAAGACTTTCAATACTATGTTGAATAAGAGTGCCACGCGTCAGCATCCTTGTCTTATTCCTATTCTTAGAGGAATAGCTTTCAGTTTTTCACCATTGAGCATGACATTAGCTATGGGTTTGTTATTATATGGCCTTTATTACTTTGAGGTACTTTCCTTCTATATCCATTTTAATGAGAGTTTTTTCATAAATGAATGTTGAATCTTGTCGAATGTTTTCTTTGCATCTATTGAGATGATCATGTGATTTTTATTCTTCATTTTGCTAATTTGGTGTATCATGTTGATTGATTTGTGGATATTGAACCACCCCTGCATACCGGGAATAAATCCCACTTGATCATGGTGCATGATCCTTTTTTTTTTTTTTTTTAATTTTTTTTTTTATTGATGTTTTAATGGTTTCTAACATTGTGAAATTTTTGGGTTGTACATTTTTGTTTGTCCATCACCATATATATGACTCCCTTCACCCCTTGTGCCCACCCCCCACCCCCACTGCCCCTGGTAACCACAGTCCAGTTTTCTCTGTTCATGTGTTGGTTTATATTCCACATATGAATGAGATCATACAGTGTTTGTCTTTCTCTTTCTGGCTTATTTCACTTAACATAATACGCTCCAGGCCCATCAATGTTGTTACAAATGGGACAATTTTGTCTTTTTTTATGGCTGAGTAGTATTCCATTGTATATATATACCACATTTTCCTAATCCAATCGTCAGTCGAGGGACACTTAGGTTGCTTCCACTTCTTGGCTATGGTGAATAATGCTGCAATGAACATAGGGGTGCATAAGCCTCTTTGGATTGTTGATTTCAGGTGCATTAGATAGATTCCCAGTAGTGGGGTGGCTGGATCATAGGGCATCTCTATTTTTAATTCTTTGAGGAATCTCCATACTGTTTTCCATAGAGGCTGCACCAATTTGCATTCCCACCAGCTGTGTATGAGGGTTCCTGTTTCTCCACATCCTCTCCAACATTTGTTGTTTTTTGTCTTGGTGATTATAGCCATTCTAACGGGTGTGAGGCGGTATCTTAGTGTTGTTTTGATTTGCATTTCCCTGATGATTAGTGATGTTGAGCATCTTTTCATGTGCCTATTGGCCATCTGTATATCTTCCTTGGAGAAGTGTCTGTTCATTTCCTCTGCCCATTTTTTGATGGGGTTGTTTGTTTTTTTGTTGTTCAGTTGGGTGAGTTCTTTATATATTATGGAGATCAACCCCTTGTCAGATGTATGTTTTGCAAATATTCTCTCCCAGCTGGTTGGTTGTCTGTTCATCTTGATTCTGGTTTCATTAGTCTTATAAAAGCTCTTTAATCTGATAAAGTCCCACTTGTTTATTTTTTCTTTAGTTTCCCTAGTCTGGGTAGGCATGTCATCCAAAAAGATTCCTTTAAAACCCATGTCAAATAGTGTGTTGTCTATATTTTCTTCTATGAGTTTTATAGTTTCAGGTCTCACCTTCAGGTCTTTGATCCATTTTGAGTTAATTTTTGTGAATGGCGATAGCACATGGTCCACTTTCATTCTTTTGCATGTGGCTGTCCAGTTTTCCCAACACCATTTATTGAAGAGACTTTCCTTTCTCCATTGCATGTTCTTAGCACCTTTGTCAAAAATTAGCTGTCTGTATATGTGTGGTTTTATTTCTGGGCTTTCAATTCTGTTCCATTGATCTGTGTGTCTGTTTTTGTACCAATACCAGGTGCATGATCCTTTTAATATATTGTTGTATTTGATTTGCTAATATTTTGTTGAGGATTTTTGCGTCTATGTTTATCAGTCATATTGGCCTCTAACTTTCCTTTTTTTGTGTTGTTATTACCTGGTTTTGGTATCAGGGTAATGTTGGCCTCATAAAATGAGTTAAGATGTGTTCCATCATCTTTAATTTTTTGGAACAGTTTGAGAAGACAAGTATTAAAAATTCTTTGAATGTTTGGTAGAATTCACAAGAGAAGTCATCTGGTCCTGCACTTTGGTTTCTTGCAAGGTTTCTGATTGCTGTTTCAATCTCTTTACTAGTGATTAGTCTATTCAGATTCTCTATTTTTTCTTGATTCAGTTTTTGGAGGTTGCATGATTCTACGACTTTATCCATTTCTTCTAGGTTATCCAATTTGTTGGCATATAGCTTTTCATAGTATTCTTTTATGATCCTTTGTATTTCTATGGTGTCCGTTGTAATTTCTCCTCTTTCATTTCTGATTTTATTTGAGCCTTATTTCTTTTTCTTAGTGAGTCTAGATAAAGGTTTGTCAATTTTCTTTATCTTTTCAAAGACCCAGCTCTTAGTTTCACTGATCTTTTCTATTGTCTTTTTAGTCTCTATTTCATTTATTTCTGCTCTTATTTTTATTATTTCCTTCCTTCTACTGACTTTGGGCTTTGTTTGTTTTTCTTTTTCTAATTCTTTTAGGTATAGTATTAGATTATTTGTTTGAGATTTTTCTTGTTTCTTAAGGTAGGCCTGTATTGCTATAAACTTCTCTCCTAGTACCACTTTTGCTGCATCTCATAAATTTTGGTATGTGCTTTCATTTTCATTTGTCTTCAGGCATTTTTTGATTTCTCCATTGATCCAAAAGTTGTTTGGTAGCATGTTGTTTAGTCTCCAAATATCCATGACTTTTTCAGCTTTCTTCTTGTAGTTGATTTTTAGTTTCATAGCATTGTGGTCAGAAAAGATGCTTGATATGATTTCAGTCTTCTCAAATTTATTGAGACTTTTGTTTCCCAACATATAGTCTACTTTTGAGAATGTTCTATGTGCACTTGAGAAAAGTGTGTATTCTGTTGCTTTTGGATGGAATGTTCTGTATATATCTATTAAGTCCATCTGGTCTAATGTTTCATTTAAGGCCAATGTTTCCTTCTTGATTTTCTGTCTGGATGATTTATCCATTGATTTAAACGGAGTATTAAAGTCTCCTACTATTATTGTGTTGCTGTCAATTTCTCCCTTTAGGTCTGTTAATAATTGCTTTGTATATTTTGGTATTCCTATGTTAGGTGTATTTATATTAATAAATATTAGGTCTTCTTGATGGATTGTCCCTTTATCATTCCATAATATCCATCTTTGTCTCTTGTTATTTTTTTGGCTTGAAGTCTATATTCTTTTATATGAGTATGGCTCTACCATACTCATATCTATGCATTCTTTGGTTATTTGCTTTGAGTATTATCTTTCATCCCTTTACTTTGAGCCCATGTTTATCTTTAGAGCTGAGATGGGTCTCCTGGAGGCAGCCTTGAGACATATTGTTGGGTCTTGTTTTTTTAATCCATCCAGTGACTCTGTGTCTTTTGATTGGTAAACTCAATCCATTTACATTTAGGGTGATTACTGATATATGAGGACTTAATACTGCCATTTTATCCTTTCTTTTCTGGTTGCTCTATATTTCCATTGTTTCTTTTTCCTTGTGTTTCTGTCTGCCATTTAATTTTGGTGGTTTTCTGTGATATATTTCTCAGTTTCCTCTTTTTTTATGTTTCTTGACTCTGCTCAGAATTTTTTTTTTTTTTTGTGGTTACCATGAGGTTTGTATAAAAGATCTCATAGATGAGATAGTCCTTTTTCTGCTGATAGCATCTTATTTATTTCCATTTGCCTGTGCAGGTTCTGTCATTTTCCTCTTCCCCTTCTATATTTTTATTGTCACACATTATCCCTTTTTATATTGTGATTTTGTTACCATATTGAAGAGGTTAGAGTTATTTTTAATACTTTCTTTCCCTTTAGCCTTTATGTTATAATTAAGTGTTTACTGACCTATTCTGATATAGAGTTGCAATTTTCTGATTCTATCTCTCTATGTATCACCTTGCTTAAAGCTTTGTATACCTTTACCTTTTTGTTTCATATAGAAGAGCTCTTTTCAAGATTTCTGTTAAGGTAGGTCTAGTGGCAATGAACTCCCTCAGCTTTTGTTTGCCTGAGAAAGCCTTTATTTCTCCTTCATGTTTGAAAGATAACTTTGCTGGATAGAGTATTCTGGGCAACAGTTTTTATCTTTCATTTTTTTTTTTGGTGAGGAAGATTAGCCCTGAGCTAACATCTGTTGCCAATCCTCTTCTTTTTGCTGAGGAAGATTGGCCCTGGGCTAACATCTGTGCCCATCTTCCTCTACTTTATATGTGGGATGCCTGCCACTGCATGGCTTGATGAGTGGTGTGTAAGTCCATGCCTGGGATTTGGACTTGTGAACTCTGGGCTGCCAAAGTGGAGCACATGAACTTAACCCCTACACCACCAGGCCAGCCCCCAACTTTCAATATTTTGAATATATCATTCCTTTCTCTCCTGATCTGTAGAGTTTCTGCTGAGAAATCTATTGATAGCCTAAAGGGGGTTTCTTTGTAGGTTATTATTTTTTCCCTCTGGCTACCCTTAATATTCTTTCTTTGTTATTGTCTTTTGACAGTTTCAATATAATCTGCCTTGAAGAAGTTCTTTTTGTATTGAGATAATTAGGTGCTCTATTAGATTCATGTACTTGTATATCCAGTTCTTTCTCCAGGTTTGGGAACATCTCAGCTATTATTTCTTTAAATAAGCTCTCTGCTCTCTTCTCCCTCTCTGCTCCTTCTGGGATACCTATAATCCTTATGTTGCTTTTCCTAATTGAGTTGAACTTCTCATAGAATTTCTCCGTTTTTAAAAAATCTTAGCTCTCTCTTCCACCTGAATCATTTCTAGATTTCTATCTTCGAGGTTGCTAATTCTCTCTTCCATATGGTCTGCTCTATTTCAATGCTTTTTACTTTATTCTTTATCTCATTTGTTGAGTTCTTCAGCTCCAGAATTTCAAATTTTTTTTTTTTTTTAGAGTTTCAATCTCTGGTGAAGTACTCCTTCCGTTCATTAATTTTAATCCTGAGCTCATTGAACTGTCTTTCTGAGTTTTCCTGTAACTTGCTGTGTTTCTTCATGACAGCTATTTTGAATTCTCTGTCAGTTAGATTGCAATCTCTGTGACTTCAAGTTTGGTTTCTGTAATATTGTCATTTTCTTTTTGTGATACCATGTTACTGCAATTTTTCATGGTTTTTGATGAGTTTTTCCTTTGCCAGTGCATTTGTGGTACCAAACACTTTTCTTATTTGGGTAAGACTTTTTTTACTTTGATTCTGAGCAGCTTCTGGTTGTATTTGAGAGCCTGCCCTTTCCATCCTCCACTGCCTCTGCAGTGGTGTCATCAGCATCCTCATGGTGATGCTTGTGTCTCCAAGGTTGCTGGTGCCTTGCTGCTTATGGTGTCATTGTAGTCACAGGCATCCCCACCAGGTTAACTGGGCTGGTGAGCACCTCTGCTGCTTCCAGGGTCACCTAGCTCACAGGTTCCCCTACGGTGGTAGAGGAAGGGGGAGAGTGGGGTGGGACCTAGGGTCAGAAGCACCTCCTCCATGTCTGGGTTTTTTGGCTCTACAGGTGCCACTGCCATGGGTGGGAGGTGCTGAATTTGTGGGCACTGCTGCAGCTGGGAGGACCAGTGTCCTGAGCTCTTATTTCATTGTTACCAGGCTCTCCCTGGACTCAGGTGGTACTCTCACATGTACCACCTGCGGTGGTGATCCCAGGTTTTTGGGGGGTTGTTGGCACTGCTGCTGCCAGGCATAGTTGGTTCTTGGGCGTCACTGCCACTGCCTGATGGGCAGGGGCTGTGGGTGACACTGCCACTGCCAGGGGGGAGGGGTACCTGGGTCATGCCTGCTGGGGTTCCTGGAGCCTTTGGTCTTGGGTACTTCAGTAGTTCCTGTAGCCTCAGGTCACGGGTGCCACTTGCCACTGCTGCGGGAGGGAGAGGGGCTGAGTCTCAAGTGCCACTGCGGTTCCTGGAGCCTCTGGTCTTGAGTGCCAATGAGATTCCTGGAACCTCAGGTCACAGGCATCACCACTGCTGCCAACGGTACCAGGGTTTTGGATGCAGCTCCCAGGGTTGGGGACAGACACTGTCCCAAGGAAGGGGGAGGGAGCTGGGTCACAGGTACCATCGTGGTTTCTGGAGCCTCTGGTTGTGCAGGCACTGCAGTGCAGTGGATCCTGGCACCTCTTGGAGCATGGGCTTCCTGGGTTCTTGGAGCCTCTGTAAGTGGGTGTTACTACTATTCCTGGAGCCTCCAGTCTTGGGAGCTGCTGCTGCTCTTCCCCCGGTTCTACCATCTCTGTGAGGTCCAGTCCACCCACCTTCAGATGTATAGATGAATAGGTCTCTCAGGCATTCTCATGTGCTGTGCAGAGAATCCTTTGTTGGTCTGTGGATGTTCCATTAGTTGTAACTTAGAGGAGAGAGACAAAGGGAACAACTTACTCTGCTATGATGCTGGCATTACCACCCTGATTAATCAATGATTTTGATCAATACTCTCAAAAAATTCAGAAGTTTCAAAATACAATATCTATAATCTCTTTAATAAATGCTTCCAACCTTTACTTTGTTTTGCTACAGGAAACAGTATAAGGAAAAGAACAAAGTTCATATCCCATTATGAATATAAGCAATTAAACTATTAGAAATATGTGCAATTTCCATTTGTCAGTCAACCTGTTTTAAAAATATATATATTCCATAAGATAAATTATCCAAATAACAATTTTTAGATCATCATTATAATGGGATTTTACCTCTTTTGAAGTTAAATTGTGAGGTAAAAATTGTTTCCAAACATTTCTAAAAGAAAGATGAAAATTGTGCAGTTGAATAACAAGGTAGTGATGTAGTGGGCTAAGTTAAGGCTTCATGGCCTAATGGTGACCAGAATATTCTAAATAAATTGTATTATCTACCATGAACCTAGAGAGCAGTTTCTGACATTGATATTCTTAGTAAAATATGGAATGCTATGGTTAGGAAATTCAGTTTTGAGTATCTGTCCATTTCATGATTTTTCTTTCTTTCTCAAAGAAGAGGCCATTCTCCTATAGGATTTAGCTCCTTCAGCCCAGCTTCCTTTACTTTGTCTCCTACCCCTGCCTCCTTTCCCTAGATTATTAGACCAGTGGTGGACACCTAGCTGTGGGGCATCCAATAAATTGATTGCACTGAGTTCATCAGGTTCTCTGACTTAGATTTTTTAAATTAAGAAAAATAATTTTTCATATTAAAAAAATAAATATACAGAAAGCTAGTAACTTCTGGCTTGAACGAACATATAAAGTCAGGGCTTTGGTTAGCTATGTCTAAGGCATGTATGCATGCAACAGAAAAAGCTTATTAGGAGAGAGGGAGATAGAGAGTGAGAGCAGGAAAGAGAGAGAAGAGAAATGAAGCAATAATAAATAAAGAAGTGTTCTCTCTTTGCTCACATATGTCCTTAAACTTCTCATAGGGAATGTGTTAAAATTGCTTTTAAACTATTATGTTAAGTAGTGGGTCTGCTAAACAGAATTTAGAAATGGTCAACAGAGATTTACTTCAAGTGATGCCATCAATAAAAAAAAATTCAAATTCAAAATGTAGTAGTAAATTGTACCATATGAAAATACTCTGAGCTAATGTTGGCCTCTGTACTACCATGATGAAACTATCTTTTCTCCACCTTGGATAGTAGGATTATTAAATTATAATAGACACCTAGAGAGATACAGTGCTTTGCCCAGAATCATATAGATAAGTAAATACAGGCTTTGGTTTAAAACTCCAGGTCTCTTCATTTATGGAAATGTGTTGTGCTCAATTTCTTCCCAATATTTCCCTGTTCTCCTGTAGAGTGTTATATGCTTATAAAACCACTAATTCTTATAGTTCTAATTATATTGAATTTTAACTATCATTTATAAATATCAAAAACAATATTTAGACTTCCTACCTCACTTTTCCAACTGGAAAGTAAAATCTTTGGGAAAAGGAGTCAGTTGTCTCTATAGTATATAAAATATTTTCTGTGTCTGATAAATAAATGATAGCAATAACAACACTGTACTTTTGAGTTTCTGCTGCGGTATTTGGACCATCGAAATAACTGTAGGTAGAGCTCTAATGTGCTGAGAGACTGTGAAAGGTTAATTGATGCATGTGCATTATTCATCACTTTTCCTATGTGTGTAAATAGAGATGACGGCACTCATATGTCAAGTGCTTCAAGATTGCTAACTGAAATTGAGCACAACAGACTCACGAGCTTTTTTATATTTGAGTATACTATATAACTGTGCAAATAATGATGCTCTAAAAACCCATAAAGAGAGTTTGTTTCCATTCCTTCCTTCCTTCCTTCATTTCTCCCTCCCTCTCTTTTAATCACTAGTTATGAGCAGCTTTTTGAAGACAGATCTCTCCGTTTCAGTAGAACCTACACCAGGATGCACATAAATGCTGATTAGAGTATAATCATTAAAGTTAAAGTTAACTGGTTAAAATTAGAGTGCTGAATTTAGGTAAATTCATTTGATAAAGAATTTGCAAAACTCTTCGTGAAAGAGGATCTCACTTATCATGAAGTAACTACTTAAATTGTTTGGAATCCAGCATTAGATTGTAAGCAATTTGAAAACAAGGACTATAATCTTTATGGAATAATCCTAAAGTTGGTAAGAAATAAATCACATGCAATTTTTTAAGTACCTGGTCAATATCATTAAGTCCAAATTTTCCCCCTAAAATACCCAACTGTTATTTGTCCAGTGCTAATGGCAAATAATTTGACAGAAATAGATTAATATACTCTATAAGCTAAACAGAGCTCACACTTTTGAAATCATGGTCAGCTCACATTCAGGATATAAAACTCCATTGAAAAGCAAATGGATTGGCTACACAGAAATTGATCAAGAAGTCAACAATGGAGGGGGTGAGACCAAGAATTTGGGGCTTCCAGGCATATCTCTCTCTGCCAGACATTTGCCTCTCATGCCTTGACCTATTGGGTTGGCTTTGGTCTTTGCTCTGAAATTCCAAACTCTGCTATCTGGTATTCCTAGTCTTGGGTAGTTAAAATTTTCCTGATTTTGTTTCTTAATGGCGGCTTCTGTTCTCTCTAGATCCTTAATTGCATAGTTTTGATTCCAGTCTCGTGACTTGCCTCTAGCTCTTTAATATTATTTTGGTTTTATAACATGATTTTTCTGTCTGAAAAATAAATGGTATGATGATTCTGATTAGCTTTGATGATGCAATTCAGAACAACCCTTTGAACAAAGGTGGTAGCAAATGCAGAAGTAGTACAAACTTCAGAGACAATTATTCATTTATTCTTTTTTGTGTGTGTGTGTGAGGAAGATTAGTCCTGAGCTAACACCCGTTGCCAGTCCTCCTCTTTCTGCTGAGGAAGATTGGCCCTGGGCAAACATCTGTGCCCCTCTTCCTCTACTTTATATGTGAGATGCCTGCCACAGCACGGCCTGATGAGTGGTGCGTAGGTCCATGCCCAGGATCTGAACCTGCAAACCCCAGGCTGCCGAAGTAGAGTGCGCAAACTTAACCACTACACCACCTGGCCAGCCCCTCATTTATTCTTTCATTCAACAAATATCTATTAAGCATCCATTTTGTCAGAGGCTGTATGTGTCAGGCTTGCATTATTGTCAGGCTAGATATAGGACGGTACATACAAAGGACACAGTCGGATTGACCTGAGTTTCAAGGTCGGATTCCAAGTAACTATTTGATTCTGAGGAAGTTACTTAACATCTAAGCCCCAGCTTCTTCATCAGTAAAAGTAGAAAAATAATGCCCAAGTAAGAATGCATTTTGCTGGATTAAATGAGATGTAGTGTTTAGTATGGAGAAGACACTCAACATGAACACATTTCCCTCCTCCCACTGTTCCACACTTCTTATTTCATATGATGCTCTCTTTCTTTTTAGTTGGGAGCTTGCAGATGATACATGAGTTTTAAGTTATAAATATCAATTTTCTGGAGGAATAAGTACTTGCCAAAAGGACTCTGCTTTTGGTGGGGAGGAGGGGTGTGGGTAGATGTACTCGGTGAGCCTCACTTCCATAGTAAATAGCTAATGAACTCCATATTAATTGAAAATTTTAGGCTACAAAAGAAAAAGTGAGATGCTGCTGAGAGGCACAGTACAACTTCAAAGGAACAAAGGCCTGCTGAGCTCTAGTAATGTGCAAAGCACAGTGCGAGGTATTGGTGATAAAAGGTGAAGAAGGACCATCCCTCTGCCATCAAGGTTCTCATGATCTCTCACAGCTTTGCTAGAAACTAACTACAAACTGAATATGTTAAGAGCTCTTTGAGAAAATACAAGGGCATTTTTCAAATAAAAGGTCACCAATGGAAGTAATATAGTTAAGATTTTTCATTAAGACTTTTGTGAAATCCTGCATTTAAAACTACTTTTATGTAGTTTTAACCATGTAACTCTTATCAGGGAGAATTTTAAGTGGAATTACGTGTTTAGTGCTTCTAGAAAACTATAACAAGCCTCAGTGAAGCCTTTAACATAATCCATGATCAAATGTGCCAATAGTGGTAGAATAGGGTAGTATTTGGGTAGGCAGGTGAGCCTTCCTCATAGAAATAGAATAAAATGACTATTTCTAGTAGTAAAGACAAAGGTTGAAAACAGTTCTGAACAAAACTTATAAAATCATTGAATTTTAATAGGGTCTACCAGTCACAATTCATTGTGACCCTTTTCCCATAATTCTTGCTATAGGGGATGGGGCAAAACGGCCATACTTTATGTTATGTGACCTCAGATATCCTCCCCCACCACCATCCTTGATCACAAGTGACCAATCAAGGGTAGGAATCTAACCTGAGAGTAACCAATATATGTCTCCTGCATAAACTAATGACTCAAATTAATCAAATTATTTCTCTTGAGATTTTGAGTCAGGGAATCTACAATTGTTAGTTGGTAGTGGAAGAAAGGGGGAATAATATACTAATAAGAATGTTCTGATGACAAAAAACATTTCCAGCTTTAGTGTCCATGAATTCTTAAGCTATTTAAAACTTTTGGTTTGTATGTCCTCAAGAATTTCTATATCTAATCATTTAATAATATCTTTGGCTACCATTGTTTAAGGGGTCTGTGTTTTAGCAATTAAACAAGCCTGACTAAAATTCAAGAAAAGCATATACATGTTAACTAAAACTTAACATATTTAATATTAAAATTGTGGTAAAATGATTGGGAGTGAATTGAAGAGTAAGAGAAAGAAATGATAAAAAAAAAAAAATACAACTTTGCCCATTGAATAGAACAGTACTGAATAAGATAAACAAAGTTCCTACTTTACCCTAAGAGGTGCAGTATAGCATAGTAATTAAGATTACGGGCCTAGAGTAAAGATTACTGTAGTCAAAATTCTAATATTTATTAGTTATGAACAAGTTACTTAACCTTTCTGTGGCTCTATTACCTCACCTGCAAGATGGAGAAAAAAAAAATTTTATATGGCCAATTTTAAAAAAGCTTTTTAGGGCCAGCCCTGATGTCCTAGTGGTTAAAGTTTGGTGCACTCCATGTCAGCAGCCCGGGTTCGGTTCCGGGGCAGGGAACCACACCACGAGTCTGTCAGTAGCCATGCTGCAGCAGCAGCTCACACAGAACAACCAGAAGGACATACAACTAGAATATACAACTATGTACTGGGGCTTTGGGTAGGAAAAAAAAAGAGACAGAGAGAGAGGAAGATTGGCAACAGATGTTAGCTCAGGGCTAATCTTTCCTAGCAAAAAAAAAAAAAATTGTATATGGCTGTTCTGAGGATTAAACAAGTAAATAGGTAAGTTCTTACTATAGTGCCTGGCATTCAAAAAAAGTCTTAACATCCAAAAAATATTATTTATTATTATTAGAAGCTGAAAATTCAAATAAATATGTTCACAGATACCTAAGTTCTAAACATCACAAAGGGAAAATAAAATGTAATATTAAAATATGTTTTTTAAGGAAAATGTACCTTCTGATATAATCAGATTCCAAAAGTTTCACCCAATATGGATATTCTCATTATCTTATGAGGAGTCTAGACATGCCAAATTAATTTCAGAACAAGTAAAATGTTAAGGAACTCTACATCAAAGTGTTTTTAACGTATTGATCACGTATATTAAATGAAAAGTGTCAGTAATAAACCAGAGAGAAATGCCAAACTTCTACCACACTATCACATTTTGTTGTTGTAGTTTAATTTATATGTAATTTGCTCTGGTAACAGATTCAGAAGGAAAATAAATAAAAGATTTCTTTTCCTTTGTGTAAACTGTGACTATCTTTATTTTATCACTTACCATTTTGTGTGAGACTCATCTGTGGATATCTTCCATTTCTTAACTAGATTACAAGGTTCTTATGGAGTAAGACCATATCTTATATTTCTAATTTTTCCCCTCAACTTATTATTTTAAAGATTTTCAAACTTTAAAGTGAAAGAGTACCTTTCATCTAGATTTACCAATTGTTAAAAGTTGCCCTTAGAGAGAAGGAAGGATGAGGTAGAGAGTAGGGAGAAAGAGAGAGAAAGAAAGAGGGAGAAGAAAGAGTGGGTGAGGGAGAGAGAGACAGAGACAGAGAGAATGCATGTGTGTGTTTATTACATACATACAGACATACACTATTTTTTTTTTCCTGCTAAACCATTTGAAACAAATTACAGACATCATATTTCACTTCTGCACACATCTTTTAAGAAATGGGACATTCTCTTAGTTAACCTGTTATAGACTGAATTGTGCCCCCCAAAATTCAAATGTCGAAGCCCTAATGCCCAGTCCCAGAATGTGACTGTCTTTGGAGACAGGGTTTTTAAAGAGGTAATTAAGCAAAAAGGAGGCCGTTAGAGTGGGCCCTAATCAAATCTGACCAGCGTTCTTATAAGAAGGGAAAATTTGGATATTATTATATATGTAATAAAATATATAACAAATATATATTATATACACATATATACATACGTACATATATGAATATAATCAAATTTATAGAATATATACTGTATATTATATATATAATGTATACATAAAAATTTACATATATATAAATTGTCTCAAGAACTGAAGAAAAGCAGTACTAGGAAAAAGTCTGCACAAATAGGAAAGAGGCCAACATACGAGTATTACCACATTGCCCAGTGGCATAGAAAGGACACAACAATGAGCCAGCCCCTTTTATTCAATCTATGTCTTCATGCACAGATACCTTCAGCAGCCGGTCAATGGAAGTTCCTTCAATAAACAGCAAGGTAGTATCATCAGAAGATTGCTTATTGTTCTGCACTCCCATGGTTCCATTGCTGCCAATTATACATAATATGTACAGAAATAAGAAGGGACTTATTGGTAGCTATTGAAGGGATCTAGAGAAGTCAGTATTTGTGGAAAATAGGTACCCACAATTATACCACTGATGGTAAATATTGGCTTGTGATGGCAGAAATGCAGATTCATTAACCTGAGTTTCAGAGTAACAGAACGTGGAATAGAGTCTAAATAACTAGACTATTACTTTCAAACTTTTGGTTCTTATAAATAAAGTAGACTGAAGTCTATTCATTCAAAAATATTATTTAGCCCTTATTTGGTGTCATGCATTATTCTGATACCCAGGACATACAGAGAATAGGATGATGTTCACTACTTATGATTTGTGGTCATTCTGGTGCTCCCTTTCTTCTCATCCCTCAATCAGCCTATCAGACACCAAAAACAAAGCGAGGAAGGGACAACTTGGCCATTCTACCAAGATTTTTTATAAGGAGGGAAAATCTCTCCATTCAGGTTAGAGTGGATGTATCTCATCTATGTAATGCTGAATTTCGAAATCTTGGTGTAAAATTTATAAACATGTTAATCCAGCTTGAAGTATATTCAGCTGCCTGATATTCATTCAACCACCAGATATTTGTATAGTACATACTAGCAGATAGCAATGTACAACGAACCAGAACTAGACAGAAAGAAAAACACAGTTTCTGCCACCAAGGAGCACCACCAGAGCATCTCTACCACCAGAGAGTAGTAGGAAATCAGTCATGTAAACAATTAGCACTCAAAAGGAACAAGGCTCTAAAAAGAAGGCAATGCCTACGTCTGCCAGAAGGAATCAAGGAAAACTTGACAGTGTGAGGCTTGAGCGGAGACCTGAAGGGGGAGTTGGAGGCAGCCGGCTGATTTAGCAGGAGCCAGAGGTGTGTGGAAAGCCCAGACAATGACGGAGCGTGTGGGATTTCAGACATCAATTCTGTTCACAGAGCTACTCTCATGGATGAAATACTGAAGATGTTCTCACATATGCCTTATTTTTAACCCTTGCAACAAGTTTTTGGTCTTAGACATTGTAACGCTTAAGGAAACTGAAGTCCAAAGAGATTAAATAATTTGTCCAAATTTACATAAAATAGAAGAGAAGTAGGCTTAAACCCTAGTTTTCTGGTCTAAGTCCAGTTACCTCTCTAGTCCAACAAATTGCCTTCCTGTGGATGAGCAGGGCAAGAAGACATTTTCTTATCACATGCTTAATCTACATAGAGGGGAATTTGGCCTTGGGTAGAGTGTTAGAATTGTATCAGGTATGTACAAATAGAAATCCTCACATAATCCAGTAGAAAGGATTGAAGGGGCTCTTCTTATTTCCACAAAGAAGTTTTTTGAACTCTTCCAAATCCCAAAGGGTAAAATAAAATTTTAAGAAAAATTTTTAAAAAGCTCTACTTGAGGGGCCGGCCTGGTGGCGCAGCGGTTAAGTGCATGCGCTCCGCTTCGGCAGCCCAGGGTTCACGGGTTCCGATCCTGGGCGCGCAGTGACACACAGCTTGTCAAGTCATGCTGTGGTGGCGTCCCATATAAAGTGGAGGAAGATGAGCATGGATGTTAGCCCAGGGCCAATCTTCCCCAGCAAAAAAAGGAGGATTGGCATCAGATGTTAGAGCAGGGCTGATCTTCCTCACAAAAAAAAAAAAAAAAAAGTTCTGCTTGAAAATGAGAGTTCAAGACCTGGAGCTTACTAGAAAAACACACCTGAAATGTAGCTGTTAAAAACCTTTCATCTATCAGTGGCCACAGGCAGCTTTTTATTATGTGGGGTGAGAAGGACTCCCTTTCCTTTAGGAGGTCACAAGTCATATGATGACTAATGTCATTTTGCCTTTGTCAGTTGGCAGCATTTATCGAGTGCCTGCTCTCTGAAGGGCACTAGGATAGGCGCTGCCGGGAACTGCAAGGTAATAGAAGACATGGTCTCTGTCCTTGTTTCAGGGACTGTCAGAAAGAGAAAACAGCACTAGGGTGCTCCAAATGGGAAAATAAACTTATTGGTCCTTTAAAATCAATGTCAAAGTGGCTAGGGACATCGTGTTTTGCCTTTGCGACTTATACCAGAAGACAACACCCAAGGGCAATAGCCAGCTTGATGCATAGCCCTTTGAGACAACATAAAAGGGATTTGTCTAGACCTTAAAAAAAATAAAAACAAACAACAAGTCATACATGTTATATCTTTATCAGTCTTATAAAGCTTTTTCATGACTTTTATAGACTGTCTCAGAGAAAATGGAGTAACATAAAAGACTTCTAACACTTTAAGTGACTACCTGGCAATATTCTCTCAACATCTGGATATTCTTAGAATGTTATGCAGTCATGTATAGTCTAAAATCCATTATAGTTTGAATGGAAGGCTAATAGCAGCAACGATATTCACAGCAACCCTTCAGGCACAGTGGGCTCTTATTTCTGGAGGCTAAATGCTTAGTATTATTTTCTGTGATTTGAATCCCTCTGAATGCCTTTCTCAGTGTGTGAGTCTCCCTCATTTCACTACCAAATGCCATTCCTTTTCTACCTGGCTAAATTTAGTGTAACTGCTAGAACCAATTCTAAATATCTCACTCCCAATACTTAGCAAATATATTCTTTTGTAATCTAGTTCACTATCTGAGTGTAATTAAACACTTAACAATGAAAAGCTAATATGCTATTTTGCATAGCGTTTGAAGAAAAGTGAAATAAAGCTGTTCATATAAACCATTCCAAATCCAGAAAATGAAAGTATGACATTATTTGACAGGAAATATATAGAGTTCCCTTCCTCTAAGTATTATAATAGTCTTATATTCTGAGTTGTGTGCAGGATTAATGTCGTTTCAATGTAGTCTAGTATGTGTATCTTATTTTGGGTTTCCCCAGAAGCAAACCTTGACACAGGATTGGAGTATAAGTTAGGAGTTAAAAGAAAAGACCAGTAGGAGAGTGGAAAAGTGAAACAAGGAGAGGATGGCAAGTGAGAAAGGCAGCTGGGATATTTATATCTCAGCACCTCTTATTCATCACGGTTGAGGAGAGCTCTTAGGGTTAATTCCCTGCCTTGTCTGGCCTACCACAGGGCAGCAAGAAGTCACAGCTGAGAAAGAAAGCCCTCAGGCAAAGGAGTGCAGATGCTGCCACTGTTCACTGAAGTGATAATAGCAAGGGGACATGTGTGGGACCCCTATAGTGTCTGTAATAATAAGATAATGAAAAGAAGTCTGATTCTTGTAATCAGGATATCCTAAGGAATAATTCAGGTCAAGGATACAAATTAAGTGCCAAGTCACATCAACTGGCAGTCCCCTTCACAGTGCTAGAGTTCTATGTTAAGAAGGCTCCTGAGCCCTTATACCAGGTCAGCAGGACATACTTGATTAGAAATTTTGGCCATGAGCCCAGCAGAAGTTAGTGGTGATTCATTTACTATATATGTTCTATTCCTTGTTTGGAAAATCTCCCAAATCCTTATGTGGTTAGCTTATTGAGAAGAATAATCCATCAGCTTAGTGGTGATAGAAAAATAGTGAAAAAAAAAGCAAGATTTCTACGTCTAGCTAACACAGCTATAAATACTAGCTAAAAGACAAAATTGTGAACAAATTAAGAAATTCTTACCCTATCCTGTATTGAGAAACTTAGTCCATAAACAAATTAAAAGTTTTGTGAAGGTATAAATTTGAATTAATTATAAAACCTACAGGCAGTGAACTTTTCCTTGCTTTAAGTTGCATTATTTACTACTACCAACTAGTTAGAATTGTGACAAATACTAGATTTTTTAAATCTCTACTATAGAAATGTCAAAAGTCTTTATCCAATCGTTTCAATATTCTATATTTCTTTTGTGTGAATTTTATAGATTTGATAAATCCTGTCACAAAAGTCGATTCAAATCCAGCTTCTGTTCTATGCCAAGTTAGAACTCATTAAAGGCAAAGTGATCTGTATCTCCATGAGAGACAATTTAATCCACTCTAGCGAAGACCATACTTCATTAAAAAATTAAATGAAATGTTTTGAAGCTGCCTCCCAGTCACTTTTTTAAAAAGTTGACTCAGTTTCAATGTGTACCTTGGGTTGGGAGGAACCTAGACTAATTTATTCATTCCATCATAATACATATTAGACATGTGATCCATCTGACTTGCACTGATAAACAAAGAGATTTGACTGCAAATATTGAAGATACAAAGTAAGAAGAAACGATAGAAGACTGTATATCTAGTCCCTTCTATTGTATTTCTATTTTCTGATAATGTTAATTTTTAGGTGGAAAAAAACTAAGGTAAGTCAATTATGATTGGAGGATAGTAGAAAAGCTAGAGTTGCTGGAATAGTGAGGTTTGGTCAATAATCATTTTCTTCTCAAATCAAGAATCTCAATTTGTTTGTGTCTCCTACACAAGTAAGGTGGAACGGAAGAGTATGAAATAAGCTCAGATAAACACAGAGAAGGAGAAGGATTAGAGCCAGATGATGTAAAACGCTGTAGGCTATTTGAAGAACTTTGGCTTTTATTCTGAAAAAAATGGAAAGCCATTGGAAGGTTTTGAGCAAAGAAGTGACACTTAAACATAAGTGATTTACTTATGTTTAAAAATGATCACTCTAACTATTGTGATGAGAATAATAGCATAAGGGTAGGGTTTAGGAGATGTTGGGAATCAGGACAGGCCGCCTCAAGATGTTCCACAACGGTATATTTACTATTTTGAGTTCAAGTTACTTAAAAAGCAAAAAGGCTTTCTGATCCTCCTGTCTCTGTTCCCCCTGACAGCAGGAAATAAATCTCCCACATGAAAGGTGCTCTCCTGGCATCCTTATCACTAGCGCAAGGGGATTCAAGGCCGAGAAGCCTGCATAAACAAACCTTGCTAATTATGTACCCCAAACCTAAGTTTCTTTGTCATGTCAATTCTTCACAAATTTATTGTTTCCTGTGTAAAAGATATATATACTACCTGCTTTGTTCACTCTCCGAGCATCATCTCTTTATGGTCTCCAATACGTATGTTATTAAACTGGGTTTTTCTCCTGTTAATCTGGTCTTGTGCCAGTTTTACTGTTAGTCCAGCCACAAGAACACAGGACGGGAAGAAAGAACACAGGAAGGGAAGAAAGGGGATTTCCCTCACCCTGGCAATTTTAAGGAGCCAGCCAGGAGACACACCAGCTGGAAAACTGCTTTCTCCTTGAGGCTACTATAGCTCAGAGATCCCGGGACATCTGACACAGAAGCGGGCAAGAAGGTAAGCTTTCTTAGCACGTCAGGCTCCCAGATCTCTGTCTGCAGAGTTCAACGGGAACACAAGTGGGGAGAGTTTCTTTTTCTCTTTCTAAATTTAGATTGGCAGGAGAAATTATTTGTGAAACTAGTTTCTTGGACTTCAGCAACTTTGGCATTTGGTAAACGAGTACTCTTGGTTTTGTTGCTCCTTTCCTCCCAGATAAGGTCTTTGTTTTCCTCCGTCTCTGTTGTGTCGTTGGTGATCAGGAGGAAGAACCACAGGGCAGGACAGCAGGTTCAGGCCCTTGATAAGCCTGCTGTTCGAGCCAGCCTCACAGACTGAGGAGTTTTATGGTTCTCACCAGACTCGCGTCTATTTAGACAAACTTTGCCGTGGGTCCCTTCCGCAAAAACTGTATGAGATTTTTCCTTCGGTCATGTTCTATGTCCTGAGAGCTTGGCTTTGTGACCAGTGAAAATGTCTTCTCTGGTCTCCGCCCTCTGGAAGGTGCATTTACTGGGGTGCACCTGGCGGCCAGTCGAAAGACCGGCGTTCCGAGACATGCTGTCACAACAGCACTCTCTTTGTCCAGCCGTGCCAACTCTCAGGGGAGTTTGTCATAAAGGGTCCAGTCCATAAGGGCTCTTGTCATCTCAACCTTCGTTTCTTGTTACTGCTGGAAAAATCCCATTCCAGTAGTGCCTGCCTGGTGTCACAGATTAGCAGGTCTGTGACTGGAGGCGTCCCATGCTCCCGTGGGAGACCAGAGACACCGTTTTCACTACACCATCCTTACTGCCTGTGCAACGAAGGTCTTTCCTTTCTAGACGATTTTTGGGAGTGAACTTCTGGATCTTCTGAGGGCTGCATCCTCTGCACTCTCTTTTGGGGATGTCTCTCACATCCATTTGTTAAGGCACAAAAAGGCTTATTGGTTTAAGTCACTCTCAAGATCCCACTCATCAATGGCCAGATGATGGATCCTTTAAATTGGAAAAACTTCTAAACTGAATAAAAATTTTTTAGAGAGCTCTCATATTGGTATAATGGCTAGCTGTTAAAACTCCCTCAGTAAGATTAAAAAACAGAAATTAAAACAAAAATCAAGTCCACTCTGACCCCTTCTTATTTGCCTTCAGACATTCACAGATATTATTAAAAACAAAAAACAAAAAACAGGACATTGGAAGTACAATTGTCCAGCACTTAAGAAGGAAAAGGAAAAAACAATATAACAGCTAGACTTAGGGGCTCCCTCACAAGAGAGAACAAAAATTTAGACTTAACACAAAAATCCAATGTAAAACCCCTTTTTTAAAATCTGGCTCCATCTCCCTGTTTTAGCTTCCTTTTCTACAAGATTTAAAGAGAACACTCCAGCCTAATCTCTAAGAGTATACAAGTTACTCATGTAAATGCTAAAAGCCAGAAAATGAATTCAATAGTAGCACCTAGGACAGGCAATAAAGCTTGCTTTGCTGGGTTCTCTAATCAGGCTCTACCAACTTCAGGTCCTTCTATGCAATATCCTTTGCAGATTTATTCTAGAACCCCCTCCCAAAAAATTAATTTCCCCTGGACAACAGCTCTTTTACCTCCGCTCAATGGCCATTTTGTAACGCTCAGTCAAAAGAAAACAAAAATTCATATTGTCCCTTCCCTTCCAAATCCAGACCCACCGGTTATTGACCCTTTCTCTCCCAGGGAGAGATATTACCCTTCCTACTTCTCTTGCATTGTCTCCTAAGGGCTTGGCTTAACTTTCTGCCTGCCTGGGACATGCATGCAGGCTGTCAGTTCTTTCTTTTGTCTATCTTTGGGAATGACTCTGGATCTTGGGAAGATAATCTTTGAGGACACCTCTTGAGTCCACAGAGTTGTTTAATACTGCCAGAAATATTTACTGTTTGTCTCAGCTGAAAACTGACAAGACATTTAGAAGGGCTTTTTTAGTAGCTTTGTGGTCAAAAATTGGGCAAATTAAAAACTGATATTCAGACTCTGATAGGAATTTTTTTATAGGCCTTCTTCTCTAAGTTAAAGCTGATAAATAATTGGCAAGCAATAGGATACATTGGAGCATATGAGGAAGCCATTTGGTGTAAAACTAATTCAGCCTGACCTTGTTTTTCCAAAAAGGGGCCTGTGGTCTTGGAACACTCATTGTATATCTGCTTTAGGCAATTAACATGTCCCAAAGAGAAGAATAAATGCCCTTAGGATAAGGATGCAACTTCCCCCACATTGGCATTTCCTTAAGGATAAGCATTTCTCCCTAGGCTAGGATTTGATTGCTGCGCTCATCTTGTGACCACCCAACTTGAGACAACAGACCTGCCACCAGCCATGCCCATCGAGACAGCAGACCTGCTACCTGCTGTGTCCATCAATAGCTATTCTGGCAGGGCAATCTGGCAGGGCGATCTTGTGGCTACTGTAAAAGGGACATTTCAATCATTTGTGATACATACTCTTTGACCTTATATAACCACTCTGTACACCCCACTTCTTTGGTGCTCTTCCTTCCTTAGGGAAGGAAGGCCCCGGGCTATGGTCCTCAAAAGTTGGCTCATAACAAACTCACTCCAATTTTGATTTATAGATTGATTATGGATTATTTATGCCAACAAAGTAAAACTATGCACCCAGAGAAAAGAAAATTAGAAATAATGTAATTGGATGGGTAAATCAACCTGTGCTGCCATTTAAATTACAACTCAATTTCTAAGAAATTAAGAGCAACTGTCCTTATCTTACAAATCTTTGCAAAACTAAAAATGCAGCTCTAGGGGCCGGCCCCCTGGCTGAGCGGTTAAGTGCACACGCTCTGCTGCTGGCGGCCCGGGTTCGGATCCCAGGCGTGCACCAACACACCGCTTCTCCAGCCATGCTGAGGCCGCATCCCACATACAGCAACTAGAAGGCTGTGCAACTTTGACATACAACTATCTACTGGGGCTTTTGGGGAAAAAAATAAATAAATAAAAAATAAGAATGCAGCTCTAAAGACAGTTCCTATTCCACCCATTCCCTTTCACCAATCCCAAAACATCTGCTATTTATCTCAAAAGGCTTATATAAACTTCTCTGAGAACTCTTATTTAGACCATTCCCAATTTCTAAGACAGAAGGAAAATTTTAAATCACAATTGCCCTAAAACTCTTATTAAAAAAACCTTGCATTTTTTTCTCTCTGTCCCTTGAAGTTATAAATTTTACCATGTCTTTTAAATGTAAACACCCCAAAAGATAACAACCCATAATTGCCTGAGACTAAACCCGGCTAACTCAATCAATAAAGCCTAAGGAAAAAAAAAAATGTTTTGTTTTAAATACAGGCTGCTAGAGTGATTGTTTTGCCCCAAATCTAATTCACAGCTTCCTTGTCTAAAGAGAATATACCTTGAAAGTCTTCCCCAAAATATAAGCAACAACAACAAAAACTTTTAAGTACGTAACCTTAACTTATTCCATCTTTTAGTGACACAATTATTTATAAATTAGTGAGTTTTGTATTGTACCTGATTCATGGCTGAAATTTTTAAAATAAAAGCTATAATATCTCTGTTCTTGTCTGTCTATATATATGTATGTATGTTATAGATATGATATTTTTCTACCTCCGGATGATATTAGCAAAATTCATTTCTATAGAGCTCTATTTAATTAACTTAAAGTAAGTGTTTATATAAATTATTTTTAAATATAATAAAAGCCGACCCAAATGTTTTTCAAGTTAACATGATATAAAATAATCTTTGGTAAATAAAAACTTACTTAAGTTTGTTGGTTTAATTAAAGTAAACATACCTTCAGAGTTATCAACATTAGATATAATGCAAACATGCAACATTTATTCCACCTGGGTTATTAATCAAATAAACTCATGTTATCTCTGTTATAAAATTGGTTACCAAAAAAATAGTAATGATAACTTAAAACGGTGGCTAACTGCTTTAATGTCTTATAAAATTTTCATGAATAATCTGAGTATGATTGTTAAAAACAAATAAATTATATAGATGTTAATGAAATAAAGATTTTTTTTAGGTACAATCATTATGTTTAATGGTATATGTACTTAAAAATAACTTCCCCAAGTCTTTTTTTTTTAATTAATTAATTAATTAATTAATTTTTTTGTGAGGAAGATCAGCCCTGAGCTAACATCCATGCTAATGCTTCTCTTTCTGTTGGGGAAGATCGGCTCTGAGCTAACATCTATTGCCAATCCTCGTTCTTTTTTTTTCCCCAATGCCCCAGTAGATAGTTGTATGTCATATTTGCACATCCTTCGAGTTGCTGTGTGTGGGACGCGGCCTCAGCATGGCCAGAGAAGCGGTGCATCTGTGCGCGCCCGGGATCCAAACCCCGGGCCGCCAGTAGCGGAGCGTGCACACTTAACCGCTAAGCCAGGGGGCCGGTCCCTGAAGTCTTTTTGATGGCTTAAACCTTTCAAGTTTTACTAGGTAAGGTTAAACAAAAAAAAGTTCATTAAATGTCTATATCATCTTCAGATAAGATAAAATAATAAAATATTAATTACTGTACAGGAGTTTATCTACTTTTGTCTCCTTATTACAGAAAAACTAAAAGATAACTTTGGGTTTATTAATAAACATGTTTTGTGTTTTGTTAAAAGATTACACTATGAAAAAATATATGCTTCTAAAAATTATAAAACATGTTCATAAATTTGCCAATCTGAAGAATATGGATAAAACATACAGTTCACAATTGCTTCCTTCTTAGTTTTCACTAGAAATTAGGGTTTCTGAGGGTTAAAATTCTAATTTATACATGTAATTAACCCTACTAAAATTAATAAGAGAAAAATCTCTGTCCACAAAAAAAATAAGATCTATGTTTTTCATGAAAGGTATAAAGAATGGAAATACATTTTGTTAAAAAAATAATAATAATTCTGTCTCAAAATAAAACTGGTTATTTCTGAATTAAAAACAAGAGAAAGTGAGTGAGAGAAGAGAATCTTACCTTGCATGATCAAGTTAGCAAAAACTAAGTTATTTTAAAAATTTTAAAAATAAGCTTTAATATCAATAGTCTATTTAAAACTGGAACTTAATTTTCTTTCATCTCTTAAAAGAACAAAATTTTCTTAGAATATCGATCTGCTTCTGATAAGAGATTATGAAATATTTTGCCTTACTTTTTTGTGTTTTATCAGAACTACTTCCTGTGCCTTATGTAAAAAGCTGTCTTTTCTATTAAAAGAGCTTAGGTTTTGTGGCTATGTAACCTTATTTGTCTTTAAAATCTTTTTGTCACTTTGGTTAAATAGATAATTATTGTTTCATAAGGATCTGTGATCATATTTAGGCAAGTGTTTTAAAACCATTTTGATATTTTTGATAAACTTCCCAAAATCAAATCCTAAATGATGTCTTTTTGACCTCTAGCTAACTTTGGGATGTTTCAGGGGACCCCTGAAACATCTCAAAGGATTTGTTCTCTCTCCTTATAAAAGGACAGGGATATTAAACTATATTATAGAAAGAGGGATATTAAACTAATTAGACTTATTTGATATGTTACATTACATGGAAAACATTATCAAATAATAAATAATATTAAGTCTTCTTTGTGTTGTACCTATATAATTATACGTTAAAAGAGTTCCAGAAATTATGTGAAATTTCTGGAAGTCTAATATGTCCTGGTATAAAATGTTGTCTGTCATCAAAACTGAGGCTCACACTAAATATCAGGAAAACGTTTTAGCTGACTATCGTGCAAAGGCAACAATAACAGAATCTATAAAGGTTATGACACATGTGGATGAAGTCTATTCTGCTTCTGTCAAAGCAAAAAATTGACCCCTCATTGCCAGACTTTTGTCATCCTGATGTCCTTGTAAAACAGCAACAGTCTGCTCCCGAATCAGAGAAATTAAGATGGGTAAACAATGGCTGTAGATTAAACAAACAGTCAGGGCTATGGGAAACCCAAGATGGCTGTTTGGTTCTTCCCAGCTCCCTGGCAAACTCCATTTTTCAGTTTTCACATTCCTTCACCCAACAGGAAAAACTATTTCCGTCCCCAGAGGCCTCACAACTCCTCCCTCTGGGTCCTTTGAGCACTTCCAATTGGACTTCATTCAATTGCCACCTAGTATGGGTTGTCAATATGTTCTTGTTATTATATGTATGTTTTCTGGATGGGTTAAAGCCTTCCTTTGACACAAGGCTGATGCCCTCACAGTGGCAATTAAAACTGTTAGAAAATGTGTTTCCTAATTGGGGTATATTTTCCACAATCTTCAGTGATTGAGGCACCCACTTCACTAGGCAAATCATACAAGCTATAACAAAAATCTTCTTGGAATTATCACTGTTCCTCTCAACATCAGTCATCAGACAAAGTTGAGAGAACTAATAGAAAAATTGGACTCAAGCAAAACAACAATTAATTATATGTTACTGAATGAACTGATGAGGATGATTATAATTTTTATGACCTTTTGTCTAAAATATTACTGTTTTTTTAATCTTTCATTTTTCCAGATTCAAGGAAACATTTTTTTCCTTTTCTCTTAAGCTATCTATGACTTACAGCAATTTGGTGAACTATACGTTTGTAAACAGAATTAAAATATTTATATTTTTCTCTCTATCTGATCCCTCCAGAATTTAGAAACTCTTAGTAAGTGAATATTATTTCTGGCAGTATATTTATTTGCATAAGTTCAATAAGAATCTGTTCTCCTTATAACAGGACACAATTGAAAATATTGTTTATATTACCAAAGCTTTGACTGGAATGTCATATTTGAGAGACACAGGCATAAACTCAGATATGACCAGACAGCTTTTGAGGAACAAAAATCAGACTTTATGGAATAAAGCCACTTGGAAATATTGGCCTGGTACCTTGTTTACAGGGTTCCCAGCAACCATATTGGGTAAGTAAGGACTGTCACTTATCTGGCAGGTACAAAGAACCTGAATATTTTGGGGAAGCTAAAAAGAAGAGAAGAATTCACTCAAATCTGTAGGTATTACAGGCTTTGTCTGATAAGTCCTTGGCTTTCCTGGCCTTGAGAGGCCTTTAAAGTTCAATCTGAGATTCCTTATAAAAAGTTCCAGCAAAGCAGGTTTCAGAGCCTGTATGATCAGTTGCCATTCTTGCTATACTTATGTAAATAATTAGGCCAAATTTATTGAAACTAGACTTATTTTACAAGCCAGTTAGTCTTAATTTGGCTATCTTTGGTAAAAATAAGGCTTATTTTAGAGAGAAAAATTATGTTTCAGTAAAAACTATAATACACCCTTGTAAATATTAATTCTAGTGCTTTTAATTTTCTTTAAAGTTTGTTATTTACCTAAAACCTGGACTAGATCTTAAATTCTTCTAATTTCCTCAAATATTTGGCTACAAATCTCCAAAATAATATTTTCAATTTTTCCATCATTTTCATTTGGAATCATTAAAAACTGCACCTGCCCTTTTCCCAAAGCCCCGCAAACTGAGGCTGGACAACTTGATATAAACTTAAGAGAGATTCACGTCTGTTGCTGTGGAAGCCACTCAGAAAGATACCTGAACACCCGATGACATCATCAGAGACATTTCAAGCTGCAAAAGACACTTCGACTCTGACATCTAAGATCTTTTTGTCTGGCTTTCTCCTGGGCTCAGAAGCTGGTTTATAATTTGTTCTAACCATTAACCATTGTTTTTCTTTGTTTCCATAGAAATGCCTCTTATTAAATACCTGATTGCTTGTACTGTAAACCTAACTTTGGGGACCCACCTGCACCACTTCCTCCTGAAATAAGACACAACTGTTTAACTGAACTGACCTATTTTCAAGACTAAAAGATTAATTCAATGAAATAATGGAACAATCTACCAGGTAAACTTTTTTTTGTTTTTTGTTTTTTGTGAGGAAGACCAGCCCTGAGCTAACATCCAATACCAATCCTCCTCTTTTTTGCTGAGGAAGACTGGCCCTGGGCTAACATCCATGCCCATCTTCCTTCACTTTATATGGGATGCTGCCACAGCATGGCTTGACAAGCGGTGCACAGGTGCACACCTGGGATCCGAACCGGCGAACCCTGGGCTGCCGAAGCAGAGCGCACGCACTTAACTGTTTGCACCACTGGGCTGGCCCCCTACCAGGGAAACTCTTAATGTGAAACTTCCAGGGAAGTTTCAGAGGAGGGAACTGTTGGGGCCCAGGTCAGGCCGCCTCAAGGTGTTCTACAATGGTATATTGACTATTTTGAGTTAAAGTTACTTAAAAAGAAAAAAGGGCTTTCTGACCCCCCTGTCTCTGGGAAATAAATCTCCCATGTGAAAGCTGCTCTATCTGCATCCTTATCACTAGAGCTAGAGGATTCAAGGCCGAGAAGCCTGCATAAGCAAACCTTGCTAATTATGTACCCCAAACCTAAGTTTCTTTGTCCTGACAATTCTTCACAAATTTATTGTTTCTTGTGTAAAAGATATATATACTGCCTGCTTTGTTCACTCTCCGAGCATCATTTGTTTTATGGTCTCCAATACGTATGTATTAAACTGGGTTTTTTTTCCTGTTAATCTGGTCTTGTGCCAGTTTTAATATTAGTCCAGCCACAAGAACACAAAAAGGGAAGAAAGGGGATTTTCCCCACTCCAACAGAGACTAGTTAAGAAGTTATTATAATAATGTATACAAATGTGAAGTTATTATAATAATGTAGGCAAATGTAACCAAAGAGCTATAAGTAGTGGTGGTAAGCAGTTGGATCCTTAATATTTTGAAGATATAGCTGGCATAATTTGCTGATTTATTTGATGTCAGGTACAATAGAAAGAGAAATCAAGGATTTTGACTCAAACATCATGACAAATTGAGTTCCTATATTTGAGCAGGGGAGTTCAAATTTGGACTTATTAAGATTTTTATGCCTATAAGATATCCAAAAGGAGATGTCGTCTAGATAGTGGGATATACAAGTCTGAAGTTCAAGGAAGAGGTCCAGGTAGAAGATAAAATTTGAGAGCAATTAGTAATAGATGTTATTTAAAGCCACAAGACTAGATGGGTTCAACTAAGGAAAGAGTGTAGACAGAGAAGAGTGAATGAAGGATGAGCTTAGGGTGCACCAAGGTTTGTGGTTCAGGAATATAAGGAAAGAACACACAGGAGGCTGTGAAGAATTAAGTGAAATGAATTTATCTATTCATTGTAGAGGTAGAAGCAGAATCAGGAGCAAGTGGGGTCCCTGAAGTCAGGTGAAGAAAATGTTTCAAGGAAAGAGAGTGTTCAACTGTGACAAACATTGATGAGAGTTCAAGTAAGATGTGAAATGAAAATTGATTATTGAATTTAGACATATTCAGCTGATTATTGACCTTGATATGAGTGGTTTCAGTGAAGAAGTAAGGGAGAAATCATGATTGAAGGGTTTTAAGAGAGAACTGGATGAGAGGAATTGGCATTGAGTAAGACAACTCATGTGATGAGTTTTTCTACGAAGCAAAGCATAAAAGAGTAACTGGAGTCAAGATACTTTTTTTTGGTAACACATTAGGAGAAATTATGGCGTGCTAGTAACCTATGGGAATAGCAGACAAAGTAATAAAAATAATGCTATAAAAAGAGGAAATGATGTTTTCAAGCAGCCAAGAGTAGAAAGAAACTAGTGAAGAATGAAAGAACTTGGCTTTAACAGTAGCATAGACAATGCTTTCAGAATAAGAGGAAGAAAAGCAGAATATTTTAGGTACAATAGAAGTGGTTGATGGGAGATAGTTGCAAATGGAAGTTTTCTTCTGTTGCATGTATTTTCTCACTGAAATAAGACAGAAGGTCATCAGAGAAGAATAAAAAGTGGGAGAAGGTGGAAGGCTGAAAACAGAAGAGACAGTGTAAAATAATGTCGGGTAGGAGGAGTTACAGTTTGGAAGAAAGTATAAAAAGAAATTTCGGGGTTATAATATTGACCACCGAGAGGATAGTGTTGAGGAATTTAAAATGAGAATAATGAGAACATTATTGTTTGTGTTTTGTTTGCTGTTTTTCTGTTTGTGTATTTGCTTCTTCTGTCTACAATTAACTGCCTGGGTACAAATGTAGAGCTTTGGAGAGTCAGATTTAACCAAGTTTGTTGTCTTGCCAAGAAAATAGGATAAAAGAAGATATGGATAAGAGAGTTGAGGGTATAAGTAAAATAGATAAATTTGTGACTGCAAAATCAATTTATTACTAATATTTGAAGTTTCATTGTGATGACTTTTTCAGAGAAAATCATACAGATAGCAAGAATTGAACTTAATAATACCCCTAAAGGGGGGGAAAACATGAAAAGTGGATATTGAAATGCATTATAAAGGTTTAAAATTATTTCAACATTCTGGTACTTGTGTGATGGATCGGAAGCCTTATAAGAACAAAATATGATTATTTAAACAAGTTTTAAATTGCCATTATGTTTATTATAAAATCTAAAATATTAAATGGTATTAATATGAAAAATACTCTATTTTTAGCCTTAAAATTAATTTTAAAGCAGAATTGTCTTACCTAAGGCTTATAACTATGATATTATATCTCAAAATATGTTTATGGGACAAAATGTTTTAAATCACCTAATTTTAGTATTTAGAGGGATCTTGGAGACCAACTGCATTCTCATCTGGCTTCCAGATTTTTGAGATGAAGTAGGACGAAACGAAGTTAAATGACATAATTAAAGCTACACAGGCAGACCAGAGACTAGACCTTACATATGAGTTCCTCACCTGTGTTCATAACAAAAAAATAAGTAACTAAAACCATTAAACCTTTCCAACTGACATTTTTGGGCTAAAGAGTATTCTCCCCTAAAGTGTGGAATTGCTAGATTACGCATCACATACATCTCCCTGTTGTTCTGGGCTATGCTAAGAAAGACATTCATTATAATACGGCCAGCATCTCAGCCCACATAGCTGTTGTCTAGGAATTCAAGCAAGGATTTTAAATTGGAAAGGATAGAGGCACACTTTAAGGACAAAGGTAAGTTTGGCTTCAAGCAATTCAGCAAAGTTGTAGACATCTACAAAGTAGCTCTAGTAAAGAATCACTGACAACCACTATAAGGAAAAGAAGCAGTCTTTTGAAGGAAAAGCTTTGAGCAGATTGTGAGGTATAATGTATAAGAGCTGTAATACGTTAGGATATCAGTCCTAAAAGAAAATATAATAAGTACTCACTAGAGAAACAATCTTGGTCACCAAAAAACAAGCTTTTGCTCATGATACTAACTGAAATGAACTTTACAATTAAGATATTACCATACTTGAAAATGATACATAAAATACATAAGATAGACTAAGTTCTCCTAGAAATAAATTTTTTTCTCATGAGACTTCAAGGAATTCTGCCTGTGCTGTACTTTCACTAGGGTCTTCTGTTTCTATCTTATTCTTTTCTCATCTTGATCAGATTTATTTATCAGATCAGTTCTATTTCAATTCTTAACCCAAACCACATTGTTTTCTTTATATCTTAATTGCATTATGGTACAGTTAAGCAGTGTCTTTGACAGACTTTCAAGTAGCAACAAGAGCATCTGTTCTCAATGTGAATGTGATTTGCCTGTGCCATCCAGCTGCCCTTTGATCTTATTGTTTCAGCAGGTGTTGCTGGCTAGGCAGGTGTCCCCTTGCTGGCTCCTCCTCCATCTCATGTGCTGTGTGCACTACTCACAAAAAGGTCTGCAAGTTCATGAGAACACTCTTCCCAGATGGAGGAGGACCATTTGATAAAGGAGAGATATGAGGCAATTCCACCCCGCTGCATTCTCCAGACAATTTCACTACTGTCTTCTCATTTCTTCCTGATTTATTTTCAAGTGTCAGTAACTGCTAGAAATATATTTGCTGAGTATTTTCTGTGCCATTTAGAGCTGAGGGTTGAATTTAGACTTGGACCTTGAAGAATAAACATCTCTTTCCTACTATACCTGCCCATATAAAATATGCTCAATCAAATTAGGTTCAGATGATAGTTATCAAACCTCTTATGAAAACAAAGGCATTCCAACCAGCAAACAGTTTCTGGAGAGAATACTTATACAAAACAGTGTGCTATATTTTTTTTTCTCAAAAACCCTCTTTTATTGAAAGCAAGTCCTCAGGAGCAAGATTAGCTGTATAATGAAGTAATATTTTAAATGCAGAAAATTTAGACTTTGTTTTTGATAACATACTGAAGTCAATAGGTCAAGGTTGACGTCCATTCTGCGTTAAGTGATTCTGGTATATTCTTTGTCTTGTAAAATAGGGCTGTGGAAAGAAATACACTTCTGTAGGTCTTTAGATAGTGTGGAGTAAATGACAGGTCACATGAAGTGAGAAATCCAAGTTGGCCCTTCACTGAGAACACTCCAGCAGGAAGTCTCCTTAAATATTTATTCCCGAGAGGGGCAAGCCATTCGTCTCTAGTCAATTCTTGATGATAGGTACTTTGGTACATTATTAAAATCTTGTACTTCCTAACATAGCAGCTGATACACTGTGAGTTCTCAATCAATATTGTAAGATAATTAAAAGCTGTCAGTTTTTATATAATAATACATATTTCTCAACCTTCTAATCTTATTATATGATTACAGAGTTAACCACCGAACCCTGTTCATAGATAATCTTTCAACAGAAAATGGAGAATCTGTCTACAGTGATTTATTTGTAATCAGAAGACTGTGCTTTCATGATAATTTTAAAGTAAACATTGTCCATGCACTGACAAAATAATTTTCAAATGCTGAAATTTTGAATGTTTTTCTAACACTTATGTTTTTTACCAATTATCAAAGCCTTTATTAAGCAAATGTCTGTCAATTGATGTTGTTTCAAAAAGGAGAAGAAGAGGAGGAAGAGGAAGAACAAGGAGGAGGAAAAAGAAAAGGAAAAAAGAACCAATTAAATTTAACTGAATTGGCAAGTGGCGTACGGTTTTCTTTAGAAACGTTATGTAGCAATGTTCCATTCCTCTTGCCCGCCTTCTACAAACTTAAATTTAAAATGGTGGAAACAATTTGCCTTTTTATAATAAAATTTCAAAATTATTAAAAAATGGAAGAATTTATTTTTTTTCTCCATTACATGATAGGCTAAATTCCCAAATAATATTTTTTTCCTGAGAAATATTAAAGATAAAATAGATATTTTTAATGTTTCCTCATTATAAACAGGTTGGTTCATACAAGAACAAATTATTGCAGCTCTGATTTTTTTAAATTTATGAAATGAAAAAAAATCTATTATATCAGAGATATTGTGATGGTTAATTAACAAATTAAATAGCCTAGAACTACGGTTGTGAAATAATAAATTCACAGTGAATGACAGTTGTCATCTGCTAAATATTTCAAGTTGAAAATCCATAAGAAATAATGATGATAATTTATTACATGGCCTTGAGCAGACAATACAACTTTTTGAGCCTTCCTTGAAATGGTCATAATAAAAATGTGCTTCACACCTCATATGATTCTTGTGAAGATCAAGTGAGATAAACATGAAAGCCTTTTGAGAATTATAAATCCATATTAAAATGTAGCAGGAGATCAGAAACTAAAATGTCTCTACTTCTTAGATTTCTAATTCATACTGTTTAACATCTTTAAAACTGTAAAAATATTTTGCTATGACAGGAAAATAAAATATCACACATGGATTCAAACAAGGAAAATGATTATTTATTATTATTTGAATATCTGTAGAGTATTCAACTATACCCTACATTCATCCTTGTAAATGCTAAAGCGCTTCTTTGAAATCAGCTAATGTGAATTTCTACTTAGATAATTATTGTACAGTGTCAAGTGGTACTATTTTATTTTTATTTCAGGCATTATTAAAAATAACATATGGTAACAGAAACATTAAATATATTCTAGGGTACTTATAGAACTATTGTTCACCTATAAACTTATCCACAGACTTGTCAACTATTTTTCTTCAGGCAATTAACTCCAACTCTGTAATGAAATGGCATCTTGGCTAACATGAGGACCTCAGACCTCAGTGCTCCATGGTAATTAAGGGGAAAAGAAATCTAACATGTTTAATATGATATTCCCTTCACCTATGAATTTAATAAGGCTCCTAATTGATATTTTCAATAGTCATAAAAATATGTCTCATTAAGAGCTTATTTAGTTGCTCAGTTCCTTAATGTTCAAAGGCCATTTAAAAAATTAAATCATTTGATTTCAGGTAAAAAAAAAATAAATGCAGGGGACACTGAAAATAGTAATCTCTCCAAATACACCACAATTGTAAAAAATATTCATATTCTAAGATGTGCTTTAAAAAATTTAGTGCCAAAGGACTTGCCTAAGTACAACACTTAACACAGTGTCTTACTCATAATCGGCTCTCAGTAAATATTTGTAATTTATTCTTTGATTGAAAAAGCTCTTAATATATTCTTGTTTTCCTTACAGAAGAAGCTCTTTAAAATGCAGGTAAAGCATGAGTATATCAAACAATTTACACCAGCACATTAATTTCTTTCTAGTGAAATATTCTTTAATCTTTTTGTTAAAAAGTGATAAATAGCATTTTAATTGCACTGGAGAAATCTGTTTAATGCAGATACAGCAAGAAGAGGACAGGACCTTCTCTAATAGTTCAACTCCAAATGCACATGGAAAATGGACATCTGCTATCTTCTGGTTCCTACGAAGCAATGGGGATAGATTTTACAGCTTTCTGCAGGAAGCCTGCACATGAGTGCATGTACACACACACACATCACACATACATGGCACACACATACACACTACATACATACGTCATCTACACCCACATAGCTCTTCTGCTAAGGAAGAAGTTACTTTAGCTGCTGCTAGAAAGACTTTTTAACAACAAATGAAAACTGAGATCTTTACAACCAGTTAGAACTCTGGAAACTATCTCACATGTGTAGTTCCAGAAGGCATTGAGCTAAATGTAAACAATCTGGTACATTGGATAATGGGTTCAGAAGTCTATCATAAATTCAGAAATTCTAAAAATATGGACACACTAGAGATGTGGATAAACGAAAACTTTGAGAAGTGGCTAAAGTGGTTCACAAGATAAAAATACAAAACGCTAGTGGCTGCATTTACATACCAAGTACCATTATCCTGTTACTAACAATAGGAGCCTCTCCTTTGTGAATATTTCAACAGGCCAAATGCTGGATTTAGTCAGTGGGTGTACATCTTCTAAATTTAATCTTCTATAAAATTTTAATATTTAATCTTCTAAAAAAAAAAAAAACCCTACGGAATGGGTATCAGTAGCCACTACTTTACAAATTTAAGTTGCGGTTTTGCAAGATCACTTAACTTGCCTATAATTACATTACTAGTAAATAAAGAAGCAGCACTTTAAATTCCTATCTACCTGAACTCCAAATTTTGAGTTTGGAACCTCTTCTGAATTTCTGAATTACCAGGTCTTAAAAAACTGCTATTTTATGGAGATAAATGTACCAGATGCTAGGAAAAATTTGGTAGATGTTGAAGAAGTATGCATAATTATTTCTTAGTGTGTAGATATATTCCTTAAGAAGTGATAAATACAGCACTAGGAGCCAACAAGTGTTCTGTACAATAAGAAAGTGAGATAAAAAATTTACTAGCGAATCAAATTGCATGGAGGGTGATTCTCATCCATATTTTAAGATTTCAATAGTTTTAGTTAACGATTTTTTGAAACTTCTTTAAAACTTAAATTGCATGGATTACCTAATGAATGCCACACTCTCAACTCTGATTATGTAACATTATTATTCTATTTTACCAATAAGATATACTGACTCCCACTTATATGGATTTGTCTGAATAATAATCACTATTTTTCCTTTATTTCCTGTCAGGAGGCATCTGCTCTAGGAGCCAGTCACATTCTCCCTTAGCCTGGATTTTTACATCTCTTAATACTGAAATTCTCAAAAGGAAGCCAAACACCAAGATGTAAAAGCAAATATTACCAGACTCTGAAAGCTCACAAGGAGAAATAGGAAGGAATCTTGTAGGAGCAACACTGCTGAGCTAAGAGTAAATGTTGCAATGGTAAGCACAGTGCCTAGCACAGGGTAAGTGCTCAACAACCTCAGCTAACAGGATAGTCAATGGACCTTTTCCTTGAACCTGAAATTAGAAACTGAAGGTGAAAGTGAATTCCGAAAAGAGCAAGAAACCTTTGAGGTAGACATCTAACTGAAGGCATCTTAGGAGGTTTCCAAACAAACATTGTTTCCCTCAAACACTTCTCGCTCTTCCCCATCCTAGATAAGAAGGCTAGAGATGGGGAGAAGGAGCAAACTGAAATTATCATGTAGGTGGCTAGAAGTTGGGCTCTCTTACCCCAAGGGGGAGAATAAGGGTATGTATTCCCTTCCTTCCCAAGATAAGTGTGAGAGAAAGGTAACTCAACAGCATCACTTGTAAGGTCAGGAGTACCTAGAAGGGTAACCTGGCCTCTTATTCCTTGACTGAATGGTTGTTGAACTGGAACCTTGTAGGTCTACTGTAGGGCTGCTGGCAGACAGAATAGAGTGGAGCATGGTGGGAGAGTTCTTACAGAGCTTGAAGTGCATCCCCTGGAATTTGGGAGTATACGTGAATACAAGAGGCTGGCTAAGGCTTTCATAACATAGTGTGCCTGGGAAAAATAATAGGGAGAACTACCTCACCTACATATAATTCTTTATGAAGGATTCTGCCAAGAGTACAGAGGGATCTTCATTAGTTCCTGTGATACTTTGTGAAGAGACTTGAAGGTAAGGGAGGTAGACAGAAATTTGGAGATATCATGCAAGGCAGTGAGTGTTGGACCCTCATGGAACCAAGCAATGTTGTTACTCTTCTCTGAAGGAGCTCTCACTGACTTTGAGGACCTCAGTGAAGCACAAACAAACCAACTCTGCAGAGACCATCACATTCTTAGAGACAATTAGCAGAAGATGATACTAAATCAAGACAGAGCAGGACCAGGGAAGATGCTAGGCCATCAATAGATGACTAGTTATATAATATCCCTGCTTTCCTCATCCTCCCACCCATTCCCACTCCCCACCCCACAACCAGGAAAGAAAAGGCTGGGAGGAAAGATCCTGGAACAAAACCATTACCTCCTTTACAAGATGCTAATGCAGGAGAGGAAATGAATTCACAGACTATGCCCATCTTTATTTCAGCTCTCTAAAGCCACATGCCTGGGATATGCTGGGAGAATGGGAAAGAAAGAAGAGCTTTAAATCTGATATGAAATTGTAGTTTTGGATAGGGCTAGTCTTTCAATAATGCAAGGAGCTGAAAAAAAGAATGAGATCTTCCTAAGATGTTAATAAGAGAATGGAAAGGCATATTTGATAGAACACAGTTGAATCAAAGATCAGAAAATAATAAAACTGATTTATATTTACATCTCACTGGGGTGAGACTGCTCAATAAACTGATCATGTATTTGAATGAATGAATGAAATATGAATGCACAAATCCCTGAATAAGTGAATGGCAACATGGAAGAAGGCATTTTTTCATACATTAACCTTTTTCAGGATCGTTTTAGAAGATGCTTGGAAGCAATAGTATGCTAGTTATTATTGTTCTGTAAGCCCTATTGAATTAATAAATGCTCTTCTATTCTCTAAACTAGACTGAGTTCATCATTTAATTTATCCCAAATTCTCCAAAGGGTTGTGATCTCCAAAGTGGGATCCTAGCATCAATGATGTATGAGAATAATTCTTTGCCTTAGCATGTCTACCATAAGGAGAAAATGCTTTCACATGGTAAATGTGATAGAGCACATAAAAACAGTTTCACAAGGCTAAAGGATTCTCCAGTCATGACTTTATATGCATTTCCCTGAATTATATGAGATGGCATACACAATAGCTATAACCAAGGGTAAATTAAAAATCACAAAGCTATACAACTTCTTTAATGTTTTTGCAATCCAGTATCATAAAATTTATGAGGGAAGAATGTATGTAGAAATCCAATCCACTGTTTAAAGGTATAGAAGACTAAATTTCAAAGAGGTTAAATGAAATGGCAAGGTTCACAATGACATAATGCAGGGCTGAATCAAGAATCTAAGCCTCTTCATTCCCAAACATGTCTGTATTCTTCTTTGGCCACCTTAGTGGTAGTAGAGCCTTATGAAGTAGTCAAAGTAGGATATATGTTATTAGTTGCCCTTAAATCTTATATAACTATGATCATGGCCATAGAGCAACAGAGGAGACACATTTCTAAAATAAACTTATATTTAGACTCTTGAGTTTATACTGCACAGGTCACACCACAAGCCTGATACTGAAAAGTTTACTGGAAAGAACCCTCAATTGCGAAATCACTGCTATCACTGAGGAACAGAGCAAACTAGGGAATAGAGGGGTTATCTCAGCTAAACACACAACTGTCCTCATCTCTCTCTTGCCACCATAATAGCAAGGAGGTGAGCTCTGAAATCCTATCGTTCTCAGCTTCTCCCTGTTGCCCACAACTGTTCCAAATATGGCCAAATGGAAAGAATTATATATGGCTGGTCCCTGTTTGTTGGAAAGGCATGGAAAAAGGCAAACCAACTCAGGTCTCAAATGTCAAGGAAAATGGAAAAGGATGTATGACTAATATAAAACATCAATTAACCCAAGAATGCTTTTATGTTGATAGGTCACACATGAGTTCTACCAATTGATATAAAATCAGTATTTTGTACACTTGAGCCATTTAAATAGTTACAGCTACCCAGTTTAGCCTGTCTTAAGGATTATTTGAAAACCATGATGACATTAAAAAACTTTTTCTGTAAACTAGTAGTTACACCCAAAGGTGGAGTGTTTTTCATCTCAATTATCAGCACAAGTTCTGAATGTCAACTATATTCTGATTCATTATTGTTAATCTTATGAAAATATTATCGTGCTTATCTTATGATAAATCAAACTAAAGGCAATGCTATTTTTTACCATTTTATTTAAATATTTATCAAAACCAAATTTTAAATATATATATATATATTTTATTTTATTTCTGTGAGGAAGATCGGCCCTGAGCTAACATCTGCCAATCCTCCTCTTTTTTGCTGAGGAAGAGTGGCCCTTGGCTAACATAGAGTATAGGCCCATCTTCCTCCACTTTATATGGGATGCCGCCACAACATGGCTTGACAAGCAGTGCGTCAGTGCACACCCGGGATCCGAACCAGTGAACTCCGGGCCGCCGCAGCGGAGCGCGCGCACCTAACCGCTTGCACCACCAGGCTGGCCCCTTAAAAATATTTTTTAACTTTGTTTTTTTCTGATCTATGCAGAAGTAAATGTCAGCAATGACTAGTGTTTGAGAGGCTGCCTCATCCTTTTCATGCAGAAAATGCAACACTGTATCTTTTTAAAGGATTATATTACATTATGCACAAATCTGTAAGTTATATGACTTGAAAATTTCAAAGCAACTTGAGCTCTTTGAAAACCATCCAAAGAGTAGAATGCAATCTAACAACAATGACGACAACAAAAGGGGGTCTCTTTTTCTTTACAATAAACATTAAAGATAATAAACATAATTGGTTTGTTGTCGATAAGAGGAAAATTATTTAAAAGACTTGTTTTACGCAATGTCACTTCTTGGCTGTTCACTCAGTGTGGTTCATCAGATTGGCTTGTCTCACTTGTGGCAGCAACAGAATTCAATCTTGGCTTCATTCACAGATCGACTAATTAAATTGGGGTATAAGTGTGCTTGCGGAAGCTGGGCCATCACACACACATACACTGTTTCTCTTTGAAAGTTCAGCAGCTGATTGAAAAGAAGAGGTAAAATCTTGCTTTAAATGTGCACTTCTCACCAGTAGCTACATTCTCTTTGCCAATAGACAACATTTTTAAGACGGAAAGTTTATTCAATTCTTGACAATACAGCTGTGAAAGAAAGAGAATTGAATCGGAAGATTTTCTTTAGAAGGAAACTCTTTATGTTTTTTTTTTAATAAAAATATTTAGTGGTCTAAATAAGCCATTAATAGATGTGTTGTAAAGCACTATTTTTAAACTGCACAAAATTTCTATTGGTTTCTCTTTTTCAGTTGTAGCAAAATCTTTTTTCAAAGGGGTATTTTGATAAGCAAATCATTTTGTACCCAGTACATTCAGTTGACATAAAGGCTGTCAATTCCATTGAGAACCATTCCTCCATGTTTTTCATAGTTTTTTGCAGTAGTTTAAGGGTTGTAATGTTAAAATATTGTTTGAGCTTAGATGACAGCACTGTTCTGTCCCGGAATGTGAGAAGTGTTAGCTCCTAAACTGGTTCTTAACTGGTGCACCTTAGTCATGACAAAACTTTTCTAAAAAATAATGCAGATGGGGCCCGCCCAGTGGCGCAAGTGGTTAAGTGTGAGCGCTCCGCTGTGGCGGCCCGGGGTTCGCCGGTTCGGATCCCGGGCGCACACTGACGCACTGCTTGGCAAGCCATGCTGTGGCGGCATCCCATATAAAGTGGAGGAAGATGGGCATGGATGTTAGCCCAGGGCCAGTCTTCCTCAGCACAAAAGAGGAGGATTGGCAGATGTTAGCACAGGGCTGATCCCCTCACAAAAAATTTAAAAAAATAAAATAGTGCAGCAAAAAGTTCAGTAAACTAATCATTAAGTCCTTGACATCTTCAGAATCTGTTTGCCTGACAACCAATCAATGTCAGTTTTTAAAGGTGCTTATTGTAGTAAATGGGCTCTTAATTTGCTATGGTCTTTGATAAAAGCCAAATGAGAGAGACAGAGAGATAGAGAGAGAGAAAGAGAGAGAGACTTGTTTGAGATAAGAGGATACAATTAAGACCAAGAAACACTCACAAAATAGAATGTGAACTTCTTAGGAAGACTCTGGAGTATGGCAACCAGACACTATTGAGGCTGGTGATTTGTGGAACTGTCAATATAAGAAAGAGGGTGACCTACCTCTGTCATTTTACTTCTAAAATAGCAATAGTTTTAAAAATGACTTCATTTCAGTTGAATCATCTAAAATAAAATGAATGGTATAATCTTATTAATTATGCCTTCTCCTATCTGCTGGATTCAGCCTACAGATAAGGTTTTATCTGGTCTATAGTTATTTTTAATTGGTTGTTCAAATTTAAAAATTGAGCAACAGTAGAGAAATCCAGATTTATGTTTTGCCTTTAAAATTTCTTGAAACCAAGGACCTGAATTATTTCTGAAGCAACAAGCGGCTGGAATTGAGCAGCTGCTTCCCCTCTTTGGATGGGAATGGCACTATCCAGTTTTGAGACATTCCTCCCTCTTTGGATTATCCTACAGCTAATTTACTTCACTCATTAACAATATTTGCATGTTCTTAGTAGAATTTTGAGTTTATGACCTCTCTCTTAGCACTAAAATGTATTATTTAGAGATTGATTTATGGAATAAAACCATGGATTTGAATCCCTTTAAACCTCAGTTTCCTCATCTGTAAAGTGGAGGTATAGCTCTACCCCATAAGGATATTATGATGCATAACATAACAGCATGGTGCCTAGACTGCAGTAATATTCAATAAGTAATATATAATTATTGTTAACAATCATAGCAGAATGTTTATCATACTAGAATTGTTCACACAGGTGGGATGAGGACAACCACTGGTTTTCGTAGATAACTCATATCCTTGTGACTCTTTATAATGTGGGGAGAAACTAATAGACCTCTTCAGATTATCTGCATCTCATATATCCAGATAATGTTTGATTTAAATCAATTTAGATATATGAGTCTTGATGCTTTGGAGAAGGCATATATCACTTAAACATAATTTTTCAATTTCTAAACTTTTTTCTAAAAGTCTAACCACCTTTAAATCTTTGTGCTGTATTTACTTTTGTTACTATTTTCCAGCTCTTACTTGACTTTTAAGAAGTTATTTTCTAGGCTTTATAGCTCAAAATAAGACTTTAAGACTTTGTCTATAGACTCCTAGTTGCATTACTGTTATAAGACAAGAAATGCGTGACCTGAGCTCAGTCAACATTGCTGAAAAAGCAAGAGAAGAAAATGCAAAATATTTTGTTCTGGTTTCAATAGCAGTGGACAGCCTTTTATTGAACACTTTGTCAAATAAGCACTTTGGAAGAGTCACTAGACCCTTGTTCTCTGAAATGATTGTTTAGAGAATACTGTTAGATGACAAAGGAAGTGATGGGCATGGCTTTTCCAGGAATATATACACATTTTAAACTTTAGGGCTTTTGTAAACTTTGCACTGGAATTAAAGCAATTTCAAAATGCATTTTTGGGGGTCACATGATAGCATTTGTTTCACTGACACCAATGGATGGATGACTATTCAGAAATATAACAGCGAGCAAGGAAATCTCCAAAGGGTCTACACTCATCCCAGTAAAAGAAAGCTGGTGACCTTGAGGGCAGCAAAAGTCAAAAGTTGGGAGGAGATGAGAATCCATAGGGAGCCAAACACTGACATCTTCTCCCTTCCTGTCCAAAATTGAAAGTTGCTTGAACACTAAGTTGGTTCCTAAGTAGGTATTTCACCAATATTTTTTTAAATAAAGCTCATGATTTGGCTTCATCTTGCTTTATTTAAAAACAAGATATTTTAAAGGCTCAATCTCATATTTGTAAAGCTGACAAAATTTCAAGGGCGCTTTACTTCTAACTAAATTTTCTGAAAATTAAACATCTCTTTCATTGAGATTTCTTTTCATATCTTAAACACATTAGTTAATAGAAGAAAAGCAATTATAGAGAATGTTCCATTTTAGTTTCGGCTTCAAGGTGCCAGTAAGAAACAGTGAGTTAAGAAAAATTCGTGGGTCCTTAAGACTAGATATTTCTAAACAGTTTATTTTTTAAAACATTTTATCAGATAAACATTAATATACAGATTTTTAAAAAATAAAATAAAAGGTACAATGTATTTACTACAGAAGAAAGAATATCTGTAAAATTAATTTTATCATTTTTCAAAACCAGAATTATTTGGCAATATTTCCAAGGTAAAACCACTGTGTTTTCTTCTTTGCTTTAACATTATACTATCCTCTATTGAGCCAATAGATATGTTCACTGATTCTACTATTTATTTTAATTGTGTTCAATCATTTCTCATAGGAATTTGGGAAAAATTTTATCCCCTAATATACTTCCTTATGGTATTTATAATGAAAATTAAAGGATAGGCAAAACAGCAGAGGTTTCTGTTCATACCTTGGAAGACTTAGTAGATAATAATATATTACTGATTTTTCATGTGGTGTTTCAAATTACGGAGACAAAAATAAACTCTGTGGTTATATTTCTAGGGTGATTTTATGTTTTATATAATTTTCATCATAGAAAATTTTACTATCCATCTTTAAAAGATAAATGAAAAAAACTATAACTTTGAAGATTATATTTAAGTTTCATTTGATTAGAGAGCATTAGAGTTGCATGACTTTTTATATAAGAAGATTCATTTTATATGATTTTAGTGAAATAGTTAATTTATTGAAAGAAGTTATTAGTAGAAATTTTATAACCTTTGCTTATGCTTATAATTGATTATGATGTGATCCCAATTCTATTAAACAAATCATCATTAGAATAGTAAAACATTATTATTTTCTCTACATATGCATAACTAAGTGAAGTTTGCTTTTTACAACTGATAAATTACACATTTTCAATACACAGTTGGAAGAAAAGTATAGTGCTACCAAGTGCTCATTATACCAGCTTGAAAAGTGACAAATGTTCATTTTATTTTATTTAAACAGAAAAGTAATCAGTTAAAATATTATCAGGGAGTACTGGATTTTCTGTATCCCTCCACAAGTTGGCATTGATATTTAAGTAAACACTGAAAAAGGAATTGCAATTTACTTTCCTGCCATGTAATCTATGTCACTAAATGTGCCCCCTTTAGAACTTCTTACATCAGAACAGACACTGGGGAGGGGAGGGGTGAGGAAGAACCTGAAATAACTAGGAAAAGTCATTGTATAAGTTATAGATTGAGCTACAAGGTACAAGTTTAATACTAAAAATATTTGAATCATCCAGATAAAAAGATGTTTATAATATAGCTGATAAAACTAGGTCAGCCTCACTTTTTGTATGACTAAATGCTAAAATACTACCAAGTTTGAAGATAGATATCTGTGACTTAAGAATTCTATAACCTGACAAGATATTCTCCATGCATAAAAGTATTAGAAGTAATTGTTAGATACAAAAAGATTTTAAAAACATGTCACCACATACAAGTATTGAGAAAATATCCTTGAATAGATATACCACTATAACAAGAACTGAATAAAAATTAAGAGCTCTGGAATAGGAAAGCTGTAAAATAAAAAACTCTAGAAGAATGTTAAAGAGAGTGATAAAGCTAAAGAATAGCAATAAATTTGGGATCTAAACAATAAATTCTTCATTTTATATTTTTTTATTTTAATAATTAGAAATTGGAAATTTCATGATTTGAAAATTTAAACTATCAAATGAAAAACAGAAAACATACAGAGGTCATATAGTAACAGATAAAACACAAATGTTCAAAATAAGAAAACAAATAGAAAACTTAAAAGCACAAAAGATGACAGAAGAACATATAAAAAAGCTTCTAAAGGAAAGAAAAATCTCACAGATAATTTTATACTTTTATAAGAAATTAACTCAAAATATAAAGACAGATGAAGTTTAAAAATAAAAAATATAATCAAAAATTTACAAAATAAAGAAAATAAATATAGATATGTTACTTTGGGCAAAGAATTAAATGTCAAAAAAAATTTAAAGGGTGAAATAGATTTCTTTTTCTTAAAAAAAATGAGTGTAGCAAGATAAAGCCACGAAATATTAATCATCATACTTTTCCCTTTTCTGCATTTCTATACCCTTTCGCAGTCTTTCAATGAATGTCCAAGGAATCAAGGAAAAATCAGATTGTTATAGCGGGAATGCAAAAAGTAAGAAAAAGTTTAACTGCAGTTATTTGACTTCCAAATCGGAATTAATTAAAAATTCCCAGAGAGGACTTAAAAGGAAGACTCAGACATGCCATAACAAAGCATTGAAAGACTAGAGGGAAAGATGGAAGACCCTGTAACCCCACCTCTGGGAGAAGAGATGAGAGTCACTTGGGCTGGGAGCAGGCAGAGAAAGGGATTACAATTTTGTACAAAAGGCCTGAGGGATAAGATAAAAGATGAGAACTGGGTGGGAGCTGAGGCATCAGAAAGGGAGAAAAGAGAGGACTTTCTCTAGAGAAAACCTAATAGGCAGTCAAAGCAAGGAGCTAGGGGGGCTAACCAAAGCCTATCCTTCTATCGCCTTTAAAGAGAGCATCTTGAGTCACATTAAAAATGCAAGTAAACCTTGTCAGCTTTGGAAGTGCCTGAGGGCCTTCCATCAACAGTTGACTGCATATTGCTGAAGACTTATCCAGCAGGATGACTAAAAGTACCCTGAGTGGACATCTCAATAGTTCCCAGAAGCCCAAACTGAAAGATGGGCTGGGAAAGTGATACGAAAGGGGAAACTCCAGAGAGGAACTGGAGAGTGGGGGAAACTTACCTATAAGAAAATACAACATTCTTGCAACTTTCTGAACAAAACAGCATACTTATATAAAACAGCAAAGGCATAAAACAAAAAATAGTAGATAAACAAGGTAAAATTACAAAAATCTTTGTGTCCTTAACAGAACACATATACCAAATAAACAAGAGTATAGGGACATAGGGAATTGGAATGGGTGCGTCTACATATAAAACCATAAATATAAATTAAATTTTTTATCTTTCTAATTAATTTTAGTGAACCATGGAATAATCACAAAAAATAATATTTTATTAAACCACAAATAATATGCAATAAATTCCTACAAAACTAATGTTGGAGAGGAAAATCTTTTCCTCTATCCTTTTAGGTTTTGTCCCTAGGAGCTTGTAAATTAAAATGACAAAAGATAGATTAACAGGAGAAAATAAGAAATTTATTCATATGCATATAGAGCTCACAAAAGAAGTGGTTCATTAAGTGGCTAAAGTTAGGGGATTATATACCTAATTTAACACGGAAAAGAGAGTGAGGAGAAAAGGCTTTTATGGGAAGGACAGATGGGTTTCTTGGAGAACAGGAGATAAGAAAGTTTAGGACAGTGTTTGTTTATGCAGGTGCAAGCGGTGTTTTCTGGGAGGGAATTTACGATAGTGTAGGGGAGCAGAATTTGCCACCCCAAAATGTGTCTCTTTAGCTTGAAGATTATTTTGGGCTGATTATTATGATTATTATTATTTTTTTGTGTGTGAGGAAGATCAGCCCTGAGCTAACATCCATGCTAATCCTCCTCTTTTTTGCTGAGGAAGACCGGCTCTGAGCTAACACCTATTGCCAATCCTCCTCCTTTTTTTCCCCCCAAGGCCCCAGTAGATAGTTGTATGTCATAGTTGCACATCCTTCTAGTTGCTGTATGTGGGACGCGGCCTCAGCATGGCCAGAGAAGCGGTGCATCAGTGCGCGCCCGGGATCCGGGCCGCCAGTAGCGGAGTGCGCGCAATTAACCGCTAAGCCACCGGGCCGGCCCTGGGCTGAATATTTTTAAAACATTTTAAAAACAAAAGACTCAGGAAGAATCTTTGACCTTCCCCCTAAATGCTTAAAAGAATTAAAGATAAAAGGCCTGTTCAAGGAAGGATCTACCACCATAGGTAATTATAGTATAATATGAACTAAGTGTGATAGACAGGGAGGAATCTAGCAAGGTCCATTTGATCAAAGGCCTCTCTCTGTCTCATGTCTCTAGATGGTCCAACAAACATTTGTTTACCAAACATTAACTCTTTTCATCTTCCTCTAAATTGCCTTCCTTCCCTTTGAAGGCCTAGACCCCCTTCTCCTTAGTCCAGAATGACATATATACCTCATTTTGCCTGACTGTCTTTGGAATTTTTCATGCTTATCTGAATTCCCTGTGTGCACACATTAAACTTTGTTTGATTTTCTCCTGCTAACCTGCCTTATGTTATTTTAATTATTCAACCAGCCACAAGAACCAGGAGAGGAAGGCGGGAAATTTTCCCCTACCCACAATAGTTTCACTCTTGTTCTCCTTGCTGAGTGTTAAGCCACCCTAAAAAGAGGATTTATGGCAACCTCATTTCCCAGAAGTTTCTAATCCGATAAGGGAAGCTCTGAGAAGCTTCTTTCTGCATTTGTTGAATCTTAAATGTTTTCAGCTTAAAATAATCTTCATACTAACTCTGTGGTTCCAAGTAGGCCAACACATTAAATATATATAGCCACATTTAGAGATTTTTCATAACAAAAAAAATAGTCTATCGAGTCAAAGATAGGTATCTTCACTCAATAGAATGGAATAGTTGGAGGAGAACCAGCCAGTCACCCACAGAAATAAGCTGAATCCATCCCAGCGATCACTGCTTAATGGATATCACAGCCAAAAATCCTACAGACTGTATTGTCAGAGCATAATGCAATAAAACTAAAATCAAAGTGATATATTTAACATGTAAAAAAGTATCAAAAATACCATGAATGGGGCCAGCTCTGTTGTGTAGCAGTTAAGTGTGCGTGTTCCACTTCGGTGGCCTGGGGTTCCCCTCTTGGGATCCCAGGTGAGGACCTACTCAACACTCATCAAGCCATGCTGAGGCGGCGTCCCAAATAGAAGAGCTACAGCTCTACAACTATGATACCCAACTATTTACTGGGGCTTTGGGGAGAAAAAAAGAAAACAAAAAAAAAAAGAGGGAGATTGGCAACAGATGTTAGTGCAGGGCCCGTCTTCCTCACGCACACAAAAAAATACCATGAAAAAATTAAATGCACATAAACTGAAATAAAGGTATGTAACAAAGATGACAGAGTTAACATATTTAATGTATACTGAGCTTGTACAAATTAATAGAAATGATTCTAAAACCCCAATAGAAAAACAAAGACAAAGAAAAGCAGAAATACAAATAGCAACCAAGTACAATCAGTCCTCCTTATCCACCGAGTCCATATTTGTGAATTCACCTACTTTCTAAAATTTGTAACCCAAAATCAATACCCTCAGTGTTGTCTGTGGTCATTCACGGACATGCTCAGAGTGGCAAAAAATGTGAGTTGCCTGACATGCACCTTACCAGCTGAGGTCAAACAAGGCAATGTTCTGCCCTCTTATTTCCACTCTCATACTATATACAGATTTCCTTTTCATTGTCTTTTTAGTACTAGATTTTTCTCATTTTTGTTTTTTTTTGTTGGTGATTTTGCTGTTTAAAATGGTCCCCAAGTGTAGTGCTGTCTAGTATTCTTGAGCTCAAGAAGGCCGTGATGTGTCTTATGGAAAAAAAATATGTGTGTTAAGTAAGCTTTGTTTAAGCATGAGTTATAGTGGTATTGGCCATGAGTTCAATGTTAATGAATCAACAATTTATATTTAAAGAGATGTCTTTAAACAGAAGCACACAGAAAATAAGGTTGTGTATTGATTGGTTGATGAAAATGTTGTGACCAGAGGCTCTCAAGAACATAACCCTCTGTTTCCCCTGGGAGCAATGGTTCAGTCCTGGCTAATTCAGTGTTCACTGCAACTTTACAGAATATAAATACCACAAATAATAAAAATCAACTGTATTTGAAAAATGAAAATTCTGATTAATAATCAGGGAAAGCCAAATCAAATGATATTAAGCTGTATTTTTTTAACCTATTTGAACAGATTTTTTTTTTTAAAGTGCATCAGTGTTGAGAGCATTGTTAAATCAAGTCTGTAACAGAAATATAGACTGGTACCACCTTTTAAAAAAGCAAATTGACAATGCATAAACAGCCTTACACTTGTACCTACCTTTTGATTCTGTAATTCTTTGGAATTGGTACTGCTACTATGGAAATCAGATCTGTGGACAAAACTTGCTCCCTATAATGTTGCTAATTACAATGCTATTCCAAAAAGAGACAGACATAGAAAACTAAATTTCGAATTTTCTCCATCCCAGATTTAAGTGGAAGCACAACACTGGTCTTTTCAGAAACAGGAAAGAAGAAATTGCTGGCAAGGAAAAAAATCTGTATCAAAGAGAAAGTGAACCAAAGAGATTTACTGCTTTCAGAGCAACTAAAAGCTCAGTTAAAAAAAAAGAAAAAAGAAACCATGGATGTTTCGTAAATAAACATCCACTAAAAAGCTTCCTTGAATAAACAATGGACAAAAATGAGGGTGGCTTGTCTTAAAACAAGAACTCTCATGAAGTGTTTGGCTAACACAATGCTGAATAAAGATTCTTTTAAATAACAATTGATTAGTTTGGTCCCCTTAAGAACACTTTCAGCTCCTTTTCTTAAAGTTTGAATCACTGCTCAAGTCTTAACTATTCAGCATTTAATTCTATATAAGGTTTGTAGTTCAAGGATTCTTTTTTTTTTTTTAATTCTAATTCTTTGGAAGAGTTTCTTACTACTAAAGAATACCAACACTACTACCACTGGGGATAGATGCTAAGATACTAGGAAAGACGATGTTTAAAATGCAGATGTTTTACCCTTAAATTCATGGCAGACAAAATTATTTTATGTTTTTAATGTTAATTTGTACTAATTCTAGATGGAAGAAGTTATCAGATTAGAAAGCATTAGAAATTAGAAAGCATCCAGGATACTTATACTTACATACACATACTACTAATTGGTAGCCATCACTATTATGATATTCAGATGCAGAGATAAAGTCCTATAAATACATCTAGTATAAGTTTAACTTTTAGAAAATACATGCAATTTTAAAGCAACACTATTTATTCCCTGAAATCCTAAAGAGTAGTTATTTAACAGGTGATTCTATCTATGGAGTTATCGTGAAACGTTAAAGAAAAATTAAATAAGGAAAAAAGGCAGTAAAATTATTGTCATGGAAAACTCAAAATTAAGTAAATATGTGCATGCAACACATTTCAAGAAGACAAGTGTGGGAGATCAAGATTTGGTCACCCTGAAATATATCTCTTTACTTTCATTGTTTTCTCTGACGGACATTTGACCTCCCCCAATAACTGCTTAAAGAATTTAACATAGTAACTCCCTCCTGGAACAGATCTTCTATGTGATGGCTGTAATATAATGTAAAATAGATGTTACAATAGAAAAGCCACCAACAAGCCCATCTTATCGGAAGTTCTGCCTCTCTGGCCACATTCTCTGGATAGCCCTGCGAGGAGTTGCCAGAGAAACATTTACATTTATAAGGGAAATCTCCATTTTTAAAGGTATCTCCCTCTCTGTATTGGGAAGAGGGGGGATGACCTCATTTCTAGAAACTTATCAGTGTGGAAGGTGAGGCCTTAAATCTGCATAACAACCTTACTCTTGTTTACTGTGCTTTAGTGGTAATCTCCTATAACTGACTCCCCCCACCCCCAACATCCTCCTTTGTCTTTAGCTGAACATGGTATTTAAGATGAGAATTTCTGCTATTGTGTTGAGAAACGCAGTGTCCCTGGTTTCTCCCATGTATACATGTTATTAAACTTGGTATTATTTTCTCCTGCTAACCTGTCTTGCTAATTATTTGGCCAGCCATAAGCACCTTAAGGGAAAGGGCAGAGGGGGATTCTCCCTCTTCCCCTACACAAGCATATTAACGCCAAGGAAATATTCAATTTCTAAATGAGGGGGTATTTCTATTAAATGGCACATTTGAAGGTAGTGATATCCATTCTTTCCTGAAGTTATCTTACAAACATGAGGGAGAGTAAACTTGATGAAGGAAAAATATAAATTTTATAGAAGTCTCAGGTGTTTTGAAACAAATTATGCTATATTCATAGTCCATAATAATATTCTTTGTTCTTCATATTATTTTTCTCTCATGAAAATTATGTGGACCTTCAAGGATTACATTTATTTAAAGCCATGTTTTAAACATTTTGTCTTGTGATTTGATCCCATTTTTTCCATATCCCAGACTGTTCTCACTGTATAGACCAGGAGTAGGCTAAAGATAAGCAAACTTATCAGCTTGGCACTCCTGTGTCACAGGAATGGACTAGGATTCAAGAAACCTGATCATACTCCAGACTCTGCTGCTAGTAATTTCCTGAGGTGGTGTGCTGGTCCACTTAATCTCTCTCGACCAGATGAATGGCTTCTTGGTCAATCCTAAAAATTCTGATTCTATGCTCAGATGACAGGATGCAGGATTGGCAAACTGAAGAAGGTAGTTAGTGACTCAGTCATTAGCATGAGAAATACTCATTACCATAAGAAATACTCTGTCTCAAATACTTAAATCATCATAGAACATATGTTCTCAAAGCAGACCATGACTTTTTTTGACTGCTGATTCTCCTTCCCAGATATAACCAGTTATTTTCTTATGTAATCTTTCAGCGATTTTCTATGTATAAAAACTGTTCTCTGTGTGTAATGTAATTTATAGAATGTGACTCAAGACCAAACCAGACTTAGAGTTTAGTAAATGTAAGATGAAAAAGAAAAAAACAAACATCAAATAAATGATATTGACTCAGGACACATTATTCCAAAATATGGCACCTTGGCATATTGAATATCTTAAGCTGAATGAAATTTGAGACAGCAGTAAAAGCAGGAAGGTCACTCTGACCTTTGCCCCCTCACCCTTCTTCCCTCAAACAGGTCATAAAACTCCTATGTGAAAGGTACCCTCCAAGTACCAGGAGGAAGGCATTTTAATCACACAGATAGGTAATTTGGGCCTGAGAAATCTGCACAAATAAACTTTGCCAAACTATGTTAAACTAGCCTTTATCTTCTAGTTACTTCCTCACCATTTACTACTCCAAGCCTAAATCCCTCTATCCCGTCAATTTGTTACAAAATAATTATTTCCTTGTGTAAAAGGTATAAAAGATTTCTGTTCTGGTCACTTCTTTGGGTTTTTATTCTCTTGTGAAGGCTCCCATGTGAATGTTAGAATGTACTAAAATCTGTGTGCTTTTTTCCTGTTAATCTGTCTTTGTCAGTTTAATTTTCAGACCCCAGCCAGGGACCCAAAAAAAGTCAAGGAAAACTTTTTTCTCCCCTATAATATCACCTGTCTAGTAAGGCCTATGTGCTTAAAACTTGTTTATTCCTTGTTGCAACATCACCTTACCTTATGATCTGTCTAGACTTTATCCCACTCCCTAGTCCATATCCCAGAAGGTGGCCAGGCCAAACTACTTCAGTTTCTGGACTTATTGTTCTGTCTTCTCTAAACAATTCATATTGTTTCTTTTTCTTAAATATCTCCCTCTGCCTTTTGTCTTCCCTTCCAGCTCTTCCTCATTGTTCAAGACTCAGCTCAGATTCTTGCTTCAAGGAGGTTTGACTGACTTCTCAGGCATAGGTACATTTCTCCTAAAACTCTTATTCAACTGCTATTGCTTTTTCAGGTCTGTCTCTCCTACTAGATAGTGACTCTGAAAGGCACACAACAGAACCTGGATACTATGCATCTTTGTGTCCTAGTTTCAACTACCAGGCCATAATAGAAAAGGCTTGAAATTTTTTCTTTCATTAATGAAGAAGCCATTGACAGCACTGTTAATATTGTTACATTTTATTCAAAATTTTTTCTTTTCTTTTTTTATTTCAGGCAGGGTGTCATTATGTATATGCTAAAGGCCATCTTTTATAAGGCGCTTCTATATCTATACAACATGATTAAGACTATAAACCTGAGTACCCTTTGCAGGAAAGTCAGATATTTGCAACAAAAATAGTCCATTCAATTATATGAACTATTCCAAATTCCTTAATGACACTTCATTTCTGTCTCTTGCCACTTAAAGCATTTCAGCTTCTTTTGACATTTATTTTCATTATATATTTTCAGCAAGTGAATTAGTGGAGTTTATAAATTAATCCAACAATTATGTTAACATTAGAAATAGTCATTTTTTTTCACCAAAGGCATTTTTTCAATAGCTACTTATTGAACCAGGTACTGTTCTAGGAGCTAGATATATAGCAGTGAACAAACATACAAAAAAACTTTAGAGCTTAAATTCTAGTGGGGTGAGTAGAGTTATGAAATAAAGTAAATAAGTAAAATATTTAGAATCTTACATGCTGATAACGCTATGGAGAAAAATAGAGCAGAAAATTGGTTGAGGAACACTGAGAGCGAGATTCAATTTTGAATTGGATAATCAGGGAAGACCTTACTAAGAAGCAACTACTAAGGCACTAAGGCAATGCCCCATGTAATAAAATATTCCAGGGAAAAAGAACAGCCAAGACCTTCGGTAAATATATGCACTTCCTATTCAGGGCAGCAACATGGCCATGGGAACTGTGGAGTGGAGTGAGGAGGGGCAGAGCTGTGAGTCATGGGGTCTGAGGTAAGAAGGGCAGGATTATATACGAAATTTGGCTATTGAGAAGACTTTGGCTTTTACTTTGAGGGATATGTGAAGCCATTGGTAAGTTCACAGCAGAGAAATGCTATGAAACGTACAATTTAACAGGATGCTGAGTGAGAAACAAAAGGACAAAAACCAAGAAACAAGAGAAGACACTCAAAAGTGGTGGCGTGTATCCCATCTAGATCCTGAAGTGGGTGGGCAAGATTTGTGGGTTTACAGCCAAATCTATGTTTTCAGTCCTATCATCCTCTACTGATAGAGGTAATAGGTAAATGATGAATGGTGAAATAGACATAATGGGAGTATCATATTGACTTTTCTAACCTCAACATGTTTGGTGTCTAAGAAGAAAGAAATACAAATACAGGTATGAAACATAAGTATGATGAAGCAAATGAGGGGAATGATAGGGCTAAGGACTGAGGTGACATTTAGGAATAACCAGAAATATGGATAACAGTCCTCAATTATTTAGCATCTCTTGACTATGTTTGCAAGGTTTACACAGGTATACTTAGCTATAAGAAGTGTTTTAATAGAAATATATCCTACTCCAAGAATACAAAGAGGAAAGGTTTCACAGAATAGTCGGACATAGAGTACTTGGACTTTGCATAATAAATAGAATTCTGAAAGGCAGTGATAGAGCAGAGTGGACGGCTGATGGACATTCCAAATGTGAGTGCATGGAGAGTTCATTCTATAGCAAGCTCTTGGTATAGCAGAGATAGAGTTCTGACAGATGAGTGACAGGAGAAAATCTGGAAAACACATCTTCATCAGCTTGGGCTGCAATAAAAATTTTATAGACTGGGTGGCTTAAATGACAAACATTTATTTCTCACAGTTCTAGAGGCTGGGAAGCCCAAGATCAAGGCATCAGCAGACTCAATGTCTGGTGAGAATCCACTTCCTGGTTCATAGATGGCCATGTTCTCACTGTGTCCTCACACAGTGGAGAAACAGAAAGCTCTGGGCTCTTCATCCCCTTATAAAGACACCAATACCATCGTGGGGGCTCCACCCCCATGATCTCATCTAAATCTAATTACCTCCCAAAGGCCCCACCTCCAAATATCGTCACACTGGGGATTAGGATTCAACATACGAATTTTAAGGGGACACAAACACTCAGTCCTTAGCAACAACATTGGATGCAGCCTGTGAAAAGCTGAAAATAAGTTTATTAGTCATTAGTACTTGATCTAAGCAATGGATGCGATTGAAGATTTTTGTAACAAGAGTCACCTTGTTGGAAGAGTTCTAGGATGACTTCTAGCAGAAGTATGGAGGATGGATTGGGAATAGATTCAGAAAGAAGGAAAATGGAGGCCTAGAGGATACTTGAACCTTAGTTCAGGCCTTTGGGAGCCAGAAAAAAATAGAGAATTTTTATTGGGTTTTAATAAAACCTAATTAAATGAGTTGATTGACAAGCCTCCTACATTCTCAAATAACAAAAACATACTGAAATGGAATGATTAAGTAGCATCTATATGTATTCTCCATGTTTTGCCTATATTAGGGGACTAATACTAATAGTTCTGATCATAACACAAAAAATGCAATTTATTCTAAATGAAAATAATGGAGGGTTTTCTTTTTTCCTATGAAACATATGTTTAAGGACTAGTTCTGTAAATAACAATATGTTTATTGTGACAATGTGATGTTAAATGTGATGATCATTTCTGATTCTCTAAAGCAAAAGAACTGTGTATTGCATTCATATACTTCTGTCCTATTACAGTGATTTGTGGTTAGCACATTAAAAATTGTAATAATTATGAGAGGAAAATTCACTTTAATTTCAAAATATGAATATCATAAATTTATATACTTATATATAGAATGTTATATAAATTTATCATGCATTAAATTATGGAAATTGAATTAAAATGAGTTTTTGCTTTATATTCACAAAGAATTGAAGCAAATATTCAATTTTTTTTTATTTTTTTTAATCATTTCTAACATTTCTTGTCAATTAAGGTAAATATGAAGTGGAAGTTGAACTATTTAGATAATTGCTCTTATGCCCCTTCTAATTGCAATATAATTATAATCCTTATCTTTCACTTAAACTTTAGATAAGGTTTTTCCAGTTACAGGTTACATGCTTAGGGCCCTCAATTTTAACTAATAATTCAGTAGGCCCACCATCTTCCTGACACTTCCTGAGGAACTTTTAGCAAATCCCAGGGGCTCCTTTGAAAGTAGCATGTAGACCAGTATAATCTTCATTTTCATAGTAGAACAAATTGAGGCCTGAAAAGTTTATGTGATTTCCTCAAGGTAACAGAGGGAGGAACAGAACTGGAACCACAACAATAATTTTTTGACTATAAATTCAATGCCTTTTCAATATTCTACCTTGACAAAAATCACTTTGTCCAATGAGGAATGGCAATTTTATATTACATATGCCCTCTGTTATTTCTACAAGATGACATTTCCATGTTCTTACCACACATTGATCACACATTCTGATTTTCCTTTGATTGCATATTTTATGAGGTTGTCTATTTTCAATATTGCACCTCATTTTGCTATTCCTTGACCACTTATGTAAACTTTTTAGCTTTTATGTAACACGATGCTGCCCATTCATGTTTACGTCTCTCGGTTTCACATTTCTAACAGATTTTATTGAAATTTTACTTAATCCTTTTTCTAGATTATTAATAAAGATTACAAGCAAACCTAGGAATGACTCAAGTACCTTTTCGTTTATCATTGACCTTTTTCAGCTGTCACTTTTCTATCTCCAAATCAATATAACTAATTTCATCTATTTTGTGAATAGAAAGATAACGTGGTCTCTGTGGGATAAGAATTACGTTTGTTTATTTCACTTATTTTTAATAATTCAAAAGAAACAGATTTTAGATGTGGTTGAACTTAAAGACTACCGCTGCTGGAGATAATTCTTGGTGTTTTGTGTTACTTTTCATGGTTTTTTTTTTTAAAACACTTGTACTATGGTCTTTTAAAAATGTTTTTAAATCAAGTTGTATTAGGTACCAAGGGACAGACGGTAAGTCGTTTTAACTCCAAGCAATTTAATGGAAGGTGGAGAAAAGGAAAAAGAGTAAGAAAGGAATAACACAAAAATTGGAAGGCTTAAAAATATCATGGATTGATCTTATCGTGAGAGACTAACATATTAGACTACCTCACTGTTTTCTTTCCCCAATTATTCCTTGATTCCAAACTTTAGAGTTAAGAAGCATTGAACATGTGATTGGGGGAAAACAATACAAATTTAAAATATCTGAGTATTAGGAGAAATTATCTCAAAAATATAAATGAAGAACAGTACTATAGTAGGGTTCCAAAGAAGTGTGAAATAGGTTTATTCCAAACAGCAGGAAGCAATGGATTTCTGTAAATGTCAGTCTTAGAAATTCAAAATGTTGGCTTCAAGATGAATTAAACCAAATTAATTAAATTGCTGTGTAACCCCACCAAATAAACAGACAAAAACATGTATAGCTAAACAAACAAACCACTAGTTTCTGAAATATACTAGTGTTTCTCGAATTTACTAATTTAAGAAGTGCATAGGTTCTTGTTCAACATATAGATTCCTAGGTCATCTCCAGAGATAATAATCCAATAGGCTTGCATAGTACCAAGGTAATATCGTTTTCAATCAAGTTTTCCAAATCAGGCAAGTATGAGAAACACTGAAACAATGGGTCAGTCCCTGGCATGGGACATGTTCTTGAGATAAGTTATGGGTTTCTAAATATGAATTTGTCACTAAGTTTTAGTGTAAAAACAAGGATTTGGTTTGAATCACAAAAATAAATTCAGACTTTTCTTGAATGTATCATTCGTAAAATTCATCTTTTTCTATGTCTTCCTCTCTGCATTAAGTTACTTGAGGAATTAGACTATCCTTGATACTTGAGTGCAGGAACTAGTTACTTCAGTGCGGGTACTAGACTATGCTTGCTCAGTGCTCAACTCCCAACACCAAAGTCCAGAACCCAGTGCATCAGCCTTGATCAAAACTTTCTGCTAAATGAACTGCCTACATGAGGGAATATTTACATGAGGGACTATTTTAATGTATTCAGAGATAAAAGTTAAGGATTTGATGATTCAAATATACCAAAAGCACAGTTTGTATTAAATAGTATTTTCTTGGAAATGGCTGCCAACTATTCCATAGATAAAGGAAAAAAATAAAACCCTCCTGATTTTTAATTTCAGTTCTAATGATCACATCCCATTACCAAATAACTATTATTTCTTCTAGATGCACCCCCCAAAATCAGTTGACTTCCAACCAGGTACATCACTTGTGTTTTTCCATTACTGTTGCCTTTTCAACCCTTTTTAACATAACACATCATTCTCTTTCAAATAGCTGATTGAGAGTTGACTTTTTTGTACAGCAGTTCATGTGTTTGTTAAGCTCTCTCTAGGATGATAAGGAATATAATGGATAGAAATTTCCTAAATGTCTCTTTTTCTGTGAGTGAAGAGATTGAAATAAGTAGTATATTATACTGAATCCAATTCTGTGTGCTTAATAAAAATAATTTAAAAACACATATTAAATGCACAGTCTGGATCAGACTTTAGAAACTTTTTTAATAGACATTATTAAATTTTTAACTCTTGCAACAATCCAATGAGATGCTTTCTTATCTCCATGTAAGAAATGAGGTACTTCGCTAATAAGTCTAAAATTCCTGTATAGGAATTTATAAAGATTACAACTCTATTAATATTAAAGTTAGAAATTCTCAAAGCTCATAACAAACGTACAACCATGTCCTTAAAGTTCAAAGCAACATTAGTAATCACAGTAGAACAACGTCTGTAGGGAATTCTGGAATTTTACACAGATATAGTTTTAAAAAGAGAGAGAAAAAGCCTGCTTTCTCAGCAGATATCAAAGATTTCCATATTGCATGCTAACTGCTCAGGCGGTTAATTTGCACTAATCAGCTGGAGACAAAAGGAGAGAAAATTACAGTAACTTGATGAGTTAATTTTGTGTTTTATAGTCATTGTCTTCCTGGGTTGCTAAATGCTCCATCTTTAACATAGTTTTAAGATATTACAGATGCCCTTGTCAAAACCAGGCAACACATTTGTGAACTGTTAAAATCATCTGAAAGTTCTTGTTCTTTCGCTCATTAGATCTAAAAGAGAAGCTAGGTCCTCTAAACTGAAAAGGAGTAAGAAAAGGAAGCTCTGGGGGCCTTTCCAAATCCCCAAAACAGACTCTCCCCCTACAGACTCTCTCTCTACGTTTTATAGAGAGGTCTCTATGCACAATCTTGCAAAACATTTGTTAGATATTCTAGGAGTTTTCAACCAAAAATAAGATGGCAGGCATATTCTCTTTATAAAGTGAGCGAGAGGGCAGCTTCATACTGACACTTGGGAGATGATTACATCCTTTTCCCAAAGAACTGAATCAAGTACGGCATTTTCTTGAACATACTCTATCATAGTCTCAAGATTACTGTATCAAAGAACTTTAATTGCAAAGGAAAAGTACATTGTCCTGGAGAAATCTAAAGCAATAAATCAAAAAGTAATTTATGCATATCCTGTTAAGACTTTAAAGAGCAAAAACACCCTTCAATGTTAAACCCAAGAGAACTTTCATTATTTTTTTCAGTTCAATTCAATTCAGGAAAGCCATTAAGTGTCTACTATGCATCAAGAAGTGTGCCCACAGAGCAGGGGATAGTGAGATGAATAAGATACAGTCCTGGTCTAAGGAGGGTCTTTCATATCACCTTCAAGAAGCAAATGAGTATCTATTAGACTGAAGATCTATAATAATCATAACTTTGTATTGTGGCAAGTGATCACTAAAAATACTTTTTATTGTTTAGAGGGGAAAAAAATTGCTTATTTTTTTAGAAAAAAGCAGGCAGGAAATGCTCAATTATTTAGAAGTATGCTGCAATACTGGCACCTTTCACTTATTACAGTTCTCTGTAGAGTAATAGAAGTTCTGGAAGAAGAATGGACATTTAACCTTTTGATGACTGATGGATTCCACAGTTGAAATTATCCATTTTTTAAAGAAAGCAATGCATGGATTAAAGCAGTTTACTTTACACCAGATACTGGTTTCTTGTAATGTAATCAAACCATCAGTGAAGGAAAGTAGATTTTGATTTATTTTTTTCTGTTGAGAATCTAATGGAAGAGGCTTTGGGTGTGACTTTTGGTCTATTCCTTTTGAAAGTGAATTTGATGGCCACACATTACACGTAAGCTTTTTTTTTATGCCTGGGTTTGCTCATCTCTAAAACAGGTATCATATTTACGCTGAAGGATATGAAATTGACAATATTTGACCATATTTAACATACACAAAGGGCAATATTTCAACCCAATATTCCCTATCTCAGATATCATATATTATGATTGTATCTAATGGAAAATCTTTTGTGAAAATGCTTTGTAAACTTTAAATGGCTATCTGATATAAATAAGGTAATAAGATAAAACTTGGACATAAATAGTCATAATTATCTGGGAAGTGTCTGGTGTTTTTACTTTTAACTCTAAAGTTCTATGATTTTATGATTCTAAAGTGGGCTCATCATTTTGCTCTTGGGTGTTTTATTTTACTCATTCTGCTTCATTAGTCTACACTAAGTCAGGAGAATCCTGACAGGACTTTAGAACAAGCGGGTATAGTCAGAAAACATCAGATATTAAGATGCCCCTCAATTCAACTTCACATTAGAGTCAACCATGAATTATACCCTGGAATTCTGCCCTAATAGCTTTTAACAATGATGAAAACATAATATTAATTGCTTTATTGGGACTTTATAAGGGTTAGCTTCTGGGTTAAGCAATTTATATGTTTTAGAGAGCACAGGCCCTTGAAAGAGATAGTTGGTTTGTAATCAAATCCAAATAGTGCTGTTTACCAGCTTTGAAGCATTGGCAAGGTATTAAATCTCCGTAAATCTCAGTTTCCTCATCTGTGAAATGGAAAAATGAAGAGTAAACCTTCACAGAGTTATTGTCATACTTAAACGCAATAATCCATGTGAGTGTTAAACTATGCTCTGTCTAGAAGTATCTATAAATCCTATTATAAATCTGATATTTTAGAGCTATCATAGTAGACTATATCTCAGGGATTTATAACATCACTCCATCCAAACCTCTGCCTCAGGAAGGATTATATCACTTGATGACTTATGATTAGAATATAGTCAGAGAAAGTAAATAGCTTAAAATAACAGTTTCTTTGCTTTGCCACCAGATAGTGATTGTGTTTTCTTTAGTAACTTTAAAAGTACTAGTTTGGCATTTTAAGAAGTGAAATGTTAAATATACATATGTAATTGATAGTTTTCTTAACTATTTCAAATGATTTATCATTTGTGTATCTGGTTTCTAGTTAGATTATTAATAAATATTCTAAACGTTTCTCTTTAACATATATACTTTAAAAAATCTATGTACTATAATATTTTTTAACTATTATTCTTTCTAAGTAAGCTCTCTGATATATAGAATTACAACATATAATGATCAAATTTTGAGCCATGTTTTGTTTGTGAGGTATTGAATTTGTGTACTTCTATCTAAATACTATAACTGACCCTTAAAACTACCTTCTTCACAAAAAATAATAGCTCTATTAGCCAATTAAAACATATTCCAAATCAATAGTTTACTTTCATACTTACAATTCTCATATATTTTGTAGATAGGCAACTAACTACTTCTTTCCTACAATTTTCTAGCTTCAATTCAACTTAATTGCTTTTTGCTCCTCCCTAGTTCCTTCTTTTTTATTTTATTTTATTTATTTTTCCCCCCAAAGCCCCAGTAGATAGTTGTACGTCATAGTTGCACAGCCTTCTAGTTGCTATATGTGGGACGTGGCCTCGGCATGGCCGGACAAGCGGTGCGTGGATGTGTGCCCGAGATCTGAACCCGGGCCGCCAGCAGCAGAGCACGCGCACCCAACCGCCAAGCCACAGGGCCGGCCCCCCTAGTTCCTTCTTAAATGGTTTCTTGTTTGAATGAGTGAAGAAGAAAAAGTTTGAATAGGAAATAGATATGTTCCTAGGGATTTGGCAAGCTTGATATGGCATGTCTCAGTTGGGATTAGTTGTAAAAGTAATACAGTAAATTCTCAGCTCTTTTCAGAAAGAAAAGACAAACACGTTTGATTTTTTAGAATGGAAAGTAATTGGAGGGGAGGAAATGAGAGAAGGAGAGAGAGAGATAAAGCAAGCAAAGCAAATTTCTTTGTTTATTTTTCCATTTAAAATCTGACTTTTTAGAAAACAAATAAAATTTTCATAAAATATGAAATGAAAGCATAAATAAAAGTGGTGGCAAAGAAAGAGCCAAAATTGGTAATGAAATAAAATAGAGTTTGGTGATCTCAACAAATTTAAGAACTTGTATGCATTGTTTATGTAAGTTTGATTCCCGAGGCCATTGATATGAGTTTACAGATGTCTCTTATGCTTATTTCTTCTTTCTTCCTTTCCCTTCCTTCTTTCTCTCTCTTTACTCAAGAAAATTATACTAGCTGGAAACTTCTCTTCCTCCTCTCCCTTCAGATATCTGAAATCCAGGAACAATTTTATGAAGTCTAACAGCTGACTGGGAAGCACCATATCATCTTATACAGCTTCTTTATGTGTTTTGTGATTTGTAGGTAACAAAATGATGTATTGGCTACTAACACTGTAATAGAATGCTTATAACAAACTCAAACAAATATAAGAATATATTCTGTCTCTATCATTTAGGTATATAGCCATGGTAATTTCTCTGTGGAGGTGTTCTGTGATATTCCACTTTCCTTTCATTTTTATACCCAGTTTTATAGTCCCAAGGTACCCCTTTTCTTTGCACTAAAACCTTACTTTATGATCTTACTCACCTATTTCTGTCCTTTTTTAGCTTATCTAACCTTTCCAGCTTACCTAAACTTTACATTGCTTAGACTGGGATGAAGAAATCCTATGTACATCTCTGAAGAGGTGGAGTGGCAAATAAAAAAGACAGGAAAGAATACTTCAAAGAACCAATTAAAAGGCACAAAATGATCTCATTCAACCTTATATTGAGCCAGATTTGTCCACATTTTTCAGGACATTTAAAAGCAGCTTTGTTAATTATTATTATTTTTCTTTTTTTGGTGAGGAAGATTGGCCCTGAGCTAACACCTGTTGCCAATCTTCCTCTTTTTGCTTGAGGAAGAGTGGCCCTGAGCTAACATCTGTGCCCATTATCCTCTATTTTGTATGTGGGTCACTGCCACAGCATGGTTTGATGAATAGTGTAGGTCCGTGCCTGGGATCCAAACCTGCGAACCTGGGCCACTGATGTGGAGCACGTTGAACTTAATCACTATGCCAATGGGCCGGCCCCAGCTTTGCTAATTTAGCATATAATGAAAGAACCCAGGCTGTTTCTATTTTTATTGCTATATATTTCTTGGGAGAGATGGATTGTATATATATGTATGGTAAGATCACAAAATTAGAAACATCTGTTTTCTGGACCACTCATCTTTCACTTTCTCCTTTCTGGGTTGTCATCTAGTGACCCAGAAAATCCAATTATATTTGTCACAATCACCTAGAAAATAACAAAATTAAGGAAATGAAAAGGAAAAGGGAAAATGATTTTTTAAAGAATTAAATAGCAGTGAAAGAATAAAATTTAAATCAAAGTATCTAAAGGATGGGAAATGATGAGAAACCATGCAAAACATTTGAATTCCCACGCAGCAACATTTTTTGGAGAAAAAGAAGAGAATTATCTTAAAGTTAAGAAAAGGGGTGAAAAAACTTCAACAATTGTGTTCTAAACAAATTTTCTATGTTGACCCCTTTAAACCAGTAGGATGCTAGCAACACCTGTCTCGAGTTTAAAAGAGTCATTGCTCTTTTCTCCCTCCTCTTCCCTGAGAATGTTATGGAGAGAGGATAACTCAGAAGGACAGTTACAGCAGTGTGGGATGGTTAACAAGGAGAGCTGAGCTTATGGCTGGGCAGGTTATCCTAGAATGTCAGAAAATTCTGAGATGGAGAGGACCCAGAAAAAGAAGAAAGTGCACTTCAAAAACTCATGGTTATGTGGCTAGTGTCCTCTTGCTCTTGCTTTGTCTTCTATTTTGGGGACATTCTTTTATTCTGTAGCCAGAATGATACTTTAACATATCTATTTACTTCTTCCACTGACTTACCCTTGCACATTTGAGGTACACACTGTCTTTCCTGATATGTTCCAGCTACGAATTGGCTGCAGTGTATCATCAACCCAGCAATAGTGTGTCCTGCACTGGGAGAAACTGTGTTCCAAGCACATAGGCTATTCCTAATAAATAAGAAACACCCATGCACTATGTGTGAAGGAAAAATAGAAAAGGGGAGCTACTATAATATTGATACATATATAGATCAGCTCTCTATGCACTTTATTCCTGTTCAGGTCAGATACATATAAGAAGTTCAAGCTTCACAGCCCCAGGGTCTGAGTCCAAAAGGTTCTGCCCATGCCATTTTTCTGACCTTATCTACAACTCCTTTCAAACTTAGGAAACTCCTCCACTGAGCCTTTTAAAATGTAATGTCTGTCATCAGTAAAATCCTTTGTATTCTTTTTTTTTTTATTTTGGTGAGGAAGATTAGCCATAAGCTAACATCTGTTATAAATCCTCCTCTTTCTGCTAAGGAAGATTGGCTCTGGGCTAACACCTGTGCCCATCTTCCTCTACTATGGGATGCCGCCACAGCATGGCTTGATAAGCAGTGCGTAGGTTGGTTCCCAGAATCTGAACCTGTGGACCCTGGGCTGCCGAAGCAGAGCGTGCAAACCTAACCACTACACCATCAGGCCAGCCCCAGATCCTCTGTATTCTTAACTTCTTAACATTCCCCTCAGCTTTTTTGATTTGCCTGAAACCTAACTCTCCCTTGAGGACACTGGCTCCCCTGAACCTTCTCAATTGATAGCCATTTTCTACCCACATCCCTTCTCTCTCTTACCATTTGAGTTTAGTGGTTTTGAAGCTCACTGCAACTTCCAGATTATTCTCCCTCCTCCATCCCTAAAAGTCTCCACCCTTCCATCTCGTCCTCTGATGACATTATTCATTATCCTTGTTGCTGTTCTTTCCTGACTCTTAGGTTAGGACTTCCTTGAAATATTTTATTCCTTCCTTACCAGTTCTCCAAAACAACTTCTGATTAATTCTTCATGATTTTAGTATGTATGAAGATAATTTTCCCAATATACTAGCCTCTTGAATCCTTGACCTTTTCTCCTCAAATGATCATGTTCTCCCTCATACCTCAACCACCCACTCTCATAATTATAGTCTAGACCTTGTAATTTTCAAAATATGTTATCTCTCTGTAATTTCAATTTCCAGCATCCTCTTCTATGAACACAACCTCCCATTTTTCCCGCTCACTTTCTCTAGTACCTCATCTCAACAAGCCTTCAAGCCCTTAGATCATTAATCCTCTTTCAACTGTCCTGCCCCCTCCCCTATGCCCTTACTTCCCTTCATAACCAGTTTAAATTCTATGCCCAATCATTTATTAACTCCACTGAATACATCCTCAACTTCTGTATCTCTCTCTCCTTGTGCTTCAATTATCCTAGTTTGTACCTGTACGCACAAAAGCAAATGTGTTGCAGAAAAAAAACATGAAATCATGCTAAACAGTGTAAGCTAATAAAATATGCCACTCCAAAATATGCCACTTTGGCACAAGGATTATTGTGAGGTGAGTGATATTAAGAAGAAGCAGATACAAGAAAAGTTCTCTTCCTTCCCCCTATTTGCCTAAAAGCAGGACATAAATTTGCAAAGGTGTCTTCCCTCCTCTCTCTACCAGGAAGGACAAAAGTTAATCGTGGGAGATTTTAGACCCTATCAGCCCCAGAAGAATCTACATAAAAAACTTTACTAAGAATCCCTTATCTTCCATTAGTTTCTCATATATTTGCCTTCCCACGATTAGCCACCTCTGAGTAATTCAATGTTCTTTTCCTTTGTCTTATCACTTTTCTAAAAATTTATTGTTCCTTTGCTAAGATGCTATATAAGCCCAAGTTCTAACCAATCCTTGAGTTACTCATCCCTGAGTTTCTCCCGTGTGTATATGAGATATACATGTGGATAAACTTCTGTCTGTTTTTCTCTTGTTAATCTGTTTTTTGTTACAGAGCCCGAGGAGAAAACCCAGAAGGGTAGAAGGATTTTTTCCTCCCCTGATAGTCTCATTTTACATTTATCATCACTATCACAGTAATCACAATAATTACACTGTATTTCCCTGGTTTACTCTCTATCTTCCTCTTGTAGATCAGTGCTACTCAAAGCATGGCCCCTGGCCTGTAGTCAGTCCATGAAAGGTTTGCTACCAGCCTACAACAAGATATGTGGTAGAGTTAAAAGAAATCATTTGGAAAATTTTACAGCAATTTGACAGAGTAATTTTATGTCTGATGAATATAATATGTTTTAAAATTGGATTTATAGTTTGTCTCTTTAGATTTTAACTTTTTGAATAATTAGTTTTTATCGTAATTTACAAAAGTATCATTCCACCACCTATTAGAAATCAAAACAAACAAAGAATCTGGCCCTTCACCACAGATAGTTTGAGACACTACATTAGATTTCCATTTGCTACTCTCTCTGTCTCAAATCTCTAATACTTTGTTTCCTATGCTTGCTCCCAGCTTCCTGTTTTACATGGAAAATAGAGACAATTAGAAGTAAGTTGCCACTACCACCATATCCACCCATCTAACTGCGTCTGTACACAAACAGAGAGAAAGTTTCCTTTTCTCCTGTTGTTATGTTTGAACTGCCCATCACTGGTAGGGTACAGCTCTTCCATTGTGCTCTAGAACTCCTATCTTCTGGTCTGCTCTTGGACATTGCTCCAGCAAGACTCCCCATTCTTGCTTGTATCATCAATTTATCACCCTCCACAGGATCTTTCCCACTGGCAGGTAACTATACCACTATTTCTTCACCTTAAAAAACAATTTTTTTAGACTTCTCTTGACTTTGTTTTTTTCCCAGAGACAACTTTATTTCTCCCCTTTGTTCCCCTTCCCTATTATGGCAAAACTTCATAAAATAGTTTTTTGAATCTATTGTCAACAATTTCCCTCCTCTCATTCACACTCTTGATGTCATTCCAATCAGGCCCTACATGATCTGTCCCTCAAATTTATATTTCTCATCTCATTCTGTTCTGCTCTAGCCATACTATTCTCCCTTGCTGTTCCTCAAACATGCCAAGTTTCTTCTTGTTTCAGAACCTTAGTACTCACTCTTCCGTCTGGACTGTGCTTCCTCTTGATAGCTGCATTGCTAGCTCCTTCTTTTCCTTAAGGTCTTAATTCAAAGATCACTTTCTCCTTGAAATCCTCCCCAATGGCCTTGTTTAAAGCTAAAACAGTCTTTCAAAAACACTTCATCCAGCTACACAAAATTATTTTTTCCTGTAACAATCAACACCTTCTCTCACACTACATAGTTACTTTATTGTTTTCTTGTTGCTGCTGCTGCTGCTGTTGTTCTTGTTATTACAGTCATGCACCACATAATGACATTTTAGTCAATGACAGACTACGTGTATGACAGTGGTTCCATAAGATTAGTACCACATAGCCTAGGTGTGTAGAAGGCTATACCATCTAGGTTTGTGTAAGTACACTTGATGAAGTTCACACAATGACAAAGTTGCCTAATGATACATTTCTCAGAATGTATCCCTGTTGTTGACTGATGCATGACTGTATTACTGTTATTATTATTATCTGTATCCTCTCTGATTGGAATGTAAGGTCCATGAAGGCAAGAAATTATTTGTTTTATTCATAGCATATACCCAGCAGCTATTTGAGGGGAAAAAATGAAGCAAAACAGGACTAGAAGCAAACTATCTAAACATGATAAAGATTCTTTAACAAAATATAATAGAAAATATTATATAGTGACAAAGAAAATCCACTCCTATTAAAATCAGGAGTTAAATAAGGATGCCTGTTATCACTACTGAGACAACTGTGTTCTATTATTTCTAATCACTTTAGTAAGTGCCTAAAAAGTATTATAAATGATGAAAAAGAAGAGATAAAACTATGTTTATATGAAACTATAAAAAGATATTTGAATTAAATAGATGATTCAGTAAGATACCCAAGAATATGATATATTTACAAAGTCTATACTTTTCCTACATATTAAAATAATCAGAAATGGAAATAAAAAAGACTATCTCATACACAATGGTACCTCAAGTATAAGGAAAAATAGATTTAACTAAGAAATAATAACACTTAGATGAAAAACAAAACAAGCCATGACCACACACACACACACACACACACACACACAAATCCTACAGTTTTATTGAATAAGCTGAAATAATCCCCAAATAAACAGAGAAATAGTCATGGAAAGGAAGACAATGCCTTAGTGTCATAAAGTGTAAATGTTTTACAAATTACAGTCACGAGCCACATAACAATGTTCTAGCCAACGACAAACCACATATATGACAGTGGTCTCAAAAGATTAGTACCATATAGCCTAGGCGTGTAGTAGGCTATATTATCTAGGTTTGTGTAAGTACACTCTATGATGTTTGCATAATGACGAAATTGCCTAACGACATATTTCTCAGAATGTATCCCTGTTGTTAAGCAATGCATGACTGTAATACACATGTTTAATGCAATTTCAATTAAAATCCTCAAGTGGATTTGACTTGGAGCTGAATATTTTTTTAAAGCTTAGAATGATAAATAAATACTAAGAAATTATAAAGATCTTTGGAAAATTTTACTGAGGAAGAACTTGTTCAGCTGTATATTAAAACTTCCTATGAGGACTATACTCACAACTATAGAATGGAAGCTTTCAAATTCAACTAAGATAAAAGATGTCTACTATCACTACTGTTATTTAACATTTTTTTCTGGGGGTAAAAGCCAATGCAATTAAAAAAGAGAACAAAATAGTAGGCATAAGATTTGATATGAATCCGTAAAATTATAATTATTTTTAATTTTAAATTATGGCTAGAAAACCCAAGAGACTCAACTAAAAAACTTTTATAAATAAGAAGATAATTCAGTAAAGTAGATAGGCACAAAATAAATCTACTAAAAGCAGTATCTTTTCAACATACAAATAACAGAGAGTTAGAAAATTTACTATGTAATAACAAGAAAATGATAATAAAATAAGATATTTTTCTTTAAGGGAGAAAAACCTGACTCTAAAGTTCATATGGAAAAATAAATAAGCTGTAATCAACAGAGAAATTCTACCAACATTTTTGGAAAAGAAGACAGAATTATTGTGCACTAAACCTATTAGTTTTTAATATTTATTTTAGTTATAGTGATTAAAGCAAATGGATACAGAATTTATTCATACAAGCCATTAAAGTAGTAGAAAAAAATGGAATAATTAATAAAAATAATATTGGCATGGGAGAAATTTTATTTTTATTTTGAAACAAACTAGAGTGGCCATAAAAATTTTTGATAAATTCAAGAACTTAAAAAACAAATCTACAAGTAAAAGAAAAGTCACAATTCACATAGCCAAAAGACAAACTAGGAAACACTTACAATACACATAACAAACACCTAATTCCTTGAACACATTAATAGAACAAATTAAAAACAATAGCAACAATACAGTGGAAAAATGGGCAAATGCAAGTGGCTATTAAACTTATGAATGTTTGCTTACTCTCATTTATAATAAAAGAAATGTAAATTAAAATTATATTTAAGTACAATTTTCACTTAGCAGATTAGTAAAGATTAAAAAGTCGCTAGCACAGAGGTTTGACATGAGTGTAGGTAAACAAACACTCCCATGCAATGTTTGTAAAGTGTTAATTGTGCTAATCTCAATAGAGAAGTTTGGAAATACATATGAAATTTAAAAGGTGGGTAATTTTTAGCCCACTATTCTCACTTCTAAGAATTCATCCACTAGAGTTGCACTTGTGTGAAATGATGTATATAAAAGGTACTGGAGAACAGATTATTGGACATTAATTGATATTCAGTGCTTGGAAATCTGTTATTTTCTTTTGATGATGGGTAAATTATTTGAAGTGCACAAATATACAAAAGAAATAGCTTTTCATATTTTTAAAAAATTCTGGAAGAATGGAAAACATATCTTACAGAACCTTGAAAATTTAAAGGAACGACTATCAAAATAAAAGGTATTATTCTTACACAATCAAAGATGATTTCATGTTGCATAACAAAAGTCACTCCACATATTCTGTGAGATGAAAAATACACCCTAATGTGATTTTATGCCACTAACATTTTTCAACAGCATGCATTTATAACTTAAGTTACTTGTTTTTGCTGTTATTTTTTGTAACATCAACTTTGAACCTGACTAAGAATATCTAGCCAGAATGAAGTGATGCTTGAAGGTCATTGGCACTACAGGAAAAATGCAAAAAGTTCTTAAGATAGATAATCCATATTTAAAATTATTCTCTTCAGAATTTCTTGCATGTTATTTCCAAATTAAATGTATTTAATCATAGCAGTTTTTATGGCTACCTGTGATGTCTCTTTTTTCATAATACTGTATGCCTTTTGAAATATTAGCACTATCTGTTTTACTTTTTCCTCCTGTACAAAATCTCTGCTAAGGAAATATTCTAAGAAGATTTGAACAATATGCAGAAGATGTCAAGATGTGGAGACTTATTAGATGTGTAACATTAGGTAAATTTCTCAACTACACTCTTCCTCAGTTTCTTTTTCTATAAAATAAGGATAGTACCTACCTCACAGGATTGTTGTGAAGATTAAAGGAACAATAGCTGTTAAGCAAGTAGAGCTCTGTCTGGTTCATAATAAATACCCCATAAATGCTCAGTTATACTTTTCCTTTCTCTGTAAATGCTCACGCCAAAGCCATTAATAACTTATTATACACTGCCTTTAGCATCATAACAGGCATGTAATATGTCCTTTTTATATGTGTGTTGCATTTATGGTTAATGAATGGATAGATGAATAATTTCACTAGTTCTCATGGCTTCAACTACTGATGATTCTTCTGTTTTTAAAATCTCAAGCTCAGATATCTCTTCTAAGATACAGAGCCACATTCCTAATTGCCTACTAGACAACTCCACTGAGATGTCTCCAGTATCTCAAGCTCAATCATTTATAATGAATGCATATTATCCTCCCCCAAAACATATGAAACCACACACACACACACCAGAGAGAGACACTCAATCTTCTCTTACTCTGTTATTTCCTATCTCAGTGATTGGCACCATAATCCACTGACTCACTCAAACAAGAAACTACAAGGCTCCCCTGGATCCGTTCTCCTATGCACCATATCCAGTTATCTTGCCCTGCTAGTTTTACCGCCTTAATACATTTCAAATTATCCTCCTCTCCTCATCTACACTGACCTCCCTCATCTACCTCAGCTGGAATATAGCCACAGTTTGCAGCCAGTTCTCCCTACTTCTGGTTTTTACTATTATAGACCATTCTCCACATTCCATCAAAATCATCTTTTAAAATGAAATCCGGTTATGTAACTTTTCATCTCAAAGTCTTTGATGGCATCTCCCATAGGATAAAACCCAGTCTCCCTACCCGACATAGAAGACCCTCTACAAGTTGGCCCCTGGCTTCCTCTCTAGTATGTTTTTCTTGCCAATTTCCCCCTTGAGTGTTATGCCTGGGCCATATTTAACCACTTGAAGTTCTTTCAAATGTCTTTTTCTCTTTCTCTTTCTTTTTCTCTTTCTCTCCCTCCCTCCCTCTCTCTCTCTCTGTATGTGTGTCTGTGCCACTCCACCTCTCTGCCGTTTCTGTGCTTTTGCATTTAACATTCCCTACCAGTAACATCTCTCTTCTAATTGCCCTGTACCTGATTAACTTATAATAGTTCTTTGAAGCTTAGATTAAATATAGCCTTCTCTTCGGAACCTTATCTATTGCTTAGGAGGTTTACTAGGCTTGGCTAGAATTCATTAAATTAAAGAGAAAAAAAAGGGTTCCTAAATAAAAAATATAGTACATTACAAAGAAGAAGAAGTACAGATCATTATTTACCTTTAGGAAATTAGAAGTCATCATATTGAAAATCACCAATAAAAACCAAGCAAGAGTGGGAGAAACATTATTATAAATCTATTATGGGCCAAGGTCTGAGGTACATATATCAGTATTAACATTCTGTACAATTATATTTCATTTACTATCATGTCTTGGCTATCAGGTTATTAACAGTCATGTAAACTATGGTTAAAGAAACCACACTTCATAAATCCAAGTATATACACTTGCCCCTGCAGTATCTTCAAGCATAAGATAAGGAATTTTAACATTAAAACACAAATATTGTCACTAACTAATATCAATGTTCAATTTGATACTCCAAGATAAAAAAACTGAAGATTGAATTTCAAATACTCTCCTAATGTAGAAAGAAATGTGTGTGAGTGTGTGTGACAGAGAGAGGAGAAATTAATAGTGAAAGAATAATACACAAAGAACTACACATTTTTAGTAGAAACTGCTTATTCCTCTTATTCATTAATATGATCCAAACTGAACTAAACCCATTAAAATTTTAATGGAAATACACACTTGTTAGCACACAGCATGCTAACATTTGCTGTAGAACACAACTGCATTTTATCTGCACAGTGCAGGTGTCCTTAGAGTTTATCTACTTACAGTATCTAAAATACAATGAACAATAAGCACCAAGAGTGCTTCAGGTATCGTTTTCTATATAATGCCTGTGAGAAAGTGCGTTTTCAGCTGCAACTCAAAATAGTGAAGCAGAAGAAATAAACAAAAAAGACATATTGTTGTAGTACGGAGAAATATATTAAAATAATTTTTAAAGTAACTAACCATATACACACACACGCACAAACTTGATAGAACTAACAATAAATCGAACTTCCATTTGTCTCAAGTTTCCTTCATTCAGATATCTAGGTTAATTAATCTCTTTTATACTAGTGGTATGATGGGAACAGATTAACTGAGTTAACTTAGAAATATATGCAGCTATTTTTGAGGGACATGATTTGATCACCAAGACTAAACAATACTCCAGACAGTACTAGATTTCTTGGAATCTTCCCAGGTCATATATAAGCGTTGAGTATCTGCATGTGGTTCAGCTGCAACATTTTAAAACATTTTCCCAGCATACTTCAGGGCTATATTTCCCCCCCGTCAGCTGATGTGTGCTCAGGGAATGCAAACTAATTACCCTAAGCAAAACATAATTAAGGAGGGAAATTTACTCCAAAAACATCACATAATACTTCCCACACACAAATAGAAATGATTTCTGAATTATGTTTTGCATGATTTATTACTATGTATAACCTGTGCCAATAATGAGAGTGGACTGTATTAATTATTATTGATAGAGTTAAGATCAAATGGAACTATGGAGCTTCCCAAGAAATTCATTTAGAATCCATTAAGAACTGTTTTATATAAAAGAACATACGCTATATATTTAACTTTGTACAAAGCTATACACATATGGTTAGATATTTTGTCAATTTATAGTGTGTGTCTTTGTGCAGCAGGTATTGCTGAGAGTTTGAGAGAGAGTTAACTGGAAGGTAGAATAACATAGGTCTTAGGTCAAAATTCATCTCCTTAAGGAACTTGACAAATCTTGATTGTACTGATTTGGAACCTTCGCTGTTCACTTTCATTAATACAACTGTTTCAAAGCTTGCATGTAAATGTCTCAGATTCCTAAACCGCATAGTGATAACGAATTTCAGCAAAGTAGAAATTAATCTATACAAAAGAAACTCTTTCTTATCTTCAATTTCCTCATCTTTACAAGAGAGCTTTATTTATTTAAGGGCAAGGAACTTTAAATTTCACTTCCCTTTTCACTTTAATATCTATCTAATATCATTCATTTATTCAAAACAATTCAATGAGTTTTACTCTGTGCCAGGCAATACACATCAGGAGATACTGGATATAAAATGATGAGCAAAAACATACCTGATCTGATGGTAAATTAATTAGGAAAAATGTACCTGTTTGCAGGTATCCACCAAATAATCAACTGAATAGTTTGTTGTTAATGCCCTGAAACTGCAAATTAGGGAAAGGAAAGATATAAAGGTTGAACCGTGAACTTGATTTAGAATTTCAGTGTAGCAGAACTTCTATCAAAGGTAAAGGAGAGGTATATGACATGATGATGGAAAAGTTCATATAAATCCATGAATTAAAATAAGATATAAAATGCGTTTATATCTGCTATTCAATTCTGAGGATACTTTTTTCCCTCCGGCTGAAAGCAGAGAATATTAAATTATGAAACACTACAAACTGTCTAAATAATGACACTAACAAAATTTGCACTTTTTTATTATTTGAAAAAAAATAATCTAGTATGAATATCAAATTAGGCCATCTTTAAAACCATATGAAATGAGAAGTGAAAAAGACTTATTGGATAATCTTGTCAATTTCTCTGTCATGGAATATTTTCCCCATTGTTATAATTTTAGATGCTTTGTCAAATTCAGTTTTAAAGACTCAAGCAAAAGGTCTAAGGCACATCAGTCTAATAGACTTAGCATTAGGAAATTAGGTTATATGATAGTTACAGAGGGGAGAAAAGTGCCCACATCTCTGTAGGTTCTCAGAACTGCTGCATATATGTCATTATTCCTGGAATCCTGGCCAGAGACTGTGGCACTTCCTGGACTTAAAAGAACCAACCAGTTTACCAGAATTTCTGATCCCTTGATAAGATTCGAAGCTGTGCTTCTTGCAGACAAGATGTAAAGGCTTCCAGGAACTGCCTGCCTTCATATTGAAAGATTTATTAAAGTAAAACAAAAAAAGGCTAAATATCTTGGTCCTCCAACATTTTAAAATATATGGCACACATAATAATATATTACGCAACAACAACTAATAGGGAGCAATGTTGGGATTTGAACCCAAGTTTCAAGTTCTGAACCTAGGCTTTTAACCACTGCTACATCACCACTAAAACATCCAAAGGGATATTTTATTAAGTGGATATTGTTATAACATTGTTTCACTTCTAACAGTACCTTTGCATTAAACTGATTTTTACAAATTTCTAAGATGTAGTACCTAGAAATAATTTTCAAAAGGCCACCAACGTATATATGTATACAAATATTATTTGCATTATTAACCTATACAAACAAAGAACAGAGCTTTTGCATCCCTGATGAGTGCTGCCAGTAGATCCTGATAATCTGTGGCTCAACCTAGACGTCATTAAAATTTTTTTTTGGTGAGGAAGATTGGCCCTGAGCTAACCTCTGTGCCAATCTTCCTCTACATTTTTACATGTGCGTCACTGCCACAGCATGGCTTGATGAGTGGTGTAGGTCCGTGCCCATGATCTGAACCTGCAAACTTAGGCCACCAAAACAGAGCATGCTGAACTTAACCACTATGCCACCGGGCTACCCCAGCCCCACCCCCGTCATTAACATTTTTGACTATCACTCTGGATCTGATTGCTGATAACAAATGCCTGGGTCGTTGAAACTAATTCTTCTATATTTGGGATATGTGATTTTAATGGTGCTCTCGAAGTTATTTTGTATTTTAAAGTCTTCAAGTTAAAACAAAAAGACTGCATTCTATTCATATATTCATTTATTAAGATTGCTCTCATATTTTTTACTGAGTAGTAGTTTACTTAGAGAAAATGAAACTTCCTCATGTCTCATAAAATGTTTAGGCCTGAAGCTGGTCTGGAGGGCAGAAGATGAAAAGCTCACTATTAATAAAACTAAGCTGAATGCCTAGCTCCCAAATATTAAAAAGAAAAAAAATGAGGTCAGTTTTGTGCCACACAGTTGAAAAGAAGGCTTTTATATTCATAGGGGAGTATTTGTTGGTGGCATAAGAAACATAAGAGTAAGAAGATATAGAATAAATGCAAGAATACAAGAGAAATTTTGGCTTAACTATTGTGCAAAAGAGTGGCTCACAAGAGATAATCCAATACTGAAACCAGGGCTTTCTAGAATTGCGGCAAGATGTTATTTGAGTGTATTAGTTAAAACTCTGGTTTGAAGTGCAGAATCCCAATTTAAACTGGCAAAATGAAACGATATGAAATGAAATAAGGAGAGAAAATTTATTGGCTCACTAACTGAAATGCCAGAGTTAGATCTGGCTTCTTGCACAATTGAACACAGAGGCTCAGATTATATCCTTGGGAAGAACCTGGGATCCACTCTCCTTTTATCTGCATCACTCTCTTCCGTTTTCCTCTGCATTCACTTCATTCTCAGACTCAACATGATGGCTCCTGGCAGCTCCAGGCTTTTGTACTAACTTCTACATCCAGAAAGAAGAGAGCTTCTTTTCCCTAACTGTTCCAGCATAGTTTTTAAGATATTATCATACTAGTGAGTCTTATTTGCCTAGGTTCAGAACTCAACTCTGACCTTGGGTGTGAGTTTAGTTTCATAATCTGTAAAAGTGCCTTAATTTCTTCATCTGTAAAAAGGATAATACAGGTCTCTACTACTTAGGACTTTTGAAGGATTAGTTAATCTATTTAAACATCTTGAAAGAATGCCTGAAGCATAAAAGCATAAACTAATAACATTTTTCCAAATGATTGTTTAAAATCATTGACCCAAATTGCCTAAACTATTGTAGCTAGGGTAACGGAAAATTCTGATTAGATTATGTTAGGGTTACCCAAGTAAATTCTGGAGAATATAGGATTAAGGTCATTCCCACCAAAATCTATGTTGTGTGGAGGTATGTTTTCCCCTAAAAGAAAGTTAGGTGGCTATTATCAGAAGAAAAGGCAATGGACATTGCTGAGCAAAACAGATGTATCTTGTCCATGTGAAATCATAAGGTAAAAAAGCACATGTAAAATTTCATAAATGCCATTAAAAGTTGACTTAAATTTTAATTACTGGGTTGCATTCATTCTGAGAAAAAAATGATAATATTTGTGTCTTCATTTTTAGTTAGAAAAATACATTCCTTTTCTTTTCAGTGCCTGTAGATTGTTAAAATTTTCCTATACACTTTTTTTTTAATTTGTCAACTATCATTAGCTAGTAATATAACTCTTTTGTTCAGTTAACGTTAAATATTTACTCAAGGAATTTAATTCTCACTGCTAAAATCTTGGTATTTTATAATTGCACCATTGAATATTTAATGGTAGTTGTAGCCAGTGCTCTTTATCTTAATACTCATGTGGTCATATCTTTCTTTATACTTATTTTCTTAAAATTTATGTACACTGGAGGAGTTTGCTCATTTTATGCTAGGTACAATAATAAAAGATTTCAGTTTTGAGGTTGAACTGTATTGAAAATCTTTTTTTTTCCTTTTAATTTTTATTTATTTATTTTTCCCCCAAAGCCCCAGTAGACAGTTGTATGTCATAGCTGCACATCCTTCTAGTTGCTGTATGTGGGACGCAGCCTCAGCATGGCCAGAGAAGCGGTGCGTTGGTGCGCTCCCGAGATCCGAACCTAGGTAGCAAGTAGCGGAGCGCGCGCACTTAACCGCTAAGCCACGGGCCGGCCCTGTATTGAAAATCTTACTAGACGTTTCAAATGTCATGTTTTGACTAAACAATTACAACTCTTGACTATATGATATTACAGAGTTTTTAGGGGAAAATCAAAATAAAAATAGAGAAAATAAAACAGAAAATAGAAAAGCATATTCAAGGTAAGTTTTTTAAAAAGCATTATCAAACAGTATATGGATATATTTCTTGACTGACAGCTTGTCAGCTGATGTCACGGTATACACTGAAACTTAGAACAGTGTCAAACGGGTCTCCATTTTTTATTTGTATTGTTTTATTGATATAAAATCCACTTTCCTGGACTTCTCAAGTTTTGGGAAAGTGTTTTAGGTGGATGATGACTACATAAATTTGATTAAACCCATAAAGTATATTTGAATCTCTCCATATAGCATTAACATTTATTTCCTTTATCTTTTTTCTACTTGTCAAATATCAATATTTCCAAAGGACTTATGTTTCAAAAATCCTAGCATCTCAAAAGATATTCCTCTCTCTCACCACATTTTATTACAAGGGAACAAAAACTTCACCCATTGATCAAAAATTGAAAGTAGTTAAAAGAGGTCAAGCCTTAGAAGCCCTTAAGAATTTATCAATTGATTTCTGTTGTCAAACAGTTCCTCTCACAAATCATTTGTGCACAGCCCTGGGCTCTCAGGCTGAGTCTCGAAGTTTGGTAGTAGATCTCTTGCTTTCTCCTAATCTGTCTGTCTTGTAATTATTTCTGGTTCATAGTCTTTTGGATTATTTCTGTTTTAGGGGCCATCTTTTCTTTTATGTCTTCAGGATTCCGGGAAATCACCAATGAGTGAGCCACCCACATTTTCAGAATAAAGATACAAAGACTATATGTGGGCCAGTCTCTTCCACATGTTTAAGAAAGTTGCCCAAATCATACCCTAGACAACTGATATTAGTTTTGTTTGGCCGTAAATTAACTTTCCAGTTGTTTTGTCTTTGTTTTCCCTATAAGGGTTTCCCTGCTTTTGACTCTTGGGTAAGTTATCTGAAACTACTAATTTTTCTTCGTGTCTGTAAGTTAGAAATGTCCCCGGCTCACTTTATTTTTTCCAGATTTATGGAGATATAATTGACATATAACATGTATTAGTATAAGGTATACAACATAATGATTTGACATAGGTCTGTACTACAAAATGATTACCATAATAAGCTTAGTTAACATCCATCACCTCATATAGTTACAATTTTTTTTCTTGCGATGAGAACTTTAAAGATCTACTTAGCAACTTTCAAACATATACCACAGTATTGTTAACGACAGTCACCATGCTGTAGAATACATCCCCAGAACTTATTCCTCATATAACTGGGAGTTTGTACCTTTAGACCACCTTCACTCATGTCCCCCATCTCGCATCCCCTGCCCCTGGTAACCATTTATATGTTCTCTGTTTCTCTGAGTTCAGTTTTTTTAAATTTCACATATAAATGAGATCAGACCAGATTAGTCTTTCTCTGTCTTATTTCACTTAGCATAATGCCCTCAAGGTCCATCCATGTTGTTGCAAATGGCAAGATTTTCTCCTTTTTTATGACTCAATAATATTCTATTGAGTGTGTGTGTATTACATTCTCTTTATCTATTCATTTGTTGATGGACACTTGGTTTCCATATCTTGGCTACTGTAAACAATGCTGTAAAGAACATGAGAGTGCAGATATATCTTAAAGATAGTAATTTCATTTCCTTTGGATATACACCCAGAATAGAATTGCTGGATCACATGGTAGTTCTAGTTTTAATTTTTTGAGGAACCTCCATATGGTTTTAAATAGTGGCTGCACCGACATTCCTGCCAACAGTGCACAAGGGTTTCTTTTTCTCTACATCCTTCCAACACTTGTTATTATGTGTCTTCTTGATAATAGCCATTATAACGGGTATGAGGTGATATCTCATTATGGTTTTGATTTGCATTTCTCTGGTGATTAGTAATGTTGAACACCTTTTCATGTACCTGTTGGCCATTTGTATGTCTTCTCTGGAAAAATGTCTACTCAGTTCTTCTGTCAATTTCTTAATCAGATTATTTGTTTTTTGACTGAGTTGTCTGAGATCTTTATATATTTTGAATATTAACTCTTTATCAGATACATAACTTGCAAATATTTTCTCCCATTCTGTAGGTTTCTTTCTCATTTTGTTGATGGTTTCCTTTGCTGTATAGAAGGTTTTTAGTTTGATGTAGTCCCACTTGTTTATTTTTGCTTTTGTTGCCTTTGCTTTTGCAGTCAGATGAAAAAAATCGTTGCCAAAACCAATGTTTAGGATCTTACCCCTTAAATTTTCTTCTAGAATTTTTTATGGTTTCAGGTCTTATTGTAAGTCTTTAATCCATTTTGAGTTGATTTTTGGGTATGTTGTAAAATAGTGGTCCAGTTTCATTCTTTTGCAAGTGGCTGTCTAGTTTTCCCAATACCATTTATTGAAGAGACTCTCCTTTCTGCATTGTATATTCTTGCCTCCTTTTTCATAAATTAATTGGCCATATACGCATGGGTTTATTCCTGGGATCCCTATTCTGTTCCATTGATCTATATGTCTGTTTTTATGCCAATAAGATATTATTTTGATTACTGCAGCTTTGTAATATAGTTTGAAATCAGGAAGCATGATACTTCCAACTTTGTTCTTTTTGTTCAAGATTGTTTTGGCTATTCAGGGTCTTTTGTGGTTCCAAACAAATTTTAGATGGTTTGTTCTATTTCAGTGAAAAATGCCATTAGAATTTTGATAGGCATTGCATTGAATCTGTAGATTGCTTTGGGTAGTATGGACATTTTAATAATATTAATTCTTCAATCCATGAAGCCAGAATATCTTTCCATTTATTTGTGTCTTCTTCCATTGCTTTCACCAATATCTTATAGCTTTCTGGGCCGGCCCTGTGGCTTAGTGGTTGGGTGCACGCGCTCCGCTACTGGCGGCCCAGGTTCGGATCCCGGGCGCGCACCGACACACCGCTTCTCCGGCCATGCTGAGGCCACATCCCACATACAGCAACTAGAAGGATGTGCAACTATGACACACAACTATCTGCTGGGGCTTTGGGGAAAAAAAAAGGAGGAGGATTGGCAGTGGATGTTAGCTCAGAGCCAGTCTTCCTCAGCCAAAAAAGAGGAGGATTAGCATGGATGCTAGCTCAGGGCTGATCTTCCTCACGAAAAAAAAAAATATATCTTATAGCTTTCAGGGTACAGATCATTCCCCTCCTTTGATAAATTTATTCCTATATATTTTATTATTTTTGATGCAATGGCAAATTGGATTGTTTTCTTGTTTTTTTTAATTTTTTGTTTATTGCAGTAACATTGGTTTATGACATTGTAAAAATTTCAGGTGTACATCATTGTACTTCTATTTCTGCATAGATTACATCATGTTCACCACCCAAATACTAATTACAACCCATCACCACACACATGTACTGAATTATCCCTTTCACCCTCCTCTCTCCCCCCTTCCCCTCTGGTAACCACCAATCCAATCTCTGTCCCTATGTGTTTGTTTATTGTTGTTATTATCTACTACTTAATGAAGGAAATCATACGGTATTTGACCTTGTCCCTCTGACTTATTTCACTTTGCGTTATACCCTCAATGTCCATCCATGTTGTCACAAATGGCTGGATTTCATCGTTTCTTATGGCTGAGTAGTATTCCATTGTGTATATATACCACAGCTTCTTTATCCATTCGTCCCTTGATGTTCAAAATCACTAACTATCAGGGAAATGCAAATCAAAACTACAATGAGATATCACCTCACGCCCGTCAGAATGGCTATAATTAGCAAGACAGGAGACAACATGTGGTGAAGAGGATGTGGAGAGAAGGGAACTCTCATACACTGCTGGTGGGAGTGCAAACTGGTGCAGCCACTATGGAAAACAGTATGGAGATTCCTCAAAAAATCAAGGATAGAACTACCATATGATCCAGCTATTCCACTGTTGGGTATTTATCCAAAGAACTTGAAAACACCAATTTGTAAAGGTACATGCACCCCTGTGTTCATTGCAGCGTTATTCACAATAGCCAAGACTTGGATTGTTTTCTTAATTTCCCTTTCTTTTAGTTTGTTATTAGTGTATAGAAATGCAACTGATTTTGTATATTGATTTTGGATCTTGTAACTTTACTGAATTCTTTTACTAGTTCTAACAGTTTTTGGCAGAGTCCTTAGGATTTTCTATATATTATATCACATCACCTACAAATAGAGATAGTTTTACTTATTACTTTCTGATTTGGATGCCCTTTATTTGTTTTGCTTACCTAGTCGTTCTGGCTAGGACTTCAACACTACGTTGAATAAAAGTGGCAAGTGGGCATCCTTGTCTTGTTCCTGATCTTACAGGAAAAGCTTTCATTTTCGTCTTTGAGTATGTTAGCTGTGAGCTTGTCATATTGGCCTTTATTATGTTGAAATATGTTCCCTCTATACCCAGTTTGCTGAGAGTTTTTATCACAAAAGGATATTAATTTTGTCAAATGCTTTTTCTACATCTATGAAATGATCATATGATTTTTATTCTTCATTTTGTTAATGTGGTATATCATATTGATTGATTTGCAGATGTTGAACCACCGCTTATCACTGGAATAAATCTGGCTTGGTCATGAGGTATGATCCTTTTAATGTACTGCTAAATTTGGTTTGCTAATATTTTGTTGAGAATTCTTACATCTATGGTCATCAGGGATATTGGCCTGTAATTTTCTTTTCTTGTAGTGTCCTTTTTGATTTTGGTATCAGGGTAATTTTGGCCTCATAAAATGAGTTTGGAAGTGTTCCCCCCTCTTTTCATTTTTGGAAGTGTTTGAGAAGGATTGGTATTAATTCTTTGAATGTTTGGTACAATTCACCATTGAAGCCATCTGGTTCTGGACTTTTCTTTTTTGGGAGGTTTTTTAAGTTACAGATTTAACCTCCTTACTAGTAATCGGTCTGTTCAGATTTTCTGTTTTTTTATGATTCAGTCTTGATATGTTGTATGTTTTTAGTAAAATATCCATTTCTTCTATGTTGTCCAATTTGTTGGCAAATAATTGTTCATTGTAGTCTCTTATGATCCTTTGTATTTCTGTGGTACCAGGTTTAATGTCTCCTCTTTCATATCTAATTTTATTTATTTGAGTCCTCTCTTTTCTTCTTTGTAACTCTTACTAAAGGTTAGTATATTTTGTTTACCTTTAAAAAAGACATTTCTTCATTTCATTGATCTTTTCTATTGTCTTTTAGCCTCTATTTCATTTATTTCTACTCTAATCTTTGTTATTTCCTTCCTTCTACTAACTTTGGGCTTAATTTGTTCTTCTTTTTCTAGTTCCCTGAAGTGTAAATTTAGGTTATTTGAGATCTTTCCTTCTTAATGTAGGTATTTATCACTATGAACTTCCCTCTTAGAACTGCTTTTGCTGCATAAGTTTTGGTATGTTGCATTTCCATTTTCCCTAGCCTTTTTTATGATAGTAAGGTAACTAGCCTCTTACAATCAATGGCCTATTTTTAATTGTAGCCCGTTTAAATCTGTGGCTACCATTTTAGGAATAATTTTGGAGATTATTGATGAATGCAGTCTATTAAGTGTGCTGCACTATAGCAATGGTTCTCAACCATAGGAAATTTTATGCCCCCCTCCCCTACTCCAGGAACATTTGGCAATATACAGACACGTTTGGTTGTCACAACCTGAAGGAGAAGGGCACACTACTGTAACCTAGGGTGTAAAGCCTAGGGATGGTGTTAAACATCCTATGATCCACAGGATCCCCCGAAACAAAGAATTATTTGGTTCAAGAGGCCAATAATACCAAAGTTGAAAAACCCTACACTATTGTAGTATCTAATTCCTAAAGACATATCTATTATCTAACATGAAAAATTATAGGCAAAGATTTAAATAATTAAAACCATTTTTTTCATGGTTTTAAATACCAAGATTTCTAATTCCTAAAAGGGATTTTCTTACCTTATATAACAGTAGAATGAATAAGCCTGATTGTGTGTTGGAATGACCAACTCTGCTTTTTGCAATTTCCTTTACAACCTCCTTTTAATTACCACCAGTAAAATCTGAAGGGTTTGAATGCATACTTTCTTCTCTATACTTTCAGACAAAACACAGAAGTGCTGAGGCAAATGTAAAAACTTTTGGCATCGGCATTAAACGTGGGTGTCAAGCCCCTAGGTTTATGACCAACAAAATGACAGATCGATGCTACAGAAACAGAAAACACAACATATGAAACAGCACTCTGCTTATAGACTCCTCATCCTGGAAATCCCTAACTTAAAAATTCTATATTTGGCTAATGTTCCTGTCTGGGGCCCAGATTGAAAGAATATGGTTTTTATCCTGCACAGAAAGGCTACCTGCAAGTTTCTGGGCTTGTTACAGAGACTGATTAAATTCTTCCAATGCCTAAGCATGAAAGTTTTCTGAGAAAACAGGTTGTATACTTTTATCTACAGCAGGAGGTGAGGTTTATAAATTAAGTTATAAAGTCTTCTAAAATTTGAAGAATACTTCCACTTCTAGCAAAATTGAAGCAACAAAAACTGGATTTATCCACCTGCTTGAAACAAAGAAAGAAAAATAGACAAAATACACAAAACAGTGTTTTCAAAATAATGAATATCAGGTAATAAAGGGCAGTGATCACTGAGAGATAAGAAACAAATAATTTGAGCCCTATTTTTTCCCCAGCTACTTCCTTTAAAGAGTTATCAGGCCATAGCATAGGGAAGGAACACTGAAGTGGAGCCCAGCAGACTCCTTGAAGTGAAGAGACAGACTAAGATTCCAGGAAGAACAAGGTAGCTAGAGTTCACACATCAGAGTACCAGAAAAGAGAGAGATGCACAGAGAACCCCACAGATCTTCAGAGGGTTCTCTTCAAGTCCTCAGCAGAGGACAAATGCATGTGAGAAGACTAACTAAGGCTTGGGAAAGAGCCTTAGTTCAAAACGACTAGAGGTACATTGAATAGTGCTCATATAGGGCCAGAAATAATACCTGTTCCCACCAGCCAGATTGGAAAACTCATAATTCACAGCATTGGGTAGAGTACTCCAGAAGGTCTTGCATCAGTAGCAGGGAATAATTAGCCCTAAACTGAACATTGCTCCAGATCCAAAATTATAAATGTAAGAACCAAAAGGATAAAACTGTTTTCAAGTAATAAACTGCATTCCAGAACAAAGCTCAAAGAGACTTAAGAGAATACAAAAATATTCAGCACCTAACAAAGTAAAATTCACAATGCCTGGCATCCAATCAAAATTATTAGGCAGGAAAACATGACTTGTAATGAGAAGAATGATCAATCAATCAGAAGTGACCCAGAACTGATACAGATATTAGGATTAGCAGAGGAGGTAAGTAGAGACAGGAAAAATATTAAGACCAAAATCAAACTTTTAGAGACAAAAACCACAATATCTCAGATAGAAAATGAACCAGTTTGTATTAACGAAAGATTAGACATGGCAAAAGAAAAGATTAATGAATTTAAAGACATAACAATAGAAACTATTAAAATGAAACACACAGAGAAAAAAGAACTCAGAGAAAGATAAAGAGCATTAGTGAGCTATGGGACAACTTCGCATGGCTGAATATATGCGTAATTGTGTCCCCCAGGGTGGGGAGATTGGAAAAAGTATTTAAAGAAATAATGTCCCAAAATTTTACAAATTTGAAGAAAACTATAAAGCCACATATTTAAAAAGCTTAACAACCTCAAATATAAGTAACATGAAAGAAACTACAAAAAGCACATCATAATCAAATTGCTCCAAACCACTGACAAAGAGAAAATTATAAAAGCAGCCAGAGATGAATTTTTTTATGTGAATTTTACCACAATAAAAAAAGGAAAGAGGGGCCGGCCCGGTGGCGCAAGCGGTTAAGTGCGCACGCTCCGCTGCGGCGGCCCAGGGTTCGCTGGTTCAGATCCCGGGCGCGCACCGACGCACTGCTTGGCAAGCCATGCTGTGGTGGCGTCCCATATAAAGTGGAGGAAGATGGGCACAGATGTTAGCCCAGGGCCGTCTTCCTCAGCAAAAAAAAGAGGAGGATTGGCAGATGTTAGCACAGGGCTGATCTCCTCACAAAAAAAAAAAAGGAAAGAAAGAAAGCAACCAGAGGAAAAGGGCATGGGTTATAGAGAGGACAAAATATAAGATGACGTCAGATTTCTTCTTGGAAACAGTACAAGTGAGAAGACAGTGAAACAATGTTTGTAAAATACTGAAAGGAAAAAAAAAAACTTGTCAACTTAGAAATCTATACCCAGCAAAAATATCTTTTTAAAGCAAAGGCAAAATAAGGATGTTTTCAGACATAAAGAAGCTGAAAGAATTAATCACCAGTGTTACAAAAAATGTTCAAGGAAGTCCTTCAGGCAGAAGGGAAATTATAGCAGCTGGAAATCTGAATCTACACTAAGGAATGAAGAGCACCAGAAATGTTGACTACAAGAATAAATATATGTTTTATTTTTATTATTATTTAAAACTCTTTAAAAGATAATTGACTATTATAACAGAAATAATAACAATATATTAGGGTTTATAATATATATAAATGTAAAATTCATGAGAAACAAAATCATAAATCTGAGAGGGAAGTGCACTACTGTGTACTTATACTACACACGAAGAGGTAAAATATAATTTGAAGATACACACACAATAAGTCAAAAAGGTATAGTATGAAAACTAAATTATCCACTAAAATAACCAAAGAATTATTGCTAATAAGCCAATAAATGATATAACGAGATCAGTTCATCAAGAGAACATAATAATACTAAACATTTATGCACCTAACAGCAGATCTTTAAAATATATGAAGCAAAAACTAATAAAACTGCAAGAAGAAACAAATCCAAAAATTGAGTCAGGGATCTTAATACTCTTGTCTCAATAATTGATAGATCACGAAGACAAAAAGTCAGCAAGGATATAATACACTTGAACAACATAATCAACTTGACCCAGTTGATGCTTATAGAACATCAAACCAACATTCTTATTCTTCTCAAATGTAAGACAAACACTTAGCATATGGACATTTACTAAGACAGACAATATACTGGGTTATAAAAGAACATAAAACATATAGTTAAAAAGTATCCAATAATGCAAGTATCTCTCTGATCATAATGGAATTAAGTTAGAAATCAACAACAGAAGTAAAATCTCTGGAAAAATCTCCTAATATTTGGAAACTAACATACTTTATTTTTTTTTATTTTTTTGGCAGCAGTTTATTTTATTTTTTGTTTTTGTTTTTTTTTTGTGAGGAAGATGAGCCCTGAGCTAACACCTGCCAATCCTCCTCTTTTTGCTGAGGAAGACTGGCCCTGAGCTAACATCAATGACCATCTTCCTCCACTTATGTGGGATGCTGCCACAGCACAGCCTGACAAGCGGTGTGTAGGTGCGTGCCCAGGAACCGAACCTGGGCCGTCAGCAGCGGAGCGCGCGCACTTAACCGCTACGTCATGGGGCCGGCCCTGGAAACTAACACACTTTAAATCACCCATGGGTCAAAGAAGAACTTAAAAGTGAGTATAGCACGTATTTGAACATAAAAAAATGAAAAAAAAACAAACAAAACAATAACAGAATGGGATCCCACTAGTTTTAGGGAGAAACTTTTGTAACTAACCAGCTATAATAGGAAGGCAGGGCTAAACCAATGACCTCAGCTTCCACCTTTAAAACTTACAAAAAGTGAACCAACTTAAATTCAAAATGAGCAAAAGAAATGAAATAATAAAGACAGAAGTAAAAATTAATCAAATATAATACAGAAAAATAATAAAGAAAATCAATAAAATAACAAGCTGATTCTTTGAAAAAATAAATAAAATTGATAAAACTGTAGGCAGACTGAGCAAGGAGAAAAGAGAGAAGATACAAATTTCCAATATTAGGAATGAGAGAAGTGCTATCACTACCTATTCTACAGATAGTAAAAGGGTAATAAAGGAATATTATGAACAACTTTACGCCAATAAATTTGACAACTTAGATGTAAAAGGACACTGTCCTGGAATAACACAGATTACCAAAGTTCACTCAAGTAAACATTGGTAATTGAATAGCCCTATACATATGAAAAAAAATTATAACTGTAATTAAAAATATCCCCATAAAGAAAGCTCCAGGATCAAGTGATTACATTGGTAAATTCTACTAAATAATTAATGAAGAAAATATACTAATTAAAAAAAAAAAAATTAAAGAAGAGGAAGTACTACCAACTCCTCCTATGAGGTCAGCATTACCCTGATTTGAAACCAAAGACATTACAAAAAAGGGAAACTAAAGATCCCTCATAAACATAGATGCAAAAATCATAACCAAAATTTAACAAATCAAATCTAACAATATATTAAATGACAATATGTCATGATCAAGTTGTGCTGTTTATTCCAATAATGCAGGGTTGGTTTACTAATATCAATCAATATAATTATTTATATGAACAAAGTGAATCATCTCAATAAGGAAAAAATCATTTGACAAAATCTGATGTCCATTACTGATAAAAACTATCAGCAAACTAGGAATAGAAGTGAGATTCTTCAACCTGATAATGGGCATCTATGAAAAACTCTACAGGTAACATACTTAACAGTGAAAGACTAAAGGTTTCCTACTAAGAGCAGGAGCAAAGCAAGACAGAAATATGCTCTCATCACTTCTACTCAACACAGCACTTGAAACTCTGGTCAATGCCCTTAGACAAGGAAAAGTATCAAAAGACAAGCAGGTGAGAAAGGAAGAAGTGATTTGTAGGTGACACGTTTAACTATGTGGAAAATCCAATGGAACCTACCAAAAAGAAAACAGAATTAGGGGGCTTATCAATGGTAAAAGACACAATACCAATATGCAAATGACATTTGTCCATATACTAGCAACTAACAATTGGAAATTGAAATTTAAAAACAGTGTCATTGAAAATTGCATAAAAATATAAAATGATTGTGTGATATATGTGAAAGACCTGTAGATGATAACAATAAACACTGTGAAGACATATTAAAGAATAAATAGAATAAATGAGAGATATACCTTGTTTATGTGTTGGAAGACATAATATTGTCAAGATGTCAATTCTCCCCAAATTGATCAATTCAATGCAATTAAGTCCCAGCACACGTTCTGTAGAAATCGGGAAGTTGATTATAAAACTCACACGGAAATTCAAAAGACCTAGTATAGTCAAAAAACCTTGAAAGAAGAACAAAATTGAAAGGATAGTAGTATCTGATTTTAAAAATCAGTATAGGGGCCGGCCTGGTGGCGCGAGTGGTTAAGTGCATGTGCTCCGCTGTGGCGGCCCGGGGTTCGCCGTTTCGGATCCCAGGCGCACACTGACGCACTGCTTGTCAAGCCATGCTGTGGTGGCCTCCCATATAAAGTAGAGGAAAATGGGCACAGATGTTAGCTCAGGGCCAATCTTCCTCAGCAAAAAAAGAAAAAAATTAGTATAAAACTGCAGTAATCCAAATATGATGGTACTGGTGTAAAGATCAGTAAATAAAATCAGTAGAACAGAATAAAGACTCTAGAATTAAACTCACACCTATATAAAGAACTGGTTTTGACAGAGGTGTAAAGGCAATGCAGTGAAGAAAGAATAGTTTTTTCAACAAATGGCGCTGGAAAAATTGGTTTCTTATGCGAAAACATTATCTGGGATCTATACCTTGTATCACACACAACAATTAACTCAAGATGGATCATAGACTGAAATGCAAAGCCTAAAACATAAAACTTCTAGAAGAAAACATAAGAGAAAATCTTTGTGACCTTGAGTCAGACAAAGATTTCTTAGGTTTGACACCAAAATTACAGTCCATAAAAAAAATGTTAAATTAGACTTCATAAAATATTAAACTCTGCTCTTCAAAAGACACTGTTATGAAAGTAAAAGATAAGCCATGAAAGAATAAAACCTTTACAAGGTATGTATCTGATAAAGAATTTGTATACAGAATATATAAAGAACTCTCAAAACTCATGGATGAGTAAATAATCCTTTACAAAAATGGTAAAAGTCTTGAACATGGACTTCACCAAAGAAGATATATGAATGGCAAATAAACATACCCAAAGAATGTTCAATATCATTAGTAAATGCAGGCACATGCAAAGTAAAATGACAATGAGATATAACTACATATCTACAGAATAGCTAAAATTAAAAAGACTGAGTAGACCAAGTGTTGACAAAGATGTAGAGAAACTGGAATTCTCATATACTACTGGGAGAAATATAAAATGGCACAGCCACTCTGAAAAACAGTTGTGCAGTTTCTGAAAACGGTAAATATACATCTACCATGTAATCCAGCCCTTCCACTCATAGGTATTTACCCAAGAGAAAAAGAAATTATGTTCAAATAAAGATTTATACACAAATACTTATAGCATCTTTACCTGTAATAGCCAAAACCTGAACCCAAGTGTCTATCAACAGGTGCAAGAATAAACAAATTGTGGTATAGCTGTCCAAAGAAACTACTCAGTGATAAAAAGGGATTAACCATTGATAAATCTGACATCATAAATGAATCTAAAATAATTATACTGCATGAAAGAAGTCAGACAAAAAATGTATATAATGTATAATTCCATTTATATAAAGCTGTAAAAAAAATAAAAGCTAACCTATGGTGACAGAAAGCAGATAAGTTATTGCTGGGAAGGAAGAGAGTATATAGGGCACATGTGAACATTTGGGGGTGATGGATACGTACACTATCTTATTACACTGATGGTTCCACTGATATATACATATATCATCACTTATAGCTTTTAAATATGTGTTGCTTATCACGTCAATTACATCATAACAAAAGTGTTTTAAAAAATTGGGATAATAAAAGAACCCTACTAATAGGACTCTTACAAAGATTAAATAAATTCGGGGCTATTATGTACTGAATTGTGTTCTCCCAAAATTCATATGATGAAGCCTTAGCCCCTAATGTGACTGTATTTGGAGATGGAGCCTTTAGTAAAGGTTAAATGAGGTTATATATACATATACTAAATATATATATATATATATTATTATAGTATATATATAGTACTATATATATATATGATCTTTAGTGAAGGTTAAATAAATAAATAACCTTATTTATTTAAAAGATTAAATAAGGTTAAATGGGTCAAAAATGTGAGGCCCTACTCCAATAGGTCTGATGTCTTTATAAGAAGAGGAAGAGACACCAGGGATGTGCATACTCAGAGAGGAGGCTGTGAGGACGTCGTAAGAAGGCAGTCCTCTGCAAGTCAAAGACAGAGGCCTCACAGAAACCAAATATGCTGACACTTGAATCTTGGACTTCCAGTGTCCAGAAATGTGAGAAAATAAATTTCTGTTGTTTAAGCAACAGTCTCTGGTATTTTGTTATGACAGCCCTAGCAAACTAATATTGGTGCCTAAAAAATTTGAAGAAGTCCCTAATCTGATTGTTTATTGAGATTAATAAGCACTTATGTAAATCTAATAGAAGATTCAAGAATTTCCACCAAATAAAGAAATTATATTCTTAGCACTTAATTGAGTTGTACCTTAAATGTGGGAGACAGGGGATGATCAATCTCTCACAGAAATTTTCAGTTTAGTTGGGTTGGCAACATCTGATTGCCAGATAAGAAACAAGGAATTGCAAATGGACATTAGGTTAGCAAGAAATAACTGTAAAGTGCATTAATCAAAACTTCTCAATCATTTCGTTATTTAGTAAATTACTACAGAAGAATAATAAGATCTATGTTTATGTAATAAACTTACTTAAGGTTAATCCTTGGACAAATCAGACTGAGTTAATTGTTTTTTAACAATACCATCTGTTTTCTTTTGATCTTCTAACAAATTGAAATATTATGCAAATATAATATTTTATCTATACAAGATTTATTCATTTCATGAAGCATTTATTATTTTGATTTTCTTAATTTGGTTTTATACGTCAAATGAATTAACACTGTTTCCACAAAATATTTAAGATACTAAGAATGCAAACACAGGTTCAATCAAATGGAATTGTAATAACTTAGGTCTTTTAAAAGGATTTATTCATTTGAACTTAACATTACGAATCTTTTGGACTTACTCCACCACGATAGACGGGTAAAATTTTAAACCTCACTTCTCTCCTACTTTTCATTATCAACAGTCATTGTGTTACTCTGTAATGTCAACTTAAATTTAATTTCCACATCCTTAATTAACTTAAAGCCCTTGTATGAATATTAAATTGAGTTAATTAGGAAGTAATATTTGATTACAAAACAACTTCTAAGGACATTAACATCCATAAAGAGAGAAAATGAAATGAACCGAGTCACCAAGAATAGCTTTTACTTATATATCCTTGTCACTGAAAAACATTTGCTTCTTTTGTAAAGCTCCAGTTAGGATGGTAACATACACTTTCCCAGATGGGCTGGCAGGTGCCAGAGATCTGTTAATGCCCTCATACTCCATGGTATATTCTTACCATCAGTATAATCATTGCCCAAATCTTTGTGAAATAGTTATATACTATATTCCAGTAGGAAATAACTGTGCTCAATTCTATTGTTTACTATAATAATTTAAGCAGATCCATATAATTTTATCACCAAGTGTTCCTTCCTTTTCCTTATACTTGCCTAAGGCCCCTGCTATAAGTTTTAGTTTATTAAGAAATGGAGACCTCTGGAGAAACACCAAGAGAACGATAGTCTTAGTACAGGACTGTGTAAGGTGCTCTTGACTATTGATACTGGAGAGAACACACACTCTGATGAGTATAGGGTTCTTGGTTTAAGTTGATTTTGCCACCACAAATAGACACCTGTCACATTGTAACAGGAGACCAAACCAGGACTTCTTTAGTCCAGAAGCAGATGACTTTGAGAAAGAAGACTACTAATACAAGATTTGGCAGAACAAGAATATTTCTTCGGGACTGAAGTGCATTGATAAGGGAAATATGATTGTGGATAAGATCATAGTTTTTGATGAGCACATTAGGAAATCTTATTTGTTTTCTTCACAGTCAGTCTCTATCTCTCAATGCAGCAGGCTATACTTGTATAATCTGGAATGAAATACTCTTTGAATGGTTTATTTTTCTAACTTGCCCCCTAGAACTGAGGGGAAAAAAATCTCATAGGAAATCTTAATATAAATCATAAGAGTGAGTCATCAAAAGAATTGAGGATCTTGATTCTGTCAAAAATATGACATACTGATATTGGCCATGTCTATAAAATTATACAGAAAAATGGTCAAATATCATAAAATGCCATAAAGAATCAATTTACTTTTTATTGCAATGTAGTTTGTTTTGTTTTGTTTTTATGTAAGATAAGTAACCATGATCTTGCCAGAAATATCATGTTTAAAGGTAGTATTTAATTATATATAATAGACTGACTATTAAGGAACAAGGACCTCCCTTCTTATGTGGAAACAATAATACAAATTCCAACTAGGAACTGATCTAGTACATGCTCTCTGGCTTAAGGAGTCTTAGTCTTTCAAATAACAAAGAATGTCACTTCTTGACTGGCCAGAAATATTGGAACCCTTGGGGACTTCAGAAAAACAGAATAAACATAGAATTTTAGGAACAGTAAGCAAAATCTATCGAGTAAAATTCGTTGGTGTTCTTAGTTTCTAGCCTTGGAATTCAGGAAGTGATAAAGGCATAAAAATATTTCTTACCCTATAAAGATGATAAAAACTATAATACTAGGGACTTCACAAAGCCTCCAAAGTTAACTCTGCCTTATGGATCTACTTCTATTGTCCCTAAAACAAGGTCTCTATGTACTAATAATCATCACCTCTTATCGCAGCACTGTAAATAATAAAGGATAAATAGGACAAAACATCAAGCTAATGACACTGAGTCAAATATCTCAAAGCAAATTTATTTGGACAAATCTTTGCCATAGGAAATAAAGCTAAGCCCAAAGAGGAATTGAAAAGTGAAACATATTTTCTTTCTTACATGGAAGTATCATAGACTGAAAAGGATTTTTATTTCTAAATGCTTTGCATTTCAAGAGATAAGCAATGAATTACTTGTCCATCTTAAAAGTTTTACATCTTGAGAAAAATCATGATTTTCTTTTTTCATTATCAAACATAAGAACTTATAACTTCTCAAAACCAAAGTTATCCGATCAGAATTGTCAAGATTCATATAATAAACTCTTTTTATTTTGGCATCCTATAGTTCTGAAAGTGGAGCTCCTTGAATTATGCTTTTTTGAAAGAAAAAATAAACCTTCACCCAGGGATCATAAGTTACCTGTGAATTTTGTTTTTGACAAATCCAAGGAAATCTGTGTTACATGTGCATTCAAGGCAACTTTTACAAGATGAGCATTTCCAAAAGTACAAGATACTGCATGGGAAACCCAATTTCTACATCAAGTGAAAGACTATAGGGTGTATAACCTTCCTAACCTGCAGATAGCACAGGGTTTAGAATTAGAAAAAGATAGAATGGAGACCAACATTTACCTCTTCCTAGTAGTTCTGAAAGCTGGACTTTAGTCAGCAACTTTTCTGAGCTTTAATTTCATTAATGGTAAAATAAAGACAATCCTACCTACCTCATAAGGTTATTGTGAGGATTAAATAAAATATTTAAGGGCCTAACACAAAAGCTGCTAAAAAAATAATTAATGTAGTTAACCATAACATAAGATCAATATTGGCTGACCTCATCTACTACCTCTTTGGTTGATGCTTGTCCCAGGAACTTTCAAGTATTCCTAGTAGGAAGATGACATTTAATGCACATATCACAAATCCTTTGATCCACCTTGAATATATTCCTGGGATTAGGCGACATCTTTTGCAAACTTAAATTTCAACCAGAGTATCAGGTTATGAATTGGTTGTGCCTAGACTCTTAAATGAGGGACATCACACTGCTCTTGCATCCCTCATTTTACTCCAAACTCACATTTTTTGTAAGTTGTGTCTTATACTTCCTATAATGCTTCCTGGTGTGAATATAATAAAGCAGAGACTCCCTATGTATTTTAAGATAGTATCTCTCCTCTGAGAGGGGAAAAAATGGTCTCAATAGTAATTACTTCTTTTCAATCATACATAGAATATATGGATTAATTTTATTTAAATAACATTAGCAAGCCAAATGAAACTAACAGATTTTCATAATGAAGTTGAAATTTTTATTATGCTTTAAAAGCTCTTGATAATTTGGGGACTGATAATGCCAGTTCGCAAGGACAAAGAAATTTTAGCTATAAAGTTTTGGTGAATTTCTGAGTTACTGCAATAGAATTTTATTCTATTTGAAATGATTATTTATATGATTTTCATTTTTTCTTCCTCAGTACTATTTCCTAATGTTTTAAATTACTTCACCTCCGTCAAATGTCTATATATTGTTTCATTTTTCTAAAGTTTCTTTCTTCAATTGTACTATGTACATATGTATATACATATATATAAGATATACACATGCATACAATTTGCTTTGTGTTCCATTTAACTTATTCATTGGAATAGAACAGTGAACTTTGAGAATGTTTCTCCTTGAGATATATAGAGGGAATAAGTATGTTTCACTCACTAGGAAAGAAAGCCATGGCCAGTGGAAGTATAAATTTTGATAAATACACAGTTTGACAATCTTCTCTATAAAAGGAATTGCTTTCTGATTTTTGAGCATGTCTACTAATAAAATTATCTAGAAAAATCTTTTCCTGTTTCTTTCCCAAATGATGATCAGATATTCTTCACATGCAGAGGAAAATGCCTTAATAAACATAAAAACATCCCTGTAACTTTTTGGAAAACAGAATTACTGTGAAACAATTATGTGCGGATTTTTTATTTAAGCAATAAACTTGACATTTGGATTATTGTTTTTACATAAAGAAAAGTGTTTGTGAAAATTATAGCATGCAAAATGAGTTTTCAAATGAATGTATTTCCTCATCCTGTCTCAAAAAATTTGGCCTTTTATGATATCTTTAATTTTAGACAGAAATTGAGAAAATTCATTTAGTCTTTTTTTAACGGGCAGAAGAAAATGACAATCTGCACGTCAAAAAATGGTTGGGGTAATTTAAATCACTTTCTCTTTCAGTAATGACATAATTCACTATTCAATGCATTGGTTAAATGCTGGTTTCAGTGTGTGTAGGAAAATACCAACAAATAGGCTTATAAATATTATAGTGTATAATACAATATGATAGTTTTTCTAAAATGCAGTAGAAACAACTATTATTGATTCTCCTAAGGCATTGGTTGTAAAGATTCAACAATCTGGCATATTATAACAAAAATATATTTTTTTAAATATCCTAAATATCTTCCGAACTCATTTAACTGCGATGGCCTGATTTCCACCTTTGAGACGTGAAAGAATGGAGACATCTTCTCACTAGATTCTGTCTCCTTATAGGCTTCTGAATGTTGAGAAGAAGTTGCCATGTTGACAGCTTTTATAGACTTAAACAAAATATTAATGATTAAACTGATTCTAGTGGTTCTCCTACCTTGTTTGCAAACACTGACTTCAGTTTTAGTCTTTGAGTTCCTACAGTCACTTATAGAGTTAAGCTTCCCAGTTGGCTGCCAGTATGATAAGTTCTTTCTTACCTAAGCTTCACCATAAAATAACTTAGAATTGAAAATACCACCTTTAATAACAACTACACCTTAAATTTTATACTGCTAATAGTCTAAAAAGTTGTTTTTACAAATATAATCAAGATGTTGACTAGAATTTTCCTCTTGTACTAGAATTGCAGCTAAGGCTCAAAGTAGAAGACAACAGAGCTGTAGATAAGTTGTGTGATTTGAATATTTAGCTAGACTGGATTAAGTTTTAATAACTGAAAGAGACCAGGAAAATTATGGTATCTGCCTACAATTTCATTAAGAGACAGGGAAAGTAGACATCAAAACAGAGCATGATTGAAAGCAGTGATCAGAAAAAAATAAAATTGTTTCATATTAATATCCCACTGAGTTGCCTTCAATGAACTGGTTACCCATCCATTGTCTCATTTCATCTTCAAATCTGCTCTGTGAAATAGGTAACAAAAGGATAAAGCATAGCATTTTAGAGGTGAAAAGTGAAAATAAGCAAATTCACATAACATTTCTGCTCCCTCTCTTACATTTTACCTATAAAGAAATTGATGAGCAGAGATCAATTAGTGACTGATAAAGCCAAACAGAATCTAACCAAAACTTTGCCAATGTTACACCTTAATGTTCCACAAATTTGATTGAGAGAAGTGATAATAGATTGTTTGATTCCTTACTTCCAGCCCTTAACTGGGCCTCTCTTCCATCTTTGCATAGCTGAATCCTTCCTCTTATTCAGAGATAGCAACCAGTGTTGTGCATGACCTTTACGAAGCCTTCCTGGACCGTGGGATCACCCTCTCCCCATAGTCACGATCTTATCCTCTCACCTTGTTTGATATTCTTCCTAGTACATCACTCTCTGAAATTATCTTGTTTATTTATATGATTATCTGTTGATTTTTTTTCTTAATATTCCATGAAGACAGGAAACTTATTGGACTTGTATACTGATAAATTCTAAGTATCTTGAACAGTGTATGGAACATATTATTTGTCAAACAAACAGTTTCTAAGCAAGTGCCCTGAGGTTTGGTGTCATTTCATTCTCTTCTCATTGATCAGAACTGCCTTTTCCCACTTCATACACAGGGTCAAATAAACCACTGCAGCAGACAATTCCACTCGCAATCTTTTGAGCTATATCTCTTCTAACCTTCCAACATTGTCTCCTATTTCCCCATGACAACGGTTACATCAAAATTTATATATCAGTGCTGGGTAACTTAACCTATTTTTCAAAGGGGGCAATATAAAACTCAGAGAAGTTAAATGACTTGGTTTGGGGTTATATAGTTAGTAATTACAGGAGCCTAAACTAGAACAAGGTCTTTTGCTTTCTCTTTCTAACAGAGTGCACTTATTTAATGCTATGAAGGATAAATATTCCTCGTCAGTGTCTGAGTAGGAAATAAACCTCTAGAGAAGAGATTGAGGGTTTCATATTACTCCCTACTATTGCACATGTCTCCTTCATTCTGCGACTCCAAAGTAAAACAATCGGATCCTACTAAAAGAATATCTTTGAGCTGTCTGGTCTCATTTTCTTGGAGGAGAGATGGAAGAAGCAAATTCAACCCTGCTTTACAGTTAATAGTGTTTTATACTTGTCCCTAGATAATTAGGTGAAAGATTTTATCTTCATTTTGCAGATAAGAAAATCAAGACTCAAAGTATTTAAGTAACTAACTTACTTGAAGTCACCCAGGTAATAAATCAGAGCCAGAATTCAAACCCAGTTAGTGTTGGAGTATGAAATACACAGACTTCTAGATGTGAATGGAAACTGAAACATCATCCACAAAATAAGAGCAAACTTGGATTTCATACAAATGAGCATATCCTATCCTCAAGAAAAAAATTCTATAGCATTTCTTACCATTCTTCTCATTAAATATCTTTTATTATCAGGAAGTTCTACTTCACCTCTAAGTTAAATCTCTCTGGTTACAGTTAAAATCTACTACTTCTCGTTTGAATGAGTAACAGCTGGTCACTTCATAACCATATACTTCATGACCCCTCATATGCTTGAAGATCATTATTAAGTCAGCCTTCAGCCTCCTATGATGAGACAAGCCCTATAAAAGTACCATCAGGCACAAAAATCATTAGAAGCACCACAAGGCACCATCATTAAATTCACCATCTGGCATAACTGGAAATGTCAGCAAATAGAGAGTGCATATTGATGGGTATACTACTGTTTATGCCTTTTAACTGGTCAGCAATGTTAATTATAATTACATCTTCATTGTAGGATTTTATAGCTTATATGGACAAATGAATATCCACTCGATTAACTAACTACAGACTAAATGGAAAATGGTTCTGAGGCTAATGTTTCCAAAAGCTATTAGTACTTTTTTTGTTGACTAATATCTCCAAAATCATTGAGTGCTGAGTAAACAGACAAATTGGCTCTGCCTCCAAAGAGAACCCAAGCTCTTTTCGAACTTACACGAGAGTGATTTCTTCATATAACTCTTAAAAAATGTAAGAAAATAACTTTCCCTTTTGCTTTTGGAGTTTCACTATTGCAATTATTTTAACATAGACAACATTAGATTTACATAAACTAATGATATAGTAATAATGCCTTTCAACCTTTATTAGTTTATTCTGAAATTTTTTCTACTATAATTATAAGAAATACACTTGAAACTAATATAAAGTTATATGTCATTTATACCTCAATTAAAAAAACTATAAGCAACTAAAAATCTTTATTATAAATGAATACTATAAATAAATAAGAAGAACGTTGAGACTAGATCGTTCTTTTATTTAGCATCCCTCAAACTTGGAGTTGCACATGTGCTGAGAAGTTGAACTATACTCTATATAAGGTATTTATCACCAAAAAGTTTCTCATCACAGAAAAGATACACCTATACTTCCCTCAGATACTTAGATTATACTGCATATACTATTGTTGTGATAAACTATTTTTTGAAGACGCTTAAAGCTCTATGGAGTAAATATAACAATGTTGGTTTGCTAACATACCTATCATAAAATACTGGTTTTCTTTTTTAAATTTTTTATTTCTTTTTTAATTAAGCTTTTTCACTTTGGCATTGGAATTTGGATTCCATGATGCACAAAATATGTCCTCTATGAGGTTTTACTGTTATTTCATCTCACTAATTTACCCTTACCATCTATTACCCTTCTGTCTCCTCTATATTCTCTCCTGCCTGGTTCATTCTGCTTTCTCAGGGATCTTCCTAGGCTTTTCTTTACATTCACATTATTTCATGTTTCTTTTTATATTCGTATACTTAGGGGAAAATCAATTTTTCTTAAATACAATGAAAGCACATTAAATTAGACTAATTGCATAAGCAGTTTTTAGTGCAAACCAATGTTACAGGGTCTATTTATAAATTCAAGCAGCAATTTTTCAGTTTCTCTACAAAAATTTTAAAAGTGAGAGAGCAATAAATGAAATTATTCTAAAACAGATGGCAGAGAATACTGGATAGAAGGCTATTTCTTACTTCACAAATGTATAAAGAGAGTGATTAAGCACATGGGAATATTCTTGTCTTGTTGATGGACAAGTATAACTAGAGAAAACCAAAGGATACAAACACATACTGACATATATGGGTGTGTGTGTAGATACAACTTACATGTGTGTATATTTGTAATTGATCTATTTTGTCCTCCATTCTCTTGGCAGCAATATGATATTGATGGCATAGTAGATACCTTTCTCAACAACGGTGTTTCAGCTATACTTCTCCACTTTCTTGCCTATTTTGTATTTTAAAAGGATTGAAATTACTATCAATCACTTGAAATATGAAAACAAAACAGAAGTAAAAATAAATGCTAGTTTTTCTCCATTTTATGGCTTCTACTCCCACCACCTTTTTCTTCACTGTTCTTTGCACAAGGAGTCCGATCCTGTGGACAATAAACCTGAGCACCCTCCTAGCTAGCTTCTGGTTGAGTTCAGCCAATGAGTGTCACCAGTGGGAGAGCAGAGGACAGAAAAAGAGATCTGAGCTTTTTCTTCCCCACTCCTTTTCTGCTCTGCGCCACCGTTTCTGGTAGGGGCTACCTTCCCCCAGGGTTTTCTCTTCTTTCAGGCAGCTCCTCCCACATGGCTCCGCTCTGAGAGCACTCACTTCCTCCTCTTGCTCTTCAGGCTTAGGAGTGCTAATAGCTTCCTGTTGTTTCTCACATCTTAAGTGTCTCAACATCCTTTATCGACTCCTCTAAAATTTTTTCACACCTTTGAAAGCAGTCTCCTTATTAAATTCTTGAACCATGTGAGAACCCTGACTGATACAAGATCCCATTCCAGAAGGATACAAATAGTTGTTTTCTTATTTTTTAGTTGGACAGTAGAAGCAATAGGAACACATTTTAAATATTTTGTTTATATTCAAGTCCACAGTTTCACGCATTAAAAATTATTCAAAAGTAAAATACATATTAACGGACAGATAATGCTTTTTGTCAGAAATAAAAAATTCTATGAACTTAATGTCAGGTACCCTTGCTAATTTCAGCATGACTTCAGAGATTTCTACTTTAATATTTTCCATTTACTTTAAAAAATCAATTGTCATGTCTATTCATATTTTTAAGTACATTTTACTGAGATTTTGATTTGAGGCACATTTTTAGCCTGCTGTTAGAAAGGGATTTGCCTTGCTATGCCAAAATAATGTCAAATAGTTCTATGGAAATATTACTATGAAACAGTTGCTTTCCTGAAAATATCCATAGTGTCAGTTCTAGTAATGGTTGTGAATTGGACCTTTTGGTTTCATAGATATATTCAAGATTAGCAATTGACTATGTACTAAGACTGTAACCTGGTGTCCAATGAGGTCTATCTAATTCAGATATATACTGATCTTTTGGTCTGAGGTTCCTAGCTTGGCATTTTCAGTAATGATAAATGATAGGAGAAAATCCAAAGTAATCATGTGCATAAATATATAAAAAAGCAACAATCGACTTATGTCTCTCTCAAGAGTCCCGGGGAACTAATCTACAGGAGTAAAGGATATGTAGGTGGTGGGAAGCAGTCCTGCCCTCGGGAGAAGCCTCTTGGAAAGAAGGTATCCTATTTCCTCTATTCTGGGGCTTCCAGTATTGAACTGAAAGGCAGACAGAGGCAATCCTTTTCCTGTACTGGACAGAAGAATACATCACCTTTGAAAAGTCCAGTCTGGTATTCAGGACTATAAAGAGATAGCTTTAATGCCAATTAGGGGAAAAGTATCCCTATTCATAAAATACCATTACCTTAAATGCAAGTGGTGGAAGTTCTCCGTGGAACAACTATAGAAATGACTATAAAAAAGGTACCAAACAGAGATGAAAAGTAGAGTTTCTCTTATAGACATAATGTAGGGGATGGAGGGTAGACAGCGTGTTTAGTGGCTGGAGTGAGGAGTTCATGAGGAACAGAAAGAATTTTCAATAGAACCGTAATTTGATTGGAATACAGCACTTTTTGATGATAGGTCTCCGCATGACAAGTATTTTGTTATTAGTGTTAAGCTATGATATCCATACTGCTAGTTTTCCTTCCTCTGACTGATATGGCTTGAGAAACCAGTATTACCTATAAAATCTAAATTTCTCTAGACTCAGTCAGCCAGTTGACACTAAGAAGATTACATTAATAGTCATAATTAACATTTTGATAGCCTGCTCGCCTTTGCACCCAACTATATAAAGTAGGATTTCAGTCCCATCAATAGCTTGCTTTTATTTCAAATGGGAGGTGTTGATGGAGTGTAAAGGATATCTTAGAGCATGAACAGCTTTCCCTTGTATTTCTATTCTACAACTCCCTCACAGGCGCTGCCTTTAGCCACTTGAGGCTGCAAATGTCCTCCTTGAGAATGACAAATCCCTGCCCAAGGTCAACTGCTCCTGGTGTTCCTCAAACTACAAATGAGGAAAAAGACCAAAAGTTACTGTACTAGCTTCAGTCTTCACTACCCAAGAAAATTCAGAATTTATTACAAGAAAGGTGAGAATTCTGTACTTCAGGGAAGAAACGCTACCAGCAGACCTGCAATCCATTCTTTTTCTTCAGGGAATTGAGGGTGGGGGTATCTCCAAGGAAGAAGGGAGGAAAGTGACCCTCCAATAGGAAGGAGGAGCTGGGATTAAAAAGCAAACAATCAAGCAATCTATGCTATGCATGGGCAATATTCTCCAAAACAGAATTCTTCCTGCCAATAAATTCCCAGAGGCCAATTAAGTAAATTGGTGAGCTAGTGCGTCTCAGGAATCTATTAAGAGAGGGTTATTTGAATAGCTGGAAGATGCATGCAAAGAATAGTGTGGCACCAGGAACTTAAGGTTAGTGGGGCAGGGAGTGGTGATGATGATGAAGCAGGACGATGAAGTGGGACAGCTTGGTGTCATATTGCCCAGCTCCATTGATGAGGCATCAGGCAGAAGCTTAAGAATCCATTGAACTGTTTCCTAAGTAAGACATGTACAGAAAATGATACCAATGGATGAAGGCAATAAAACAAAATATTAGGTTGTCAAATTAGATTCACAATTATCAGAGCTCTTAAGCAGCTTACCACAAATTTCAAGGATACATGTAATTGCAAGGCATAGGTGAAGCCAGCAGAAGTCTGCCAAATTTGCTCCCCATTTCTTATCATATTCTTTATTGCTACATTAGGATACTGGCTGGCCCAGATTTAACATATGAGGTCTCTAAGAAATGTATGCAATTAGAAGGGATCTGTTTTGGTCATGAAGCATCTCTTATACTCTGATAGTTATATGGCTTACAAAAAAGATTCCTAGAAGTCGTGTCCCAATAATCCATATATTCCAAATCTATTTACCTTAAGCAATCCTAGACAGCCTACGTATATCCTGCTAAAAGCATTGCATAGCTAAGGAGAAAAAGAAGCCACAGAGCTCTTTAGCACCTAAGGGTCCCACAACCTCCTTTATGACTTCAAAGTGGAAACTCTTCATCCTCTAAGGACACTTTCCTCTGGTGCATTGACTATATTGCTTAACTCTCACTTGCTGAATTGAACAATTAATATGCTCAGTGAGATTAGGCTCACACAGAACTGTCATGTCACAGACATTGTTTTTTCTGATCTGCTCACTTACTGTTTGTTGAGAGGTTAGCTCTATCTTGGCAGAAAGAAAAATTTGAGCAGGTTTCTACTATGTCTCCTCAGAGAACAAAATGCCTTTCTCTATATTTTGTTTTTTGTTCATTTCTGTTCCTACTCTTTCAAATTGTTCCCTTCACTTTATTTGTTAGGTCGTTAATCAACTTTGCCCTTCTATATGTGTAAGAACTGTCTGGATTGCTTTGTAATGTAGTGTGTAATCAGGGAGCATGATGCCTCTAGCTTTGTTCTTCTTTCTCAAGACTGCTTTGGCTATTCAAGATCTTTTGTGGTTCCATGCTAATTTTAGGATTGTTTGTTCCGTTTCTGCAAAATACCTTTGGAATTTTGATAGTTATTGCGTTGAATCTGTATGTTCCTTTGAGTAGCATGGACATTTTAACAATATTAATTCTTCCAATCCAAGAACACAAAATATCTTCCCACTTATTTGTATCTTCTTCAATTTCTTCCATTAATGTCTCATAATTTTCAATATACAGATTTTTCATCTCCTTGGTTAAATTTATTCCTAGGAATTTTATTCTTTTTAATGCAATTGCAAATGGAATTGTTTTCTTAATTTCTACTTCTGATAATTTGTTATTAGTATAAAGAAATGCAACTGATTTTTGCATATTGATTTTGTATCCTGCAACTTTACCAAATTCACTCATTAGTTCTTACAGCTTTTTGAGAGGGTCTTTAGGGTTTTTCATACATAATATCATGTAATCTGCAAATAGTGACAATTCTACTTCTTCTTTTCCAATTTGGATGCCTTTTATTTCTTTGCCTTGTCTAATTGTTCCAGTTAGGACTTCCAATACTATGTTGAATAAAAGTGATGAGAGCAGACATCCTTGTCTTGCTCCTGATCTTAGAGTAAAAGTTTTCATCTTTTCACTGTTGAGTATGATGTAAGCTGTGGGCTTGTCCTATACAGCCTTTACATGTTGAGATACTTTCTCTTCATACCCACTTTATTGAGAGTTTTTATCAAAAATGGATGTTGAATTTTGTCAAACGCTTTTTTTGCAACTATTGAAATGATCGTATGTTTTTTATCCATCATTTTGTTAACACAGTGTATCACATTGATTGATTTGTGGATGTTGAACCATTCTTGCATCCCTGGAATAAATCTCACTTGATCATGGTGTATGAAGCTTTTAATGTATTGCTGAATTTGGTGTGCTAATATTTTGTTGAGAATTTTTGCATCTATGTTCATCTGGAATATTGGCCTGTGATTTTCTTTTTTTATGGCATCCCTGTCTGATTTTGGTATCAGTATAATACTGATCTCATAAAATGCATTTGGAAGAGTTCTCCCCTCTTCCATCTTTTGGAAAAGTTTGAGAAAGATTGGTATTAATTCTTCTTTTAAAGTTTGTTAGAATTCACCAGTGAAGCTGTCTGGTCCTGGACTTTTGTTTGTTGGGAGGTTTTTGATTACTAATTCAATCTTCTTCCTAGTAATTGGTCTATTTCATTTTCTATTTTCTATTTTATAATGATTCAGTCTTGGTAGGTTGTATGTTTCTAGTAATTAAAACAGTATGGTATTGGCATAAAAACAGACACATAGATCAACGGAACAGAAAAGAGAAAACAGAAAAAAAACATGCATATATGGTCAATTAATTTACAATAAAGGAGCCAAGAATATACAATAGGGAAAAGATAGTCTCTACAATAAATGGTGATGGGAAAATTGGACAGCCACATGCAAAAGAATGAAACTGGACCACTGCCTTATGCCATACACAAAAATTAACTCAAAATGGATTAAAGACTTGAATGTAAGACCTGAAACTATAAAGCTCCTAGAAGAAAACATAGGTGGTAAGCTCCTTGACAATAGGTCGTGGCAATATATTTTGAATCTGATACCACAAGCAAAGGTAATAAAAGCAAAAATAAACAAGTGGGACTACATCAAATGAAAAAGTTTCTGCACAGTAAAGGAAACCATCAACCAAATGAAAAAGAAACCTACTGAATGGGAGAAAATAATTGCATATCATATATCTGATAAGGTGCTAATATCCAAAATTTATAAAGAACTCATACAACTCAATAGCAAAAAAACCAAACAATCTGATTAAAAAATGGGCACAGGATCTCAATAGACATTTCTCCAAAGAAGACATACAAATGGTCAACAGGTACGTGAAAAGATGCTCAACATCACTAATCATCAGGGAAATGCAAATCAAAACCACAATGAAATATCACCTCACACCTGTTAGAATGGCTATTATCAAAAAGACTAGATGTAATAAATGCTAGCAAGGATGTGGAGAAAAAGGATCCCTTGTGTACTATTTATAGGAATGTAAATTGCTGCAACTACTATGGAAAACAATACGGAGGTTCCTCAAAAAATTAAAAATAGAACTACCATATGATCCAGCAATTCCACTTCTAGGTATTTTTCTGAAGAAAATAAAAACACCTATTTGAAAAGATATATGCATCCCCATGTTCATTATAGCATTATTTACAATAGCCAAGATATGGAAACAACCTAAGTGTTCATCGATGGATGAATGGATAAAGAAATTGTGGTATATATATATATACAATGGAATTATTCAGCCATAGAAAAGAATGAATGAAGTCTTGCCATTTGCAACAACACAAATGGACCTCAAAGGCATTATCCTAAGAAGTGAAATAAGTCAGACAGAGAAAGACAAATACCATATGATCTCTCTTATATGTGGAATCCAAGAAAATAAAAAAATAAAAAGCTCATAGATATAGAGAATAGACTGGTGGTTGCAAGATTATAAGAGGTGGGGGTAGGGAGTGGGAGAAATGTGTGAACTGGTTTGTTTCTTTTTTTTTAGTTTAAGTAAATTGAATAAAAAATTTTGTTTTAAGAAAATACACAAATTTGACCCTTTAAACAACTGTATAAGGTACAGGTAAGACAACAGGTGGTGTGCACCAGACCACTGTTTCTCATTTTATAAATGAGAAAACTGAGGCACAGAGAGATTAAGTAACTGCCCCAAGATTATATAGCAGGGAGTTGGTAGATCCAGGATTTGAACCTACACAGCCTGGTTCTAGAATCTGTGTTCTTAACCAGTAAGCTGTGCTATTTTCTCCAATGTGGCAACCTCAGGGTAGTCAGAGTTATTACTTGGCAACTCAGGCTCCAGGAGTGAGCATTTCAGTGAACAAAGTGGAAGCCACCTGGCCTCAAGTCACCTAATGTAACTCTCTATGTAATCTCGTGGTTGAAGCAGTGACAAGCCTACTCAGATCCAGGAGTACAGGAAGAGTGTCAAAGTGTCAAAGAATTTGCAGCCATGCTTGGAAGCCACGACAGTGAGAAAAGAACCAGCTGTAGTAACCACAATATATGATAGCCAGAATGGTGGGTTGGTTTTTATTTACTGAAATGACCTTATGGTTTCCTATATTTGGTCCTCATTTATCTACAGCAGGAAATGGAAGGAAACAGAATCTTTCCTTAAGGCTGTTCTCTGTTCCAACTTGTATTCTTCTAATGCCTCCCTTAGCTCTGAGAACCTTTAAATGACATCTGACAAGACTTCTACTGACCCGACATTCATTGACGTAGTTGTATGCAAATAGAAAATGTTCTGTTGCCTATAATCAAAACACATTGCTAAGCCAATTTTCTTTCAATTCTCCTGAATTTCCTCCCCTGGGAGGATTATACAACTCCCAGGTTTGAATTTTAAACTTTCAGGTACTTTTGAGTAATACTCAGTGGAGAGAAAAAAAAGCATTTTGGTAAGGTGATGTTGGTGTGTGTGTGTGTAGTGTGTGTGGGGGTATGTATGTGTTTGGTTCTCAGAGAAAAATACAGTTTTTCTATTTTAACTTATATGTAAAATGCTGAACTAATTTAGCTTACATCTTTTGAATACAGGTTCAATTTATGGGACCAGTGATTATCAGAAAATTTAAGCTGAAAAATATTGGAAAAACCACTCAACTCACTAGAATTCTGTTTTTGATTAAAATCTGAGTTTGTGATCAGTGTTGCTTTTTAAAAAATATCTCTGGTGAATGTTACAGTTACAGTACTCAATGATGTGTCTTTATGACGTGTCCTGAGGGAACAATTTGATTGGTACACAGAGAAAAATTTCAAAAGAGGAACGTTTCCTTCTGTAGGAATTCCACATGCAGAAAGGCAAATATTGGTGTGATAGTCTGGTTCATCTGTCATGCCTTCATGGCCAATGTTAATTCTAATTACATGGCTGGCTGCCAAATTTGTCCTTTTCTCTCTCACAAAGGCAAAAAAAAAAAAAAAACAAACCTCTGTAGATTGGAGAAACTACTCAGCAATTTATAAGTCCATTTCATGATTCCTTGCTATGTAAAAATTTCACAGCTAGAATCACAAAGTACAACTAAATTCCTAATGTAGCATTTTTTATGCAAAGGGAAAAAAATGAATTTTTTTTCACCTAAAAAATCCCTGTTGCTAGTCCTGTGATTGGCAAGAGCCTCAAGTCACTTCTCTAATGGAAGTCCCAAGGTTCTTCTTCCTGATCCTTAGCTCAATTAGTGTTAACCTTTGCTTTCCACTTACTTCTGGCCCCAAAATTATGTAAATAACATTTCCTCATTTCCAGGTGGTTTTTATATTGTTGCTTTTGTTATGCTATCTTAGCCCATATGCTCAAAATGGGCAACAAATATTTATGCGTCATCATTCAGTAAGTCCTTCACTGATGCAATAAATATTTATGCCGGGCGTTATTTTAGGTAGTGGAGATATAGTGGTAAATAAGGTATGATTTGTACTATCAAGGAATTCACAACGTGCATATCAGACAGAATAGGCAAAGTTATGCTGCAGTAACAAACAACTTCATATATCAATGCCTTAAAACAATGGTTTGTTTCTAGCTGATGCTACATGAAGGCTCTTGGGTATCTGTTCATTGTAGTCATTTAAAATCTTAGATGGATGCTACATTTCAATGCATGCTTCCATGATCACTAAGACAGGAAAAGAGAATGTGGTAAACCATACAGTGGCTCTAAAAACCTCTGCCTATAAGTGACACACTTCTCACACTTGATTTGCCAAAGCAAGTCATGCATGCACTTCTAACACTCTGATGAAGCAGGAATTCCTAATGAGCATAGGAAAATAGGGTCATAGTCATCAATATTATACTATTTTCACCACCTCTATCATGCTATGAAATTGTCAGCTACAATCAAATATAGTATTCTATTTAAATGTCTTGCTTATAACCTACCTAATAAGTACTTCTAGGAAACATTTGCTTCCTTTCTTTCCTTTATTTTTTTAGAGCTATATATCACCTAGGTCACACTTTTATTGCCTCTTTTTTAGTCCTATGACTCAATCACTCAAAAAAATAAATGATACTGCTGCTACATATGCTGGGTCTTCTCTAGTCTTGGGCTAGTATCAGTTTAATATCTTTTAACATCCCCCTCCTAGTTATACATCTCTCCCTGCTTAATGTCTAGACTCGGCGCATTGTGTACAACTAGGTTGTGCCCATTTCTAACTTCTGTCATTTGAACACGATGCAGTTAGTGCCTTTGCTCAAACAAGCATCAAAGCAAACCAAACATGGCAAAAAATCTGTTTTAGACTGATTTTATTGAAGCTTAGATCTACGGCAAATGTCAGTTTAATGTTGACACAAATATATAAGAAAAATATTAACCTAATGGACTACGTTATTTTCAGACATTTTTAGAGTATAATTCTGCTTTGAAAGATTAGAATAAATTTTGGTCTGTCCAAATGTGTGACACAGCAAGAAAAGACCTAATTAGGTCATAATGTATCTGCTTTGCTAATTTCTTCAAATCATTTCTCCTCATTATTTTATGAAGCAATATAGTTTAAGAGGAGAAATATGGGTTACTTAATCAAATAGACACATCACTTATTAACTGTGCAAACTCTTCGAGCCTCAGGCTTCCTTATTTTTATAGTATAAATAATAACTATCTCATAGAATTGCAGTGAGGATGTTTGTAAAATACCTAGCACAGTGTTGAGTACACAGTGGCTAGGTTTTCAAAATTCTTGTTCTCTTACACTCTCTACACTGACGTGACTGTGGAGTTTTGAGAATGGCAAATAATTAATGTTTTTGGAAAAGGGGGAAAAAAACCACTCTGGAATAAATTATTCTAAATGAACCAGCCCACTTCCTTCCCCAACAAATGACGAATGTTCTGAGTGAGGAATGTAAGTATCACCAGTAAATAGAAAACAGGAACAGAGTGAAAGACAAATTGCCAGACTCACAATGACTGTTCATGCAAATGTAAACACCCTGGCTCAGGGAAAGAGAGAGAGAGAGAGAAACAGCAGGGTCTTTGCAAATGAGCTAGGCTGAGGTTTTATCGGTTTCACCCCTTAGGGCAATATTGTATTCTCCATTGTTCCAGTCAGATTTTGAAACTATTCCAACAGTTTCATTCTCAAATCTCTTACCATCACAATATCTTTTATGAATGAATAGGTGCAATTATTTGCTATGTACTGACAAAGTACATTTTTGTGTGCCTATTTTATTCCAACACATAGAGACATACACAGGCACATGCACACTGTTTCCAAAGGTTTATTAATAGTTATTTTTAGTATTGTCTTTGTCATATGAGAATTTAATATTTTCTTTCTAAAATCTAAGCCTCAGGAAGTTAGGTACGGTTCTCTACTCTTACATAGGACTTTTCTAGTTTTTACTCAAATATTTAAAGGCTTTTGATCCAAAAGAGACAATGATGATACGGAATACTACCCATTCTTCAAGAACCAGTTAAATATTATCGTGAAGCTATGATTTAAATAGTAGCAAAAAAATTCATCCATCTTTATATTTGTATATTTCTTCTATTTATACTAGACTACCAAACATTTTAGTCATTTGTTAGCATATTTTGTGTAAAAGTTTTTAGAAAGCAGATATCTACAGTTTTATACATCTTTCTATTCCTGATATAGCTGGGTAACTTACTCTAAATTTTTGTTAAGTGAATAAAATTGGACATATTTTGAGCACCAAGTAAAATCAGGAAATAGCTTCAAGATCTTGTCTTAGTCCTAGGATTTAAGATTAATTTATGAACGAAGAAATAAGGCTTCCTGGTGAAATATATAGAGAAAGTAGAATGATAGGCAAAGAGAAAGCAAAAAGAATTGGAAATTTATTCAAGTGGAAGAGTGTATTCAAGGAATGGAGACATCTGCCCTTCATTTTAAGGATTAACTACTGCTATTTGCTAACCAGTCTTCCTTTATGAGAAATAAAAAAACAGGAAAGGTAGAAAAAAATACAATTATGGTACAGAGACAGGCTGGAATGGGAATGAGGAAACAGGTCTGCCATGTTAGCTACGGTATGCCGGGGCACACAAACTCCTGGTGTGTTGTTTTCTCTTTTGTTCACTTGTTCAGCTCAATTGGTTGTAAGATAATAGGACTGAAGAAACTATATCTTTGAAAAGTAATAGAACTGGATGTGTTCTCTGCAACCCTGTTACTGACACACCATGGAATTTCTCATGCAACTTAACCATAAACAAACATCCCACATCCCATCATTTTGAACCAGAAATCATCTCTTGGAAATGTTTAAATGCTTAGGCATGACTGACTGCTGGAACACATTTTTTTGTGTGTGAGGAAGATTAGCTCTCAGCTAACAACTGATGCCAATCCTCCTCTTTTTTTGCTGAGGAAGATTGGCCCTGAGCTAACATCCGTGCCCATCTTCCTCTACTTTATATGGGACGCCGCCACAGCATGGCCTGACAAGAGGTGCGTCGGTGCCTGGCCGGGATCTGAACCTGTGAACCCCTGGCCACTGAAGCAGAGCACATGCACTTAACCGCTTGTACCACCGGGCGGCCCCCTGGAACACATTTTTAAATACTACTTTTGTTAAATCTCTTATCTCTTAGTCTACTTATCCAATAGTTTAATTTCTCTTTTTAAATTATTTTTTGTTTGGAGAAATTATATTATCACAATGATTTCTCCCTATAATTATTGACACTTTCCTAAAAATAAAGATGCAGTCTCTTATATCTTCACTTAGATAAGAAATCAAGAGGTCACAGAGCTTCAAATTTTTCATCTCCCTATGGGTTTACTCATCCTTAGCTTCCCCTTTGTCTGAGCAATTACCAATAAAAGACTTTTTAGACTACTTTTTATGCAGAATAAAGGCCTAGGTTGTTATCATATATTTTCAAAAGCTCATTTTATCAGCTCTCATATTGTTGGATGTTGGAGCTACCACTTCTATCTTTATTTGTGATTCCAGAACATTACAAATATTCTCTCAGATTATTTTCTGTTTTGTTTGATCATGCAGTTGGATGTTCAACATTAAAGCTCAACAGTCTACCACTGAACTTAACGTCTTTCCCACCAATATGCCCCTCCTCTTTATTGCCTATCTCAGAATGGCATCACTATCTGATAATCCAAGCCAGAATCATCCCCTAAATCCAAATTTTCAGTAAGTCTTGTCTATCACAATTTCTAGGAGTTTCTGAAAATCTATTTCTAACAGTTGATCCCCCCTGCCATTGCTATAGTTCAGGATTACATAAAATCTTCCTTGTGTTATTTCAGTTTCCCCATCTCTGTTTTCTATTCTCAATAACCAAGGAAAGTAGCAGTAGAGCATAGGGAAAATCTTTTCTAGGGCTCCCAGAGTTAAGCAATACCACCACCCTATTACAATAAATGGTCTAGATATTACTTTGCCTATACTAGTACAAATAAAACAGAAAAAGTAGTTTATAGAGTATTTCTAGAGAATATAAAAATGCATAGAAAAATGAAATCCATCGCCAGTTTCTTAGACATATAGGAAATAATATAATTGGAGCACTTACCCAGAGCGGAAACATAATTACTTTTTGCCTCTATATAAAGACAAACTTTTTTTCCCAAGTCCTTGAAAGGCAAATATCTACTTAATGAAACCCTTCTTTGGAAAACATCTACACTAAAAATAAAAGTAAAGTTACTATTTAAAAAGTTTGAATTTTTACCTTTTTTTCAAAAATTCACACATAAAATAATGCTTTATAGTCACACATTGTTTTGCGTATGTACTTATATTTTCTTATTTGAGACTCAAAATAACTTTCTTGGTAGGTAGAGGAACTATTATATTATTTTGGAGGGGGGTGCTGAATCAGGGGAGTATACTTCTTATTTAGATTTAAAAATACACGTCCTTTAGTACTTTTGAATTGCCATATACTGAAGATTTGCATGTTTTGAAACCCTAAGGATACGCTGCATTTTTGCAGCTATAAGAACAACTGTGTTTCTCAGTTTATACTTACATATTAAAATCATATACTACATTGCAAACAGAATTTTACAAAAGTAAATCTTGGACTTTTTCTAAATTAATATTATCCATATGATAGAATTTTTAAAATTACATTTAGTAGCATTTCCCAAGTAACAAATGTATTTAACAATATTAGTTAAATATTCAGATTTTATGTGACTGAATGTATTTTTGAAAAATCTACTTGTAGAATAATCGAAAGTTGATGTTAGAGATGGGTTTAAGATGGTGTCAGGATAGTAGTCTTTGACTCAACCTCTCTCTACTTCCTTCTATACTTCCTACAGAAATGTAAAAGGACTCCAACTTGTATCACCCTCAGACATTCAGAGAAACACTCAACTATGTTCTAAAATTAAGAGGAAAATTAAAATTACCATATGGCTAATAAAACTGGAAAGAAAAACACAATTAATGACCGATCTATATATTCTGACCAAAACTAAAATAAAACCACTAGCCAGAGAAAAAATGGGAATACGTTTTGTCTCTCCCTTAGCTATCTGTCCCTGGCTCAGAAGTCCAGGGTCCATGCCAACAGAAAATCAAGCAGTTGGCCCTTCAAGGTATGGGAGCAGGACTTCGAAGAACCTAGAGTACTGCTCCTTCCCTCTTCCATCACTATATCCCCTCCAAAATCAATTCACAAACTACAACTCTGGGCAGGAAGTATGAGGAGTTTAGAAGCACCACATTTTGTGCTGAGAGGACAAGTTCTCATGGATAAATGTAAAAGCAGGAGTTAGCATAGGAAACCACCTAGTAGCCATACAATTTAGGAATTTTGAGGATTCTTTTCTTTCTGTTTAAAAAGTCAAAGGTACCTTGGAAACAAGGTAGTTGAAGTAAATGCAAATTTTTAAAGCAGAGTCAGAGTGAATAAAAGTTTGCTAGAAAAATCTCAACATTAGTAAACATTTTGGGTTGGTGAAAGGTACAGAATACTTAGAAGGACATGATTCCTTCCTGCCCAGTGGATTCTTATTCTCATTCCCAATTTCATCCACCCTCTACACATGTCTAACAAATGTGAAGGTAGTTATATTGTTGTATTTCATTGGATAGAGTACTATACTGTATAGTCATTAAAAAAGATGTTTTATGTCACCTATCATTTGCTTTTAAATTTATAAAAACATGGATATAAAAAATATGTGCAACATGATACCATTTTAATTTGCTCTTAAATTTATAAAACATGAATATAAAAGTTCATGCAATTTTGTAAATGCATGAATACAAATGCATGTGATAGACATACAACAATATATTAATAGTTTATTCTGGGTAGTAAAATAATGTCTAATTATTATTTTTACATATATCTTTATTTTACAAATTTTTTGTAACATTTACATAATATATATAGGAAAAAGAATATTGAAGCTAAAAGTCACTCTGGAGAAGAATGGTCTTGCCTTCTTCTGTAGAGAACTGAGAAAACTGGGTTGCAGAGAGAAGAACTAATAAACTGAGGTCACATGGATAGCAGCTACAGAGCCAGAAATAAAACACTGGCCTTTTAATCATTTTTCTATTGTTTTTGTACAATATAAAAAAATTTTAAATGATAGATACAAACATGTAGAAATAAATTTTCCTACATTTTCATTCATTTAAATATGTGGTAATACTCTATCATGAGGAGGATCCTTGTCAACAAGGAGCTGACAAATCTCACTTATGCATGTTCCTTCCATTAATTACACAAAAATAGTGCTGAGGGCCGGCCCCGTGGCTTAGGGGTTAAGTGCGCGCACTCCGCTACTGGCGGCCCGGGTTCGGATCCTGGGCGCGCACCAACGCACCACTTCTCCGGCCGTGCTGAGGCCGTGTCCCACATACAGCACCTAGAAGGATGTGCAACTATGACATACAACTATCTGCTGGGGCTTTGGGGAAAAAAAAGGAGGAGGATTGGCAGTGAATGTTAGCTCAGAGCCGGTCTTCCTCAGCAAAAAGAGGAGGATTAGCACGGATGTTAGCTCAGGGCTGATCTTCCTCACAAAAAAAGAAAAAAAATAGTGCTGAAAAAACGTTTACTACTCAATAGGCTAGTTAATATTTGTTTAATCCTATTAAGAAAAGAACTTAGGGCTGGCCCCGTGGCTTAGCGGTTAAGTGCGTGCGCTGCGATGCAGGCTGCCCGGGTTCGGATCCCGGGCGCACACAGACGCACTGCTTCTCCGGCCATGCTGAGGCCGCTTCCCACATACAACAACTACAAGAATGTGCAACTATGACTTACAACTATCGCTTGGGGCTTCAGGGGAAAAATAAATAAATTAAAAAAAATTTAAAAAAAAAAAAAAAAAGAAAAGAACTTAGGTAAATGCTTATGTAAGACCTTACTCTGCGAATATAAGAATGAGCTAACAAAAATCATTAAGCTATTTTTTCTTTAAAACTCTCATTGACGTAACTCTTGTGACTGTCATTGGTGAGGGGTAAGCATAATAGTTGTTGAAGTCTGCACAAAAAAATATTGTTTTAATATGTGTATGTGTTACACTTACTTGGATCTACAAATGCACCGGTTCTTATAACTAGCCAATCATTTTGTCTGACTATTAAAAGATATTTTAATGTGTTCTATTTATGGCTAGCTCTGTCAAATGTGGCAAATGTTGGATATTTCTATTTTTTCACTGAATATAGAAAGAACTTTGGTTTAAATATAATCATTAAATGACTGAAATCACATGAATCACATCAATACACTTTTTTCTCTTTTTAACCTGTTAAATTAAACCTATATTTATCCTGCATGTTTCTTTTTCCTGCTTCTACTACACAATGGAATCTTTTTCTCTGTGAAATAATTCTGGGAATTTCCTTGCAGCTTTGTGTAACATGGTGTCAAGGGTCAGCTTAACTCAAATCACAAAATAAGAAGCAAAATATACAAATTACACTGTTTAGCAGGTATTCAGTATAGATATAATCATATCATTCTGCACACAGAAAAGATTAATTCTGTTCTTTTATAGACAAATTAGGGAAACATAGAGAAAGCTCGTGACAGAAAGCAGCACTGCTGACACCAACCAGTTCTGTCTCGAGTCTATGCTCACCTTACTCCAGGATACTTGTCTTTTCAATTTTCTTCTCTCTGTGGTCCACCCTGAGAGACCAAGATATTGCTTGTTATGAGCTTCTTTTAAGTACATACAAAGGTAATCCAATGTCATGGTTTCAGTTATATCTCTTTTCCTCTTTCTTAGGTGTAGTGTAAAGCAGCTGCCACATGCATTCCCCTTTATGCTTTTTTTGCACAGTCAGAATCTTCTGACTACCAACTGTAAGAATATTTCTGATTGCCAGGCTCAGAATATTAGAAATAGAAATGAATAAAGAAAATTTTGAGTCCAAGTTCTTCGTTTCCGGATAAAAAAACCAATGCCTAAATCGGTGAAGTGTAAGCCGTGAAGTAGCATCAATCTGTAGTCTTTATCTCTAGTCCAGAGTGGTTGGTCTTGCTTTTTAAATATTTCTTATAGCCAGTTTCACCCTATGTTCCTTGTAAGATCCTTGAGGGATACGAGATCCTAGACATTGGTATTTCTCATAGCACCTTGCAACAAAATTAGCTCAATAAATATTTGTATAACTATTGAATGAATAAGGAAATGAATGCATCAAGTCATCTCTTTTCTATAGAAGGTGCCTAACTACTTAACTCCTTCTGGGCAATTTTCTATCACCTTCAAACAATATATTTCTCACATATCATCTTAACATAGTCTTCCTTTAGTAAATTAACAGTAGTCTTCTTCATTCCCCTTATTGTAAACTTCTAACACATTTTTATAGTTTATTAGACCAGATAAGAATAAGATTGGAAAGAAAATAATTTGATTAAGCAGTATATGACCATAAATAGCTGCTAAGCCAATCTAAATCACGACAGTATTTAAAGAGACACATAATAGATCTTGGAGTAACAAAAAAGCAAAAGTAATGAAATCAAAAAGCAACTGTGTGAAAGTGTTAACCCAATGTTTTGGGGCAATTAAAAGGCTTGAAAAGCCTAAGCTTCTCATATAATGACAAAATTAAATACAGCCTCTAAAATGACATGAAATCAATCAATAAGTTTAGCAAAAGAAGATGTATTGTTTAGAGTCACAGTTTAGCATTTTGCTAAAACAAAATAAGTAAAATTAAATTTAAAAAGACACCGATATAAGCAAATGAAATATGTTCAACACTCTTAGCCATTAGAGAAATGCAAATTAAAGCTATAATAAGATTCCACTACATGCCTATTTGAATTGCTAAAATAAAAAATACTGACAATACCAAGAGCTGGAAAGGATGTTGAGCAACTGGATATCATATTGCCAGTAAAATTGTACAGACTTTCTGGAAAACAATTTGGTAATTCTTTTTATAAAAGTAAACACAAATTCACCATGCAATTTACTCAGCAATCACACTCCTGGGTATCTATCCTACAAAAATAAAAATTTATGCTCACATGAAAACCCGTACACAGACGTTTATAGTAGTTTTATTTGTAATAGCCCCAAACTAGAAACAACCTAAAGATTCTCCTATATGTAAATGGATAAATAACGTATGGTATATCCCTACAATGGAATACTATTCAGCAATAAAAACAAATGTACCATTGATATACACAACAACATGGGTGGATCTCAAGGGAATCATGCTGAGTGAAAAAACACCAGTGTCAAAGGTTATACCTGTATAATCTTCCATTTATTCAATGCTCTTGAAGTAACAAAATATGGTGACAAGAACAGATCAGTGGTTGCCAGAGGTTAGGGCTGGGGGTAAGGTGTGACTCTAAAAGGGAAGAAATAATAGAGTTTCTCTGTGGTAACGGACATATTCTGTACCCTGATTTTGGTGATGGTTACACAAATCTATACATATGAAATTTTAAAGAACTGTACACAAGAGAGTGTGCATGTGAAATCTGAATAAGGTTTGCAGTTGAGTTAACAGTATTGCACCAATATAAATTTCCTGGTGTTAATCATTTACTATGGCCATATAAGATGTTATCATTAGGAGAAGCAGGATGAATGGTTCACAGGAACTCTTTCTATTAATTTTGCAACTTTTGGAGAGTCAAAGTATTTCAAAATAAAAGCATTAATACAATAAAATAAGGGATACTTTTTCTTTTACCGAAACTAGAGGGAAATTACTACAAAATTCAACTTGGTTTTCCTCTGTTACCTTTGATTCATTTTCCAGTTTGGCAGTTACTATTTGCAAACGTACCTCGTGAAAAAAATATGAAATGCTTTCAACGCTGATCATAATATATGGAAGTTCCATTTCTTTAGTTAAAACAACACTGAATATTCTTTCTGGGAAGATATGGGATAAAAACATTAGAATGGTGAGCAAAAAGTAAATTTGTGAAATAGTCATCTATTTCTTACACAATTAATATTTTATTTGCAGGTTCTGCTCAGGCTATATTATTTTAGAACACAGTGATGGGAGAGGAGAGATAGTAACAGAAATAAAGTAATTTCAGATGGAAAGACTAGAATTCTAGCACCAAAACAAATAAAATATTGGGAGACAATTCTCTACCGAGTCTCTTACATTTCTGCTTATTTTGTAAGCAAAGGCACTGGCAGCTTTTGTTTTGTACTATCTTTTCAAGGAAGTTTGTAGAGCAAACAGCTTGAAATAATAGGGATAGTGTCTCCTTCTGGGGCAGAGGGCAGATTTGTTACCTGACCGGAAGAATAAAGATAATGCTTCCCTCTAGGGCTAATGTTGGATAGGTTGTTAGCTGTGGTCTTATAAAATTGGTGGTTTCCTAAACTCAGAATTGCCCAGCTGTGACATAAACTCACTGTGTGCATATCATCCACCCGAGTATGCCTCTACATTGCCTGGTTGGGACTTGGGGGAGCAAGGAGAACTGATATGAGTATCAAGCCCACGCTGTGCCCTATGCTGTGAAGAATCAAGTTCTTTGTCTCTGACCTAGGAGACTATGAAACTCTGACAAGTTAACTTGTTGGCTTGCGAATAGGATAAAATCTCACGTAAGGAGTTTGAGGACTATAGGGAATTATATAGATTTCTTTTGAAATTTCAAGATTCCTTCCTGGCCATTCCTCCACAGAATGTCTTTCTTTACACTATAATGGCAACCCCAGACCAGTCTAATGGGTATAGTTTCTGGATGGCAGTCTGTCCAGAATGAGAATTAGGAGATTAAAACTTAATTCTGTTTATAGTTTGTAACTAGGTTTTTGTCCCTCTTTCACTTGACTCTTCCAGGAAAAGGTCTGGATGGAGTAGGAGATGATTTGGGGATAAAAAAAAAGGGTAAAGTTACAGCTACTCCAGATTTTGTGGAGATGAAGGAAGAGCAAGAATCCAGTACTTGGAGGAGAGATGACATTAGACTATGAGAGATATGGGGAAGGGAGGGACGTTAATGATCTTTCACAACTGTCCCTGGAGCCTTCCTCCAGAACGTGAACACCTTGGTACTGCTCTTTATCTTTTCAACGATGTTTGAAAAGGAGGGGAACCAACTGGAGCATGCTGCTCATGTTATCTGCTGTCCTGTGAGTAATAAAGTACTTTATCTTTGACCCAAAAGTCTCACGTCTTCTGGGAAGATCTAAGCAAACTTGTTGGCTTGCAAATAGGATAAAATCTCTGATTATTAGCAGTTTTGACATCCATTTGAAATAACTAAAGAGGGCCTACTTTAACTATTTTCTGGCTTTCCAAATCTGAAAATATAAATGGGAAACAATAATACTGGTTTCTGGATGATTTAAACAGTGTTTTTATATGTAGTTTATCACTGAAGTTCACAGAAACATATAAAGAATGCATCTGAGATTCCACCATGCATCCGCTCAGCTTCTAATTCTTGTGGAATCTATATGGTCCGCAGTTAAAAAATGAGCTTGGATTTTCCTTATATTGACAGCATCTCACCTTGCGCAAACTAAATCTTGTTCACTAGACATAAGCATAAGCTTGGGAAATTATTGTGCCAAGGGCAACTCCCAATGAATAGAGGAAAGGAGTTTGTCATGGTTAATTCTCAGGTACATAGTTCTGACAAGTATTCCATATGCTTCTCAGAAAGTTCTAAGGAGACTCAAGCTCCAGTTCATCACAGTTGCCTCAGTAAGATGCCTCATATCGGCTTTTCCTCCTTCCTTTACTCTTCTTCATCCCTCACTCTTGCTTCTTGGAATAACCACCTAAATAGCCTACACAAATACTTGTCTGAAGCTCTTCTTTTGGGAAGTACCTAATTGAAGACAAAGGAAACAGCTCATTTCACAACAGATATGTTTAGGCTGTATATTTATAAACTTTTTTTTTGTTTAAGCAGATTCACATATTTCCATGAAATGAAATTAAAGGTTTATATTACAAGGTGTAATTTGAATTGAATTTTATAAAATGAATGAAAACTCTTCAACCTAGTAATAATATGGTTTTGCATTGCAAGACGGTTCTACTAACTGATGACCATTTGAATATATGATAATTTTTGAATTTATATCAAAATACATTAGGAAGATACCTGGAGAAAATCAGGATTAAAATCCCTGGTTTGGCACAAATTCAGAATTAGTATACTCTGCAGTAGAATATTATATCTTGGACCTATTTAATATCAGGTATTTGGGGATATTCTAAATTGAAACTTTGATGCTATCTTGCTGTTTTTGTGTAAAATCTATATTAGACCTGATAAGAAACAAAATAAGACCTAGAAAAGTATTAATATACCCTGCATTGATAAGATATTGGATTTGATTCCAGTTGTTATGTGAGTTGGATGACATTTAAAGAATTCATAATACGAGTAAGAGAATCAGTGATTGCTCTACAAGAAAGCAGAAGGTAGAGATGCAAGTTAGAGGAGTGGAACAAAATCTTACAGAGAAGTTGGTCCCATAATAATCTACTAAAGAACTAGAGGAACTAAGAATTCTGTGGAGTTCTTTTTTTCATTTCTTAATTAGTGTTGGATGTGGCAATACAACTCAATCACTGTTAAACTCTCTCTATGGTAATACAAAGTTGACCTATAGTGGTGAAGACATTCCCCAGTTTTCATCTATATCCATCAATGGTCATATTAGACAGGCTAAACTAATGAATAGTAAAAACTAGCCAACAGACATGTAGCAATCTCTAGATAACAAAGCACTTTCATATAAGTTACTATATTTAATTCTTATGGCTTCCTAATGAGAAGAAATGAAACACAAAATTATTTACATTTTACAAACACTGCTTGTGAATGTCAGATAAATGATTTTTCACTTAGTTTCATAAAACAACTAGTAGGATACCAAACTAGAACGCAACCCTAGGTATTCTAACCCAAGTTCCAGGCTTTTCCTCTGTGGTCACTATAATTATGCTTATTTAGGGATCCTATTTCTTTTTGTGATAGTCACAAACAGGTTTTGTTGAAATCCAGATTACTTTTATATTGTTTTCTTACTTAACTACTAAAACTCGTTACTATTATTTTCTTATTTCTCTTTGATCCACCATCTCAACGGCTCAGCGTTTTAATCATCTCACTCCTGCTTCCAGCCCAGCACACTTCATCTGATCTTTCCATTCTTCTCAAGAACCTATCTTCTCAATAAATTCAAATAACAATGATAGACAATGAAATATCTTCCTTGATTTTTAAACTCTAATTTTTTTAAAAAAAGTCATTGTGCAGAGAGAATATAGAATGAAGAGGAACACCTAGATAAAAGTAGCCAGAAAGTTCTAATCTCTGGTATGCCTCAGAAAAAGCACAGAATTTGGGAGTTGAAAGGAATGTTAGAAATCATCAGCCATAAATTAACCAAGGTTACTCAAATCCAGAACTGGAAGCCAAATCTGTTGACGTAGGCCAGGGCTCTTCCCAATATACTATGTTGTACCTCCACATCACCAACTCTCTTGCTTTTCTGTCTCTACTTTTTGGTTGTCTTTTCTTTGTTAACTCTTTAGTGGTAAATATTGATAGCATTGATTAAATGCCAATAGTTATTATAAATATGACAAGAAAGGTCAGAAATCCCCATGGAATATCATGATTATGAACAATATTAGCTAATGATTTTTCATCATCTATTAGATATACATTTACCTCTTGCAAGCTCATGATATCCAGAATTTACAAATTAACTATTCATTTATTATTATTCTGTTCATTTAGAAAGTACAACATCAACATCTGCCAATATGATATGAAATTGTGTTTTAATCATTTTAAATATCACTGAAACTTTAAGAATATAGGAACAACAATAGCACACTCACAGGAAGTTATCTCCATTTAAATGAGTTTATAAGGCAAAAAAGGAAATTGACTCCCGTATACTTTGTGATTATATTAATAATCATGATTAAATTCTCAGTCACTTAAAAATAAATAAAATCATTTTTAATTAGAAGTCTTAGCTCAATGCTCACTATAGCAAAGTTCTAATATTTTCTCAAATGCTAATATACCATTGTTATTAGCATTTTTTCAGTTGAAATAAGCCATAGCTATTTATAATCAAGTAAATCTCTTCTACACATAATACATTCATAAAGTTTTTTAAAATATGTTTCCTCCATGCATGCAGGTATTACCCTAGTCTAAGCAACCATTATCCATCCTAAACTGTTGAAATAGGGTCCTCACTAATCTTCCTATTCCTATTTTGCCCCTACACACACACACCCCATATTTTACAATAACAACAGCATTCTAGATTGTAAATCTGGCCAACTGACTCCTCAGCTTAAAATTTGCCAACTTGGCTTACAAGGTTGTACCTGACACAGCCCCAGCCTCTTTCTCCACATTCATTCTCAGCCACTCTTCTCCTTGCTTGTTGTACTCCAACCACACTGCCTTTTTTCCAGTTTCTCAAACACGCCCCTCTCTTTCCCTCCTCAAGACACCAGACATGGGGCTGGCCCGGTGGCGCCAGCGGTTAAGCCAGCGCGCTCCACTGCGGGAGCCTGGGGTTCACCAGTTCGGATCTCAGGCGTGCACCGACGTACCACTTGTCTAGCCATGCTATGGCAGCGTCCCATATAAAGTGGAGGAAGATGGGCACGGATGTTAGCCCAGGGCCAATCTTCCTCAGCAAAACAAATAAAAGAGGAGGATTGGCAGATGTTAGCTCAGGGCTGATCTTCCTCATAAAAAAATAAATTAAAAAAAAACTAGAAAGAAAAAAACAAAAGACACCAGACTTGCTCTCTTTGCAATGCTCCTCCTGTTCCCTATCTACATGCTCACTTTCCTTTCCATAACTGTCTTGTATTATTCTTTAGGTAACATCTTAAATGTCATCCCCTCAGTGAGACTTTCACTAAGCAACTAACTTAACTAATGTCCTCTCTGTCAGTCTTGACAAAAACACATTATTTATATTCACATAGCACTAATCATAATGTGTATTTATGAATGTATCTATGTATGAAAGTATTAATTGGTTCCATCAGTACAAGGGATGAATAGTACTCTTTTTTTTTTTTCTTTTTGTGAGGAAGATCAACCCTGAGCTAACATCCATGCCAATCCTCCTCTTTTTTTTTTTCTGAGGAAGACCGGCCCTGGGCTAACATCCGTGCCCATCTTCCTCCACTTTATATGGGATGCCACCACAGCATGGCTTGACAAGTGGTGCCTCGGTGTGCGCCAGGGATCTAAACTCCAGGCCGCCACAACAGAGCATGCACACTTAACCACTGTGCCACCGGGCTGGCCCCCAATAGTACTCTTTTAATAATTTGTTTTTATAGATGTACCAATTAAACTCATATGGCTTTTTAACAACTTTAAAAAAAAAGATTTAAAAAAATATATTATTTTAGTGTAGAGTAGTACTAACAAACCTCAATATTAAAATGTAGTATCCATAAAACATAAAACTTCTACACTTCAAAATTAGCTATCTGGTAGGGATTCATCCAGATCTAGTTGAAACACATTAATTTAAAAAACTGGTTGCTACTTTATTTTAATTTTCATTTCCCAAAATATTAATTTTTCAAATTTTTAAAATAATTTGTGTCTTATAGAAAAGTTGTATGAATAATTCAAAGGATTCCCGTAAACCTTTTACCCAGAATCCCCATTTATTATCATTTTACCACACTTGCTTTATCATTGCATACACAAAAAACATATAAAATATAATGTTTTCTAAAAATATGGAATATACAAAATCTTTCACATATGTCACCTTTGTAAGGGGTCAGGGTAATCTTCATTGTATTATTCCATTTTTAGCATGTGTGCAGATGATGTGAGCTCTTAGCATACTTAATTTTACTCAAATACAGCTCCAATTGTATTTTCCAAATATCCTGTCTACATGAAGCAACCAAAAGAGGCATTGAAAAAATACCCAATAGTTACACATAATAAATAATAACAGTGAGTCTTCTTTTATTCTTTCCAGTAGTGGTATTAAAATACTTATTAAAAATTACAAGACATGCATCAACTAACCAGAACAGACTCTAGTTACATAATGGCCAATACGGTTCATGTAAGTGTTAATTCTGCTCCTTCACTTTTTAAAATCTGTTTTTGTCAGGGCTTTCTTCATCATTTATTTGATGCCTCATATTAGAGAACAAAAGTTAACAATACATATGGCAAATGATAATCACTTTAGAAGCATTAATTCATTTGATTCTTATAATAATCTTTGAAAGAAGTATTATGAAATGAAAAAAACTGATGTTTTCAATGGTTACAATATATTTTCCATTCAGTCAAAAACTGGCTATGCTGGGATTCAAATCTAGGTCTGTTGGATTCTAGAGCACATGCTTATAACTATGATGCGACTACTTATAACTACAAGGTTCTAGATGATTCTCAACAAAGAATAGCAATAAAAATTAAGATAAAACTGGTAAAATAGAAAGTATGATGGTTTTAAGACAAACAACAAGTTGCTAAAAGAGAAGTGATGGGAATCAGGGTGTGTAGTAAGAAATCTAAAACAGAAATCTAAAATGAAAAATGATAATATTTCAGCATATTTCATCTGTAGAGTCAAGTGATATGGCATTTTTTTCATCTGGGTGGGATAGTCTATGCATCAACAATCGCCACTGAAAATAAGTGTCTGATTCAGCATCCCATCTTACCAGAAGTTATCTGACAGCTTGTATCTATTGTAAATGACATGCATTAACACAAGATTGCTCTCCATCTGCTTGAAAGTGAAGCAGTGGTTTCTATTATAACTATGTCTAGGGAGAAAATGAGTCAGTTACTTAGAGTAGTGAAGTGTGCTGTGCAAGACAGTGAACTATTAAACAATTATACTCAATCACTACTGAAATTTAAAATCCTGAACTACAGAATTATAGTTCAATATAATTTTTGCAGTTCAGACTGTCAAAAGAGAAAAGGCCATGAGATAAAATAATTACAAAAACAACTGTAATAATAATAACAATGATAATGTTTTGTTACAAAATAGTAACTTGTATGTGTATACTCTGCATTTAATTGAATTGCTTCTGTCCAGAAATTTACAACTAACCAGGAACTCTACAGCGAGATTTTCTGCGTTCAAATTCTGATTTCATTACTTGGTAACTGTGTGACATTTAGCAAGTGTTTTATCTCTTCTCATCTCAGTTACCTGATCTGTATAATGGATATAATAAATAACGCATATCTCACAGACTTTTGTAAAGACTAAATGAATATTACAAGCAAATGGCTTTTAAAAGAGCGTGGCAGATACAGCAAACACAAAATCTACTAGTAATCATAACAGACTTGGTGCTCAATGGCATTTTGTTATAAATAACCTCAGTAGGCCAAAGTTGGTTCAAAAAGATGGAGCACATATAAATAAAGAATAGGAAAAACTTCTGATTACTAATTAATTTTGACATTTTTGTGTTTTGTTTTTTTTCCAATTTAAAATCACTGGAGGTCTCCCAAAACTCCACCAATGGCTTATATTGCAAAGTCTTCCAGGAGAGCCACAAATAATTGAAGTAAATATTTGAGGAGAATTGTACTATCACTAATCCCGCATTGCATGGTACAGTAGCATGCAGAAACAGAAATTACAAGGGTGACAGCAACAGAATTATAGTCATTATGTAGTAAGAAAGAGAATCTGTCCTTTCTAATGACAAAAGTTTGAGATTTCGTCACTTAATGTATCAAAATTGATAACAAGAAGGATTAAGGCCAATTGATACCGGCTCAAGACAAAGTTGACATAAGTGAAGCCATACTGTAGAAAAGAAACCATACTGTAACTTTGAATAACCTCTGACTAACTAACCCAGCTGGACATGCACCCTCCAGGAGATCTAACTGCTCTGTAGATTTTATGACCCCTGCTTGTGCACGTACCTCCCAGCTGCAATAAGATGCTAACTTTGTTCTTTTGAGTTGGTTAGGAATGTGATGACCCCCAGACAGAGAGTCTATCTGGTGTGGCCATTCCCAGTCTGTAACACCAGAGGGTCAACATTCCTAACTCCCTCGTCTGTAACCCACTGGCCTATATACGTGCTTCAAGATTCTGTGTCTCCTTAAGATGGTACTTTCAGACATTAGTTGGCCATCTTCCCCCTTGCTAGCAAGCTGTAATAAAATGCCCTTTCTCTGCCACCATCTTGCCTCTTGACCCTTGGCTTTTGTCTTGTGGTGAGCAGATTGTGCCCTTTGTGCAGTAACAAACTGTTTATTGGTGTGGGGAGACTCCTCGTCCCCGACATATTAGAATTGGGTTCAGGAACCCAAAAGAGTACCTATAAACCATTTGTGAATATGTCTACACACTCCTATTCCTATCTAATAGTAGATAGCAATATCTATTTCAAAGTGTGCATTTAGATCTTCTCTTTTAAAATTGTGCTATCTTTTTAAAATCTCCTATTTTCTTATAAACAGGTATGAGGACCAACTAAACCTAACAATCCTGAAATGGTCGTTATGATAATGAGGCTCATGTAACTCACATAAATCATTTCCGATTAGGGAACTGTCCACAGTTGCTATTTTTTGGGCAACCAAGCCACCAACTCTAGAAAATGACACCTGAAGAAGCATTTCTCCTCCATGAATGAGTCATTATGTCCTTACTTATGACTAAAATGTGACTCTCTCCTCATTCTACTCTCTCTAATAATCCCTTGTCATCTGATTTCTCTCAGACTGTTCATGTTGACAGCCAGTCTCATGTTGAGCTTTAACTGTGTGGAGAAAGCACAGTTTTGGGTCCATTGGCCTTCTTACTTTCTAAGTTACTTCCTTCTCAAACTGTGACTTGAATGGTGAGCAAATTGCAAGCGAACTACTTTCCACTCCACAAGAAATGTTGGTATTTACCTATCTCCTTTTTCTCAGTCAGTACAAACTATTTTATGTTTAAAATTGAGATGAAATACTCCTCTCAAATGCCAGCATATTAACAAGGGCTGACTCTGCATGGGAAAATAGAGCTCCATCATTATAATCACGGTAAGCCATGCAGGGGGAGATTTCTTTCTTCTCTCCTTGTAAGTTAGACATTTAGGGAAACCACTCAAACTCTATGTAATTGTACCTCTGTGGCTTTATAAGAGTTAATGATGCTTTCTAAAGGTGTTTTGTTTCTATTTAGGGAGTAGCTGAGGAGGCGACTTGGGCTCACCCAAAATTCATAGTTCAGTGGTAAACAAAGAGCATAGAAGAAAGGCATTTTTGAAATTTGGCTGCAATGAAGCGAGAATGCGGAAGTCCTGGATATCAATGCTAAAGCAGAAAATTTACAATTATTCTGAAATTAGTCATCTGTTTCCTGACTGATCCTCAATTATGGTCATATGATCACTCACAACATAGTTCCTTTTCTCTTCCTCTAAAAAAAATGAATAAACTTTATTTTTAGAGCATTAGGTTCATAGAAACTTGAGCAGGTATAGATTCCCCATATACCCCCTTTCTTCCTCACTCACAGTTTCCCCTGTTATTCATATCTTGCATTAGTGTATTATACTTGTTACAATTAATGAAATAACACTGATGCATTATTGTTAACTAAAATCCATAGTTTATATTAGGGTTAACTCTGTGTTTTACAGTTAATGATATGGGTTTTGGCACATGCATAATGATATGTATTCACCATTACAGTATCATAAGAATACTTTTGAAGTCGGGTACCTGAGGGGTACTGTAAATATTAAACCAATTTGTTGTTTTTCCTGTTTAACTTGAGGGGTCACTCAGGGGTCTGAAGGATTTGTGAGTTTGCTTTGCAGAAGAAAGAGAATGCCTTTGGGGAGGTTGCAATAACCAAATGGCCAGCCCTCAGCAGCTGTTGAAGCCCAGAAGTCAGATTGCCCAGGGGCTCATCGGGAGTGACCCCTTTGTTTTCCCTAAGCTCCTCCTGCCGAGCACTTTCGCTCTATAAAACCCCCCTACTTTCTGTTTTTGGGGAGGTGGATTTGAGCGAACCCAGGCTCCTACCTACTCATTTTGGCCAATCCGAATAAATCTTTCTCTATCTCCAAGCACTGATGTCTCAGTGTTTGGCTTCCCGTGCATTGGGCACACGAACTTGAGATTAAGAGGTTCAGTATCAGTTTCACTGCCCTAAAAATCAGCTCTATTCCACTAGTTCATCCCTCCCTACGCCCCTCCCCAACCTCTGGTAACCACTGATCTTTCCACTTTCTCTGGAGTTTTTCCTTTTCCACAATGTGATATAGTTTCTTCCTTTAAATTTTCAGCAACAAATTCTGTGTATAATTTCTATTCATCTTCACAGAACTGATGCATACACAAACTTACAGGTGCCCCATATTAAGGTATAAAATCCCCGCATTGTATATTCCCACGTGCCATTTTCCTCAGGGCTGAGTACCCAGTCTTCTAGATGAATGATGGCACACCACAAACTTCTACCTACCTCATTTTAAGACTCTCCAGCTTAAATCTGACTCATTGTGGGTACGGTATTGCAGATAAGAGTACAGGCTCTGGGGTGACATTGCTGGAGTTTGAATCCTGACTGCAACACTTACTGGCTTTTTGACTATGGGCAAGTAATTTACCTCTCCCAACCTCATCTGTAAAAGAAGATAATAGTACTAAGTACCTGATTAAATTGATCAATGCAGAGGAAGTGTTTAGAAGAATGACCGGCCCCAAGTAAACAGTCAGTAACGTTGTTGATATTAATCTCTTTCTGTCTCTGGCTCTCATAGAAAATGGGCCCTATCAGAACTGCAAATTCACATTCTGATGTATCACAAAGTAAAAGGAAAATAAGATAGATAATGCAAAACTAGTTAATTGACTCTACTTCTCCATATGCATGAATAAAATAGTTTAGTCTTTAGGTAAATGACGACAGAGGTTCTGGTATGCTTGAGATCATATATGAGAACATGCTCAATAAAATGACCTCCATTATGGAGATGTTAACATAGTACAGATGAGCTCACTATGAACCCCACGTGATGTATTCACCATCACTTCAAGCAGGACAAAGGGGCAGAGCAGGATGCTCCATAAAGTATTGCATTACAATTTGTCTCAGCTGGCTTACATATGCTTCTACAATATGAACCCTAAAATATTATTATGACAAATATATAATGCAATGTTCTTTCCAGTTCAAACGTTTAATAAGACTACCTCCCAGCAAATGCCACAGCTCAGATATAAGTTTTGAAAAATACTATAAATTACTGGTGTTTAAGGCAGAGACTTTGATCCTTTAAATTTACTTATATTATTACTGGCTAAAATAAATATTCCTATTTAATTTGGGAAGAATGAGATTTTGGTTTTAATCACAACTAATCATACTTTAGCCTTTAATCCTGTAGATTACAAAACAAAGAAGTATTATAAGCTACTGAAATTCACTATTATTCATCTTAATATAATCAATTTTTTTAAATTGTGCTGCACTGTCTTTATTGTGTGAGTGCTTCATTATTTTCTTAGCCAATCCCATATTGCTGGGCGTTTATGATGTTTCCAATTTTCCATTATTGGAAACAATGTTGCAAGCAACCCACCAGCTTTCCCACATCTCTTGGGTGACCTCCTAAGGCCACTCTGCAGCCTCCTTATGCCTGGCTACTTGGTCTCTGACCTCTGCCAAGGCCAGCCCACTCATCCTCCGAAGGAGAACTGTGCACGCTTAAAAGCTCTGATTGCCCCCCACCCCCCATACAAGTTCTCTGGGGAATCCTGGGAAGGAGTGAGTGGTTACCAGTCCCACCTTCCTCATGGTGCCAATCTCTTTTTAAAGCCTGAGGTTTTGATCTTATACTTGTACTTGTATGATGTTACCATTGTGGGAAACTGAGTGAAGGGTTTCCTTCAGGACCTCTCTATACTTTTTGGCAACTTCCTGTAAATCTATAATCATTTATTTGCAACTTCCTATAAATCTATAATCATTTCAAATAAAAAGTTAAAAAAAAAAAAAAAAAAACCCTGAGGCAGGCCAGGAGGTGAACTATTTGAACTATTTGACCCCAGTCTCGGGAACTAATTTTTTTTTCTTTTTTAGAAGAGGTTTTAGGGGCTGGCCCCATGGCATAGTGGTTAAGTGCACGCACTCCACTGCTGGCGGACTGGGTTCGGATCCCAGGCATGCACCTGTGCACCACTTGTCAGGCCATGCGGGGGTGGCATCCCATATAAAGTGGAGGAAGATGGGCACAGATGTTAGCCCAGGGCCAATCTTCCTCAGCAAAAAAAGAGGAGGATTGGCATGAATGTTAGCTCAGGGCTGATCTTCCTCACAAAAAAAAAAAAAAAGAAGAAGGGGTTTTAAGGTTTTTTTTTTCAATTATTTTATTGAGGTCATAATTGTTTATAACATTATGTAATTTCAGGTGTACACTACTACACATCAGTTTCTGTATAGATTTCATCGTGCTCACCACCTATAGTCTAATTTTTATCTGTGCCCCTTTACCCCTTTTGTCCATCCCCTGCTTTCCCTCAGGTAACCATTAATCTGTTCTCTTTATCCATGTGTTTGTTTATCTTCCACATATGACTGAAATCATACAGTGTTTGTCTTTCTTTGTCTGGCTTATTTCGCTTAACATAATACCCTCAAGGGCCCTCCAGGTTGTTGCAAACGGGACAATTTTGCCTTTTTTATGGCTGAGTAGTATTCCATTATATATATATATATACACCAAATCTTCTTTATCCATTCATCAGTTTATGGGCACTTGGATTGCTTCCACATCTTGACTATTGTGAATAATACTGCAATGAATATAGGGGTGTATAAATTTGTATTGCAGATTTCATGTTCTTTGGATAAATACCCAGTAGTGGGATAGCTGGATCATATGGTATTTCTAGTTTTAATTTTTTTGAGAATCTCCATACTGTTTTCCATTGTGACTGCACCAGTTTGCATTCCCACCAGCAGTGTATGAGGGTTCCCTTTGCCCCACATCCTCTCCAACATTTGTTATTTTTTGTCTTGTTAATTATAGCCATTCTGACAGGTATAAGGAGATATCTTATTGTAGTTTTGATTTGCAGTTCCCTAATAATTAGTGATGTTGAACATCTTTTCATGTACCTGTTGGCAATCTGTATGTCTTCCTTGGAAAAATGTCTGTGCAGATCTGGATCTATTTTTTGATCAGGTTGTTTGTTTTTTTGTTGTTGAGTTGTATGAGTTCTTTATACATTTTGGAAATTAACCTCTTGTTGAATATGATTTGCAAATACTCTCTCTCAGTTGGTGGGTTGTCTTTTAGTTTTGTTCACGGTTTCCTTTGCCTTGCAGAAGCTTTTAAGTCTGATGTAGTCCCATTTGTTTATTTTTTCTTTTGTTTCCCTTGCCTGAGTAGACATGGCATTTGAAAAGACGCTGCTAAGACCTATGTCAAAGAGTGTACTGACTATATTTTCTTCTACGGGTTTTATGCTTTCAGGTCTTACATTCAAGTCTTTAATCCATTTTGAGTAAATTTTTGTGTATGGTGCAAGACAATGCTCTACTTTCATTCTTTTGTATGTGGCTGTCAAGTTTTCCCAAAACCATTTATTGAAGAGACTTTACTTTCTCCATTGTATGTTCTTGGCTTCTTTGTCGAAGATTAGCTGTCCATAGATGTGTCGTTTTATTTCTAGGCTCTCAATTCTGTTCCATTGATCTGTGTGTCTGTCTTTGTACCAGTACTGTGCTGTTTTGATTACTATAGCTTTGTAGTATATTTTGAAGTCAGGGATTGTGATGCCACCAGTTTTGTTCTTTGTTCTCAGAATTGCTTTGGCTATTCAGGGTCTTTTGTTCTTCCATATAAATTTTAGGATTCTTTGTTCTGTTTCTGTGAAGAATGTCATTGGGGCCTGATTGGGATTGCATTGAATCTGTAGATTGCTTTAGGCAGTATGGACATTTTAACTATGTTTATTCTTCAAGTCCATGAGCATGGACTATCTTTCCATTTCTTTTTATCCTCTTTGATTTCTTTCAATAATGTCTTATAGTTTTCAGTGTATAGGTCTTTCACCTCCTTGGTTAAGTTTATTCCTAGGTATTCTATTCTTTGTGTTGCGATTGTAAATGGGATTGTATCCTTGACTTCTTTTTCTGCTACATCCTTATTAGTGTATGGAAATGCAACTGATTTTTGTAAGTTGACTTTGTACCCTGTAACTTTGCAGTAGCAGTTGATTATTTCTAATAGTTTTCTGGTGGATTCTTGAGGGTTTTCTATATATAGAATCATGTTGTCTGCAAATAGAGTTTTACTTCTTCTTTTCCAATTTGGATTTTTCTTGCCTAATTGCTCTCACCAAAGCCTCCAGGACTATGTGGAATATGAGTAGTGAGAGTGGGCACTCTTATCATGGTGTTCCCGTTCTCGGAGGGATGGCTTTCAGTTTTTCACCATTAAGTATGACGTTGGATGTGGCTTTGTCATGTATGGACTTTATCATGTTGAGGTACTTTCGTTCTCTACCAATTTTGTTGAATTTTTATCATAAATGGATGTTGGATCTTGTCAAATGCTTTCTCTCTACCTATTGAGATGATCATGTGATTTTTATTCCTCATTTTGTTAGTGTGGTATATCACACTGATTGATTTGCAGAGGTCGAACCATCCCTGAGTCTCTGGTATAAATCCCACTTGATCATGGTGTATGATCCTTTGAATGTATTGTTGTATTCGGTTTGCCAATATTTTGTTGAGGATTTCTGCATCTATGTTCATCAACAATACTGACCTGTTATTTTCCTTCTCTGTGTTGTCCTTGTCTGATTTTGGTATCAGGGTAATTTTGGCCTCATGGAATGAGTTACGAAGCATTCCCTTTTCTTCAATTTTTTGGAATAGTTTTGGAAGGATAGGTATTAAATCTTCTTTGAATGCTTGGTAGAATTCTCCAGAAAAGCCATCTGATCCTGGACTTTTGTTTTTTGGGAGGTTTTTGATTACTGTTTCAATCTCTTTACTTGTGTTCGGTCTATTCAGATTCTCTATTTCTTCTTGATTCAGTTTTGGGAGATTGTTTGATTTTAAGAATTTATCCATTTCTTCTAGGTTATCCAATTTGTTGGCATATATTTTTTCATAGTTTTCTCTTATAATCCTTTGTATTTCTGTGGAAATAGAATCTGTTGTAATTTCTATATCAGTTGTAATTTCTCCTCTCTCAATTATAATTTTATTTATTTGTTCCTTCTCTCTTTTTTCTTAGTGATTCTGGCTAAGAGTTTGTCAATTTTATTTATCTTCTCAAAGAATCAGATCTTAGTTTCATTGATCCTTTCTACTGTTTTTTTCGTCTCTATTTCATTTATTTCTGCTCTAATTTTTATTATTTTCTGCCTTCTGCTGACTTTGGGCTTTGTTTACTCTTCTTTTTCTTGTTCTGTTAGGTGTAGTTTAAGATTACTTTTTCAAGATTTTTCTTGTTTGTTGAGGTGGGCCTGTATTGCTATAAGTTTCCCTCTTTGAACCACTTTTGCTGATCCCATAGGAGTTGGTATGTTGTATTTTTATTTTCATTTGTCTCTAGATATTTTTTGATTTCTCTTTTGATTTCTCCATTAATCCAGTGGTTGTTCAGTAGCATGTTGTTTAGTCTCCACATAATTGAGGCTTTCTCAGGTTTTTTGTTGTAGTTGATTTCTAGTTTCATAGCATTATTGTTGGAAAAGATGCTTGATATGATTTCAGTCTTCTTAAATATGTAGAGGTTTGCCTTGTTTCCAAATATATGGTCTATCTTTGAGAATGTTCCATGTGCCCTTGAGAAGAATGTGTATTCTGCTGTTTTTGGATGGAATATTCTTATATATATGTGTATATGTATATACACACACACACATATATATATATACACACATATATATATACACACACACACATATATATATACACACACATATATATATACACACACACACACACATATATATATATAAAGTCCATCTGGGCTACTGTTGCATTTAAGTCCACTATTTCCTTGTTGACTTTCTGTCTGGATGATCTATCCATTGATGTAAGTGGGGTGTTGAAGTCTCCTACTATTTTGTGTTGCTGTTAATTTCTCCCTTTAGGTCTGTTAATTGTTGCTTTTTGTACTTTGGTGCTCCTCTCTTAGGTGCATATATATTCATAAGTGTTATGTCCTCTTGGTGGAATGTCCCTTTTATCATTATATACTGTCCCTCTTTGTCTCTTGATGTCTTTTTTATCTTGAAGTCTGCTTTGTCTAATATAACTATGGCAACATCTGCTTTCTTTTGCTTGCCATTTTCTTGGAGTATCATCTTCCATCCCTTCACTCTAGGCCTATGTTTGTCTTTAGAGCTGAGATGTGTTTCCAAGGGGCAGCACATTGTTGGCTCTTAGTCCATCCAGCCACTCTGTGTCTTTTGATTGGTGAATTCAATCCATTTACATTTAGATTGATTATTGATACATGAGGGCTTAATATTGCCATTTTATCTGTTGTTTTCCAGTTGTTCTATATTTCCATTGTTTCTCTTCCCTTGTATTTCTGACTGCCATTTCAGTTTGATGGTTTTCTGTGATGGTTTTCTCTTTATTTATGATTTGTGGCTTTGCTCTGATTTTTTGTTTAGTGGTTACCATGAGGTTTGTATAAAAGATCTCATATATGGGATAGTCCATTTTCTGATAGCCTCTTATCTCCATTAGCTTAAGCAGGTTCCATCCCTTTCCTCATCCCCTTGAGTTATTGTTGTCTCAAATTATTCTGTTTTGGGTTGTGAGTTTGTTGTGAGTAAACTGAAGTATTTATAGTTATTTTTGATGCTTTCCTTCCCTTTATCTTTTATGTTATAATTGTTTGCTAACCTGTTCTGATAGAGGGCTGCAATTTTCTGGTTTTGTCTGTCTATCTCCTTGCTCAAAGTTTTGTAAACCTTTGCCTTTTTGTTTCAGGTATGAGGGCTTCCTTCATCATTTCTTGTAAGGGAAGTCTAGGGGCAATGAACTTCCTCAGCTTTTGTTTATCTGGGAAAGATTTTATTTCTCCATCGTATCTAAAGGATAGTTTTGCTGGATAGAGTATCCTTGGCTGAAAGCTTTTGTCTTTCAGTATTTTGAACATATCATTCCATTCTCTCCTAGATTACAAGGTTTCTGCTGAGAAATCTGCTGAAAGCCAGAGAAGGATTCCTTTGTAGGTTATTTTCTTCTGCTTTGCTGCCCTTAATATTTTTTCTTTGTCATTGACTTTTGCCAGTTTTACTATTATATGCCTTGGAGAAGGTCTTTTTGCACTGATGTAATTAGGAGTTCTATTGCATTCATATACTTATAAGTCTAGTTTCTTCCCCTGGTTTGAGAAGTTCTTAGCTATTATTTCCTTGAATAAGCTCTCTGCTCCTTTTTCCCTCTGTTCTCTCTCTGGAATACCTATAATCCTTATGTAGCTTTTCCTAATTGAGTTGGATATTTCTCTAAGAATTTCTTCATTTTTAAAAAATCTTAGTTCTCTCTCTTCCTCCACATGAAGCATTTCTAGATTCCTGTTCTCTAATTCACTAATTCTGCCCTCCATAACATCAGCTCTATTTTTTATGGTTTCTAGATTGGTTTTATCTCATTAATTGTGTTCTACATATCCAGAATTTCTGTATAGTGTTTTTTAATGGCTTCAATAGCTCATTGAACTCTCTTGCTGAGTTTTCTTGTAACTCGTTGAGTTTCCTTATGACCACTATTTTAAATTCTTTGTCACTTAGATTATAAATTTCTGTGACTTCAGGATTAGTTTTTGGAGACTTGTCATTTTCCTTCTGCTCTGAAGTCTTACTGTAGTGTTTCATGGTGTTTGATGAACTGATCCTTTGCCAGAGCATTTGTGGTCATATCAGGTCACAGATTCCACCTGCCACCACTGGGGGGAAGCAGGAGTTGTGTTTCTGAACCTGCTTCGTTTGCTGGAATTTGCGCAGGTATGGCTGCTCTCCATTTGTGCAGGCTGGCCACAGCTACTCAGCAGGTCGACCTCCTGGGGGAAGGGCCTCTGTGCTCAGCGGGTGGGCTGTGCACTTGCAGGCTGGCACTGTTCTTGCTGGCGGTTTGGCTGAGCTGCTGTGCTTGGTGGGTGGGGCACCTTTGTAGGGCTGAGCTGCAGCCACTCGTTGGGAAGCGCTTCCACTGGTGGGGCCACCAGGGCACAGTGGGCACTCCTGCAGGTCGAACTACCCCTCCAAAGGTGTTCGCATGTGTGCCGGGCTACCCCTGCCTCCTCTTACAGTCACATGAGCTGCTGGGCTTGGTGTGCGGGGCTCTTTCATGAGGGTTGAGCCACAGCCATTTGGTGGGGAGTGTTCCCACTGGCAGGGCCACTGCAGCATGATGGGCATTCCCAGAGGCCAGGCTACCCTTCCAAAGGCGTTTGGGTGCTAGCTGGGCTGTCCTCGCTTCCTCTTACGGTCGCACCAGCCATTGTGCTTGGTGTGTGGGGCTCCTCTGTGGAAGGTGAGCTGTGGCCACTTGGTGGGTAGTGTTCCCACTGGCAGGGCTGCTGCAGCACATTGGGTGCTCCCTTAGACCGGGCTATCCTTCTGAAGGCATTCACGGACAGACTGGGCTGCCTCTGCCTTCTCTTAAAGCAGTGCCAGCTGCTATGTCAGGCTCTGTGACTTGACTCACTGCTGCCAGGGAGGGTGTAGGGTGCACTCACCTAGTTCCACTGCTTCCCAGGGATCCAGTCCACCCACCCTCAGATGTATAGCCATGTGGATCTCTCAGGCATCCTGTTGTGCTGTGTGGGTATCCACTGTTGGTTAATGAATGTCCATTTAGTTGTAATTTAGAGGGGCAAAGACAAAGGGAACAGCTCACTCTGCCATATTGCTTATGTCACTCAATATAATTAATTTTAAAGAAATACACTTAAAATTATTCTTTAAACCATGCAATATTAATGACAAGTGGAATCTGATATATGAAATACCTCTATGAAAAGATAAATTTTTTAAAAACCAGGGATGCCTTATAAAAAGATTTTCTTTATTAAGCAGCCTTGAATTTATGTATTATCAGTCTGCTTATCCTATTCAGGTACTTGTCATTGAATAATGGGAACATATACAGATCCAAAGAATAAGGAGATCTAAAGAAGGCTGAGTTACCAGTGCTAGTCCTATTTTCTAACTAGACGTTTCCTTATGTTAAATCATCTAAACCTATGTTTGTCTCATTTATTGGGAAGTTACTAAAGATCCCTAAAATATCTTGCCCTATGGAATAAACTAGAGATTTCTCTTTAAATTAGCATGTTTCCAAATCAAAAAACACACTTGGTAGCTACAAAGTTTCAATAATTGCCTCGTTAAGGTGAGCATCACTCCTACTGGTGTTATTGATGCAGTTTTCACTGCCATCTTTGTCATCATCATCATCATTATCACCTCCATTACCATCTTTATCTAGTATTCACAGGGCTTTGATAAAGAACCTCAAAAAAATCCATCAGGAAGAACACGATTTTGCTCTCAAGTAGTTTGCATTCCACAGCAAGTATTCCCAGGACATTGAGTCCATACATCTTTCTTCCATTCTCACTCAAATTATCTGTTTTGCTTTTTCCAGTTCTTTTGGCTAACAGAAACTTGATTATGTTCAGATAGCCATTCCCCATACGCCCTCCACCACCACAAAAGTCCACATGACTCTGGGGAAATTGGACTCACTTCCAGATATTGATATTACTGCAGCTATGGGAAAGCAACCTTATTCAACCCATTCAGACTGAAGTAATGGATTTATAGTCCATATTTAGGGGCCAGGTTTCTTTCTTTTTCTTGCTGCATGAGAATAAGTAAGCAATTTTCCTCAGTTGCTGCTGGCAGCAACCTTATAACCACGGGGGAAAAGGAATTAGGCTGTAGCTGTGGATGGCAGAGCAGAGATACAGAAGGGATGTGGCTCTCTGAGGACGTCAACCAAGCTTGGATCCACCCCAGCTTGCTCTTCTTTGGCCTTCCTCTTCAGTGAGAAGATAAATTAACTTATTGTTTAAGCCAGTTGGAGTTGGGATTTCTGTTAGTGTCAAAAGTATTCCAAAGCATACTTACCATTATTATTCTATATTTACACTATTTCATTTGCCTTCTCTTTCTCTTCTACCTCTAGTATTGCCCCCACCAATAATCCATTTTGTCCTCCACTCTCAGACTGAATTTCTGCAAACATTACATTTATTCAGAGTATGCTCCAAAACAAAAAAGGATAAGTAATAACCAAGTGTGTATCAAATAAATTCTAAGACACCTAATCCAGAAAACAAGAACTTCTATAGGCTGGGAGTAGTAGTGAGATCTTTAGAAGCACAAATAGAAGAGTAATAATCATTCTGTTGTCTGAAAAAAGTTGAAAATAAAATTTTCTCATGGTGTGTCTAGCCCTTCCAGAGAAGAGGGTGCTCAGGTTGTAGGAGTCTTGCACCAGTTATTTAGAGAAACTGCCCCAATGTAGAGATGCCTATTATTTTACTCATTGGCCAGGATATAATCAACTTGTTTCTCTGATTATATGTTTGCCAGGCAATCTTTTAATAGATGATTTCGCTTCGTGAATGGCTCAAGAGGAAAGATGAATCTAATGAAAATGACTCATTCAAGGTAAAATGATAAACTTGAATTCTGAACATTCAGGGGAGTGTAAAAAACTTTGGAAAAAGATGAACATACACAATTTAAAATATCTTTTAGAAACAAAGGCTTTGACACACTAACCTGTTTCACATTTAATTTGTTAGTAACCAAAAGGCAAGAAAATAATGAAATCAGACAGTGGTTACAGTGGCAGTCATCTGTCAACCAGAAACTCATGCCCCTCCCTTTCCAAAATGTGGAGTAGTGGACAACTTCCCAGCTAGAAACCATATTTTCTAGCCTCCTTGTTTCTAGATGTGACCAAGTGACTAGATGTTGGTGGAGTTTTAAAAAAGCAGTTGTGCCTTTTCTCTTTCTGGTCAAAAATCAGAAGATTCTGAGGTCCTAAGGATATAGAAACCACAGGATGAAAGGAGCCTCCATCTTTAACTCACCACATGGAGAAAAGCTGCCTGATCACTAGGAACACATGTACTAGACTCTAACTTGAGAAATAAAACAAAAAACAAATTCCTGTTGTGCTACCCAGTGAATTTATAGCCATAACACATTCAGAAGTTGGTATCACAAGTACAGAATCACCTTAATAAAAACTTAAAATATGTAACATTGGCTTAATTGTAAGGTGGCAGCAGCAGGATAACTATTATTCAAGCATGAAAATATTCAAACTATTTTACAAAAAAGTCTCATTTGTGATATCTTAGAAAATATCTTGGAAGGAAGAACAAGTGCTTTTGAGACTGTGGATTTCAGGAAAGAAGCATAAAAGTATAATATTAGTAGTTGTGTTAATTACTACATGCTTACTTTGGCAAGACATTACCAAAAAAAAAATAAGTGTAGGTTAGAATTGGCTGGTTAATAGCAAAAAAGGGAAGAGAACAGAACAAGTCAAAAATGGAAGCCTCCCAGATTTGGAAAAGCCGATTGCTTCCAGGACCTGAATAGTAAAAATATTGAAAATGGCTTTGAGCAATAAGAGTCAATTAAGACTTCTCAATTAAACAGAGGGATTTAGCCTTCGGACAAAAGGTGTTTGCTTCCCACTGAAGCATTGTTTTCAGGCCTCAAATTGGTTGAAATAGAAAACCAAGAGGTTGAAAGAGAAAACCAAGAGAGTGAGGTGGAAAGAAAGAAATTGGGCGTGATCATTATTTCTAGAATATAACTTTGAGTGTGGTTATTGGTATATAGAAGTAATGAGAAGATAAATAAAAATTCTCCTAATTTTCAAGGGATTTTATAACTGCAAAAGCCATGATCCTAGCTTACAAAATCTTTTGTCTCTTCAAACCTTAAAACAATTGAAAGGAAGAAGAGACAGTCTGTGAAATACAGAGAGCCCCCAGGGGAGGATATTCCCTATTGTCAACTTCAGATGTAGAATTGAGCACAACAGACTAGAAAGAACCTGCCAGTAAAAGCAGAGGTAAAGGAGAACAATGGAACAAAGGTTAACATTTAGGGAAAGAAGAAGCATCTGGACAAGTGACTTCTGAACCTCCAGGGTAGAAGGTCTGCACTTTGCTTGCTTGGCAGGATTTCATTATTGCTCTGTACCAATGACTACTGTGTGTCTCCAGTCTTCCATTTTCTAAAAGGGAAATTTTTGTTACTCTATCACTGATCCATCAATTTATACAGAGTATAGAGGGGACAGCAGGCAGGTGTCTTGTCTTTTGGTTCATAGTTTGCGGTACAACAAGGAAGCACAAAAGGACATGATGGAGAAGACTGCACATCACCTGGAGATCCTCTACTTTGACCCAAATGTAGTACATTCTATGTATGGAAAGAAGAATGCATGTAAATATTTGGTCACCAGAAGAGAAGACTGTTGGCAGAAATGTAAAAAAAGTATTCATTTTAATTCAAAGTATTCATTGCAAATGCATGCTCCCACTTCCACAGTATGGTGGTGTCACAGGCAAGCAACTGCCTAGCCGGGTCCTACATTTCCCTGATCCACTTCCATCCAACTGTGCCTATATATCTTCAACATTTTTCCCCTTCTGCTAGTTGAGAACATAATATTCCAAGGCTGTATGAGATTCTAGAGCCACAAAAATGGAAGGAATCTTGATCCCAGAATAACCACTTGGAGGAAGCTATATCCTCTACCTACCTACAACATCCTCATCAGATTCATGTATGAGTGTGAAATATAATTTGATTATGTTATATCACAATTTTGGAGTTTATAAAAGCAACTCCATTATCCTACTAAATACAGTTGTTATAAGGAGAATATTCTATTGATATTCATTCAAACCTTAGTGTGTACCCTGTGAAAATTATACTTATTTTATGCAGTCATTTTAATTAATAAATAAATTAAATTGCACGTACACATTTGAAATATCTTTATCAAATTAAATTTATAATAAAATAAATAATTTAAAAAACAAAACAGGAGATTTTTGCTTTCATAAAAAAATGAATCAGAGATGTTCTCAATTTGAAAGCTTTTTGATCATTGTAGAGTTCCAAACACTTCAGACAGATCTCAGATTGAATTTATGAGATGAATTAATCACCTTAGGTATAGCTTCAAAGTAATTAGATTTCCAATTCTAAATTCCATTTTGAGACCGAGACTGAAGGTTTCCAGAAAGCAGAAATATTTTCTTTTTTATGTCCTTTTTTACTCTCATTTTCTGCCACTCTAAACCAGATTAGGAAGTAAATATAGGGATTTGCTAAACTGTTTGGTTGTTGATGATGTTACCATAACTATATTCTATCACTATGAAGAAGAACAGAAGAACAATGGCAAAAATTATTTGTGTTGTTTTTCTCAAAAAGCATTAAATTATTTTAGCATGTCATTGGGGTACATTTTATCTTCAGTTAGCTGTTTACCTAAGCCAATTTTTTTTTTTTTTTACTCCACATTTAATCCAGTTTCACTGAGAAATAATTGGCATATATCACTGTATAAGTTTAAGGCATACAGCATGATGTTTTCACAAGATATATTGTGAAATGATTGCCAAAATAGGTTCTTCTAACATCTGTCTTCTCATATAGATACAACAAAAAGAAAGGAAAAGAAAGATCACCTTCCACTAACTCCCCCTCTCCCTACCTTCTGCCTCTGGTAACCACAAGTCTGATCTCTTTTTCTATGAGTTTTTTGTTTGTTTGTTTAGATTCCACATATAATTGAGATCATAAAGTATTTGTCTTTCTCTGTTTAATTCATTTTATTTAGCATAACACCTTCCAAGTCCAACCATGGTAGGATTTCCTCATTTTTTTATGACTGAATAATATTCCATTGTATATATATCATAACTTCTTTATCCATTCATCCATTGATGGACAATCAAGTTGTTTCCAGGTCTAGGCTATTGTAAATAATGCTACAATGAACATGGGGGTGCAGATATCTTTTAGAGTTAGTGTTTTTGTTTCCTTGGAATATATTCCCAGAAGTGGAATTGCTGAATCATATGGCAGTTCTATTTTTAATTTTTTGAGGATCCTCTATACTGTTTTCCATAGTGGCTGTGCCGATTTACAATCCCATCAGCAGTGCACAAAGGTTCCCTTTTCTCTACATCCTTGCCAACACTTGTTTTATCTTGTCTTTTTGACGATGGCCATTTTAACAGGCGTGAGGTGATATCTCATTGTGGTTTTAGTTTACACTTCCCTGATGACTAGTGACGTTGAGCATCTTTTCATGTACCTGTTAGCCTTTTGTATTTCTTCTTTGGAGAAATGTCTATTCATGTCCTTTGTCCATTTTTTAATTGGGTTATTTGTTTTTTCCTATTGAGTTGTTATGAGTTTTTTATATATTTTGTGTATTAACCCTTTATCAGATATATGGTTTGCAAATATTTTTTCCTATTTCATAGTTTGTCTTTTCACTTTGTTGATGGGTTCTTTTGCTGTGCAGAAGCTTTTTAGTTTGATGTAGTCCCACTTGTTTATTTTTTATTTTGTTGCTTGTACTTTAGGTGTCATATCCAAAAATTCATTACCAAGACCCATGTCAAGGGGCTTCATTCCTATGTTTTCTTCTGGGAGTCTCATGGTTTCTGGTCTTATAATTAAGGCTTTAATTCACTTTCAGTTAATTTTTGTGAATCGTCTAAGATAGAGGTCCATTTTTATTCTTTTACACGTGAATATCCAATTATCCCAGCACCATTTACTGAAGAGACTATCTTTTCTCCATTGAATGTTCTTGGCTCCCTTGTCAAATATTAGTTGACCACATATGGTTGGGTTTATTTCTGGGCTCTCAATTCTGTTCCATTGGTCTGTTTGTCTGTTTTTATGTCAGTGTCATGCCGTTTTGATGACTATAGCTTTATAGTATAGCTTGAAATCAGGAAGTGTGATGCCTCTTGCCTAAGCACCATTTTTATAAGTGCTTACAAAGACAATTATGTCACTAAAGACCGAAAGAAGACCAAATACCCTCAACATTTGCCTTTTCCCTCTGCATGACTAAAAACAAAAATTCTGAGTAAAAACCACTTGACATTGGAAAACATTCACCTTGACCCTAAAGCCAGATCTTTCTCCAAAGTCAAACCACTAAGAATCTGACTCAAGGGAAAACATCAATTTTAGTTCAATATCCTGCAAGGTTCAGCAGTCAAGCAGAACAAAATATAACTCAGCATAAAAGCTGCATGCTGTTTTTTACTTCTTGTTCTCTCTCTTTTTTTTTTTTTTTTGGTTTAACATGATTACATGGCCTATGGTAAAATCCTGAATTTATGTTATGTACTAAAGAGTGGTAATGCACAAGGGGAATGGTGTCAAGTGCTTATTTTATTGTTTTTAATTTTTATTCTTTCCTTTGTGGTGTTTACAAACCAAATTTCTCTCAATTTTTTGAAAACAACCTTTTATACCTGACTCATTATTTTCCTCAGAAATTTCAGATAAATTGCTGCTTAGTATTTTGCTTGTTGTTTATAATGTTTTTTCTTGTAAACTATAATAACTGTATCTTCTGATTATAATATTTGATGTTTTATACATAACTGTTATACTCCAAGCTCCATGACAGACTAGACCATATCATTATCTTTGATGCCCTGATCACACCTGAGTAATACAGGAAAGTTGTCTATATATTTTCAAAAGCAGTACTACTGGCTCATATCTACTTCTTATTTTCATAGAACTCCACGTAGGAAACAACTAGAAGTAATTTTAAACTACTTGAAAATATAAAATTATTCTTTTCTAGTAATGGCACAGATTCTTCCAGTACGCTAACTATTCTCTGGCAGAGAGTAAGAAAGCTTTCATGCAACTTGAGAATTATATTTTATAAGTGAAACAATAATTTAATTAATATTACCCCAGTGGTTTAGAAATATTCACATAGCTTCCACAAGTGTTGAAGAAACTGATATAATGAAACCTCTTATCAGTTTTTTAAACTATGTCTTTAAAGATAAAAATAGGGATACCAGGAGTGTTATCCAGAATGCCCCCACCCCAGCTTCCTCTCCGTATTGTATAAAATGTTACAGTAACAACAACAACAAAAAAACAACTGTCATTTTCCTTGAAAAGAGATAATAAAAATTTTCCTCAGAGTGAGTTTTAATGACCTGGGCTAAAAGGAAAGGAGGTGTTCTCCTAGAAGCAGGAATGAAGAGATGGAACAAAATACTCATCCATAATCCAAACAGGTTTAGCTAAGTGAAAAGGGACCCCTCAGTGCCTGGAAAGAACCAAGAAAAGACAAAGGACGGCACATGAGAAAGAAGTATCATATGACAGTGGTTATAGTAGATGATGTTGGTTCATAATCCATTTTTCTTTCTTCCATGTTAGCTTGGTCCAATTTCACTCCCATGTCTGTCTTTCATATACCAATGGTAAAAATTGTCCATGGTTGTCTCATCTAGGTGGGCACGTACCCCAGTTCGGATGAAGAAGACATGAGGGAATGTCTGCTTTGGGTGCTCTTCTACACCCAAGGAAGAAACAATACTGTTTTTTAACTGAATACTGTGTTTCTACACAGGACCCCTGGAACTTCAGTAGCCATCTTATGACCATGGGGAAATTAGCCTGAAAAGTATACATTAAGATAACATCCAAGAACAAAGAGGTAGAAGGAACCCAGGTCCTTAATGATACTGTTGAGCCACTAAAATAACCAACCCAGGAACCATCCTAAATCTACATTTTTAAGTGAAATAATAAATTCCTTCATAATTTAAGGTATACACAATTGTTTTTCTGTTGCTTTATATATTTGAGGGGACAGCATTAATCAGAGTTAGAATTCAGAGAAGACATCTCTTTTATAGGGACTGGTTGGAAGGTTGGGGAGACATTGAGTATAATTACTAGAAACAGAATTGTGAACTCAGTGATTTAGAGATAAGCTTAACAAACATTGAAAACTTACAGAGTGAAAAAGAAAGATAGAGGGGAGAGAACAGCAAAGAGAGAAAATATAGATGTAGAATGATCTGCATTATTTTGGCTTTATGAATATGAGTCAAGAACACAGTGGGAGTTGAATCGGTTTGGGTTAAGTTTCCAGGAAAGGCTGTGCTAAACCTAAACCACTGCAAGTTGCTCTTCCATTTCCCCAGGCTAATCACAATATAATAGAAAAAGCCTGTGTAACTGAAGGAGACAGTAATTAAGGGCAATGTCACACATGAGCCTCCACTTGAGGAAAGGTCTGGAGAGGAATTTGGAAAGAGGTTGAACCTAGACAAAATTTATTAACAAGAAGAATTTGAGTCGTATGTAAGACAGCTAATATGGATTTATACCCTTGAGTGAGCCTTTGAACCACCAACTTCAGTGAAAATAGTATAAACTATAAAACATATACTTGCATATCCATGTTATCTTACCAAGCAACTCTCCTGAGGTGCTTAGTAAATTGGCCTAAGATAGGTAGATGCCTACTGCTTAGATAATTGTCTATGCACCTAAATGCCATCCCGGAGGGTTAGACTTACCCAGAGAAGGTAGCAGTAGTATAAAATAGGCAATAATCATAGATATTTAGATAGATTATAGATATATAGAAATATAGTTAATGTTATAATGATATCTACTTGAATTTATTGCCACATTTGAGAAAACACATTGGTAAAATTTTTGGAAGAATCAATACAAATTTATAAGACTAGGGATGTTATTGTACTGCATTAATCATCCATTGTGTATAAGGAGAAGTGGGCAAATAACTTCCTTGGCACTCTCCTTCATATAGGTGAATTCAGAGGTCAGCCCACGTGAGTATTGCTTCTGTGTACAGGACCAAGACTGTTTCAAAGATACACTAATAACCCAAAGTATACTTCTAGCAGTTCGTTTTGTTCATCAGCCTTTTTTCTTTTTAAAGAAAATTTAAATGCAAGATGTCCAAGTGGGAGCCAGCCCTGATGGCCTAATGGTTAAAGTTTGGCATGCTCTGCTTCGGCGGCCCAGGTTTAGTTCCCGGGTGCGGAACCACACTGCTCGTCTGTCAGTAGCCATGATGTGGCAGTAGCTCACAGAGAAGAACTAGAAGGACTTATAACTAGAATATACAACTATATACTGGGGATTTAGGGAGGGAAAAAAAGAGAGAGAGAGAGAGGAAGACTGGCAGCAGATGTTAGCTCAGGTTGAATCTTTCCCAGCAAGAAAAAAAAAACAACAGATGAGCTTTTTTTTTTTTAACGGCAAGTCCAAAAGGGAAATTATAGCAGGTCAATAGGCAAGTCCAAAAGGGAAATTATAGCAGGTCAATACATGAACTGAAGAGAATGATTATTGGAGCTATTGGAATGTCTCCATTTTTCTCTGAGTTTTCTTCTAATGAAGAGAAATATGCAAGAAGATTCTGAGGATGATTAAGTTTACATCATCATCAAGATGCTTAACTCTCCTTGAACAATGGGGAGGTGCATCTGATTGTGAGAACCTGTCACATGGCTATACTAAAGTGGAGAAGGAGGCTAGAAGCTATATATGTGTATATATGTACATAGATTTTTTTTGTGGGTGTGTGTGGAGGGGAGTTCTTCCTTAAAAAGTCAGGACTCACAATTTGCAACCCATCAAAATGTGAACATGAATTTCAAAAAATTAGGGGAAGTCGTGAATTGCAGATGACCATGCGACCCTCCAAGATTGATACTTCCAGGAGGAGAAAAAAGGTACACAGGGGCACGTCTTTACATGTTTCCTGATGTTCAAACCCATGGCAACTTCAGAATCATCTGAATCCTCAAATCAATGGGTAGTGGTTAGTTGTGGAGGTGCAATCAGTAGGTTTAATTTCCCCACAGTGTAGTCTGAGGGGTTTAATGGCCAAAGGTCTACAACAATTCTACTTATGTCCTATTGCATGTGACTAGTGAGTGCAGGCTCTAACTTGGAACGTGGGCTGGCTCTAGGAGCCACCTAACAGAATTGAGAAACCTGATATCTACCCCAAGGATCTCCTTGTTACAGAACCACTTTCGCCAGCATAGGCAAACCTGCTTCATTTTCCAGCTTCCCATATTCACACAGCATCTAGTTTAAAATTTCATTAGTCAGTCCTGCTCCTTGATGGCTGTTAACTTTGATTCTATCTTTAATTTCTCAGCCATGATTAGTTTCACCAACAGTGGGAATCTGGGTGGGTGATGGGAAAGGGTTTATTAACTATTAAATGCTGTCAATCACTCTTATGTGAGTTCAACTTCTAGATTTGAGCTTCCCGTCTCTGCCTCCTGGCGGATAGCCTGCTCTTGCAGAGAACAAAGACAACACACTTTTCCTTCATTACTGATGTGGGATCATGGATTCACAAATAAATCCTACATATCACTGTGCCATTCACTCTCTACAAGTCAAAAATTCATCCTACATTGAAAAAGAGTATACGTTGTACTTGGAAAATATTCCATTTCTGCTGTTTCACATGACATGGGACATTTTCCCTCTCCCTCAATTTAGCCATCTCACATAGCTTTATTGAGTTCGAGTTCTATGTATGGTACCCCAAGTCCCCCAAAATATATTTTTCCCAAATTTTCAATTCCAACTTCAGAATCATCACTAAAATATCTCTTTAATTTTACTCTCCTCTCCTAATAATTATGATGCTTAGGATTAAGTGATTCCTTCTTTTGCAAGACTATTGCAGCAATTTGACATTCGTGGTGAAATGAACTCTTGCCTCAAGTTTAGTGTGATAATTTTAATTTAATAGGAAGCTCAGGGCCATATGTTACAAGAGCTATAAACTAGCTCCACTCCTGTGCTCAGTTACAATCCTCTTTAGACCCAAATATTACAAGGTTTATTATTGAAACAAAGCCATATTCAAAAATACAGTTCAACTGACAAAGGTAACTATGAGGGGATTTTCTTCTTTACCTTTATCTTCTGAAAGACCTTGAAGGTAATCCAAAGACATCTTGCACAAAATCAATTATTAAGATAAGTTTACTCTGCTACTTTTTTTCCTATATGCATGGTTGCTCTGTACTTTCCTCCTCCCATATCCTATATGTACTTCATCTTTATTCCCAGGCTATATCACTTTTTCTTCCCTTGTTTCTCCTCCTCTTTATTATAGAATATATTTAGTCTATATGATATAAACCATTTTAGGAAGGCTTGTAGTAGAAAGGGAATGGGGTTGGAAATGAAAAGATCATCTTTAATAGGGTGGGATATTGGTCTCAGCACTCTACTCGTAATGGTATCATAAGTGTTGGAAATATTAGTAGTTATTTTTGAGGCAACATGAAATAGAGAACTTCACATATTCAACAACTCAAAAAGTGTTAAAGTGCTTTATATATTTGACCTTATTTAATCCTTACGACAGCACTTTAGGGTAGGATTATCATTATTCATGTTTTTAAGATGAGAAAACATGGGTACAAAGAGGCATCCAACATCACACAGCTAGTAACTAGTGGAGCCAGTGTTTGATCCCGGGGAGAGTGACTCCAGCATCAAGCTCTTACCCATTCAACAAGCAGAGCCCTAACAACCACTGCCAGAAATGCTATTTTTGATGTTGGTGGGACAATGATCTTATGCTACCTTCCAATTCTACTGACTCTAGATAAATAATTTTGGAAATATCTTCAAGGAATCATTGGAAAAAAGTACTGCTAAAATTCAAAAGGAAGAAGAAACTCACAAGAAGTATCTCCAGAAAATTAGCCTGAATTAAAAGTCATCTAAAAAACCAGCAGAATGAACCAACAACATTTATATAAACAATCTCTTCCTTCCAGATTTGTATTAAAGCCTGGTTCAAGTCACACTGAGAAAAACTTAGTAATCTATATTCAACCCATGGAGAACTAAAAAAAAAAAATTAAAAATTAAAAAAAGACGATACTGTAATAGTCATTAGATACAAAGGGAATAGGAGGTTGAGAAAAGTGAAATTAAAAGTACAGCCAAATAAAAGATATTTTTTCAATGCAGCCTTCAGGGAGGTAAGGCAAATCCCCCTCCATTTCCATACCTAGTAAGGTCAAGCTCTAAGAGTCAGGTCAGACTTTAAACACATTCTGATGTTTTCTGAACTGAAGTTATAACAGACAGAGCCAAAGACATATCACCCCGTACAATTAGAAAAAGGCAGGAGAAATTTCACTGGTGGCACATTTCCCTTTTAGTATGTCAGGCAGAGTTGTTCCAGCCTCAACTATTCAAATTGCTCTCAAGCAGGCCTAAAAGTAGAAGTTAAAGGAAAAACCTACTGTTCCTTCCCTAGATATCAGCACATAAATCCCAGCCAAATTTCTGATATTAAGAGAGAATAGAATGTATTTGAAAGTGTTCTATTACAGACTTACATTTATAAAAGAGCAGAGCTTTTCCTTCTCTGATGTCTACCATTTGTGACTGAAAAACTGTGCTAGAGAGACAGGGGCAAACTCAAACAAAAAATTCTGCAGAACCTATTGTGATAAATGATACATGACAAATTGCATTTAAACAGTGACTGGGCCCAAAGGAATCCAGCAGAGAATAAGCGCAAACAAAGTGGGAGTTTTCTATTCCTAATTCCTTTGACAAAAATGACAAAATATGGTTCTTTCATGTAACGACAGGGAGAAACAGGAAGCTTAAGAACATAAAGTATGTTGCCACTCAGAAAGGGAGATGGTGTTCACATATATTATACTTCAGATTGGCAGTTTTACTTGAAAAGGGTCTCTGGATCTTTGTTTTTACGAATGGGGAAAGGATAAGAGGGGTATAATGAGGGGAGAAACACAATAGCTTCACCTCTTAACATTTTTGACAGACAAGACTGTCTAAAGGCTAATTTGATATTCAGTTAACATATCCAGGGAAAAACATGCAAGCAAATATATTTCTAAACAGAATGCCAAAAGAATGTTGTTAGCACATTTGTAAATTTCCAATTCTTTCTCACTACCCTTATCCAACAACCCAAACAAATCAGTCTAAATACAACTTCTTTTACTAATGTCTTTTGAAGCATCACTGCAGTCAGATTGAGTCAAGTAACCATCTGCTGCAAATACAAATAGAGCTACATTCAAGAATTATATTACACAGCCTTCCTAGCAAAGCTCTTACGTGCAAGCTGTTCTTGTCAAAATCAGAACCATTGTGATGATGCATCTTAATATTCAATCAGACTTTAAGTAAAGAGTGACAAAAGTCCACATATGGATGACAGCTGTTTCTTCAGTAAATATTTTCCCATTTAATGAATGGAGGCTTATGGCAGTTTAAGATATGTTCCATCAGACATTTAGCCTGAACTGAACTGGGGACGATTAAAATAATAACAAGGATAAAATTTCGGTTTTCAAATCTTTGCTACAACTTACATCTGAAAAAACAACAGCTCCTCCAATTAAAGTTGTACAGTATGTCATTATTTTGAAAGTATCCTTGCCCAATACTGACTGGTGAAAGAACTGAATTTACGGGACTCTTTACATTTTTTGTCCATCCCCCTCTAATAATATCATAGCATTTGTAAAATTAAAGCATAATTCCTGTATTGATTTTATAATTATATGAATAAAATTGAGAATTTAAACATTTTTGACTATGTTTTGACAAATTGTGAAACATTAAAAAAGATTAATGAGCCTATAGCTAAAAGAAGGAAAGATAGGGCTTCTTTTTACCAAAAAAATGGCTTGCAAAATTGGAAAGTCAAAAGAAAAGGAAAGATGGATTCTCATGAAAAAATCAGTGACTCTATAATAATGCAGTGTTTACATATCAGTAGTTAGATAAAATAAAGGTTAGTTTCAACTAACAAAGATGACAATATTATAGTAATACCCTTGAATATGTATTATACCCCTTTATAAATCCTAAATGTTGTGTTGGACATAAGTTTATTAATAGTATATCTTTAAAGTAGCGTTTTTGAAGTTTGCTAACTATAAGGTCCACTGCTAAGTAATTTACAGTCTCCTCTCTTTAACCTGAAACTATCCTGAGGCTCATCTCTGGTGACGCCAAAGCAATTCCTGGGAGCATGGCAGGTTGTTTGTGTCTTAGGTTAGGCCTGCAATATTGATGTGTTTAGGAACTGGTATTCTCCAGCTTCTGGGTGGTAAATTATAACCTTTTTTCCTTCCCACAATGCAAGTGTTAAAATCAACATTAAAAAAAATTGAGCCCATAATCTTATATTCTACAACTCTCATCAGACACTGATATATATATATTTTAATAGAAACTATTTCAGATCAAACACTACAAAGAAAAATTTCTTACCCTGCTATTGGATCTACCGCTATTGCCTTAGGATTATGAAGCTCCAGATCAATCAGGGTGACACATACAGACCCGTTGTAATTACAAACAAAGATCCGGTCACTGACATGGTCCACAAAATAGAGGTTTCTGGTGAGCCAGTCAATCGCCATTTGTTGCACATCTGAAAAACACACACACACAAAATCATTGAATCACAGGTGCGAACTTAGTATCATAAGCCAAAGAGTACATAAATCTGCCCAAACCATCACAGAGGACATTTCAAAAATATAGGTAGTTTTATGATAAAAAATTGCAAAAACGATTTCTTGCTATGCAAAAATAAGTGATTTAATTATTCTGTAAAATAGTCACTACCTCTTGATACCTTTCTTCCTATTCTCTAAGGACTAAGGATGACGTAAACAAATGGATTAAAAGTTAGTAATCCTAAATATGGGTATTTACAATAAAATCTGTCTCCTAGTTTTTGCATTTGTCCAGAATAGTTTGTTCAACCCAATGAGCATAACTGGTTCAATGGCACCCCTAAACTCTTTAGCAGTAAGAGGAGTAAACTTTGTATGAACTTAAAGTAAACGCTTATTTTCAGATACGCTTATATCAAAAAAAAGGAAGGATGGAGAAGGTGGAAAGAGTTCTGTAAGATCCCTTTGTTTATAAAAAGTATCCAAAACTTGGAAATAAACAAAAGGGGGGTGATATGTTCGTTCAGTGGCATATATAGGCATTGTAAAACAGGCCTGATCAAAGATTAATTCTCTAGGAGAGTATTGTTCAGTAATACTTTTGGAGATGATGAAAATTGCATAAAGTAGCCACTAGTCAAATGTGTCTTAAAATGCAGCTAGTGAGACTGGGAAACTGAATCTTTATTGTATTTCATTTTAATTAATTCAAATTCAAATGCAACCTTTAAAATGTGGCTAGTGCGACTAGCAAACTGAATCTTTATTGTATTTCATTTTAATTAATTCAAATTTAAACTTAAAAAAGTGGGTACCTAGTGGCTACTGTGGATATTGCATTTCTAGAACAATTTATCTGTGTTTTACTTGAGCATTTTCTATTTGATCAGACCTATACACTGTGAAATTTCATGCTAATTTGTAGATATTTATCTCGTAGAAAGGATAACCCCACAAGTTATGGTTTTATTACGCTGTGAGGCATTAATCATTTTTATACCTGACCTACAAATCTTATTTAAATATTCTTCCTCTTTAAAATGCCTATGAGTACCAATTCCACTAATGTTCTTCGATCAGCTATACTGGGCTGGTTTCCTCAATAATGACATAAATAAATTCTTGGTCCATATTCATTCCTGAACTTTATGACAATCATGTTTTTATCTATTGGAAGTGATACTTGTATGCCTCCTTGTTCAAACTTACTATGGATTCATGATTTATTAACTAAGCAGAGTTTCCTCCTACAATCTGAACCTAAACATTCTTCCTGCTCTATGCTTCAAAATACTTCCTTAGTAACATGCTGCTTCGGTGAATAATATTCTTTCAACAGAAAGGCTAACAGAGATGTATGCGTCATCATTATCATTTGTAACGTTTCATTGTCAAAGCAAGGTAGAGAAAGGAGCAACTTTGTGGGAATTTCTATCATGTCTTACAAGGACAAGCAGAAAGTGGATTTTGCAATTCATTGGATACACATTTTCAAGCTATCGATTCCAGTTTCATTCCTGAATTACACAGTCTTTATGGGAACATAAGCATTTAAATGTCCCAGAAACTACATGAAGCTTTTCTTCAACCAGATCAGCAACTAGGATTTTTTTAAAATCTGAACTATTTCTCTGTCTCCAGAAATCTGGAAATGTCTGCTTTGTTTTATTTTTAACTCTTTTTGCATTATTATATCAGCTAGAGCACAGAACCCACTGTTTCAAATGTCATTTCAAATACCTTGGATTCAGATAAACTATGTGCCACAGTCCATTCAATGGCCCATCCCTCATGCTAGGCATGCGGTTGGTTTAGTCTATACAATTGTAATTTCAGACAAAAGAGCTGCTTGACAGCATTCACACTTTCTTTCAACTTTGTATCATTGCAGAAAGATTCTCTGCTACTGAAACAGTACTTATTGTTAACCACCATCCAAGTTTGAAGCGGCAAGGTCTCTCTAAAGAACCTAAAAATTATCCAAACACTTAGTAATTGTGGGAATTGGTTTTGTTACCTTTTCTTATATTTGAAGTTTCTGTCTGCTTTTAATGTAATTTTTATTAAGATTGGAGAATTGAGGCAATTAGACAAAGAGTTCAAGTAAGCAAGATAGATAGATAGATAGATAGATAGATAGATAGATAGATAGATAGATAGATAGAAAGAAAGATAGGTAGAGAGACAAATAATAAATTTGGCTAAAATGATTTGAACATTTTAGGCGATCAGTGAATTTTCTCGACAACGGATTCAGTATTTCATTTTGCTGAAATATAACAAAGTTCATAGGAAATTGCTGAAGATAACTGTAATTTTATGACATTACAAAAAAATCTGTAAATTTTTAGTAAGACCCTTATTACTTTACCTTTACTAGAACAAAATTTTAAATATGTTCCTGTTATTATTTTCTCTACTTGGCTTTTATTCATTCTTCAACCAAAAGTCATCCAGATTTTGCCCTCACTGTTCTTTTGAAATGGCTCTTATTATGGTCATTCAGAATTTCCTAACTGCTAAAAGCAAAGGTTGCTTTTCAGCTCTCTACGAAGCAATCTAAATATCAATATTGGTAAAATTTTAAATAATCATGAAAAAATATTGAAAATATTTTAAAACTTGTAAATTATTATATAAATATAAGTAACTATTAACAATGTTATTAAAACTCAATATTTGTTATTTAACAACTTAAAGTTGTACCCAGTGGAAATCAATTGAAAAATTCAAGAGAAAAAAAAAATTGAAGATGATGAATACTTATGATAATCTATAATTAGATAAAAAAAGATACAACAGATTTTTCATCATGACATAGGCAAGTAATTAATTACCAGAGTTGGTGAATGTAGAACTTAAACATTTTTAATTCACTAAAATGTAATGTATACTTAGTGTTAAGGACTGAATTATCTTCTGCCAAAATTCGTATGTTGAAGTCCTAACCCCCAGTATCTCAGAATGTAACTGTAATTGAAGATAAAGTCTTTAAAGAGATGATTAAATTAAAATGAGGCCATTAGAATGTGCCCTAATACAGTCTTACTGGTGTCCTTATAAAAAGAGGAGATTAGGACATACAGAGAGAAACCCAGGGATGCCTGCACACAGAAGAAAGGCCATCTACAAGTCAAGGAGAGAGGCCTCAGAGGAGTCCAACCCTGCTGGTACCTTGATCTTGGACTTCTAGTCGTCAGAACTATAAGAAAATGGATTTCGATTGTTTGAATCACCCAATCTGTGGTATTTTGTTATAGCAGCTCTAGAAAACTAATATACCTGCTCAAGTACTACTTAATAGAGTAGTCCATGCCACAAAATTATTGCGAACAAAGGTCAAAATCTTGCTAAGAAAAAATGTAAAAGGAACATCTGCATGTCCTTTTTCAACGTCATACTGGACCATTGTCTAACATGCCCCCTCAAGAATTAGTTAATTCTCCTGGGTAATATAGCTTTATTATACCTTTCTATTTATAACATACAATATAATATGCAATAGATCTTACAATTTGATATTGATTATGTTCTAGTCTCTATGAATTTACAATTAATTTGTGGATAAATTGCAAATAGCCTTTCTCCAATAGAGATGCAAACGATTTCTTTCAGGGAGTGAAGATAACCCCAGTTTTATTGTCCAGTACAACATTAACTAATTTTATATGTAACTTTACAATCTTAAATCCCCAGCAGTTTTTTTTTCCTTCATTGATTGTAAATACTTCAGTCTTTCTATACTTCTTTAAACCACATTTACCACTCTGCTGGTTCTCTCATCATGAGCTAAATGACTCCTTAACACATGTCCACTACATATTTGTATGGGTTATGCTTTTAAATTTTTGAAAATTATACCTTGACAAATTTTAGTACTTGATTTCTTCTTTAATTATTTACCGTATGATCTTTAACCAGCCGGAGATGGCAAATTTAAATGTCTTCAAGGATTAGGAAGATAACATAAATAGGCAAAACTTGTTAGGAGGGACTATGACAAACCTAGATGATGGCCTGAAAGTATACATCTACCTAGAAAGGCAGGCTCAATTTCAGATGATTGTTTTGATGCAGAAATGCTTCATTATTTCAAAGAAGCCCCAACTACGAACTTCTGGGTTTCATTTGAAGTTTCTCCATTTTTAAATACGGTAGACTAATTTTTAAAAATTATAAAGCATTTTGTGTATCAAACAAAACCTGTCTGCAGCCAAACTGGATCAAAGACCACGAGTGTGATTACACCAAAGCAAAGTGACCACTGTATATCATTTAGTTCAGTCTGACCCTCTACTTAAAAGTATGTTCTAGAGAAAGTTATTGATATCTATAAAAGCCATTGTTATTATATTAAATAAACATAATATCCATTTACAAAGTGGTCAAGGGATTAAGTCAGACAACAAACATTAAGAATCTTGTACAATGACACATAGTAGATATTCCACAAATATTAGTTGCCTCCCAGAGGGAACAAAAGGATTGCCCTTTAATTTATGTCATTGTGACTACTTATAATATGTATGTACTAGAGAATAGCATGGTACCAGATAAAAAAAAAATAATTGATTAATTAATGATAAGATAGACAGTAATTGTGATAATTTTAAAATATATGCACCAATTTTCTGATACTCCTCCTTTTAAGAGGTGGAACTTGATTCTTCTCCCTTTGAATGTGGGCTGTTCTTTGTGACTTCCTGGTACAGAACAGAATGTGACAGAAATGACAGGGTGTGATTTCCAATGGTAAGTCACAAAAGGCGTTATAACTTCCATTTTGCTCTCTCTCTCTTTGGATCACTCACTCTGGTGGAAACCAGCTGCCATGTTATAAGGATACTCAAGTAACACTGTGCAGAGGCCCATGTTGCAAGGAACAGAAGCCTACTGCCAACAGTCACAAGAATGAGCTTGGAAAGCAATCATCCAGCCTCAGTTAAGCCACTGGAGGCCTACAGGACAGGCTAACATCTTGATTACAACCTCGTGAGAAACCTTATGACAACCACCTAGCTAAGCAACTCCTGAATTTCTGACCCACAGAAAGCGTAAGGTAATAGATACTTGCTGTTTTAAAGCCACTAAGTTTGGGGGCAATTTGTTTGTTACACAGCAATAGATAACTAACACAGAGGTCAAATTCCTGTAGTTTTTAAAGCTAGATTTTGTTGACTTCTCACCACTTGGATGTCATTTTTAGACTTATATCTGAACTAGACTGTCTACACCAATAACTGTTTTGGTTCCCTCAAATTACCTGTGGTTCAGCTTAATGCTAAAATACAAAAGATATTCCATAAATGCTCATAAATGAACCCAAGGAAATTTAAAGATAATTTGTCTTGAAAATTTCTACTCTATTTTTACAAAATGTGGTTCTGTGCTGAAACAATTGTATTTGGGAACCATCAACATCTAGATCCCTTATATGGTCCCCTTCCCAAGAATGGCAGAATCAGCATTAGTGTTAGAAAGAAAATAAAACAAGGTAATGACTTACACAGTGACTGGTCAGAGAGGACATCCTGAGAAGGACGATATCTGAACTGAGCTCAGAATAACAAGATGTTAACCATGTGGAGATTTGGGGGCAGGACCAACCAAGCCGAAATGAGCTGGCATATTCTAAAAATGAGGAGTAGGGGTGGGAGGAGCTATATTATAGCTAAAATATGGATGAATGAGAAGAGATGAGGCCTCAGAGATTGGCAGGAATATGTAAACTATAGTAAATGAATGGATTTTATAATAATGACATTGTAAAACCAGAGGATTACTTTTTTTTAAATTGATTTTTATTTTTATTATACAGTAAATGTACATGATTTAAAAAGTCAAACACCCTATCAGGCTTACAGTGAAAAACAGCAGTGTCCACTTCACTTCTCTCTACTCTCTTCCAACTGTTTTAGCTATTTCAACTGCATTTGCTTCCATAATTCTGTATAACATGTTTCTACTACAAGTTTGAAGTTTTTGAAGTTTATATAGAATTTGTTGGACTTTCTACTATACAAGATTAGGATTTAATTCTTTATACCCCTCCACACACACATTATATATTCACACTTTCTCTCCCCCATCACCCTCCCACAATCTTAATTTTTAGTTAAATTAATATTCAATGTTTACATAACTATGACTATATAAATTTTTGCTGACAGGCAAAGAGAGTAGTTTAATATAATTATACATCCTTCCTTGAGCAAATTTTGTTTTTTTTAGAGCTCCATTTTTTTCGTCTGTTATAATTTATTGTTGCGTAATTCTTCAAAAGAACTCTAAAACTCCTCCCTAAATGGAAAAACATAGTAATCTATTAATTTCTCTTTTGCTTTTGACATACTTCCTGTCACCTGCCATCCTCTTGTTCCAATCTGTACTGGCTTGCTCCATAGCCACGGTCTCGGGGCTTCCTTTTTTCAGTCCAGACACTTTATTGTTTGCTTTAGAAATCAAATGTCTCATTTTCTGTTAAAGTAGGAGATAAGAATTTGTCTGGCTGTGGGGACTGGAGTAAGGAATCTAGTAGCCTACATATTCTCAAAACAGGTTCTAAGCAAATCCTCTTATTACTAGTCCTATCCTATATCCCTACCTTCAGAGTCTCTAATTTTTGAGACTTCCTGGGATTCTTCATCTTGGCACCCCATTTTCACTCAGCAAAGCAGAGAAATACTAAATCTAATTCATTTAGCATTTAATCATCTGCTTTTTATTGTCCAAAATTATCTCACATGCATTGTCTCCTCTCTCTTTTGTCTTTTTGGGTTAATACAATTAAAGACATTTCTTTACTGTATTTACAGTGGACTTCCAAAAAAGAACAGGTATAATATAAGCAATTTTGTTCAATCTGCAGTGTTTAACAGGAAGTCCCTGGGGACAGTTTCAAGCAGGGAAGTTAGACATCTGTTTAGCATTTTAAAAAAGACCATTCTGGCTCTTGTGTGGATAAAGAGGATAAGTCTGAAAGCTGGTGACCAGTTAGGAAGATCCTGTAATTTCCGGGAGAGATATGGTGGCTTCAGAGTACCAGTGCAATGGTGAGGTTATACAGCACACACTTACAATATTTCCTTTGTCAACATTAAATATATAATCATATTTAAAGGAATACATTTAAATTATATTCTAGCTTAGATGAAGGAGCCAAGACTGATAAAAATTTTGAAGACATCACAGAAAATCAGAAACGTTCCAAATACAGATGGTTTCTATCCACATGTCTATTCTTGTTGTATATTATGAATGTTTTAACGTAACATTTTTATTTCCACTCAAATATTTTCTCTCAAGCTGTGATGTTGCCTTCACTGAAGAGAGTTATAGGGTTTCTAATGTAAACAAAGAGAAGAGCAGGTAAAAATGAAATTTTAAAAATGGTAAGATTATAAAGAAACTATTCTATTCTCCTCAATTTATGTGTTTCTTGCTTTAAGTGGAAAAGTAACATGTAGGATTTATACCAAATTTATTTGCTAGAATATTTGAGAATGCCCGCTGAATGATATGATGATGTAATTGCATGTATTTTTATGTCGCCACAATCTCTATCAAGTAGCATGTACTCATTTCATCCCTACATGATATTAAATAAACTGAACTGAACAAATAAAGGCTCTGTCTGCTCGGTATAATAATTAAAATGGTATTATAGAAGTTCAATTAGAGGGTACTGTGGGCAGGCACACCTTTAATCACCAGCAAAATCTGTGGCACATTACAGAGCCCTTCCCCTTTCCCTTAACTAATGAAAGAGTGCCTCTTCCTAGGCTCTGATCCTCTTTCTTAAATACATGAAATGTATTCAAAATGAGCATCAAGGCCACTTTATACAAGTAGTCACAAATTTCTACATACAATCTGTGCATGTCTTTATGAAAAAAGACAAGGAGGGTGTTTCTGACATGGGATGGTGGGCCAGTATCAGGTACTTGTATGGGTCTTTGATGTTCTTATCTTTTGTCAGGAGGAAGGGACACGAGATAACTGAGGTTTTGAAGCTCCTTCCACTTCACTGTTCCACTCTTTCTCAATTCCTTCTTCTAACCCAAGCTATAAGTAAATTTTATTTCTTATGGTAGATGCACCTAGAAAAGATGCCAGGGTTATTCTTTCTCTATAGCAAAAAACAGTTTATACAAAGCTATCTTTTCCCACTAGGCAAAACTTTACGTTCTTATTTTTCCCATAACCTAAATGGATTCACCCTTCATTCTGTTTTCTTTCTCCCCACTTCACTCCATATTAAATCCATCAGCAAATCTTAAGATGTTCACCTGAAGCAATACACTTCTATCTCTGCTATTATTATTCTCCTTGGTCAAGACACTATCTTCTCTCCTCTGGATGGCTGCAATAGCTTCTTATCAGATCTCTCTGCTTCTCTTCCAGACCCACTATTACAATCATCACAGAGCACCTAGAGAGATCATTGTAAAACACAAACTGTATCATGACACCAAAGAAGAAAACAGTACTCCTTATAGTTTGAGTTCTATGTTACAGTTGATTGCCATTGAAGACAAGTCTTAAGAAACTGATAGTCTCTTGGGATTTACTCTCCTACACAAATGCTTTCAAAAGTATATCATTGGTATTTTTATAAATATCTAAGTTTGATAAACTTTAGCTCAATTTTAAGTCAAAACTTTATAGAGTATTTCACTTTCCAACATTTTGCCGTGAAGGCCACCCAGAAAATGAGGTATAGTGGGGTTCCAACTTCCATTTGTGTTATTGTTTCTTCCATACAGTTTTAATAAACACAGATTTTACTCTATATCTTGAGTCTATATTCTAATTTTCCAAAATATCAGTCCTCTCCTTAAAATCTCCAATGACTTCCCACCACACTTAGCATAAAATCCAAAGTCTTTAACATGGCTTACTAGGCTTCTAAATGTCTCTTTTACCTCATATCTTCCTAGCTCACTCTACTCCAGTCACATGGCCTCTTCACTTATTTTTGAACCTGCAAAGAAAGCTCCCACCGTAGGACATTTGTACTTGATCATCAGGACAAAAGAGTATCTGAATGTGCCTGGCTTCTGTTCTTGCTTCATTCAGGTATCTGCTCAAATGTCAGATTCTCAGAAAAGCCTCTCTTGACTGGATATTAAAGTGGATATTAAAAAGACCATCCCCTCTCCACACACACACACACCCTGACTCATCCTCACCAGTCAAACCCATTGCCCTAATTTTATTTTCCTTGTAACATTCATAACTGATTGAAATTAACTAGTTATTTATTAGTTCACTGTCTCCCCACAGTAGAATGTAAGCCCCATATGAGCAGGGATCCTGTATATCTAATTCACTGCTATATTCACAAAGCCTAGAATTGTGTTTAGCCTATGGTAAGTGCCGAGTAAATACTCCAAATCAGTACTGCTATTCTGTTCACAACAACCTTTGGTCAAGAACTTCCAGCCTAAAATCTGTGCTCTCACCTCTAAATCAGTCAGTGTAGAAGTCATTGGAAGTCAGAGCTCCTTTGTTTTTTAATCACCTGCAATATTTTCCTTGATTTTACCTGTGAGCTCAAACTTGGCAAGTCACTATTCTTCACCCAGGAAAGATGTATAGTAGCAGGATCTATATTATTTAATGTGGACGAGTAATTTCATGAAAGCACAATTAGGCAGATAGCAATTTGCAGGAATGAGTACCCAGGGTGAGGAACAATCGAGTCAGAGATGACAGTGCCATATAACAGTGTGGAAGAATAATGACAACTGGTGAGCCTGAGAGAATAAGAAGGGATAATAAAGAAAAGAATGTTCTGCCAAAATGTTGTACTGAGGATAAAATACCACCACATCCACTTTAGCACTAAAACTGCCACATCTTGACTTCTACAGCATTACTGCTCTCGATTCTCTCCAGTCCTTCTTTCTTGTCTATCCCTACCAAGTATCATTTTATGACTCTCAGAGTCATGTAACCTAGTAGCTCTTTTTCCTGTCCTCTGTCTGAGTAAGAATTTACCAGCACCTTGACCATGGTTTGTCTCAGTGACTACTGGTTACCTTGACTGCTTCTGTTTGCACATATTAGATAACTTTAGATTACCTTTTGATTCATGTCCCTAAAAACACAGATTTTTGATTAACTGATTATTATTATTATATATTTACATTATATGTTATGCAATTATATCATTTTTACATAGTCTAATAATTACTATATTATTATTATTGATTGTTTATTATTCATATTTATCATATCTCTTAACCTACCCAAGTTATAGACCCAGAATCTGAAGCACAAGAAATAGAAAATATATTTCCCCTAGGTATTAGTTCCAACATACCATAAGTGAAGAAGAGAATCTACTTATCTGTTTTTAGTGGACTGATTCTGTAAATAAAGAGAGGTTCATTTAGACCAATGTTATCAGCTGCATTACGTCTGGTAAACAAACTTTCAACTGAGAAAGCCAATGATCAAATATTTGTAGAATGCTTCCTTAGCCATGTTCACTATTGGCAAATATTTTAGATATTAAACTCACTCTACTGTTAGGATTAATTACATAATGGTAATGAAATGGCATTAGTTCTTTGGAAACATATATATAATAAAAATTAATAAATGCTTTCGGACTGCTTTTTTTCTTAAGAGTCAAGTCCAACAGTCAAAACTAATTACCAAATGATTAGTTTAATTTGTTTGACATGGGTGGGGATTACTTCTAGGAGTTACACTAAAGCATCCTGAAAGGTATTAGGGCACCTCTGAATTGAGGAAAGACATGAGAAATTCATGTTTAGTCAAGCCCGGCAGTAACTAGTTTACAGCCCCGCACCTCAGATATTTCATTATAAAGTTAGCCTAAGACCTGTGCAAATGGAGGCAGAGTGTTACGTTTCTGGGGATTTGCCCCATGGTACTTCAGATGGATACGCTAGGAAATAAATGTGCTTATATTTTCAGAACATATATATATATTTTTTTAGAATAATATAAGAAAGGAATATAAAAATATGTATTATATAATAAATAGATGTAATATATTTGTGTTTTTATTATATACATGTAACTATATATATAAATATATAAGATAAGAAAGAAATATAAAAAATAATAAATATAAGAAAGGAGAATATCTTAGTCAGTTTGGGCTGCTATAACAAAACACCATAGACTGGGTGTCCTAAACAATAAACATATATGTCCCACAGTTCTGGAGGCTGGGGATTCCAAGGTCAAGGTGCCAGCAGCTTCTGTGTCTGGTTCAGACAGCCACCTTCTTTCCGTATTCTCACAGGGAAGAAAGAGCGATCTCTAGTCACCTCCTCTTCTTATAAAGGTATCAGTCCCATCATGGGGGCTCCATTCTCATGACCTCACCTAAACCTAATTACCTCAAAGACCCTACCTCCAAATACTATTACATTGGGGATCAGGGCTTCAACATATAAATTGTGGGGGGACACAAAAATTCAGTTCATAGCATTCAGAACTGTAGAATACTCAACTCACATTGAAATTCATAAACAATAAATAAAATAATTGCTAATAGTAAATTCTGAAATAATTCATATTTATAAGAATTTAAGAGGTGTATATAAGGTATGTACATTACATAATAGCTCAATGCCCATCTTAGGTCCAATTTTGGATTGAAACATACTTATTCTTAAACCTTTGATTTTCACATGCTAATACAACTTGATCTCTGACAAAGCCAAAATATCAATATTATTAATCTTAAAGTAATGTTTTTTGTTAAAGTTCCAACAAAAAGCTCTAAGAAAGTTAAGTATATGTTGTATATCTGGCTAGAATCATCTTTCAATACTTCTTAACTTTATGTAATGATGCTTAGAAATGAATCAGGTGCTACATTCAATATGAACTACAAAAATGATTACCTGTATAATTTAAGGGGAAGAAGTTGGAAAATGCACATTATTGAGCTTGAGTTTATCAAAATAGTTACCTTCATTCTCCAGGCAATATTGCGTCAATATTATCCCATGGACACAGGATGGACAACATTAATGGAGAGTCCCAAAACAAAAGCTCAGGCTAAACATATAAAATGGGATGGAATAGTGAGAGGATTATATGCATAATTCACACCCTAGAAGCATTTTGCCTCAATTATCTGTAGTTTAGGAATAAATATCTTTTTGTACAAATTATATAAGTACCTGCTGTCATTCCCAATGGCATTGTGTGTGAGTAATCACAATCATAACGCACTCCTTTAAGTTCAGAATTTTGGTGGAGATACCCATGATAGTTCTAATTTACTCAGTTATATTCTTCTTCCAAATCAAATCCTCAAAGCTCTAAGACAGAGTAGAACTTACATCTGATACAGAGAAAAGGTTAAAGGAAAGCTTTATTTCATTTTTAAATGTCTTTTTTTTTAATTTAACTGAAAGTAGTTCCTGTTCAGAACTTCAGAGACAACTAAGTATCTCTCTTTGAGATAACAAAGCAGAAACAATGAAAAGATGATTTATTTTCAAAACCTACATGTATATGTCATTAGAATTCAATGATGTCATCTTTCTTCCTGCCAGACATGACCATGAAGGAAGAGGAAATACTTGAAGAGTACCTGAAATCACTTGAGAGGAGACAAACAACAGACTGGGCCTAATGGGGCAGAAAAATGGAGAAAATATGGGAATCTTTTCTCTAAATAAATTGATGATTCCAAAGAAAGATACAAAATTGTGGAAACCACACTGTGCCACAATGCGAATAAAAATAATGCGAGCAGGTAAACTATTCACACACACACACACCAGGGAGCCACTTCAGCAGGAAAAAGATTTTTTTAAATCCCAAAGGTGAAGAACAAAACATAGTAATAAACGGTTCCTCTACTGGTTTTGCTGTACTCATAAGCAACTAAAGTAACTAGGGTAAAGCAAAAAGAGAATTTCTACTAAGAAAGAATTGATATTAACTATTTCTAGATAAAAGACGCCAAGAAATTGTGCTGCATACTCTGGATTGGTTCTATCAATCGCATTCTATCTTCTGTCCATTTGGAGAAATTGGAAAGCTTGAAACTACCTTTTTCACACAAACTTGACGCTAAGGTTTCAGATGTTGATTGACGTTCACTTAGAAATTTGGAAGCAGAAGTGAGAGGGAGGCCACCTTCCTGCCCCTTTTAACTTTTTCGACTGGCAGGCATGATTGTTGGCACAAGACATCTGCTTGGGGTAGTGTTTCAGTGTCCACCATCCAGCTTCCTGAGTGACAAGAAGTAGTGTGCACACAGCAATAGTGGCAGTGGCTTCATCACAAGCATTCCTGATGCCTGGATTGCAGCTGGAGATGATCAACCTCCAGGTTCCAGAGTATTCAGAGGCAGCTGTGCAGTGGCAGTAGTAACAGTAGTGGGTTCTTGATCCAGATATTTATGGTAAAGACCTCAGACATAGTAGCTCCTAAAGTTCTGTGTTATTCTGGATATCATTTTCAAAAGCACAGTCTAGAATTCTCTCCTTTCTCTCTTCCAACAATTTTGAGAGCATTTGTATTAAAGCACTTCCTGATTCAAATAGCGAGGTTTCTGTTTCCTGCACAGAAACTAGACTGATATACCAATATCAGAAAAATTATTCTTTCAGACATAATGAGTCTTCCATACAGGAGAAGTCAGAGACTTTATAATAATTTTGATTTCATCTACCACTCACAACTCCAAACAAATTAACAATACATTTTTAAACAATACAAACACCCAAACTAAGTCTGAAGGCCAAGTGAGGTATATCATATGGATAATAAATTATTCTTATGAGTTTTACTAGTTTAGACAAGCTGAACTGTTATATCAAACCACAAGGGAAGCTGTAAAGGTTTTTGTTGCTGTTATTGTTGTTTTCAGTAAGCAAAAGAGTATCTCACCAACACACAAAAAAATTAAATTATAAGCTTTTTTGTTATAGAAATATTATTTTTTTGCTAAGGTTTTGAGATTTATAACACTCTTTAGTACATTTTGGGGGCATGTTTTAAAACATGGATTTGTTGGAAAATTAGTCTCATTGTTGATTAATAGCACATAGGGCTTTCCCTACCATTCAGTTTTAGAAATGTATCTACGTGCTTCTTTTGAGTTAAACTGGACTGAATAACTATACTTAATATAGATAGATACACCTTCTCTAATAACACCTTAAAACAGGGAGATTAAAATGGTCTAGATTAATTCTTACATTAAAATAACAAAAGTTGCTAAGAGAGCTTATATAACTTTATCAAGTAAACGTTGTCATTAAGATGAAAAAGAATTACAGAATATTTTAAGCACATATCTAATCATTAGATTTACAATTTCAGGAACTCTATTTGACTTGTTCATCAAATGATTATCATTGGGGAATTATTTCATGCTTATCAGACTCCCAGGAGACTAATATACCAACCAGAATGTCAATTTGTTAATTTACAACTACTGACAGGATGCTCCAGTGACACAATTACAAACAGACAACAACCTAACAAATTCCTTTCTGGAATTATGGTATCTGAGAAACCAAATCTGAAAGTTACTTGAAAAGCACAGAATCAAAGCACAGGGAATTCCACAGACCTCAGGTTTAGGCCTTGTAAGTTTTATGAGGTGCTTAGAAAACTATCAGGGCTACCATATAAAATTCTACCTTTTTGACAACTGAAATACCTGTGAATGGGTCTCCAATGCAACATATATTTTCTGACTCTAGACCCATATTTCACAAACATTTTAAAAATCCTTCACCATCTATACCACCATCTCATCACTTGACATTGCTCTTCTACGTTCAAGAGGTTCTGTCACCGTAGTCTTATCTAACTCATGGAAAAGCCACTGCAATTAAATTGGAAGTTACTTGACACACTGGCTACATTTCTAAGTTAGCACTAGAATACATTCTTTGCTATCATCCGCAACCATAAATCATCTTTTAGGCTAAGCCCTTCCCTGGAATGAATTTCACATATGTCCAAATCTTTATTACATATCTAATTCCTCTAAGATCTAAATCTAAACAGTCTCTGGTTTTGTCACCACAGTCTCCGGGCAAGTGGCATATGGATCCTATAACCCTCTATACACAAACTAAAAGTAGTTGGGTCCTTGGGAAGAAATAGCTAGAAAATTGTTGCTACAGAAAGTCTCTATATCTCCTTGTACACACAGTCCTTATAGGTTTAGCCACAGAGACAGTAAATATATAAAAAAGTGATGGAAGGATCCAATCTGAGTGATTCACCATAAGCCTTTTAAAATAACATTTCTCAAACTGGATAACATAAAACCCTAGGCATTTGGGATGTTCATACCTATTAGACACATATACACACTAATACCACATCCTTAGAAACAAATACCCACAGAAACTCACAGACACATGCACAAAAATATTAATGAAGTGTTCAGTACTCAAACAAATTAAGAAAATGCTGAGCTAAACAAAGTAAAATTGGTTCTTTACTGAAGGACTTCTCATAGTCTTTGACATGCTAATGTACATAGAAATCTCTAATAAGGTCATATAGCATGCAACATTTCCTAAACGCATTTGGCCACAAAATCATTTTTCCAGGAACGTCTTGCAGAACTGGTGTCCCAGAACAATTTGGTTCAAAAATGGTTCTGTAAAAGGATTAAGGTATACCTATTGTGAGTGATAAGTGGGAGAAAAATAAAAAGCGGTAAATGAGGGGAAGAGACAAATATTCCCCTCATGCACACACACATGCATGCACACACAAACACAGGCACACCACAAATTACAAGAAAAGCAAACACAAGGCAATGGAAGGGGAAAGTATGTTTCGATCTAGAAGGGATTCCAGAAATTATGTGAACAGGTTCTTTACTTTTAGAATGATTTGTATAAGGTCACATAGCTAGTTAATGACAGAGCAAGGACTATATCAACTCACCCCAAATACTGTGGTGAGGGGAATACAAAGCCCAGTGTTAAAATAAATCTACAAATCACAAGATGTTACAGCCTGAAAAAAAATTAAAAAACAAGAATCTTAAAAACTGAAGTGCTACTTGCCAGTTTTATTACCTTGCTTAATTAGGCTCCTACTGCCCACCATCTTTAGATTTGGTGATAAGTCCCTAATATCTCGTAAATGTGCCTACAATATTAAAAACTTCTAGTGGTCAAGGAATATGAGGAGAAAAAAATGTCCATTTCACTTGACATAAAAAAAATGCCCATTTTGGGGCCGGCCCGGTGGCGCAAGCGGTTGGGTGTGCGCGCTCCGCTGCGGCGGCCCGGGGTTCGCTGGTTCGGATCCCGGGCGCACACCGACGCACTGCTTTGGCAAGCCATGCTGTGGCGGTGGCCCATATAAAGTGGAGGAGGATGGGCACGGATGTTAGCCCAGGGCCGCCTTCGTCAGCAAAAAAAGAGGAGGATTGGCGGATGTTAGCACAGGGCTGATCTCCTCACAAAAAAAAATGCCCATTTTACTCTACCTAAGAAAATGCAAAATAAAAAGAATAAAAATAAACAATTATAGTACTATATTTAAAGAGAAAAAATAAAATTTATCAAATAAAATATTATGGCAGAAATTATTTTATTAGGCTACTTGCCACAAAAATAATAATTTCTCTTTTTTCCTTCTCTTTTCTCTCCTTTCGTCATTTTCTTCTTTCTTCCACCAAGATAAAATTTATCGAGACAGAAACACCAGTTTCAGTAATTAAACGTCATGCATTTCATGATGTTTCAGGTCTTATTCACGATGAAAAGAGCATCATCTTCCAAGTTTCAGATTGATAGATAAACAAAACCCGCCAAATATTATGTTCTACCTGGAATAGGGCACCCTGGTGGGATCATCAAGAGATTCCCACTTTGATTATTAAAGTCCACTAATGAAACAAGGAGACGTGAATCTAGACAAAAAATACTCCGAGAATAATGATTTACAAGTTCTATACAGTATCAAGCAGAATTTGGAGGGGAATATGTTTGTGTCTAGTGTGTGTGTAAAGTATATTTTACCAAATTCATAGAAAAAAATGAATATGAACAACTGAAGCTTAGCACATTTCTAATTTCTGCTTTGGTGAGTTCCAAGCATGTTGCCCAATGACGATAAAATAGTAATTGAGTCCTTTGCAGCCTGGCAACTGAACTAACAATAAAGACAAATTTATAGAGGAACCAAGTGCTGAGAGGTTTTTTTCTTTTTCCTTTTCTTTTTAACTAGGCATTCTGGATGGCCTTTTATGGTTGTATACTGATTGTAAATCAGAACAGGTTACTTACTTCAAACTATAAATTCATCTAATGTTAACATAAAAATTAAGGAATATTTTAATACCGACGCCTACGACAGTAATCATATGGTATCAAGAAGGAAATTCTGAAAGTTCTCCAGAAATGTGTCCTCAGATCAACATCTTTGGTAATTTTAACTGTCTTTTTTTGAGCTCTCAACGGATCGCCTGATCACTTTGCTAAAATTCTAGATCCCAGCAGGAATGCATTGTATTAACTAGCTATACACACACATACACACACACACACACACACACACACACACAAACACAGAGCAGCCATGTTTCAGAAAAAGTCTTTTAAGGTTTCCATATAAATATGCTAAATAGAAGAAGAAAAGATTTTAAGAAGTATAAAGAGTTTAATAAAACACGTATTTTCTTATAAAACAGCAGTTGATTAAAAAAATGTATCTCTGGGAATAAAGAGTTATAATAGCCTCATGGTGGATATGCTTTAGATTCTTCACAGGTATTTCTTAGGAAATAATATAAAACCAGTTACTGCAGCCAAGATTTTTATTTTATTTTATTTTATCTTTTTAATTTTTTGTTTATTGCAGCAACATTGGTTTATAACATTGTATAAATTTCAGGTGTACATCATTATACTTCTATTTCTGCATAGATTACATCATGTTCACCACCCAAATACTAATTACAACCCATCACCACACACATGTGCCGAATTATCCCTTTCACCCTCCTCCCTCCCTGCCTCCCCTCTGGTAACCACCAATCCAATCTCTGTTTCTATGTGTTTGTTTATTGTTGTTATTATCTACTACTTAATGAAGGAAATAATACAGTATTTGACCTTCTCCCTCTGACTTATTTCACTTTGCATAATATCCTCAATATCCATCCATGTTGTCACAAATGGCTGGATTTCATCGTTTCTTATGGCTGAGTAGTATTCCATTGTGTATATATACCACATCTTCTTCATCCATTCGTCCCTTGATGGGCACTTAGGTTGCTTCCAAGTCTTGGTTATTGTGAATAACGCTGCAATGAACACAGGGGTACATGTATCTTTGTGCATTGGTGTTTTCGAGTTCTTTGGATAAATACCCAGCAGTGGAATAGTTGGATCATATGATAGTTCTATCCTTGATTTTTTGAGGAATCTCCATACTGTTTTCCATAGTGGCTGGACCAGTTTGCACTCCCACCAGCAGTGTATGAGAGTTCCCTTCTCTCCACATCCTCTCCAACACATGTTGTTTCCTGTCTTAATTATAGCCATTCTGATGGGCGTGAGGTGATATCTCATTGTAGTTTTGATTTGCATTTCCCTGATAGTTAAGGATTTTGAACATCTTTTCATGAGTCTGTTGGTGCAGCCAAGATTTTTGTGCAAAATTTATATCTACACAAGATATGCTGATCAAAAAGTTTGGATTCTATAGAGCTAAAAAACCAAAAAAACTAAAAAACCTTTTTTTGTGAGGGAGGGGGAATCTAGATGATAAAATATTCTTTTTAAAAAAATCTCGTTAATTTACATGATAAGGATGGTCATCACCATTTCTTCTCCTTCAGTTCTTCTCATCTAGGAGCTAATCACTTCCTGAACTTTTTCTAATGGAATGCTAGAACCAGAACTGATCAATTGTTGAACGTAATTCATCTCTGATAAAGAATGAAAAACGTAAATTCCCAGGTTCGAGATAGCTGATAGGGCTTCTCAGAGGTTGAGACACACAAAGAACATCCTGACCCTGCTCTTTACTTCTTACCCCAAAAGGCATCTGAGGCCTTGATAATAACTGAGTATGTAGGATTGGGATGGGAAGCACATCCACCCTTTATGCATCCAAGGACCTAAACATAAGATAGCAAAACTTCCTTCTAAAGAAAAAGTCTAATTAGACAGAGGGAAGGAGAAGAGTTAAAGAGACCACACACACACAAGAGTGTTCTTCTTTTTGATCTCGGCACTAAGAATTAATTAATCTCTATTTTAAGAGCTTTGGCTCCAATACTGCTTAATTGTAACTGCCTTGGGGGTGGGAAAACTCAAAAGGTTTGGATCAATTTGTTCCTCTGGTCATTGAGGTTAGATCCTGGAAATAAATCTAAGGCACATACCTTGGGGAAGTCAGTGACTGAGCCCAAATAAAAGCCAGTAGTCTTCAAGCAGACCCCGTATCTCAGAAACACCAGGATTAACATAGGAGGCTATTGTCTAGACACAGATCAGATCCTACCTAGCCATCATGCAGACTAGCTTTCTAAATGTCTCTGGTAGTGATTTGGCACGGTCTTCCTGGAAGTTGGCTCTATCCTTGTTCCCTCTAATTCTCAACCCCTCACCCTTTATTCCCATACTAAACTCAAAGGAGTTATTTGGGGAAACTAACAAGTAATCACAAAATTAAATATAATGCACTTGTGCTATGATGTCCTAGGGTCACATAGGAAGGGCTGCTAAACTCAACTGGAAAACTCTTGCAAAGGATACGACACCTTAAAGAAAGGGTAAGAGAAGCTTGGCTATAGGAAATTAGAATCTATATTCTATAGTGAAAAAGTAGCAAATACAAATATACATGGAAATGAGAAAACAAAGTGCATTAAAGGAAATATAAGTACTACTTTTTAGGGATTTGAGTGGGGATAGGCAAGGTAGGTCAGCTGCCTGCAGAGAAGCCAGATGATGAAGTTTCATTTTATCCTGAGATAAATGGGAAGCTACTAAATGATTTTTATTTTAAGTTATGGAGTATCATGATCATTCTAGCAGAGTTGTAGAGATTGAAGTGGACATGTAAGTCCACACCGGAGTGGAGAACTTCACTAATAATCATAAAAAGAGAAATTAAAACAATGTGAATGACTTTTTACCAATCAGGCGGAGAAAGAAATAGAAATTTGATATTTAAGCATATGTCTTGTAAATAAAGTATGCCAAGTTTCTATGACGATCTCTACGTCATTATGTAACACTTTATAATCTTAGGGTTTTGCTGCAAAGTTCCATAATCATCTTCTACAGGGCAGACTCACTATAAGCTGACATTATTTAGGATTAGCATTTCTACTGTTACAGGTGTATTATTTTATCCTAAGATCATACTTGTATTTACAATAGGGACACATCCTGGTCCTTCTTGTCCAGCCATATCTTGATGAAGGATTCTTGTGAAGCGGTGAAGGCTATGAAATTCCTAGGCAAGGCTGAGGCAAACAGGGCATATCTCACAATCAAGAAAGGTCATTGCTTAGTATCTATTGAGACCAAGAGGTGAATGTGTCTTATTAACTTGAAAAAATTACTTCAAGTTAAGTAATTTTTAAGCTCATTTTTTCGTCTACAAACTGACAATTACAAACAGTATACCTATCATAATTTTTGTGATGGTAATGAGGTATATATGTAGAATTCTTAATGCATTAAATAAACATTCAGTAAATGTTATCTATTAATATTATGTGATTATTAGAGAGTTGCTAATTCAAGGGAAAGAAGTAAGATTGATAAAAGACAGAGGTAAAGGGTCAGAATCCAAAAATTACCCAATCAAGGATTTAATTTAGTAGATCTAGCCAGAGGTTCAAATGGAAAATGAGCTAAGGGTGACATTGAAACAGGCCAAAAAAGAAGGTTAAAAGCCAGTAAATGGGGTTAATTCAGAAGCCAGGTCTACAAAGAATAAGCGATCCTTTTATTTTTGGCCAGGCATCCTCTGCCGGATTGGAGCTGAGCCCACGAATGGATCAAGACAAGCTGGTCAAGTCCATACTAGAATCCTGAAAGTGATTCTCAAATTTTGCAGAATACTGAAGAATAAAACATAGAAACAGAACAGAAGTCTCTATTGTCCGCCTGGGAGAGAACAATCTGGTCCTGAATCATCTTCCTTAATAAGGGATTAACCCAGAAAATATTCTTATCTGTCTCAATCATCTGTGTACTTTGTCCTGAGGAAATAGCTACTACTTTTGTGAAGCCAAGCATTTTTTGCTGATTTTGGGTATCTATGTCCCTACCACAGTACTATCCAAGAAAAAATTGGGGAAATAATTAGTTGCTGCAAATGTGTTTTGTGTGAATAATTTATTGGAGAACCAATTTTGCTTACAAACACTTACTTCCAAAATTTCCTTCAATGTCTTCAACTTTCAGGCTGAAATGCTAGATAATAAATAGCAGGTATCGTTAAAAAGAAAAATAATTCAATAAGACATATAATCTCTAGAATTTGCTCCAATGTTCCTTGGTTGATATAATTTATTGAGTATATTCTTATCATTCTTCTTCATTCTCTCACAATATTGCTTAGGAGTGATTCTCAATGTTAAAGGTAGGCTTTTTTAGATGGCCATATCAGAATCATTTGGTGGGTCTTTTCAAATGACATAGCCTTCCACAACTCACCTTGTCCATCCTTCTTCCAAGATTCTTATACCTCTGTCACATTTAGACACTGTTTTTGTGAGCCACTGTTACTAATGTTAGTGTATCTAACTGTTTGGGCTTGCTAAAATGAAAAACAAAAGTTGATACCCACTAGAGCAGTGTGGTGTTTAGCAAAGGCTATGAAGTCTAACCCAACTCAAACTTGTAGCCAATACTTGTGTGCAGTTACCTAGTATTTTAGAGTCTCAATTTTCTCTTCAGTGTAAGTGGAATAATAATGCCTCTCTGTTGCATATAGTATTTAGCACATTCAATAAGTTGTAGATATTATTATTTGTGGTACATCTGGGAAGTTCTTTGAAGGGACTAGTGTTTGTCTTTCTAATATAGAAGAACATAAGATTTAGGTGTCCCATCCCTGCCTTCTTTTTTGCCTGAGTTCTGTAGTTAAAATTTTGTCTATTATAAAACAGGAGGGGCATATCTCTCTTGCTTATTCCATACAAATGTAGTGAGTATCCAATGAGATGAGATATACAATAAAAATTTTAATATTGCAATAAAATGTTTACTAATATATTATTATGCAAGTTTTAAATGCAAGTCAGTTTGAACTGTAGTGATGGATTTTCTCCTTAGAGTAATCCTTTGAAAAATAAAATTTTTATATTTTTTTCCAAAAATAATGTTCTCTTCAGGTAAATTCAGAGAAAAGCATCTGAAAATAAAGGGGAAAAGGAAGCTAAAGAGGTAATCTCCGGAACAGTGGAGAGTGACAGGTATTCAGGCATGCTCCCATCAGTTCATTATTTTTGCTTATATGGTGCAACAGAGATTTCATGTAATTATACATGAGAGGAATATTCAAAATTCATTATCAACCCACAAATTGTCATGGTGAATGCAGAGCCCATAATATCCAATGGCAGCTGTTCTGTGACATGTTGATAAAATACATGGCTAACAAACAATGATAGAGGAGTCCAGCCCTGCTCACACTTCTGCCCCACTCCCATCATTAAATTATTTCCACACATTTAATCACTTTTCTCTAAAGTGACTGAAATTGCATGGCTTAGATCTGACTTCGTCAAAAATTATTTATTCTAATTCAAATATTTCCATTGCATTTATTTTTTATAGTTCAAAATAAATGTTCTATTCAGCATTTCAGTGAATTGCCTAACAAAAATCAATCTCTTTGTTTTTCTAGATTTATCAAGAATTGTTTTATAGGGCGGAGTCAAGATGGCGGCGTAGGCAGACTCTGAACTCACCTCCTCCCGTGGACACAGCCAATTTACAACTACTCGTGGAAAAATTACCCCTGAGACAGAACTGAAAACTGGATAAGAGGAACTCCTGCAACAACGGACAATCCTAACTGGGGTAGAAGAGGCAGAGACTCCCTTCTGGAGAGGAAAAACGCCGCCTTCACAAGCCGCCAGCTTCACGGCCGCCGGGAGCAGCTCACAGGTACGCAGCCTCCCTGGAGGCGCGGGGTCCTGAGCCGGGGAGCGCCCCCGCTGTGGGCATTTTGTGGACCCAGCACAATTGAGACCAGCAGCATAATATCTGACTTTGCCTGCTACTAAAGCATTGGGTAGCACCCCCAGAAAACCCGGTTCACAAAGAAACTAAAACTGGCTCTTAAAGGGCCCACGCACAAACTCACCCGTTCCAGAAAGCATCCTAAAATCACCAGCAAGAAAGGTGCACAGTGCTTCGGTGACAAGAGACTCACCTAATAGGCCCTGAGTGCATCTCGGTGAGGGGTGAGACCTCTCCAGGGACTGGGACATTGGCGGCGGCCATTGTTGTGGCCTGGTGTGAGCGTGCTGACACAGACGCCATTGGAGTTCTCCCTGAGACCTGCTAGCCCAGGGTCTGCTCCACCCGCTAGAGCGCCGATCTAATCCAGCTCAGCCAGGGCAGGCAGCCCACCCTAGAGACTAGCCCCACCCAACAACAAGCCCTCAGGCAACGTGTGGGCCTGCATAGATTGGTGACTGGATTCTCTGCAGCCTGGCAACTGAGCTGACTTGAGCGGGGCAGGGTGTGCACAAGGAGCGGGTGGAGAGTGTCGGGCGGTGGCAGAGTGTGTGGGGCTCCCGCCCTGGAGAGACTGGGTCCACTTGGGGAGGTCGGGGCGCTCACACGGGGCAGGACTGTGTTGACTGTGTGTGTGGACCTGTGGGCGGCAGGGCTTCTCAGCCACAGAAGACTTGTACTTCTCAAAGACCCACATAGGAGGTTTGCTCCACCTTCCAAAACCTGAAACAATTGGGTGCTCCTGTGCCTGAGGCCAGCCCCACCCAGCTGCAATCCTCAGAGAGCTGACAAGAGACCTAATAGGCTAGAGGCTTACAGCAATTGTAAGGCCCTGAGCCTAACAACCTGCCACGGTGGGGGCCTACTCACTTAAAAGAAATACTGCAACACAAATGTGGTATTAGAACTTGCAGCCAACTGTGCTGGGGCTCCCCACACCTGATAAAGAGACTGAAGGGCCCACAACAACTACAAGCAGCTGAGCATTACAACAGCTGGCCAGGAGCATAACTCAGCCTCCTGGGCGCCTACAGGGAGAGCAAACAGGCCACAGCAGAAGGATACACGTAGCCCACATAGGGGTCACCCCTGGAACATTGAGAACTGAGGGAAGCACACTGGAAGCCTCCTAAGCCATCACTTACATAAGGTCACCTATCCAAGAGCAGGAGACGTAGCTGACCTACCTAATATGTAGACACAAGCACAGGGAAAGAGGCAAAATGAAGAGGCAAAAGAATACATTCCAAGTAAGGGAACAGGACAAAACCCCAGAAAAGGAACTTAGTGAAACAGAAATGAGCAACCTACCCGACAGAGAGTTCAAACTAAGAGTGTTAAGGATGCTCACTGATCTGGGGAGAAGAATAGATGGACTCAGTGAGAATGTCAACAAAGAAATGGAAGATATAAAAAGAACCAATCAGAAATGAAGAATACAATACTGGAAATGAAAAACTCATTAGAGGGACTCAAAAGCAGAGTAGAGGATACAGAAGAACGGATCTGTGAGCTGGAAGAAAGACTAGAAGAAATTACCCAAGGTGAACAGGTAAAAGAGAAAAGAATTAAAAAGAGTGAGGACAGTCTAAGGGACCTCTGGGACAACATCAAGCGCACTAACATCCGTGTTATAGGTGTCCCGGAAGGAGAAGAGCGAGACAAGGGGGCAGAGAATCTATTTCAAGAAATAATAGATGAAAACTTCCCTAACCTAAGGAGGGAAACAGACATCCAGGTACAGGAGGCACAGAGAGCCCCAAACAAGATAAACCCAAAGAGGCCCACACCAAGCCACATCATAATCAAAATGTCCAGAATTAAAGATAAAGAGAGAATCCTAAAAGCCGCAAGAGAATGTCAAGTTACATACAAAGGAAACCCCATAAGGCTATCAGCTGACTTCTCAGCAGAAACCTTACAGGCTAGAAGAGAATGGCATGATATATCTAAAGTGCTAAAAGGAAAAAACTTACAGCCAAGAATACTCTACCCAGCAAGGTTATCGTTCAAAATGGAAGGAGAGATCAAAATTTTCCCAGATAAGCAAAAATTAAAGGAGTTTGTCACCAAGAAACCAGTGTTACAAGAAATGTTAAAGGGACTGATTTAAGGGGAAAAGAGAAGACCACAAATAGGAAAAATTATCTATTTCCACGATTAGAACGTAATGGATACAAATGCACAAAAAAGAGGTTGGATATGATATCAAAAACATAAAAGGAGGGAGGAGGGTAGTTAAAGAGTACAGCTTTCAGACAGAGGTCAAACTAAAGTGACCATCAATTCTGTATAGAAGAAGTAAGGAACAGAGAAGGACTACTAAAACACTGAGAAAAAAAAAAAAAAAGTTAAAAAATGGCAGTAAGTACATACTTATCAATAGCTACTTTAAATGTCAATGGACTAAATGCTCCAATTAAAAGGCATAGGGTGGCTGGCTGGATAGAAACAAGACCCATATATATGCTGCATACAAGAGACACACTTCAGACCTAAAGACACTCACAAACTGAAAGTGAAGGGATGGAAAAAGATACTCCACGCAAATGGCAATGAAAAGAAAGCTGGGGTAGCAGTACTCATATCAGACAAAATAGACTTTAAAACAAAAACTGTAAAACGAGACAAAGAAGGGCATTACATAATGATCAAGGGAACAATCCAACAAGAGGATATAACACTTGTAAATATCTACGCACCCAATGTAGGTGCACCTAAATATATAAAGCAATTATTAACAGACATAAAAACAGAAATAGACAGTAACACGATAATAGTAGGGGACTTTAACACTCCACTTACACCAACGGATAGATCATCCAAACAGAAGATCAATAAGGAAACATTGGCCTTAAACGACACACTAGAACAGATGGACCTAGTAGATATATACAGAGCATTCCATCCAAAAACCGAAGAATACACGTTCTTTTCAAATGCACATGGAACGTTCTCCAGGATTGATCACATATTAGGCCACAAAACAAGTCTCCATAAATTTAAGAAGATTGAAATAATACCAAGCATCTTTTTCTGACCACAAAGGTATGAAACTAGAAATCAACTATAGGAAGAAAATCAGAAAAGCCACAAATACATGGAGATTAAACAAAATGCTACTGAACAACGACTGGGTTAATGAAGAAATCAAAGAAGAAATCAAAAAATACCTGGAGACAAATGAAAATGAAAATACGACATGCCAGAATTTATGGGATACAGCAAAAGCGGTTCTAAGAGGGAAGTTTATAGCAATACAGGCCTATCTCAACAAACAAGAAAAATCTCAAATAAACAATCTAACAATGCACCTAAAGGAACTGGAAAAAGAAGAACAAACAAAGCCCAAAATCAGTAGAAGAAGGGAAATAATAAAAATCAGAGCAGAAATAAATGAAATAGAGACCAAAAAAACAATAGAAAAATTAATAAAACCAAGAGCTGGTTCTTTGAAAAGATCAACAAAATAGACAAACCTTTAGCTAGACTCACCAAGAAAAAAAGAGAGAAGGCACAAATAAGTAAAATCAGAAATGAAAGAGGAGAAATTACAACAGACACCTCAGAAATACAAAAGATTATAAGAGAATACTATGAAAAACTATATGCCAACCAATTCGACAATCTGGAAGAAATGGATAAATTCTTAGAATCATACAACCTTCCAAAACTGGATCAAGAAGAAGTAGAGAATTTGAATAGACCAATCACCAGTAAGGAGATCGAAACAGTAATCAAAAACCTCCCCAAAAATAAAAGTCCAGGACCAGACGGCTTCCCTGGTGAATTCTACCAAACATTCAAAGAAGACTTAATACCTATCCTTCTCAAACTCTTCCAAAAAATTGAGGAGTGGGGGAAGCTCCTAACTCATTCTCTGAAGCTGACATTACCCTGATACCAAAACCAGACAAGGACAACACAAAAAAGAAAATTACAGGCCAATATCACTGATGAACATCGATGCGAAAATCCTCAACAAAATACTAGCAAATCGCATACAACAATACATTAAAAGATTATACACCATGATCAAGTGGGATTTATTCCAGGTATGCAGGGATGGTTTAACATTCGCAAATCAATCAACGTAATACACCACATTAATAAAATGAAGAACAAAAATCACATGATCATCTCAATAGATGCAGAGAAAGCATTTGACAAGATCCAGCATCCATTTATGATAAAAACTCTGAATAAAATGGGTATAGAAGGAAAGTACCTCAACATAATAAAGACCATATATGAGAAACCCACAGCTAATATCATCCTCAATGGTGAAAAACTGAAAGCTATCCCTCTAAGAACAGGAACCAGACAAGGATGCCCACTGTCACCACTCCTATTTAACATAGTATTGGAAGTCCTAGCCAGAGCAATCAGGCAAGAGAAAGAAATAAAAAGGGATCCAAATTGGAAAGGAAGAAGTGAAACTGTCACTATTTGCAGATGACATGATTTTATATATAGAAAACCCTAAAGAATCCACCAGAAAACTTTTAGAAGTAATAAACGAATATGGGAAAGTTGCAGGATACAAAATCAACATACAAAAATCAGTTGCATTTCTGTACACTAACAACGAAGTAGCAGAAAGAGAAATTAAGAATACCATCCCATTTACAATTGCAACAAAAGAATAAAATACCTAGGAATAAACTTAACCAAAGAGGTGAAAGATCTGTACACCGAAAACTATAAAACATTTCTGAAAGAAATTGAAGAAGACACAAAGAAATGGAAAGATATTCCGTGCTCTTGGATTGGAAGAATTAACATAGTTAAGATGTCCATACTTCCTAAAGCCATCTATAGATTCAATGCAATCCCTATCAAAGTTCCAACAACATTTTTCACAGAAATAGAACAAAGAATCCTAAAATTTATATGGAACAACAAAAGACCCCGAATAGCTAAAGGAATCCTGAGAAAAAAGAACAAAGCTGGAGGTATCACACTCCCTGATTTCAAAATATACTACAAAGCTATAGTAACCAAAACAGCATGGTACTGGCACAAAAACAGACACACAGATCAATGGAATAGAATCGAAAGCCCAGAAATAAACCCACACATCTATGGACAGCTAATCTTTGACAAAGGAGCCAAGAACATACAATGGGGAAAAGAAAGTCTCTTCAACAAATGGTGTTGGGAAAACTGGATAGCCATATGCAAAAAAATGAAAGTAGACCCTTACCTTACACCATACACAAAAATTAACTCCAAATGGATTAAAGACTTGAATGTAAGACCTGAAACTGTGAAAGTTCTAGAAGAAAACATAGGCAGTACGCTCTTCGACATCAGTCTTAGCAACATCTTTTCAAACACCACATCTGACCGGGCAAGAGAAACAATAGAAAAAATAAACAAATGGGACTACATCAAACTAAAAAGCTTCTGCACAGCAAAGGAAACCATCAACAAAACGAAAAGACAACCTAACAATTGGGAGAAGATATTTGCAAACCATACATCTGATAAGGGCTTAATCTCCAAAATATATAAAGAACTCATGCATCTCAACAACAAAAAAACTACCAACCCAATTAAAAAATGGGCAAAAGACCTGAACAGACATTTCTCCAAAGAAGATATACAGATGGCCAACAGACTCATGAAAAGATGTTCAAAATCACTAACTATCAGGGAAATGCAAATCAAAACTACAATGAGATATCACCTCACGCCTGTCAGAATGGCTATAATTAACAAGACAGGAAACAACATGTGTTGGAGAGGTTGTGGAGAGAAGGGAACTCTCATACACTGCTGGTGGGAGTGCAAACTGGTGCAGCCACTATGGAAAACAGTATGGAGATTCCTCAAAATTCAACGATAGAACTACCATATGATCCAGCTATTCCACTGTTGGGTATTTATCCAAAGAACTTGAAAACACCAATTTGCAAAGGTACATGCACCCCTGTGTTCATTGCAGCCTTATTCACGATAGCCAAGACTTGGAAGCAACCTAAGTGCCCATCAAGGGACGAATGGATAAAAAAGCTGTGGTATATATACACAATGGAATACTACTCAGCCATAAGAAACGATGAAATCCAGCCATTTGTGACAACATGGATGGACATTGAGGGCATGATGCAAAGTGAAATAAGTCAGAGGGAGAAGGTCAAATACCGTATGATTTCCTTCATTAAGTAGTAGATAATAACAACAATAAACAAACACATAGGGACAGAGATTGGATTGGTGGTTACCAGAGGGGAAGGGGGGAGGGAGGAGGGTGAAAGGGATAATTGGGTACATGTGTGTGGTGATGGGTTGTAATTAGTATTTTGGTGGTGAACATGATGTAATCTATGCAGAAATAGAAGTACAATGATGTACACCTGAAATTTTTACAATGTTATAAACCAATGTTACTGCAATAAACAAAAAATTAAAAAAAAAAAAAAAAAGAATTGTTTTATAAATCAAATGCAATCTAAGTTACAAATTATTTTCTACAAATATTCTAAGGTGCAATTGCTTGATCATCCCCAGATTTACTAAAAAATAGTCGTTTTAAAATACATATTAAAGAAAGTATTACTACCATTATTAAAGCATATTAAACGTAGAGGTAAAGTTGCTTAAGTATGCTCCGAAAATAATTTGACCTGGCAACTTAGTGAATATTCTAGCTGTTTGACTGCCATTATTCCATTTGCTAGGGACAAATACATTTGGATTGGTTGAGGTAATCACTAACATGGCAGGGACTGGGGCCTTTTGTTCAAACAATTTCCAACTGCTAGCTAAGCCAATGTCTGAAAAACTCAAATCATATAGCAGCACTCCTTGTGTTACTACCATGTGTTATTTACTATTTACTATGAATTATCATTTCTCCATAGAATCCTTGACATAGCCAGAGTCCACTGACTCACTAGGCATTTTGATCCATTGTCACAATAAATGGCTTTATCAATTGTTTAATTTATGTTAAGAGAATCTTCAAAGTCTTGGATTCTATTTGTTAAAGATTTATGTCTGTTCACTTAATTATAGACACAATCATACTTTTATATTTCATTTTTTAAAACTTTTACCACTGACATTTAATCTAATCATAATTATCAAACATTACATGGTGCTATTTTCTTATGTTTAATAAGGATCAATAACCAATCTCTTTAATTGTATACCAAAAACATCAATAAAATATGACTATTGAATCAAATCACCAAATTTCTGCATCTGAAAATTACATTTATTCTATTATGGCACTATTTTTTTCTTCTTAATTTGAGTATACATTTTTCTTCCTTTCTCTACCAATTTTTATGTTAGCAGCATTTGTAAGAATAACTGTTTTCTGTAAATCATTAAATAAATGGATAAAACTTGAAATTCTCATGCATATAGTTTCCCTAGGAAAGCACAAGTAAATTTTTATACTCCTATGTGGGAAGGGTGGAGGGCAAAAGAGAGAGAGAGAAAATGTCTGTGTGTGTGTGTGTGTGTGAGAGTGTGTGTAACAATGTGATTTCAGTTTATGGTAACACTCAAGAAAAGGACGGTTACTAGTTTGTGAATTTCTGCCATGAGAAATCAAAGTAAATCACAAATCACTCTTTTGCAAGAAAATATATAAGATCTTTGATTTGCTAGAAAAAAGTCAACCAACAGAGGTAGTTATTACCAATAGCATAAACCTAATAGTTTTCAAGGTATTTTAACGAACAGTACAGTTGATGAGCTTATAATTATCAACTCTGTTTCTTGCTTTTTTTAAAATCCCACCTTCACTATCACTTTGTGAACTATCATTCAGTGAAAAATCACAATTCTCATCTAGGTAACACTGTAATAAGCATTAAAGAAAGAGTTAAGATTAACTCAGAAATTTACTATTTACATGAACAGTGAAACTATACATGTATGTATGAGTATGCAAAACATGTAGTGAATACACTTATTTAAGTTCATTCATATTTGCATATATAGCTTTCCAACAGCTATAGCTGTGCTAAAAAAATCTAAGAATCCTGTCTACTGGTCTGTAAATAAAATCCTTAAAGGGTGGCATTTAATACGAATTGAAACACTCACTGTGAAAAGACTGAAGAATATTGATTATCCGTTCATCTGTTATTCTTCCTGTTTTTGTTATCTGGATACATTTGAGCTGATTTGAAGATTCTCTTGACTCGATCCAACAAATCATATCTTCATTGTAAATAAAATCCAGAGTATGAATTTCATTCCCATTGACTGAGCTCAGGGTTGCCATTTTACTTCCATTAAGATAGAAAACCTCAATTGTTTCAGAATTTGCAATTAACAGCATAGGCGGCCTATCTGTAGGTTCTGGAATAAAAAAGAAAGAGAGAAGTGAGTTCAGTAAAAGAGTCACTTTTTTTTTTTTGTTTACAATTTTGCATTACTTATTATGCTATTGCTGTATTTTTAATGCATCTTTAAAATAAAAAAAAATTGCTTGCAAAAAGTATTTACAATAACACATATATATGCTTCACTAACCATATATTTCAGCTCACTTCTCTAAGCAAAACAGTCCACTGAGCATTTGTATTCTTTATTTCCTTAGTCATAATGTGTTGTCTAAATGTTAGGACAATGCTATTTACTTTCATTGTTGGTAAATAAAGGAAGTGCTGGTAAATAAAGGAGTTATTTTTCTAGCAATGATTATGGATCTGGACTGACCTCTCCTTAACAGTTTAAAGGCTTCCTTTGAGAGCAAGGGCATGCTTTTTTGAGGTGGATGTATGAGGTCAGAAATAGATTCCCTGGAGCAGGACATGCACAGCACACAGACTCATACAAAGAGCACCCGCGACCTCAGCCTCATTGGCTCCTTGACTGACCCCAGGAGCCAAAAAATCACACATTCCTTTAGTGACTAGATTACGATTACTGAGCCATTTCTTTCCACACTCCTTCCCTATAGTCAGGAAAATAAGATTCTAAAAGTAAAAGAAACTTGTTCAATACTACTGTTCTGAGCAATGCATCTTTGCTTGTGTGAGTTTTTGATGACTATATACTAATTGACTAGAATTTCAATACCTTTTAATATTTAAAGGTAACGGTAAAATTCCATCTAAATTAGTGTTGAAAGAGTTTTGCTATACAGTCATCTTCAGAGTAGTTTTTGCATTAATCAGGGAAAAGGAAAAAATTGGAAATCTTCAACTCTTCTTTTTTTCTTCCCTACATCCAATGTGTCAATAAATCTCTTTGACTCATGTCAAATATACTAGGAATCCCACCACTTCTCAGTCACTACTACTACCATCCTGCTCCAAGCTGCCATCATCTCTCAACTAGATCATTCCAATAGCCTTCTAACTGGTTTCTCTGCTTCCATCTATGCCTTCCTCTTCTTTAGTCTACCTCAACACAACAGTTTTAAAACGTTAAGGGAGATGAAATCAGTCTTCTTCCCAATTCCTCAAAGGAATCAGAGTACTTCCACTCTAATAAGAGTAAAAGTCAAAGCCTTTATAATGGCCTAGAAAGCCCTAACTGATTTGTATTCTCATTACCTATTTGATCTCATTGTCTTCATCTCCTTACTACTCTCACCCTTGTTCATCTCACTCCAGACACACTGCCCTTCTTACTGTTCTTTGAACAAGCCAGGTAAGCTGCCATCTCAGAGGCTCTTCCTTCTTCCTGGAAAATTATCCCCCATATATCATAATGGTTGACTTATCCCCTTTTGGATATTATTTGAATATCACCTTTCTGGTGAGGACTTCTCTTACTACTTTATATTGTAAAAATTACAAGCCCTTACACTCTCTATACACCTTCCCCACTTTATTTTTCACTCATCACCACCAAACATTGTACATATCTTATTTATTTTTCTGACATTATTTTTCTACTCATGCTGCTGTATCTCTAGCATTCAGAAAAAGTCTAGAAACTAGTCATCATTCAATACAAATTTTCTGAGTAAGTGAAAAGGACACATAGAACTCTTGCATAGTAGAGTTAATTTGGAAACATTCTGTGAAATGTTACAAAATAATTTGTTTGTCTTAACCTATGAATGGAATCCAGAGAAAGGCTAGCTACTCAGAAAATTTCATAAACATCATTTGGTCATTCAAGAAACTGATCCTGAGCACTGTAAAGGTAGGACAAAAGCAAATACATGTACTATAACTAACACAACTAAATAAGTCTAAAGCTTTGAAGGTATTATTTAATAGTCTTCATCATTTCTGGTGAGAGTAGGGATATCAGGCTCCTTTTGTTTCCCATGGATAAAAGAGCCCTGCAATGAAGATGATTTTGGGTCTCCCCTCACAGGCTTAAAATGTCAACTCTAAAATGCATCCCAAGGTCTTCCATGAGTATTTGAATTTTTACCCCCTAAGAAATTCTCTCCATCAAGCCATGGGATTCTTTTCTGCCCTCAGAAAGACACTAAAAGTTTTTGACTTAATAAAAACAACAAAACAAACAAAAATAAAAAACAAAACAAAAAAAATCTCAATGAGATTATAAAACTAATTAGTCCAACAGTTTCTTCCCTATGGAGCAAACAGACTTGTCTTGGTCTGCCTAGTATAAACCAACAAAAAAGTCTGAAAAATGCTAAGATCATTTCCACAATAAAGAGTTCTCTCAGAAGCATCAGTGAAACTGTGAATTATCTCTGCTTAATACAACCTTGACAACTGACCACATCAGAGCTTGGTTAGCCAGTTGGCTTCTCTCCTAATCTCTTAAAGCCATCTTGAACCATGTAACATTTGCCCTTGCCATTCCCTAATTTGCAAGTCTAGACTTGGTCTCTTTTCAACAATCCTAGCTCTGTTGTTTTCCAGTCAACCTTGTCACTCCCGAAACCTGTTGGATCACAGATTTCTCAGGTTATGAAGGGGTCTCAGATGGCTGTGTTATCAGGTTAACAAAGACACACTGACACTAACGCCAGTGCTTACTGTCTTCATTTGACAACAGAAATGAGCTTTAGTGAAACTGCCTCTCATACAAAAATGAACCACTACTGAAAGCTTCTTTGCTGCCAAGCTGGATGAGATGTCCAGATGTAGACAATAATTTCTTAACTGGCAACTAGTCAGTAAATTTGAGTATGTCATAAACATTCTTTGGAGAGAGGCTGGAATATGAAGGAGCACTGAGATCCCCCTCAGAAACTAAGGCAAAAATGAATTAACGGTTAGCACAGGCAATGCTTACTTGACACAACTGATCAATCTATTTGATTTTTGTAGCTCCTTTTTGAGTGACTCAGTTGATTGTTTTAAGGAAAACATATCAACTACTGATTTTAAAGCTTCAGATAAACAGAAAACCAATAAAGAAAAAGTCACATAGAGTCAGATTATGACTGACATGGTTTGATTTAATAATGGTGACTTTAAAAATTCAAATGACATACTGGAGGAAGGTGTGTATTATATGTATATACATTAAGATGTTAGTTGTGATGAGCTTTATTGAAGTAACTTTCATGTGTCTTTGCTAATTATTAACTGTGGTTTCCCTCTTTAGACAAATAAGCATAAAGCCTAGTATGGGGGTGGGAGGGAAGCCATTGAAACACAAGAACCCACAAAAATCATCAGGGGCTAAGGATATAAATTCTTTTTCCTACTTCATGATGAAAGCTGGCATAGGCCTGGTGAAGGTAATCTGTCTCTACTTCCACTGGGTCTGATCTCTAGTGTGCATCATTACCTTGTTTCCACATGCGAATTGAAGAGCACCATTAGCTTGTGTAATGAGGACAAAAGACTGACCAGAATAAATGTGATGCTCTGATCAGGTACCATTCTTAGAATCAGTGGACAGTTTTCCCAAAGGAACGGTTGAAAAGCGTATTAGATGACTCCAGTCAAAGGAATACCTACATCAACACTTAGTGAAAAGTAATAAATATTAACTTTCCACATAGAAGAGACTGAACACAAGAAAGCACTCAGTCACTATTCTAACTCAGAGAACTAGGACTTAGGCTGAATAAACCTCTCCAACATGTTGTCAACTGATTCATGCTAGAGAAGGAAAATTGTCCTCATCCTCTTCACTACTCCCCATATGTCAACAATACAAAAAACAGTATTTTCTCTCCCAGATATTGAGATGTATATTTGTGCTCTGTTTGATCAGAAAGCAGTTTTTTTTCTTATCATATATGTTATACTAAACAGTTTCACAATTTTTGAAGACTGATTAGAAAACTGAATTAAAAAGAGAAACTTGAACAAGCTCATTTGACTAGGTTCATAAAAATATCTATTTAAATTCCAAACCACTATAACCATATCCTTGCAAACCATATCCTTATCCTCTCATAGTCAAGAATATACTAAAAGTGTATTTATATACTTATAATAGTATGATTTTGACACATAGTTGATGCTAAATGTTTTCAGAGTGAATAAAACTTATTTTTAAGGTTTCATTTAAACTTCCTATTCTTCCATTCAATTATAAGAATACTAATTCTTCTAGTTTCCTTTTAAGTGATTAGAATTATGGATTCTTGGGGCCAGCCCCGTGGCATAGCGGTTAAGTGCACACGCTCTGCTGCTGGCGGCCCAGGTTCAGATTCCAGGCACGCACTGATGCACCGTTTGTCAAGTCATGCTGTGGTGGCATCCCATATAAAGTGGAGGTAGATGGGCACAGATGTTAGCCTAGGGCCAGTCTTCCTCAGCAAAAAGAGGATTGGCATGGATGTTAGATCAGGGCTGATCTTCTTCACACACACACACACACACAAAAGAATTGTGGATTCAGATACAAATAAATATAAACCTAATAAACATTTATGTATATAATAAATGTGTATATATATGCATATATACATATATAAATGCATATCACCTAGTTATATTGTGTTCTGATTTCCCTTAATTAATCCTGTGATTGTGAGCAATTATCTCCTCTGAATGAAGTTCAGTAGGAGCATCTCAATATTTGTTGAGTCACAGATAAAGAAAAAAAGCCTAGGTTCAACTGGATAAAAGGTTAAATAATGACTTGTATGTAAAGTACATAAACTGGAGAGTCAGAGTAAGACTAAAAGTGTGAGAAAAGAGAAAACTGTAATCTACACAGCCCAAAGAATTGGTTTTTAACCAATATGAACTTAAAGTAATTGAAAGAGAAATTTTTAAAGTTTTACTTTTAATTTATCATGTATAAATTAAAGTCTTTATAAATAAAAAAAAAAAATGGCATGAAGTGAGAAATGAGAAGCAAGAATGCTAACAACTTGCAGTCAAATTCATATAAACTCCCACCGGAAGTGAACTACTACAATGTGAAACAAGATGAAGAGCAACCTGTGTAAAGAGACTAAACTAAAAAAAAATACTCCTAAAATTATGCAAAGAACAGAAAAAGATGAATATGAATATTAGGAGGAAATTATCTAGTTTAAAAAAGAGAGAAACAGCATTATTCAAATAATATAATAAATTATATATCAAAGTCAACCAAACCAAACTAAAAATAGGGATGAAGTTAATATCATATAAGTAAAAATAACACATGGGGTTGAAATATTTTCTCTTCATTTCCAAAACATATATGGCCCAATTTATTTCTCCATTTTCCTCAACTATTTTTGTTATGGAAAAATCTCTTTACTGAACTGGATCATATTCAGAATAAGGATATATTGTGCCATATATCAAAGGAAACTATTTTATCACATTTTATAAAAGAAAAAATCAAATATGAACCAAATGTGGAGACACTAAAATGCATTATAAACAGTATTGGGCTAAGCAAGAAAATGTGTATTGCTACAACTATGTTATAATTTATCTTAGCACTACCTTTTATTGTCACAATGTATTTATGCTGAACTATTGACTGGATGAAAATCCTTTATTTATTGTACTTTTTATTTTATTTTTTAGTATTTATAGATCTAAATCATTCAACTAGGTTCTGAGGGATATAAGTAAGACAGTCTGCCTTCAAGAAAGATAATCTAGTAGAGAAGATAAGGTACATATACGAAGGTCTATATTTTTTAAGTCAGGTTTGGTACCTTTCATAAAAGATGCATAGCAACATCGAGTTTTAAATAACGGTTAGGTGTATCTTGCCATGGTCTGAATTTTGTGTCCTCCAAATTCACATGTTGAAATCCTAACCCCCAAAGGTGAAGGTATTAGGAGGGCAGGGGTGGGGGGTGCTTTAAGAGGTGATTAGGTCATGAGGATGGAACCCTCATGAATGGGATTAGTGCCTTATAAAAGAGGATCCAGAGAAATACCTAGCTCCTTCTGCCATATGAGAGTACACTATGTCTGCGATCCAGAAGAGAGCCCTCACTCAACCACGCTGGTGCCCTGACCTCAGACTTCTAGCCTCTATAACTGTAACAATTAAATTTCTTTGGTTTATAAGATACCCAGTCTGTGGTATTTTGTTGTAGCAGCCCAAACGGACTAAGACGTATCTGTTTATTAGAGTCAAAGTTCCTCAACGAGCTATGGCGTTTGTTCTCGGCCTTGTCTTAGTGGAAGAAGAGGAATTGGACAGGCAGAGATGAGAAAAAGGAAGTCAGGTGGAACAAATGGCTTGGACAAAAGCACAAATGTGGGAAAGACTAGAATACATTGGAAAGACTTTGACCTCAGTTTTTAAGTTTTCTGGAGGGTAGAGCATGTACGAGAGTACGAGAGGTGAAATTACTTTATAATGATAGTAACAATAGCTATCCCCTTCTCAGCAAATTTTAGAAGCCAGATACTGTAATACATGCTTCACATTTATTAGTTTATTGTACACTCACAACATCTCTATGAATTAGGTGGTAATATTATCCACATTTTATAGATAAGAAAACTAAACTATATAGAATTTAAGTAACTTGCTTAAGATCAAATAGCTACTAATTGAAAAGAACTGGATTCCAACTCAGAGCTTGTAGTAGCTGAGAAAGTAAGCTGAGGGAAGATCACATTGAATATTAGGTCATTGAATGTCAAGATGACAAACTTATTTTTAATTTGGGGTGCAATGGGAACCCACTGTAAATTTTAGGAAGAGAGTATAAGATGATCAAAATTGTGCTTTAAGATCAAGTTGGAAATGATACATAGGATACTATATGGGTCAGTAGAATATAGTTGGGATAGATAAATTTCCCATTTAGCTTCTTAAATTGTTTTTGCTTTTACTTTTAAAGTGGTGTAGTATAATTCATATCAGATGGGAAGGTAATATGTAAGTCTTATTCACACACTGCCTTGGTGGTAGTATTCTGGAGTGAGGTTGGAAAGAAGTTAGGTGAAAGGAAAAGGTATCTTTGTTTCTATTTTGATTGATGCAATACAGAACAAAAGAATGGCCATGTGTGCCAGCATTCCAATCAGAAGCAGAGGTCATTAGGAGCAATGAAAGCCCCAGAGAATCCTCAGAGGTTCAGAAACATACTAGGTTCTATACATGTAAATAGAGAAAGGTATTAATCTTATTTTTAAGTACAAACGGTCCCCAATTTACACTAGTTCAACTTTATGGTGGTGTGAAAGTGATACACGTTCATTAGAGACCATACTTCGAATTTTGAATTTTGATCTTTTCCTGAGCTAGTTGTATGCAGTATGATACTCTCTCGTGATGCTGGGCGATGGCAATAAGTCACAGCTCCCAGTCAGCCACGTGATCACGAGGGTAAACAACTGATACACTTACGACCATTCTGTACCTATACAACCATTCTGCATTTCACTTTCAGCACAGTATTCAAATTACATGAGATATTCAACACTTTATCATAAAATAGGCTTTGTGTTAGATGATTGTGCTCAACTGTAGGCTAATGTCAGTGTTCTGAGGACATTTAAGGTAGGCTAGGCTAAGCTATGATGTTTGGAAGGTTAGGTGTATTAAACACATTTCCAATGACATGATATTTTCAATTTACATTTCAATTTACAATGATGTAATCCCATCATTAAGTCGAGAAAGATCTGTATAAAGAAGGTAACCCAGAAGTATAAAAAAAACTTGTGGACACAGGCATTGGATATCCGGATTACTAAACCCAGAAATGCTATTTTAATTTCTCAGAAAATAGGTAATAAGAACTTAAAATAGGTGGTGCTGAGTTCTTAAGTAGAGACAGGTTGGTATAATGAAGTAGAAGTTCTAAATTATAGTGACTGCTTTACAGAGACAATGAGGGACATGGAGTCAAGGATTACGTGGAAATTTTAGATTTGGGTGATGGGGAGAATCATAGTGTTATTAAAAGAAACAGTCAGGAAAGAAAGTAGAGTCAGGTTTTTTTTCTTTTCTTTTCTTTTTTTAGTGAGGAAGATTGGCCCTGAGCTAACATCTGCTGTCAATCAGGAAGATTAGCCTTAAGCTAACATCTGTGACTATCTTCCTCTATTTTTGTATATGGGATGCTGCCACAGCATGGCTTGATGAGCAGCGTGTAGGTCTGCGCCCAGGACCTGAACCTGCAAATCCCAGGCTGCCGAAGTAGAGTGCGTGAACTTAACCACTACACCACTGCACCAGTCCACAGAGTCAGTTTTAAGAGAAGATGATGAGTTTAGTGTTGGCACATTAGTCTAATGTTGTGTTTTGCAATCTTGTCCTGGCATTATAAAAACTTACTCAGATAAACTACAGATTAACCTGAATTAATTGTAGACCTTAAAACACTTTAACTTTTTTGTTATTTAGACCTTACTAATGAAATACTGGTACCTTCATTTGGAGGATATTTCAATTTGAAATGTGATGATTGCAAAGCAATGAAATATGTTGTTGCTCAGGCATAAGATTTATCTTAAAAAAACAACTGAAGTCAATAATATCATGCCACACACCAAAAACAAAAAAAAGTTCTCACTTTGCAAATTAGCAGCTCTCACAATTTTCCTGTTTCTTAAAGAGTTGGTCCACCAGAGCAGGGAAGTATTTCTCCTACTATCTGTAAGGTCTTATTGGGCACATCGTTAACTACTCGATAAATGAATGGCACAGGGAGGAAGGTTTGAATATGGACTCTCCAATGCTTTTTAAGATATTTTACTGAATTTATAAATTTAAGAATGATAGTGTATTTCAGTAAGTAAAATGAAATAATGCATTGTGATTTTTAACCAGGAAAATGAAAGAAATTTAACTGATAACCATTGAAGGGTTATATTACTAAATCTCAAAATCTTAGAGTATAAGTCATTCAAATTTTAGGTTACTGAATGAATATTACAACTAGCAGATAGCCCAGGGATGGTCAATTCACATTAGTTACTGAGAGGTGGCCAACGGCTACTTTTGAATTCCCTAGTCACCTTTCTAATTGTAGCAAGCAGGAACTACTTTAGATATAGAAATACATTTTTCCCAATTCACACATGTCCCTCTAAGTTATAAATCGGTAAATAAAGAAGACAATTACATGAGTCTAATTCTTGAACAGGTAAAAGAAGATGGGACTGATGCACAATTGCAGGGATTGGCCTTAGATAGGAGCAAAGTCAGTTTGTTCTTTGATTCAAATAAGAGGAAGGCAGAGTGCTTAGTTCTAGATTTAGATAGATTGGTAGATTTAATAGAGTTCAGGGTCAGAAAGTTCTCTTTTGATTGCTTCCATTTTCTCAGGGAAATATGAAACAAGAATAAAGAGGAAGGTGGTAAACATATGAAAATTCATTATCTAGAGGTGAGAAAGGAAAGGTCATTTAATCTATTTCACTGTTTTCTGACAGGGCTGCCAAAGGATGTAAATATACAACCTGTATTTAAGATCACAATTTTCTACTTTGCTATTAAAACGACAGATTAGTTCTAAGTACTCAATGGTGATTATATACCAAACTTCTAGCTACTTTACTAGATATATTCTTCATAATTTGACAGTATGTTGTTCCAAACTTCTAAAGACTATTAAGATATAATTTATCTAATAATTTGGCAAGGATTATCTTTCATGGAAACCACAGATGGAGGCTGTGTGAGTCCTAGTGCTAAGAAGATATGTTCACACACATTTAAAAATGCAATCAGTACAACGAATGTTCTCTTCTCAGGACTAAAATGACTCTGAGCAGATTGACTAGGGAGAATATGCAGAATATTAGTCATCAAAATCAAGGGCAAATACGAACTCCAGGAGTGGAGTGCCCAAGAGGTCTTCTCCAACAGCTGTTATTACCTTGTTGATTTCAATTGCTACAGAGGATGCCTTGAAGTCTCTCCAAAAAAAAAATTTTTTTTTTCTTGTTAGAAAGAATAAAGTATTCTCTTTCTCAGGTTTTAAGCTTTTTTTCCAGAGGATTTCAATAGTTGTCTACTTCTACTTTTCCCAAACAAAGCAACACAAAAGTTATACATGTATGTATATCCTTGCCTCATCTTAAAATTAAACCACTTGTAATTTCTATGAATTTAATGTGCCTCATTTCTCTTTATTTTTCATTAGATTTGCTAAATTTTAAAACAGAGAAAGGGAGTTAATTGTAGACCATGATATGATCTATCACACATTCTAAATTGAGGATTTCATTAATAGTTCAATAGCTATTCTACAAAAAATTAAATAGCATGATAGAAATTTGTACCTATACGTTGTTCCATTTGTAAGAACAAAGTTTATTGATTGTCAATCTAGAGTCCATAAATGTGGCCATGTAATTCTTCATAGCCAAACAAAGTCCTCAGCTAGGCTGCAGTTAAGATGTTAAGCAGTAAAGAAAATAGAGGACATGCGTTTTTTCTATGTTTGATATTTTCTTAGACTATGGGTAAATCAAAGGTGTCATGACAAATAAAACATCGTCTCTGTTACCAATCTTGCAACTTTGTTTCTGGAAAAAAGATTTAAGATGTTGAGAAAGGTGCTAAACTGTGAAAGTGATGTCCTCTAGCAAAAAAAAAAAAAAAAAAATCAAACAAAAAACACACACAGAATATTCATGAAGAGTTTTATACCTCAACACTGGCATACTCATTAACAGTGTTTGGGTAGAAAAAAAAAAAGTGTGATGTTTAATTTGGGTAATAGAAATTCCATTAGAAATTCTTGCCCTGTCCTGTCATGGAATGTGATTTCCAGCTGAAGAAAGGGCCAGAGAAGATGTAGGGTAGGAATACTCAAAAAAATAAAGAAATATGTTCAATGGCCAGGCCATGTTTTCAAAGGCATGCTGCGAAGCTGTAGTATTTCTGTAGGATAGAGGCTTAGGCAGTAATACCTGATTGCAGACGGGGTAACTTCTTCTCCAGCTATATTTGCACAGCAATCACACTAGGATTGTATCTTTATCTGAGGAGGGCCTTGGTGGAGAGGGCACATTTATTGTGCAGAGATCCCCAAACCACTCTTTGATGTCAATATAGCAAAGACAGTGTGAGTCCTGAATAACAGGATAAAACTGGCAAAATACCCCATTGTCCTTTGAACCTTTCCAGCCTTTTGACTTTTCTTTTATTGATCCTCAACATCCCAGTACCCTTACTCTGTTTCCTGAATATTCAGGAAATTGCTAAAGCATCCAACAAACATTTACCAAGCACATTCTCTGTTCCAGGCACTGAGCTACTTCTCTGCCACTTACCATAGTGTACATAATTTCCTCCACGCATATATGACTTGAGTAAAGAACAACAAATCTGAATTACTATGCTAGTGCTGGTCTGCTAGGCTCACTCCTAGTTCAGAGCTTCTCATAGACCAGCATGTCATCAACCACCATTCACAGTTATACCTTAATGAAATGACAAATTGTGCAGGAACTAGACTTTCAGACTACCTAAAAATAGTAAAAACTCTGAATAGTGAATCTTCACATGTCGATGCATAACCACATATCATTCTGCAGGAAACCATTGTTAGCCGGATGGTATAGTGAAACAGATCTGATCCACTAGTCTCAGAAGTTATCAAGGTTACTAAGACTTAATATATTACCATCCCTAGGAAGACTAACATTTTAATATAGGGTGCTTCTTTTAAAAAGAAAAAAAATGCAAGGCAATTATATTTTAATAACTTAATTCCAAGCATTACAAGTGGCTGATGAGACTATGATGCTCTGAGCAGGGAACTCTTCCCTCTTTACACAAGCACTTGCCTATTTGCCCCACAAGCAGAACCAGCCCTGGCAGAAAACTGTGGATGATTCCTCCACCTTCCAAAAGACAATTTTTCTGGGTGTGTGAGGAAGATCAGCCCTGAGCTAACATTGATGCCAATCCTCCTCTTTTTGCTGAGGAAGATTGGCCCTGGGCTAATATCTGTGCCCGTCTTCCTCTACTTTATATGGGCCGCCGCCACAGCATGGCCTGATAAGCGGCGCGTCAGTGCACACCCAGGATCTGAACCTGCGAACCCCAGGCCGCCAAAGCGGAGTGCGCACCCTTAACCACTGTGCCACCGGGCCGGCCCCCAAAAGACAATTTTAAACTATGTATTAGTAGATGATGATAGAGTTAGAGCTTAGAGGTAGGAGCCATAGGAGTTATAGTCTGATTTATTTCCCTCCCTTTTTTTTTTTTTTTTGTGAGGAGATCAGCCCTGTGCTAACATCTGCCAATCCTCCTCTTTTTTTGCTGAGGAAGACTGGCCCTGGGCTAACATCCATGCCCATCTTCCTCCAGTTTATATGGGACGCCACCACAGCATGGCCTGCCAAGCAGTGCGTCGGTGCATGCCTCGGATCCGAACCGGTGAACCCTGGGCGGCGGCAGCGGAGGCAGCGGAGAAAGAGCACCTAACTGCTCGCGCCACCAGGCCAGCCCCCTCTCTCCCTTTTTTTTAAAAGAATTGTAGCAAAAAAAATAGCAAACAGTACGAAAACATTCCCTAACATTGTCTAGAGGTGTGCTTCTGTGGATTATACAGGGATTATGATTTGTGTTTCTTACAACTAAAAGTTCCATTGCCTAAATAGTCTTTCTCCTATCCCCCAAATCAGTGAACAGCAAAGTATAAGTTATTTAATGGACTCTCTTCTCTCTCTGCTCCGGTTGCTCCATGGCAAAGAGGAACATTCTCTCTCTCATGGTACCATTTAAGGCAGTGCCTCTCCACTGATGAGCATAAAATTATTTAGTGCTTGTCATTCTGCAACTGCTTTAGTGCAATCAGTAGAGCCCAGTGATTCCAGAGAGTTGTATGTTGGGTTCAGAGCCTGCCTTCAGTGAGTGGTTAGGACACTGAAAAGTGCAGTCCAATGAGCCTAAATTTATCAGGAGTAAAATTGCCAACAGGTCATAAATTAAACACCTTTGGTTATCACTTTCACTCCTACAGGTTCTGCATGAGCCTGCCTTCAGCCCTGGGGTCCCACATTCAACACACATTTCTACATCAAAATCAGTCTAAGTCAGTTAAAAGAAAGTAAGTTAAATTTGAAAAAACTTTCCATTTTCAGATTTGACAAGTCATTATTAGAACTCTAATCTCAAACAATGTAAAAATATACAGGAAGTTTATTGCATACATACAGACGTTTTGACAGTTATTTTTAAAACATTTTTTCAAATGATAAGTCCTAACGTTTAATTCAAAAATTACTAGCTTTTAAGGTGTGTCCCATTCCAAAGTAATGAACACTTCATCATGATATTCATATTCTAGAATGTCTTCTCCTACATAGTACTATCAAGTATGCATATTTAAATTAAACAAATTTTTTAACATACATTGTAGACTTTCTTCCATTTGGAAATTACTTATTTGGATATAAAATGGATAGTTGGACTAGATTACCTTTGAAGTTCCTTGCAACTCTGAAACAACTGAGTCTATATTTTAGTAGTCAGGTCAATCTTGCTAAGTGTAGAAAAGAAAAGAATTTGCCTGCATTGCATGAATTAACAGGAATGAAAAGGCCTCCTGCCTAATATTAATCTCTTCCCCCACCTGCCACGGGGACTAAAATCTCTTCCCCCTATTAGAGTTATTTCTTAAAGGTGCTCTTAAGGCTTATGAATTTTGCTTGGGTTCAGGCATTATATTACAAAGGAGGGATAATCAATTAACTTTGATTAATTTACCTAATTACTGTCAATTGTCACATTGAAAATAAGACCCCACAGGCAAGCTTTGGGGTAAATACTTGGGGAGCAACTCAGATATTATTCTGTGCTGAACTAGTTCATCACCTGTATAACCAGCTTCTCAGCCAATTGACTCTGCCTTTCTTTGCCTTCATATAAAAGGTTGCTTCTCCCTGAAACTTTTATTTTCTCATACCATCTAGTAACACCTTTGCAGAACCCTCCTTTTGGGTCAACTTCTAGATTCCCATTGTATCTTTGGACTTGATATTTTTTATATTGTTCTTTCTTTCTAAAGCTTAGAGATCTTTTACACACACCCACTGTCTCGGGCCAGCCCATTTTCTAGTTTCCCACACTCCAAGCTTCTGAGAGCCCTAAAACTCTGGCTTGACTTGGAGGGAAAGTCGGGTTCTGGTCGAGCACAGTAGAATTGTAGAGGAAGGAAAAAGAGGGGCCAGTCTAAGCAGCCATGTAACAGAAAGAAGGAATAGTAAAACCTTAAGAAACGTGGTTTAATTTGTAACTTTTTCCTAGCACTTGTCAGTCATAGCAATACTATAGGATGACAAAACTACCACAAAAATTTCAAAGCTAATGCATTAAATGGAATTCTACATATAATTGGAGCCAAAAATATCCCGATTCATTTGTTATAAATGTGAGAAAACTAAAGCAAAACCGATAGTTTTCCTTTTGAATTGTCCAAATACATTGGTTCAAATATGCATGTGATCTTTAGAACTAGTCAGCATATGTTATAGATTTGTGCCCATTTACTATATTTCTAGCAACTTATTTTCCTAAAACTACAAGCCACAGGAACATTCCCATGGAAACTGTGTTTTTCAAACTGTTTAGGCCAATACTGTCATCAAGCCAACCACCTAGAGGTGAAGGCATTTGTATATTCTATTATCAATTCTAGAGTCATCGAATCTCTGTGATGCAGCATTACATTATTGTGTTCCATCCCACTCTGGTTACATTATGTTACTGTCAGATACTGTCTCCATGTGGAAAGAGAGGAAGTGCTCTTTGTATTGGCTTTATTACATTACATTCTCCCTGTGTATCCACAGCAATATTGTGTGGATCAATAGTAACAGCAAAGAACAAGCTTTCTACTTCTTCAGTCCACCAGTACTTTAAATCAGAACTCTGAATGCTGGGAAAAAGAATAACATATAATATGACCTAATTTTTCTCAAGGATTGCCCCTGAAAAATAAACAGGGCTTCATAAATGAAGTCAGTAATTCAAAGAAGTAAACTAAGAAGTAAAAGAGGTTCTTTTTTTTGTAATTTTGTATACAAATATGTTTTGTAAATAATTAAACATACTATCTCAGGAAAATAGTTGAAATTACAGCATGAGGTTATGTTGTAAAGGGAGACAGCAGTTTGCTGACCAAATCCAATGCTTTGCTCAATTTGGCTTTTAAAAAGAGAATCCCATCTCATGCCTAATTTTCCAATTGCTGATAAAAGGGGGTAGGGGGACATTTGCTAATTTATCAAAACATCTTAATTTGAAAATGCATGAAATGAAACCAGATTTGGGGGAAGTTAGAAGCCAGATAGAATATCGTGTATAATATCTCCCTCTATTTTTCTCAAGCTAATTCAGCCCACAAAAAAATTAGCATTATCATGTTGTTACTAGCATAATTTAAAGCTTTTTCATTAGCAAATCAACAATACTTACTGAGTGTTTACTGTAGGCTGAATACTGTGTAGAAACCATAGGCTTTATTTGCAGGTAAAAGGTAAAAGGGAGGCAGTTTTGAAACATGAAATTCAAACATCTAAGAATCCACTCATTTTAGTAATTTTAATTAGAAAGAAAAGTTCATTCCTTCTTTTCCTTTCCTTCCTTCCTTCCACAAATATTCATTGAGTGCCTATATGTTCCAGGCAATGATCAGAACTAAGCAAATAACAGTAAACAAAACTGACAAGTTCTGTACGCTCATAATGCTTACAATATTCTGGGCAAATCAGATGATAAACAAATATATAATGAATTCATTTCAAATAGTAGTGCTATAAACAAAATAAAACTGAAAAATCAAATAGTGATTGAGTAGGTATGCATAAATAAATAAAATTGGGAAATGAGATAGTGATGGAGAGGATATACACCATTAAATAGAATGGTCAGAGAAGGTCATTCTGAAATGTTGACACTTTAGCCAAGACTTGAATGATGAGAATGTGAATATCATAGGGAAAAGCATTGCAGGCATATAAAACAGCAAGTGAAAAGACCAAGGAAGAACAATGTGGTTGAAGAAGGACAAGGAAACCAGTATGGCTGGTGTGTGATGAAAGGAGGGAGTAGTGGGAGATGAGATTGGAAAGGTAAACGGTACTAGACCATTAGGCCCTTATAGGTCCGGTGAGAAGTCTGGATTTCATTCTTTTTTTTTTTTTTTGTGAGGAAGATCACCCCTGAGCTAACATCCATGCTGATCCTCCTCTTTTTGCTGAGGAAGACTGGCCCTGGGCTAACATCCGTGCCCATCTTCCTCCACTTTTATGTGGGACGCCACCGCAGCATGGCCTGAGAAGTGGCGTGTTGGTGTGTGCCTGGGATCCGAACCTGGGCCGCCAGCAGTGGAGCGTGCGCACTTAACCGCTACGCCACAGGGCTGGGCCCCCGGATTTCATTCTTAAGGTAAGTGAAAGTTATTGGGAGATTTTAAGCAAGAGAATGATGTGATCTGGTTTATCTTTTAGCAGATCACTTTAACCATTAGGTGGAGTATGAATTTTGGAGGGAAAGCAGAGGCTCACAGAAACCAGTTAGGAATCTATTGCATAGTCCAGGAGAAAGATGGGTAATTCAAATCCATTAATCCATTTTATTTGAACATGTTTTTGCTAATTAAAAACTCCCTGTAATGCTATGGAAAAGAGTATGGAGATTTCTCAAAAAATTAAAAATAGAAATATCTTGTGACCAGCTATCCCACTACTGGGTATTAATCCAAAGAACTTGAAATCAACAATCCAAAGAGGCTTATGCACCCCTATGTTCCTTGCAGCATTATTCACTGTAGCCAAGAACTGGAAGCAACCCAAGTGTCCATCGACTGATGACTGGATAAAGAATATATATACAATGGAATACTACTCAGCCATAAAAAAAGACAAAATCGTCCCATTCACAACATGGATGGACTTGGAAGGTATTATTTTAAGCAAGATAAACCAGACAGAGAAAGACAAACACCATATGATTTAATTCATATGTGGAAGATAAACTACCACATGGACAGAGAGAACAGTTTGGTGGTTACCAGGGGGAAGGGGGTTGGGGGGTGGGCACAAGGGGTGAAGGGGCGCATTTATATGGTGACTGACAAATAATAATGTACAAATGGAATTTCACAATGTTATAAACTATTATGACATCAATTAAAAAAAACACAACCTGCCTGTAATGGAAGGAGTTTTATAATGATCAGTGACAACAAAAAGAACTGCTCTGGATTTCTGAGTATGGATCAGGGAATTAAAATGAAGAAAAAGCTATTTCTTCAAAAGTCCATATTGCTCTACTACATTTCTAATAAAAAGAAACTGTAAAAAGGAAATAAGAAATTCTGGAAAGACAAAAAAGATAACTTACCATTTTTGGCTTTGCAAGATCTGTTGTCTGGCTGCATTATGTAGCCCTCCACACAACTGCAAGTGTAGGATCCATACGTATTTATGCAGGTCTGGCTGCATGTACCATAAATAGTACATTCATCTTGATCTAAAAAGAAAATTATACATAGGTATTTCTAAGCAGATTTATTGTTGGGTATTTTTTTTTCTCCTTGAAGAAAACATTTTTTTCAAACTTTGAAAATAGACTATTATTTTAAAAAGCAAAAGCCAACTCTAATAAGTCTTTTCAAAACCACACTAACTGAAAGTCAAATTCTTTGTTGCTGTGATAGTTACAGAGATACAAGATCAAATTTAATATCAAATCTTTTAAAAGAAAATTTATTTGCATTTTTGATGGGCAGGACAGAAATCCTTGGATATTTTTGCATAGGTATAAAATGCACTCCAATGAATATTTGTTGAATAGTTCTAGTGTTTATGACACTGACTTTTTCACTATTTTAACAAAGAATTAGTCTAGGAGCGCGGTTTTCAATGAACATATTAAATAAGAGTTCTGAGCCAAGCTATGCAAATCACTGTCACAAAATCAAACAGAGGAAACTATTATGATGAAAAGAGAAATTTCATGCTAATTAAATTTTACTTTAACATCTATGGCCCTCCTTCTACTCCTTCGTTTCTTCCTCTCCCTATACTTTCTCCCTCCTGCATCTTGTACAAATCTCTACAAATAGCAGGTACTTACTGATTCTTAACGGACCAGGCAAATTAAAAAAAAGCTGTCAGCTAATAATTTAGACAAATGTGTATTCAGTCTGTCCTGTGTACCAAGCACTATACTAATCCACCAAAATTGATAAAACATGCTTCCTACTTCTAAATGAAATAGTCTAGTGAAATATAATTTCAATTCTATGAATTTCCTTATAATAGAGGCATACTCTGGTTATGATAGAAACAGAGAAGTGCACCTGCTTGGAATTGGAGGAAGAATGTTAAGTGAAGGCTGCATATTGAGCCAAATTTGAAGGATAATTTGGATTTCCTTAGATTAAACAAGGATGAGATAGAAAGGGGCATTCCAATTAAACAGATAGTATGTGAAAAGTCATTAGGATGACATAGTGGGGATTTCAAAGAAGTGTAAGAAGTCACGTGGCATAAAGATGTTTAAAGGGAAGTGGTAAGAGATGACACTGGGTAAGTAGTCTTGGGGCCAGATAATGAAGTTATCTGTATGCTACACTAAAGGGCTGTACATTATACACAGGCAGTGCGAAAGCATTAATTAGATGAAATATATGATCAACTTTGTATTTTAAAACTAAACAAACTCATATGAAAAATAGATTCATGAATATAGAAAAGAGATCCTGAGAAATTAGTTACGCACTAATTTCACACAAGAAATTGTATTTTGAAGTCATTATATTTTGAACTAAGTCAGTGGCAGTCGGAATGGAGAAGAGTGAATAGACTCAAATGTTTAAGAAATAAAATAGACAACACGTGAAGACTGATTGGATATGATGGAAGTGAACGGCAGTCCAATTTTATTTATTTATTTATTTTTCCCCCAAAGCCCCGGTAGATAGTTGTATGTCTAGCTGCACATCCTTCCAGTTGCTGCACGTGGGACACGGCCTCAGCGTGGCGGGAGAAGCGGTGCCTCGGTGCGTGCCCGGGATCCGAACCCGGGCCGCCAGCAGTGGAGCGCACGCACTTAACCGCTGAGCCACGGCGCCGGCCCGGCAGTCCAATTTTATAAGAAGTGTAGACATTATGGGAGGAGATAACGAGTTTGACTTGCATATGTTTGAGGTGTCTGTAAGGCATCCTTGAGTAAATGTTTATAAATAGTTGGTGATACTGAGTGAGATCTGTCCTGGGGTATTTAGGAATCAATAGCATATGGAAAACAGACTAAAAACAAAATAAAATAGCAAAGGGTTAGATCCCACAGAGAGAAAGGGGAAGTGAGAAAAGCTCGGCTAGGGCAAATACTGCAAGATATCAATGTGGGGGATCAGAATTGGCCACCTCAAAATGTATTTCTTTGGCTTGATATTTTTAAAAACAAAAGACTCTGAAAGAAACTTTGACCTTCTCCCTAACTGTCTAAAAGAATTTAAGATAGAAGGCCTGTTCCAGGAAGGAGCTAATACCATAAGATAACTACAGTATAATGCAAAATAGGAGTGATAGACAGAAAGGCACCAGCAAGCCCATTTTTATCAAAGTTCTGTCTCTTGGGTCACATTGTCTATAGATGGCACAGCAAACACTTGTTTATCAAACATTTGCATTTCGATTTCCATGTAAATTGCCTTCCTCCCCTTTGAAGTCCCAAACCACTACCCCAACATCCTCTTTTGTCTTTAGGTGAAGATGGTATTTAAGGTGGTGGCTTCATCCATTCTGTCAAGCAACTCAGTTTTCTTGGGTTTCTCCCAGTATTCATGTTATTAAACTTTATTTTATTTTCTCCTGTTATTCTTTCTCATGTCAATTTAATTCTTAGACCAGCCAGAAGGACCTAGAGGATAGGAAAATTGTCTTCCTCCCCTACACCAACATGAAAAGGGCAGGCAAGAAAGAGGAGTCCATGAGCCTTCTTTGAAGGAGACTTCATGAGAGGTCTAAGGAGTTAAGAAAGGTGAACTTTTCAAGAATATCAGAGTGCTCAAAAGTGTTATATGCAAATGAAGAAATCCAATAAGATATAGATTAAAATTGCTACCTGGATTTGGCAACTAGGACACTGGTGCGGTGACCTTTGAGTAGTGAAGGGGGAAAAGGGGACATTGCCATAAATGGAAGATAGATCTTCTTAATAGGCATATGCTTTTGATTTACTGAGTCCCTAAATGGGATAGGATATACAGACTTTGGCCTATTAACAGAGTTTGGTCATTGGAGCTTGGGAATACTGAATTTGAAGAGAATTTAGGTCTCCTAGAAACAATTTTAAAAGGAGAGTGAGGGAAAGAGACAGAAAAAGGAAGAGGAGAGAGAAGCTAACACAATGGCTCAAGGCTGTGGTGTTAAGTGGATTAGACTGCTGTGGTATAAAACATACATATTTAGTCTTTGTCCTCAATTTCTGGCACAGAGTTTCTAAAACCCTTGCAATTTTCTGAATGATACGAGTGTCTTTTGTTACTTATAATGAACCCCTTTGTAACACACCTGAGTCTATGCTGATGAGGTGACTCAGGGTGGGGTCACCAGATCATCTCAGGATGTGGGCTGGGCACCATAAAGACCAAATAGAGGATTAAAGAGTGGGAACTCTCAGCCTCACACTATGACTCCCAAGCTAAAAAAGGAGTTTACTAAGGAAAAGCAAAAAGATTGCTGAGGGGCCGGCCCCATGGTTTGGCGGTTAAGTGCGAGCGCTCTGCTACTGGCAGCCTGGGTTCGGATCCCAGCCGCGCACCACTTGTCCGGCCATGCTGAGGCAGTGTCCCACATACAGCAACTGGAAGGATGTGCAACTATGACATACAGCTATCTACTGGGGCTTTGGGGAGAAAAAGGGAAAAAAAAAGGAGGGGGATTGGCAATAGATGTTCGCTCAGGGCCGGACTTTCTCAGCGAAAAAAAAGAGGAGGATTGGCATGATGTTAGCTCAGGGCTGATCTTCCTCACAAAAAAAAAAAAAGATTGCTGAGTAGCTAAGGGGACATTTAAATTGGGAAACTATGCATTCTTATGGCATTAATTTGCATTTTTCTCAGATTTCTTTAGCTTCATGTAATAGCCTACATTCATGGATGGCTTATTTGAAGTAAGTAGCTTTGGGAATAGAAAGAATATTATTTGGCGCTAAGTCTACAGTGATAATGAAAGAAATTAAATATTGAATTTGGTAAAGTACAGCCCCTAGTGGCTGAAATGATTATTATCTATTTTCACAGATTTTTCTACTTCAATATTATTGGTCCTATTTTAGTTTTGCTGATATGATTATGCTATCCAGGAGGGCAATATGATTAATGATTTCTTTTGTTCTTTCTCCTTAGCCAGAATGCACTGCTGTGACATTGATATAACTCCACAAAATTGGCCACAAAGGAATAGGCATGTCATTACTTGTACTGCTGCCGCCTTCTTTCTCGCTTTAAGGACAGAGAATATCTTGAAAATGTGGCTTCAGGAAAGCATAAATGATGCTCAGATCTGGCCATCCAGGAGTGCAGAGAAAGTAAAAAGAGTTCCTCTTCTTTTGGTGACCTTCCATAATGATTGCTGTGTAATTTCTTACTAATGTTCAACAGAAGACATTGATTATGGTTATTTTTATGGATTTAATTAAAAGATTCAGGAGAAGGAGATCCATGCCAAAGGAGCTGAAAATCCTGCCTGCTATAGGAATCGGGTGTAGCAAAAGAGTGAGAAGGATACAGTATAGGCACATTAGCCTACGTGTGTGAATGGCAAGTACTGTTTTGAACTGGAAATTGCATGTATGTCCAGAGGTACTATTCATATTTGGCTGACTTTTGTGATTATAAGTGGTCTAGTGTTGCCAGATCTTCTGATTTTTTTCAGAAAGTCTGGACTTTTGTGTGCAATCTTATGATTTGTAAATGTTAGATTAAAAATGATTTAAGTCAAATAAATATACCAGTTTGGTCCCCCTTTGGTCAGATTATGCAGCCTCTGGGTCTAATAAACATTTAATAATAAATGTTTCTATAACATTTGTATTATGCAGAAAACAAACAAACAACAAACTAACAATTCAAGCCCCAAATGTACATTAAAAATCAATGAGCCTCTTCAAGATAAGAATAAGTGGGCTCGGGCTGGCCCCGTGGCTTAGCGGTTAAGTGCACGCGCTCCGCTACTGGCGGCCAGGGTTTGGATCCCGGGCGTGCACTGACGCACCGTTTCTCCGGCCGTGCTGAGGCCGTGTCCCACATACAGCAACTAGAAAGACGTGCAACTATGACATACAACTATCTACTGGGGCTTTGGGGGGAAAAAAAAAGGAGGAGGATTGGCAATAGATGTTAGCTCAGAGCCGGTCCTCCTCAGCAAAAAAAGAGGAGGATTAGCACGGACGTTAGCTCAGGGCTGATCTTCCCCACAAAAAAAAAAAAAAAAAGAATAAGTGGGCTCTACAGACCTGAGTTTTAGTCTCAAATCTATCACTAAGAAGATGCGTGGACTTAACTAAGTCACTTAATTTTTCAGGGTCTCATTTTTCCCACTTTTGTCATTAGAATTTTGAACAATATTCTCTCTGAAAACTCTTTAAACTTTAAGATTCTGTTTTAAGGTAAAAGTGATAATATTAAAGCAAAGGTTTAAAGTAATCAGCAAAGCACCAATTTCTTTGGAAAATATTCTGTTTATTCGTGGCTCTGGCAATGCAGATCTTCCTCGATTTTATATATGGATTCTATCATTTATTTTTCCTATATACTGAATCTATATATAGATTATAAATATTATATAAAATAATGTATTATTTATATTGTACATATATCAAATTTACATATGTATAAACATATGTATAATTGGAGTCAGCAGAATGGAGAAGTAACCTAGAATTGTTCAGTATGGCAAAGTAGAGTGATTTCAGAGAGTAAACATTTGCTGTAGAGCATTCACAAAAGCAAGAATCAAGACAGTAAAAGTATATATCAATAGGTTTATGTTCATCATTATTGCTATTGGGAAAATGCCAGCTACCAGAATGATTAATGCAAAAATTGTAAAGAACATTACATGATTATTACTAACCTTAGTTAATAGTAAATATCTACTACACTGCAGCAATGTAACAGGCACAAAACTTTTAGGAAGGTAAAATAATTAAATCCAATGTTTTAATGGTTAACCAAAACACTTCCCATTGTTGACATTTCCTATGTTTGACATTATTGCAATAAAAATTGAAAAGTGATTGGTATAAATGCATATCTGTAATGTTTATGTATGTGCTTTTGGGGGGAGTGCCTACATTTAAATCTCAAGAAACAAAAAAAAAGTTAACATAAAAACTGTGTGGAGCACATGCTAGGTGCTCAAAGATATTGTATTAAATTTCTATTAACTAAGCTTCTGTAAAAAAAAAAAAATAATGAATAGAGTCAGATGTCGTACTTACCTTTACAGCTTCTTCCACCTTCTTTTAGTTCAAATCCATCCTCACAGTAACATCTTGTACTATTTCTGATCATTGCGCATTTATACTGACAATTCAACTGCTGACAACTGGGTAACAGTTCTGTAGAGAAAAAAACAAGATATTATCTCTATATAACTGTGCACACATGTACATTGTATAAATTTAAATATTGTTAATATTTACTCAGTGCATAACCCTAATAATATAGTTTTGATTGGTCTCCTTGAAAGTTTCCGTGATTGGTCTAAAGAACAAACAATATCCATTCCCTCTAAAATTTGTTGGTTTGCATTTGTTTGTAGCATTGTTAAAAAAATTTCAGATCAATCTATTCAGTCTTTCCCTTTTCAGCTTATTATGTACATTCAAAGACACAAATCCTTTCAAATTCTGGTAAATTAAATTATACCAAGAGGAAAAATGTCAACTCAGTGGTTGATTTCACCATTTATACCTTTCCTATCTGACACATCAATTGATTTTCTATCTTTTGAGGGCTTGTTTTGATTTACCAATCCATGTGTAACCTTCATAGCAATCAATGTGAATATATTCCATTTCAATAATTTATCTTTCATTGGTGGCAAAATATTAGACAAATATTGGACATAATGTATTTCATTATATCTGACTTCTTTCAGAACAAATATATCATTGAAGCAAAAGTCAGCAAACCCTCAGAGCAAATTAGAATTCAATATGATAAATGCATGAAACAGAGATGAAGTGACAGGAGCATATTCATTGCACAAATAATTTCTAACAGGAATAATATTTACTAAACTAGAAAAATATATGAATAGAATGTGTGATAGATTTTGCTGTCTGAATAGGGGTATTAATAGATTACAACAATTTCTTTTTTTCCCCTGAGAAGAAAAATAAGGGTTTTGAGAATTAAAGTTAACTGATTCAAAATATGGCAAATGTCATATTTGCGTATCAAAAATCAACATATCAAAATATGTTGATATTTGCCACAAATTTAGCTGATGCTTCAGAAAAATTGTAAATTATAACAAAAATGTATGAAAAGTCCAATGTGGAAAAGAACAGCTAGAACATTCCAAACTGAACATTTGGTATTGTACTAAAAATTTAATTATCTATAGTATTTTATTAGCCCTATTACTTTTCAACTCTTTCATGCAACTATTTCACACATCTTCTCTTCTTAAAACTCCAAATCTCCTTCCTAATGGTCAGTCACATATGATGACTTTGCTTCCTACTTCTCTGAGAAAACTGAAGCAATCCAAAGAGATTTTCTACAGATTTATGCTTCACATTTATCCGGCTCTGCATATTCTTGTCTTATTTGCTTTTCAAACTTGGTTGAACTCATAATCAAAGACCTAACCCCAATTCTTGGGCACAAATCCCATCCCCTCTCACCTACTCAAGGACATCACTTCAGCTGTTCTCTACTCATAAGAATTTTTAAAAATTTTTATTAGATCAAACTAGAGCCCTGTCTCTTTTCGTCAATTGAGTTTCATTGGAACACGGTCATGCCCATTTCTTTACACATTGCCTATGGCTGCTTTCACCTATGAAGGCCTAGTCAACTAGTTGCATCAGAGACCTATGGCCCACAAATCCTAATATATTTACTATAGCCCTTTACAGAAAGTTTTCTGACTCCTGTACTAGCTCATTCTCAGCATCAAACATGCTCTTATTTTTCGGCAACTTAAAAACAAAAAACCTTTACCTCACTTCCCCTACTAGTCACCATTGCCCAATTCCTCTGTTCCTCTTTATAACAAAACTTAAAAAATAATTCCTACTCATGTCTCCTTCTTCTCCTCTGTTTCTATCTTAAACCCACTCCATCAAGCTTTCACCTCCATTGCTCCACACAAACTGCTCAAATGAAGGTCCCCAATGACCTCGAGGTGGACAAGAGCAATGGCCTTTTCTCCATCTTCATCTTGAGCTCTCAGCAGCATTTGACAGAGTAAACTACTTCTTCCTGATACACATTCATCACTTTGTTTCCAGGGTTCCCCACTCTTGGTTTTCCTCCTATTGCACAGCCTCCTTTGCAGGGTTCCTCTTCTTCTTGTCAACCTCCTAAGGTTGGAGTGGCCCACGGCAGAAATCGTGGTCTTTCTCTCTTGTCTATCAATATGTGACTGGTGGACTCATCATGTATCATAGCTTCCTCTCTGACTGCAGCATAACTGCAGTACCATAACTTGAAAGCTAGTTGTGCCCTCTCCTACTTCCAATGTTCACTGCTCTGATTACAATCAATACTTTATATTAAATTTCTTTCTCTTTGAAATACCTGGAACAATTTCTATTTCCATGAAATAAATTCAACCAATACACAAATCAACTACAACTGATTTCTAGGTTTGGATTTTGAGTCAATGTTAATTATATGCTAATATAAATGTTAAAATTTATATAATGTACAAAGACCAGTAATTTGGTCTGTAAAAGTACATTATTAATAACAAGTATGGAATAAATGGCTCTTTTGAAATTATGGCATTTTTGCTTTGTATTATGGTAGTTATCTACATTTTGGTTTCCCCCTCCAGTATCTGTAGCTACTAATTATAAATGTAATGTATATACAGTTCTTTAAATATGCAATCTCTCTGAGGTCCCACAATAGTCAAACACATAGATATTATTGTAATTTACATTTTACAGATGAGGAAACTGATGGTTGATAACTAACCCAAGATTATACAGCAAATATGTGACGGAGATGGCATTCAAAACAAGGTTAGTCTGACTACAAAGTCTATGTTATTAATACTGTCTCTAATTCCCACTGTACAATCTGGCAATCGTTGGAACCACGGTGGATCCTTTTTTTTTTTTGGTTTGTCATTCTAGGCTTAGTAGTGTGCTATAGATAGAGGAAACATTTCTTAATTTTTATAGGATGAATAAATCAATAAAACAGCTTAACTGTAGGATGAAGAGTAACATTCTCAGGTGTCATTTCTAGTCCATTAACTTAAACTAGGTCCTAAAGATAGTTCATTTACATCTTCAAGTTAGGTAATTGAGTTGTCAAATCTTGTTTGATTATGGTGGAATCAGTCCAAAATTGCCCTGAAAATATATGCTACTTTAGTTCAAGCTTGACTGAGCACCTAGTTAGTGCTAAGCACTCTGCTGGGGTTCTACAGATGCAAAATTGCTTTAGTCAAATTAAGAAATTACAACATGAGCATTGAAGTGGGTGGGGTTAGGTGGGAAGGACAACAATGTAAACAACAGCTATAATTCACTGCAGAAAAACACATATGCTAAATAAAAATACAAGTGGCCATGAGCTGGAAGGAGAAGGAATCATACAGAGACTGGCAATGGGGGTAGGTATTTGTAAAATAGTTGTGAAAGAAGTTTAATTTAATTTTAAATTTAAAAGATAAGAAGAGTTCAGTAGACAAAATTTATGAGAGTACATTCTAGATAAAGCAGACAATATGAAAAAACAAAAAGACGAAAGCACACAAGAAATACAGACAGTGATAAATAACCCTGTGTGGCTAAACCATGTGGGAGGAAATGGGGCTGGAATTACTGTTTAGGGCCAGGTTGAAGTGGATTAGTTCTTATATTAAGTAGAATTTTCTGTTTCAGTGATGGGAGTCATTGCTAGTCGAGGACAGAAATGATATATTCTGACTTGTATTACTTGAAAGTACCTAATAGCAGGGTGAAAGATGAGTGAAAGATAGTGAAGGAAGAAAAGCTCTCTAAAAGGCTAGAAACGGCAAAGGATAAATTAGGACTATGAATATTTAGGTGAATGGATGGTCAAAAACTTGGTGAAAGCATAATGACACTGAGTTAATAGTACTGATAAAATGAATTAAGAATAACAGGTGAACTGGAAGTTTGGGGGAAAACATAAGTTTGCCTTTGACTGTTTAGTTTAAAATGTGGACAAGATAATGGCCGGGAGGGAGTTGAGAATTTGAATTCATCTAAGAAGAGAAGTCTGGACTGGAGATGTAGATTTGGAAGTCACAAAGGTAAAGTTGGTAACTGAGGCAAAAGAGGAAAGAATCATTCCTTATAAAGAATATTTATAACAGATGGGGCCAGCCCTGTGGCCTAGTGGTTATGTTCAGTGTGCTCCGCTTCGGCAGCCTGGGCTCAGTTCCCAGGCGTGGACCTACACCACTTGTCAGCAGCCATGCTGTGGCAGAGACCTACATATAAAATAGAGGAAGATTGGCACAGATGTTAGCTCAGGGCAAATCTTCCTCAAGTAAAAAGAGGATGACTGGCAATGGATATTAGCTCAGGGCAAATCTTCCTCAGCAAAAAAAAAAAAAAAAAAGAATATTTATAATACTAATAAAACTCAGAGAACTTTTACATGTGAAGGGCGAGCAGCAGAAGAGGTGTCAACAAAGAAAACTGAGAAATGATCAAATATATAGATGGAGAACCTAGAAAACTTCACAAAACCTAAGGAAGAAGAACAGTTCACGGAAGTAAGCAGAGCCATAAATGTTAAATTCTTAGAGAAATATACTTGGATGAAGCCTAAAAAATGCACTGGGTTTCCTAATAAGATCAATTAAGACCTTTAACAGAATGTCAGTGGAACAGAGAGGATAGAGATAAATGTGGTAAGGGTTTGGGACAGAAAGAGGAAACAGGAAAGGTTTCTCATTAGAAAAGACTTAAATATGCTATAGGACAAAGAGAATGAAAGTAGGAGTATGACCTAATTTGTTTTGGTCTGTACCTTAAAGCAGGCATATTAACTCAGTGTTTTAAATGTGTTGTTTTTCCACTTAAATCTCTGTAGCCCAACTCCTTCTTTCCCCTGTCTCAATCCAAAGTAGAAAATCCACAGATCATTGGTTCCATCTCTCTGCTCTCTCCAATCTTGAAACACCTGGAGTATGGTGACTACAATGCATACTGAAAAAGAGTTACCAACATGACGGTAGTGGTGGGGAGAATTGAGGAGAAATAAGAGGAAATGGGGAAAAAATGGATGTGAAAGACCAGACCTTACATGCGGTTTTGAGTATTAACTGGGAGCCTGGTGGTTGAAAATAATAGAAGAGACAAGGGCAACTTAGCCTTTGGTTTATTGAATTTATTCTGCAGGAGAATTTGTGAATGTGCAGAGAGATGATAGGGAAACAATTAAACAGTGTATGATATCAGGTGAAATGGTAAATATTGATTCTTCAAACGGAGCATGAAGAACTATGAAGAACTGACAACATGAAAAACTAAAATTTAAAATTTGGCTTGACTCTGAGAGCAATACTAATTATTGTAATGTTAGCTATTGGAACTGCTTGCCATTTATGCTTAATTACATGCAACACTATAATGATTATGTACATAATTAAAAGTGCATCAGATTAATTTTGTTAGAAAGCTCACTTGAGTAGAGTGGAAATTTTGTACTTGAATTATCAGTCTTCATAGAGTGCTTCTCATGAAGCATAGTCATTGGTTTATGCAACATTATCACTGGTTTGGATCTTAGACTGAAGTTGGAAGACCACTAGTTTCTAAGGCAATGATATATGCAAATCAGAATACAGATATGTGAACATGGTATCTGATCTGTATTCCTCAGCATTATCATTAAAAATATGTTTTTTTAATTACAGAAGAGGAGCTATTATTTCAGGAATAAAATCCAATTCAATGGATAAAGACTCCCCCAACACAGACCCGCCCCATTCTGTGATTTTTAAGCAATCTTTTTATGGATTTTACAAAGTTGTATAGGAGAATATTATCAAAATGTGAGTATATTTTCCATATCAAATGCAAGTTAACAGTTTACAAGTAGTGGTTAGCTTTGAGGCATCTGAGCTTCTAACCCATTCTTTGACCTAGAAATAGATTCAAGAAACTGATTTCTGAATTTGTAATATTAATAAACAGTAAGAGAAATTCTAGAAGGATAGAATATTAATTCATACTAGATCTCATATCTCTTTCACCACTTTTTTTCTTTTTTCTGAGTGGTAGTACAGTATTATGGTTAAAGCCTTGCATTTGGGAGCCAAGCTGGAGTAACTAAGCCTCAACCGTTGTTTTACTGTCAGGCTATGTGAGTGTGGCAAAGAATACATAGCTAATGTTCAGCAATCCTGTTTCCTCTTCCTGGGCAAATAAAAAGGTGACTGTTCCCAGTTGACATGCAGTTAGGTTGGACCCATATATCTGGCTTCTAGACAACGTAAGATATGCAAAATTAGAGTATGCCACTTCCTGACTTAGCCCGTAAAGCATTCCGACAATTTTCCACTGTCTCTTCACTTGTCAGCCCTCTGGAGGCAAAGAATCCAGACGACTCATAGGACCTTGGGATGTCAGAGGCCCAAAATGGAGGGAGCCTGAAACAGCACATGGAAAGCATCCACTAATGACCCAACTGGACTGTGATGTGCACAAAAATTTGGATTTTTGTTGTATCAAACCTCTGAGGGACCAGGGTTGTTTGTTACATAATACCACGGTGATAGGCAAATGATTTAAGCTCTCTATACCTATTTTTCCTTATTTATAAAATGAGGATAATAGAAACTACCTCATAGGGTTGTTGTGAGGTTTAAATGAGCTAAGTCATGGAAAGTTCTTAAAATATTGCCTGACACAGAGTAACTCTTTTTATCATCATTATTTTTATTATCATTTTACCATTTAAGCTTAGTCATCCATTCAACAGAACAGAATATCTATTGTTAATATTCTTGTCATCATTTACATACTCTTCAAGCAATTTGGAGCTTTGTTTCTTTTTATAATAGAAAGGTTTTCTCTTTTGCTCTTTTATTTTTGGGTGTTACATGACCTAGTTCTAGTTGTGCCCCCAAATCACTTATGTATATTTTGATGTCTTCTAGAGAAGATACTTTTTGGGTAAATTCTCCTGAAATTTTACCGGAGTACAAAGTCCCCAACAGATAGAGAAACACTAACCGTAGGAAATGAAGATTTTTCTATACTGGCTGACTTGTTTCTATACAATATGAATATTGCTCTCTGAAGCAATGTACATCCACATTTAATTTGCAACATAAGCATGGACAATTAACAATTCAGACAAGCAATTTTCACCAATACTTATGCTAGTCTGCATAGTCTGTGGGGATTGTTATACTTTTTAGGAGCATTGGGATTTAGAACACATTTCCACAAATGTATGCAGGTTTATGATATAGGAAACATATACAAATAAATTTTGCTAACCTGCCTCAGAGTAAAAACAGGACAGTAGAGAATGGTGATTAGAAGTTGGTAACCAGATTCCAACAATTACAAGTTATTACTGTTAGGAGGTTTCTTCCCTCATTAGTTTTGCTTAAATAAATATTTCTAAGCCAGAGAAGGCATTGTTTGCAATCTTGTTTGTGTAGCCATCAGATCGTCCATGGTGTTGTCAATAGCATTATGCTGGCTGTCTCTATGACCCATAATCAAAAAATTCACATTGATCGTGTATTGGACTTAGCAGCATAGTAAGAACACAGCTGTGCTATTTTATTCATGTGCTTCTAGGTTATACGTTTCTCCCTGAGAGGAAATTGGAACCTTTATAAACTCTCTGGAATTACAAAAAGATATAGGCCCCTTTCCAAATACGTAAGTTATCTGAGAAATTATTTTACAAAATAGGATAATGTTTCGTTCTCAGTTTTAGCAATCAAATTGCTCCTTGAATTTGGCTTATACAAAAATTCTTTTTAACCAACAACTATAATCATGAGGAAAAAATTATTCTTTCCTTATGTAGCACATTTAAAAACTAAATATTTCACCCACTTTTTGTACTTGGAGATTGAAAAGCTGATGCGGCTACTTACCATGCCAGACAGTCCCTCTTGTCAGCAGGACGCATGCTTGACATATTTAGAACGGTGATAATTTGTGTCACATCATTCATCCTATCACCCCTGTTTCCTTGGCCTACTAAAATGCAGTGTGAGCTGGCTTACAGAGATTAGGCTGCTGCTTACGACTGCTAACATGGATTTCTTCAGAATTCTTTGCTTAGTGCTAAACTACAGTCCTGGCCTCAAATTTCCAATGTGTTTTCATATGGAAAGATACAACATTTAGGCAATTCTTATTTATTTATTTTTTTGTTCTATTTTTCTTATTATAGTATAATTTACACACAGGAAAACTCCTTTTTAGTGTACAGTTCTGTGAGTTTTGACACTGCATATAGTTGTATAACCAATACCACCATCAAGATATAGAACAGGACTGCTATCCTAAAATATTTTCTTGCACCCTTCTGCAGTCAATTTATTTCTCCACCATCATTTTTGGCAATCCCTGATCTGTTTTCTGTCTCAATAGTTTTGCCTCTTCCGGCATGTCATATAAAGGGAATCATCCAGCCTGCAGCATCTTTACTTAGCATGATGTGTTTGAGATTCAGCCATGTTATTTTATCAGTAGTTCCCTCCTTTTTATTGCTGAATAGCATTCCATTGTATGAATGTACTTCAGTTTGTCTATCCACTTCACAAATGACAGACATTTCAGTTGTTTCTAGTTTTGGTTTATTATGAATAAAGTTGCTATAAACATTCACATACAAGTTTTGTGTAAATATGGGTTACCATTTCATTTGGGTAAATCTGGGATTGCTGACTCATATGGTAAAATGATGTTTCACTTTATAAGAAACTACCAAACTGTTTTCCAAAGTGGCTGTACCACTTTGCGGTCTCATCACCAATATATGAATCTTCCAGCTACTTGACTTTCTGCCTAGCGCTTGTTATTATCAACTTTTTATTTTAACTTTTTTTTAGCCACTGTCATAGGTATGTAATAGTACTTCATTGTGGTTTTAATTTGCATTTCCTAATGACTAATGATATTGAACATCTTTTCATGTGCTTATTTGCCAATCATATGCTATCTTTGAAGAAGTGTCTGTTCAATCTTTTGCCCACTCTTATTAGGTTGTCTATTTTCTTATTATTGAGTTTGAGAGGGGATATATATGTATATATTCTGGATAAAAGTCCATTATGAGATATTTAATTTGTAAATATTTTCTCTCAGTCTGTAGCTTCTCTTTTCACTCTCTTACTAGTATTTTTCAAATAATAGAATTTCCAAGACAAAAGTCCTTAATTTTGATGAAGTCCAATTTCTCAATGTTTTCTTTTTTTAATCATGCTTTTGATGCCAAACTAAGAAATTCTTACCTAAGCCAATTTCTCCTAAGTTTTCTCCTAGAAATTTTATAGTTTTGAGTTAGTTTTCATATATAGTATGAAATATGAATCAAGCTTCATTTTTTTTTTTTTGCATTAAACGTTGAACTGTTCCAGCACCATTTGTTGAGAAAACTAACCTTTCTCCATTGAATTACCTTTGCACGTTTGTTAAAAATCAATTGACTACATATTAGTGGGTGTATTGCTGTAGTCCTATGTTTCATTAATCTACCTGTTTACCATTTCTCCAGTATCACACTGTTCTGTAATGGTAAATCTTGAAATCTGGTAGCTTGAATCTTCATGCTTTGTTCTTGTTTTTCCAGATCGCTTTAGATATTCTACATCTCTTATATTTCCATACAAATTTTAAAATCAGCTTGTTATTTTCTATGAAATCCTGCTAGGATTTTAATTGAAATTATGTTAAATCTTGGGGTAGACTGACATCTTAATACTTTTGAGTCTACTAATCCATAAATATGGTATATATGTAATTTATTTTGAGCTTTGGGGGGCTTTTTTAAAATGAGTTTCCAGCATACAGATCTTGCAAATATATTGTTCAATTCATACCTAAGTATTTCATAGTTCTGGTGGTAAGTGGTATTGTTTGTTTCAATTTTCAGCCGTACATTACAGGCATTTAGAAATACAATTGATTTTTATAAATTGACCTTGTATCCTATGACCTTGTTAAACTCACAAAAAGCCACAAATTAAAAATATCAGCAACGAAAGAAAGGATATCACTACAGACCTTGCAGTTTTAAAAAAATAATAATGAAAACCGTGAACAACTCTGTGCCCTTAAATCTGACAACATAGATGAAATAGACAAGTTCCCTGAAAGACACAAACTACCAAAGCTTACTCAAGAAGAAATAGATAATCTGAATATTCCTATAGCTATTAAAGAAATTGAATTTATAATTTAAAACCTTCCCACAAGGAAAATGCTAAACCCAGATGGCTTCACTGGGGATTCTACCAAACATTTACAGAAGAAATAGTACCAATTCCACACAAACATTTCTAGAAAAGAGAAGGGAAGGAAACATTTCTAACTCATTTTATAAGGCCAGAATTGCCTTAATTCCAAAGTCATACAAATGCATTCAAGAAAAGAAAACTATAGAACAACATTCCTTATGAATACAGATGCAAAATTCCTAACAAACCAAATCTAGCAATATATAAAAGAAAAAATATTTCATAGCTAAGTGAAGTTTATCATAGTAATACAAGGCTGGGTTAGCATTTGAAAATCAATTAATGCAGGTCCCCATATCAGCAGACTAAAAGAGAAAAAAAATGTACAATTATTTCAATACATGTCTAAAGAGCATTTAACAAAACTCACGATAAAAAACAAAAGCAAAAATATTCTTAGCAATATAGTTATATGAGGGAATTTTTTCAAACTGACTGAATTACTTTGCCCCAAAATCAGGGACAAGTCATAACATGAACAGAATAACTGCTCTTACCACTCATATTCAATAGTGTACTGGAGGTCCTAGCCAGTACATTAAGACGAGAAAAGAAGTTTAAGGCATACAAATTAGAAAGAATGAAACAAATAAAACTCTCTGTTTTCAAACAACACAATTTCCTATACAGGAAAAAAAAAATCTAAGAAAAAGCCACCAGAATAAGCAATTCTTTTAAAATTCTGTTTAACAAATGGACATGACAAAGCTGTCACTTCATAATTGTCATTTTGCATATTAATATCTCATTAGGATTTACTAGTCTTTGAAAAGGAAAAAAGCAAAATTCTCTATAATTTAGATGTACTATTATGAGGTGGAAGCTATAGGCCAATTATGCAGTTTGAGAAAATATTCTGTGGACTGAGTCTAGGATTTATAACAGGTTGTATAAATATATATTTTTAAATAATATACATATGTGTGTGTGTGTACACTCAACACATATAGATCTCTCTATAGTTTTTGATAGTTGTATATACTTCCATTTTATGGATAGTTAGCAATTTAATAAACCAATTACCTGCCGAAACACATTTAATTTGTATGGTGCACAGCTATCTGTTTAAAAATATTTTCACTCTACCTTCCGTACTGCAGAGTTATTTCTAAGAAGCAGCTGCCCAACCAGAAACTCTAGGTCCTACCTCTCTTTTCACCTGGTGAGGGCCTCATGACCAGTTCTCACTAATGGAACATGTGTGGATGTGATATGTATCACCTCTGCATCAGGCAGATTAAGAGTGTGCATGTCGGGGCCTGCCCCCGTGGCATAGCGGTTAAGTGTGTACGCTCTGCTGCTGGTGGCCTGGGGTTCGGATCCCAGGTGCGCAGTGATGCACTGCTTGTCAGGCCATGCTGCGGCGGTGTCCCACATAAAGTGGAGGAAGATCAGTATGGATGTTAGCTCAGGGCCAGTCTTCCTCAGCAAAAAGAGGAGGATTGGCATGGATGTTAGGTCAGGGCTGATCTTCCTCACAAAAAAAAAAAAAAAAAAAAGAATGTGCATGTCTTCTCCATTCCCATATTCTCTTGCTCTCTTATTCTCTGTCTGAAAAATTCATTTTACTGCCATGCTTTTCACGCTGTTTTCTCATACATTTCTCTATCTATACCATGAATACAACTCTGAGGTATGCTACCTCAAATGCTTTGAAATGTATGAACTAAACAAAAGCTAAGCAAAAGTAAAAACAACAACAACAAAAAAACCTGAGAGTGTACCACACCAGTGCTAAGAAATTTTCCCATTTTATGTTATATCTGCAAGTTGAGGGTTTACTCAGAGAAAAAGTTCCAACCATCCCGACTCACTGGCGAACAGTGAATGAAAAATTTCTTATTTGAGTCTCCAAATAAAATCATTTCTAGTAATTTAGCAACTTTAGGGTCTGATTTCTTAAGAAACTTTTCATTATAATGGCATTCAGAGTTCTTAAATTCAAATATGCAAAACTTTTAAACAGTTTTCATTACATAGAAAATTAAAATCTGGTTAACAAGCACAATCAAAGGAGAAGAGAATAATTTATGTTATGAAAAGATAGACTTGGCTTTAATATCCATTGACAAAATTTTCTAAATAATAAGACTATAATCTGCAGGTATAAGTTATTCATGGGAATACTGTACAAGAAAAAATGTCTACCTCGGTTTCATCTATAAGAGGATATAAGAAGATAAAATAAAGCAACACATGCTTGTGTGGGGTTCTCTTCTCAGGTCAAATCATCTGAGGATCATGACAATACTGATTTCATAGGGGTGGTGTGAGATTTAAACACAGTAATTCAGTAGAAGCATTTAGCTTAGTATCTGACACATTGTAAACACCCATTATAGGCTGGCACTTGTATTTTCGTTATAATCATCAACAACATCTTAACTAAAGGAATCCAGTAATTTTCACTTGCATCTTTGATTTATATAGAAGAAGAGACCAGGCACACAAGGTATCTTGATATGTGCTCTAGTGCTCAAAGTAGAAGACATAGACCTACTTGTGATATCTTTTACCACACATTTAGGTGTGAACTAGTTTCTTAACCTTTCTGAGCCTTAGCTTCCAACCTAGCAAATGTCTTGATAAGTTTTTATAAATATTAAAAGACAAAATGAGTGCAAACATTCTCTATAATTTGTAGAGTATCATACAAAATGCTTAGATATGGACATGGATTGGCATAAGGAGAGAAAGCTGAGAGTGCCAAGTGCATTGGACTGGCAAAGCCAAGGTATTTTGTGGTATTATACATCTTGTTTTAGTGTTTGGCATTTGATTTTTCGGTAAAGATGATATGCTAGATTTATTAATAATAAGATAACCAATATCAAGTCTTTGCCTGGTTTAATATATTTAGTTGCAACCACAGAGAAACTATGCTTGAGGAAAAAGATGAAACCAAATTTACCACAAGGGCCTGAGGAAAATACAACTACCAAGTAGAAATTTCATACCTCTAGTAAGGGAATTTTTCATGCCTAGAGGTAGAAGAGTAAGAAAATGAGTATATAGTTTAAGAGAGATTGTATATATATAAATTATATAAATATATTACATAGCTTATGTGAGATAAACATAATAGGATAGAAGTAGTAGCAGCAATTGGGTTAGAAGAGGTAAGGTAGCATGAATAAAGAAACCTCCTCTGTAGAGGGAGTTCATAACTTCTAGCAATTTCTGCATGTTTAGTAGGTTGGAAGTATTTGTGACTAAATTTATTTGGAAAGTGACGATAAACGTCATTTTTTTTTTCTTCAAAGGACAAACATCAATCTCTCAAATCCTCATATTAACCCCACATCAATGGAGGCAACAATAACTTTGGGAAAGTGTCTGTATGATCAACACAGTGAGAATGAACACAGGCAAATGCAACACAGTGCCTGGCACATATGAGGTCAAAAGGTGCTGACTATATTAAACATGGCAATTAAATACATCCATTCACCTCTGTGCTTTGCCAAATTCTCAAAAAAATAAAAGATAAGAAAGGCAAAAACCCACAAGAATAAAGGGAATAGAAAAGGAGAGAACAGACATAGGATATCAACAAAAATTTAGAAGTAAAGAAGCAATAAATGAGTGTTGACTGACTTAGCCCTTTGCAGTGCTAAGGAAGTAATATCTAAGCCAAGGGTTGAAGGAGATGAGAGGGATGATGATCAGGGCTGCTACATTCCAAAGACATAGACAGTGCACTGCACAACTCCAGGGGGCACTATTAAAATAAACTTTGATATGAATGAAACTCAAGTTGTGCAACATGAAAGCCCTTGGAGGAGAGCAAGAAGCAAGTGTATACGATACCAAAATCCTGGAAAGTCTCAGGAATTGGAGGCACTTAATAGACCTGAGAGGAGTGGGAGTGAGAGTAAGGTGGGGAGGGGATGTAAATAGAAGAACTGGTTGAAAGAAAAACTTAGGCCTCCTGTATCATCTCTTCTAATCCTTGCAGCAGAACACTGAAGATTTATTCTCTGAAGAGACTGAATTAGAGTAATTCTTACCTAAAGAACAACAGGCACAGCAAAAGACAGAGGTATCACATTAAAAACAGGAGAAGTACACTCACAGGGTGAAAGTTCTACCTCAGGAACAGAACAAGAATACTGGGCTCCAATTCCCCTCATCCAGATCACCCAAAGGGCAAAGGGTTCATGCGAAGAGAGGCAAGCCAGAAAGACCACAGGTAACCACACCAACCTAGAACGTCGCTAGTAAAGCAGAGGTGTCATTTCAAGAAAAGTGGGGTATTGTCCCCATCTCCAGCTCCAGAGCAATGATGCAGAGGTTCTGACCAGGGAGGAAGGCAGGCTTGAAGAACAAAGAGCTGTGTCATTCTCCCCAAGGGAACTGACTTTATTTGGAACAGAGCATAGGGAAGCTCAAGCCTAATGGCACTGTCAAAAATAATGGAGAGTTTGCATGGTAATCGATTAAGACAAGGATGGTAGCTCCATGGGAGCAACAAACTAAAATATAAGTTAGGTAGAATCAGGGGAAAAGAAGGCTGAGAAGAAGAACTCTCCTGGAGTTGGAACAAAGTTCAAAGTCTACTTCTGAAAAGTGGCCAAAATTTTATTGAATAAGACTGTGGAGCAATTTATGCCCAAGTGCATTTAAAAAAAAAAACACAGTAGAACAATCAGTTGACAATTAGGGCATGCTAACTGCTGAGTGTGATCCCAACAGAGGCACACAGCTTAATAGAAAGATCAGGTAAATAGACAATCAAAGAGAGCCCTTTTAAAGCTACTGTCCTCTCAGGATGACTGTGCTCATGCCCAAGGCTATACCCTATAAGGGTATCAGAGACTGCACACTGTAGGGAAAATAGACTTCACTGAAATAGTCCAGTGCAGGCAAGAAAAAATTAAACATGAAAAAAAAAAATAAAACTACCAAGCTCCACAGTGACGGGGAGGGTGGAACAGTATCTGGAATTGCTAAATATATTATCTAAAATTCCCAGTTTTCAACAAAAAATCATGACACATGCAAAGGAACAGGAACTTGTGACCCATATACAAGAAAAAAAGCAGTAACAGAAATTGCCTTTCAGAGAGCCAAGATGTGGGAATCAGCAGACAAAGACTTCAAAGCAACAATTATAAATATGTTCAAAGAACTAAAAAAAATGCTCAAAGAAGTAAAGGAAGAATATGATATCAACAACACAGGTAACAAAAGAAAAAATAGATAAACTGGATTTCATCAAAACTATGTACAAAGGACTTTTGTACATTAGAGTGAAAAGGCAATGCATAGAATGGGAAAAAATATATATAAATATGTTTGAAAATTATATGTCTGATAAGGGATTAATATCCATAATTTATAGACTTCTACAACAATAAAACAAAATAACCCAATTAAAAAAATGGGCAAAGAACTTGCATAGACATTTTTCCACAGAAAATATACAAATTGCCAGCAATCAAATGAAATGATGTTTAACATCACTAATCATTAGGAAAATGCAAACCAAAACCACAATGAGATATCACTTCATACACTTTAGGATGGCTATTGTTAAAAAAGGAAATTAAAAACAAATAAACAGTATATAACAAGTGTTGATGAGGATGTGGAGAAATTAGACCTCTTGTGCATTGCTGGAAGGAATGCAAAATGGCACAGTCACTATGGAAAACAGTATGGCGGTTCCTTAAAAAGTTAAACATAGAATTACCATATGATCCAGCAATTCTACTTCTGCGTATGTACCCAAAATAACTGAAAGCAGAAATTTTAACATATATTTGTGCACGCATTTTCATAGCAGTATCGTTCAAAATAACCAAAAGGTGGAAGCAACCCAAATGTAAATACCAGATGAATGGATAAACAAAATGTGATGTATACATAAAATGGAATATTATTCAGCCTTAAAAAGGAAGGAAATTCTGACATATGCTCCAACATGGATGAACCTTAAAGATATAATTCTAAGTGAAATAAGGCAGGCACAAAAAGAAAAATATTGTGATTCCACTTACATGAGGTACCTAGAGTGGCCAAATTCATAGAGACAAAGTAGGATGGTGGTTGCCAGGGGCTGGGGAAGGAGTGGGGATTTACTGTTTAATTTGTATGGAGTTTCAATTGGGAGAGTTGAAAAATTCTAAAGGTGGATGGTGGTGATGATAGCAAAACAATGTGAATGTATTTAACGCCACTGAATTGGACACTTAAAAATAGTTAAAAAGGGAAATTTGATGTATGTATATGTTACCACAATAAAAAAAAAAAGTAAAAAAAAGCAAAAACAAAAGGTAAAGGAAGCTCTGACAATGCCTTATCAAAAAGAATATATAAACAGAAAGATAGGAGAGAAAACATCATCACGGAGGCATGAGAGGATCCTTTGTTCTCTCTCCTTCAATCTACACTAAGTAAAACATCCATAACCCAACAAAGACTATGTTGCACAACACACTAGGAGGCTAGAAAGATCTACATATTGCTACATACAAAGGTGGGTGAATTGGAGTACACAGAGGGGGCTAAACAGAGGAATAGCAGAGGCAGAGCCCAGGATCTTGGATCCCTGGCAGCAGTGACTGAGTCAAACACACCCAGCCCCAGAGAACTCCATGGGCAGCAGCAGAGGCATGCGTGTGACTCCACTCAGCCAGCTGCAGTGGCACCTGTGGCCATGGGAAGTAGAATAGCATTGGAGGTGGAGCCCTGTGATCCCAGGCCCCCTGGCCGCAGCTTGGAGCCTGGTAGCAGTGGCGAAGATGTACACAGGACTCCTACATCCCAAATGCAGTGATACCTTTGACCATAAGGTAACAGTCAACAGCTGAGACAATGCCCTATATACCTGGCTCCCTCCCCACCCTCTCTCTTCCTCCACCACAGTAGCAGAACCTCTGACTCAGGTGATCCTGGATGCAGTTGAGGTGTCAGCCAACCCTGTGCCCCTGGCAGGAAAGCCAGCAACTGCAGCAACAGCAAGGCATCAGTGACCCCCAGAAGCACAGGTAGTGATGATGAGAGTACTGGCCATATCCTAAATAGATGTGGTGGAGGGTGAGATGTGCAGATCCTGAAATATAGGCAGGGAAACTCAAGTAAGAGAAAAAAAATTAGCGCTATAATGCCACCTACTGAAAAACAAAAGAAAGGTTTCTAATCTCCAAGCAGTTAAAAAGTTTGAATCAAAACCAAAAAACTATACCTAAATAAAAAACATGTTTGCTACAACAAATGTGCTGGCAGAGGAATAACTCATAAAGCACCACAAAAAACTATAGTACCATGGCATTACAAAAAGAAAGCAATTCTCTAGAAACCAAACATAGAGTCATGAAAGATTGTGGTCTAACTCTCAAAGAATTCAAAATAGCTGTCATGAGGAAACTCAACAAGCTATGAGAAAACTCAGAAAGGCACTTCAATGAGCTCAAGAATAAAATCAATGAACGGAAGGAACACTTTACTAAAGAGATTGAAACTCTAAAAAAGAATCAAACACAAATTCTGGAACTGAAGAACTCAACAAATGAGATGAAGAATGCATTAGAAAGCATTGAAAATAGAGCAGATCATATGGAAGAGAGAATTAGTGAGCACAAAAGATAGAAGCCTAGAAGTGATGCAGGTAGAAGAGGAGACAGAACTAAGACTTAAAAGATGTAGAAATTCTACAAGAATTATCCAACTCCATTAGAAAGGAGTTGAAAGAGAGAAGGGAGTAGAGAGCTTATTTAAAGAGATAACAGCTGAGAACTTCCTAAACATGGAGAAGGAACTAGATATACAAATCCATGAAGCTGATAGAACACTCAATTATCTAAACACAAAAACCCTTCTCCAAGACACATGATAATAAAACCATCAACAGATATGAAGAAGAAGTAAAGGCTTTGCCAGACAAATAAAAGCTGAGAGAGTTCACCCCTACTAGAGGAGACATTACAATGGACACCACAGAAATACAAAGGATTATAAAAGAATACTATGAAAAGCTATATGCCAACAAATTGAATAACCTAGAAGAAATGGATAAATTATTAGAATTGTACAATCTTCCAAAAGTGAATCAAGAAGAAATAGAAAATTTGAATAGACCAATCACTTGTAAGGATACTAAAACACTAATCAAAAACCTTCCAAAAAACCAAAAGTCCAGGACCAGATGGCTTCCCAGGTGAATGCTACTAAACATTCAAAGAAAAATTAATACCTATCCTTCTCAAACTCTTCCAAAAAAATTAAGAGGAGAATACACTTCCTAATTCATTTTACAAGGCCAACATTACCCTGATAACAAAACTAGACGAAGGCAACACAAAAAAGGAAATTATAGGCCGATATTGCTGATGAAAATAGATGCAAAAATCCTCAACAAAATATTAGCAAAATATATATAAGAATATATTAAAAGGATCATTTATCCCGGAGATGCAAGGGTGATTCAACATCTGCAAATCAATCAACATGATACACCAAATGAACAAAATGAAAAACAAAAATTACATGATCATCTCAATAGATGCAGAGAAAGCATTTGAAAAGATTCAGCATTCATTTATGATAAAAACTATCAATAAAATGAGTATAGAAGGAAAACATTTCAAATAAAGGCCACATATGACAAATTCACAGCTAACATTATACTCAATGTTGAAGAAACTGAAAGCTATTCCCCTAAAAACAGGAATAAGACAAGGATGCCCATTCTCACCACTCTTATTCAACATTGTATTGGAAGTTCTAGCCAGAGCAATTAGGCAAGAAAAAGAAACAAAAAGTATCCAAATCGGAAAAGGTGTTGTAAAATTGTCACTGTTTACAGACGACATGCTTTTATATAGAGAAAACACTAAAGATTCCACCAGAAAACTATTCAAAACAATAAACTAAAATACAGTGAAGTTGCAGGGTACAAAATCAACATATAAATATCAATTGCGTTTTTATACACTAACAACAAACTAGCAGAAAGAGAAATCAAGAATACCAATTCCACTTGCAATCACAAGCAAAGGTAAAAGACCTGTACACTGAAAACTATAAAATACTGTTGAAAGAAACTGAAGACACAAAGGCATGGAGAGATGGTCCATGCTCATGGCTTGGAAGAATTAACACAGTTAAAATGTCCCTATTATCTATAGCAATCTACAGATTTGATGCAATACCTATTAAAATCCCAACAATATTTTTTATGGAAACAGAACAAAGAATCCTAGAATTGATAAGGGATAACAAAAGATCCTGAAAAGCAATCCTGAAAAAAAAGAACAAAGCTGGAGCTATCACACTCCCTGATTTCAAAATATACTACAAAGCTATAGTAACCCAAACAACATGGTACTGGTACAAAAACAGACACACAGATCAATGGAACAGAATCGAGAGCTCAGAAATAAACCCATACATTTATGGACAGCTAATTTTCAACAAAGGAGCCAAGAACATAGAATGGAGAAAGGAAAGTCTCTTCAATAAATGCTATTGGGAAAACTGGACAGCCACATGCAAAAGAATGAAAATAGACCATTATCTCACACCATATACAAAAATTAACTCAAAATGGGTTAAAGACTTAAATGTAAGACCTGAAACCATAAAACTCCTAGAAGAGAACATAGGCAGTATGCTCTTTGACATTGGTCTTAGCAATATCTTTTTGAATATGTCTCCTCAGGCAAAGGAAAAAAAAGAAAAAAGAAACAAATGGGACCACAACAAACCAAAAAGCATCTGCACAGCAAAGGAAACCATCAACAAAATGAAAAGACAACCTAACAATTGGGAGAAGAAATTTGCAAATCATATATCCAATAAGGGGTTAATATCCAAACTATACAATTGTATTGTTGTATGAATACTATATAGTTGTATGAGTTCAACTGAAAAAAAAAACAAAAAACAACCCGATTAAAAAATGGGCAGAAGATCTGAACAGACATTTTTCCAAAGAATATATACAGATGGCCAATAAGCACATAAAAAGATGTCCAACATCACTAATTATGAGGGAAATGCAAAACAAAACCACAAGATATCACCACATGCCTGTCAGAATGGCTATTATTTAAATTACAAGAAATAACAAGTGTTTGAAGGATGTGGAGAAAAGGGAACCCTCATACACTGCTGGTAGGAATTTAAATTGGTGCAGCTACTATGGAAAACTATGGAGATTCCTCAAACAAATTAAAAATAAAACCACCACATGATCCAGCTATTTCGCTTCTGGGTATTTATCCATAAAACTTGAAAACAATAATTTGAAAAGATATATGCACCACTATGCTCGTTGCAGCATTATGCACAATAGCCAAGACCTTGAAATAACCTAAGTGCCCATAGATGGATGAATGGATAAAGGAGATATATATATATATATATATATACACACACACACACACACACACACACACACACCATATGTAATACCGGCTGCCAGGTATACCATGATGACCAAAAGCAAGTTTCACCCTGGGTTGATAGTCTACTGGAGAGACAATTAAATGATAAATTGATAAATAAAAAATTGCAACGTTAAGAACCATTAATGAGAGAAACCTAGTGCTATGAGAGAATTAATAAGGGCATTGGACCCAGTCAGGGATGTTGCTGAAGATTTCCTCAAGGAGACAATGTAAGTTGAGATCTGATTTATTAGGGCTTAAGTTAATATAGAGCAAATTACCTGGGGAACTTGCTAAAATGTAGGTTCTCATTCAGAAAGTCTGGGATGGTGCCTGAGATTCTGCATTTCTGACAAGCTCCCAAGTGGGGCCCATGCTGATAATTCAAGTACCACATTTTGAGTAGCATTGATTTTTGGAGGAGAGGGATACTAGAACAGATTGTTTCAAAAAATTTTGGTGAAGATAAAGTTAATGCCTCAAGTCAAACCAGACACTCTACCAATTGAAAATTATAGTTTTCATTGACAATTCACTCTTCTTCTGTGGATGCAAGCTTATAGACCTTGGGTCCCTATCTCTTCCACTACTAGTAGATGTGTGCTCCACAGAGTTCTGCAGCAAAGACCCAAGTAAGCACGTGTAAATCCTTGTAAATGAAGGAAAACCATGAAGGTGGTTAATTTCAGAATTTTACAAAAGAGACATTGCGAATCTGTGTCACCTTTTAATGCCTCATGTTACTTTTCCAAATTGTGAATGGATTGTAAGAGAGACATACACATGGGCCCTGAACTATGTTGCCTTTCCCCAAAGTGACCACATAGCCCCAGGAGGCCAGGCTGTGATGAAATTAGTACAAACCTTCCAGCTTCAATGTGGCCAGTTGTTTGGTTTCATTTAAATGTAGAAGACAGCCTACATGGGATGAAAATTAGTATTCTCGCACACTTTGTGGTTTTTAATAGGTCTTTCTTTGTCCCTAATATTTCTCTCTGCAATCAGAATCCAACACATATATTTATAGACTGTTAAAAACTAAGCAAATAAATAAAAAGCTTACTAGAAACAATCAGCATACAAAGCAAGAAATAATTTTTGATTATAGTTTAATTTAGGATGGAGAACACTTAATATCAGCTTGCTTAAAGTCCCAGAAATAAAAGTATTAAAAAAGATTCACTCTGAGGATAACTGCTACCCGCTGAAATTTATTGTCTTTTTGTACATTCCAAATTTTCTAAATTTTGATAAGCATTTTGTATTTTCTAATAGTAAAAAAGTACATTTTATTAAGAATGCAAAGTGATGAAGGTAGTTTCTAAAATCCACAATAATATTAGACTCAAAAGGAACAGTGATTTTTCATTGCAGGCATTATAAAGTGGTCAGCTGATTAGAAAGTTTGCCAAATAAAGACCCAGCTTATATCTGTATTCAGTCCTTAAAATGACAGTGCTACAGCATTTTTGTTCTCTCTTGCTGATTTATATTTTCATGAATTTACCTGATCTTATCATAATGTTACTCATTTCAATTTTATTATTCAATATTCACACTCAAGATACCAATGTCTAGACAGGCCTTATCAAATAGTGTTTGCTTTTCCCAGTTAATATTCTCCAATTTTGGAAGTACATTTCTTTTATGGATGAAGCTTTTTACTTTAATTTATCCTAAGCCTTATTTTCATCCATAAAGAACCTTCTAGTTTTCTTTTCTGAGAGCAAAGGGTACCTTGACTGATAGAATTCAATTGCTGGGTTGAAATAATGCAGCTGGCTTTTAACTTACATTAGTATGTCTTTTTATTAGTTTTACCTATTACATGAGAAAGAATGTGACAAAAATGTAATGATTTTAGGTATCCCACCTGGGCCCATATTTCTGTCTAGATTATAGAATATAGACTTTGCAAGAAAGAATCTGAAAATTTTGAATGAGAGTTACAATAGAGACATGGGTAAAAGTACAAAATGAGTTCAATGTAAATATGCCACTCACTAATTCTAAACAAGATAGATGTGCCAGGAAGGCCTGCACTTGACCACATATTCTTAATAAAGGACTAAAATATGTTAATATTTTTACTTATAAAATGTCTTTAAATTTGATAAAATCATAATATCTCAGGTGGTTTTTACACATAGTAGAAAGAGAAAGATAGAATACTGTTAAGCCAGTTATCTAGAACCCAACCAGTAAATTTACACAACAGAACTCTGAGCACATTGATATTCTGCACTCTAACTCAATGATAAAGCGATATTAAACTCAGAAGCACAAAAACAAGGGGTTAACAAGAGAGTGTAGTGTGGTAGTTAAAAGCATAATATTTGACGACAAACAGATGGGTTCACATCCATAGTCTGCTACTTACTAGCTACGTGAGCTACCCTGAAGAGTGCATCTGACCTTTCTAAGTGTCAGGTTTCTCATCCATAAAGTGATCATAGGAATATTAACCTTACATATCTTTTGGGAATAAAAAATAAGATAGTGTTAGCAAAGCACAAAATACATTCTGATTCTTGGTAAGCAACTACTTGTCCGAAAAGTATACTTTGTTACATTTGTAAGATTTTTTTAAGGTGTATCATAGCACCTGTACAATTTTCTTGAGTCTATGGAATTATCTAGTGATACTTGCTCATCATCATGATGCGCAAGGATCTGGAAAGCTATGTGCATTATCCATAACTAGAGTATGGTGGTGATGAAGATAGAATCAGAGTTGCGACTTACCCTGTGACTTACACTTATTAGTTGGATGATCTTAAAAAAGTAACTGAACCTATTTGGAACCTATTTTTTTCAGAGGCAGAATAGAGTTGCCAGTTGTACCTGCCTCCTGGAACTATTGAAAGGATTAAATGGCAGAATATGTATAAAGCACCAGCCACAATTCTTGGGACATGTAAAGCTAGTCAATAATATAAATAAAACACTAGTCTTTAACTGTTCAGGATAAATGGGATCTATATCTTGCAAAGCAAATCTTGAGAATAGATAATGAATCCAAAGGATCAAGTGGATGAAAATAGGCAAGACTAATAGCATAGCTCATAATTTTTTAAAAAATCAATTACCATGAAACTTCTATGAACAAGATTTTTTTCAACTCCTTGATGGGCCTTTCAAGAGTTTTAATATATATACACAGTTATATAATATCTCTGTCTCCCAAGAGCTCTAAATCTTAAAGGGGATATAATTATATATAAATAATTAACCAAGCCTTTATACATGATTATCAAGTGGATGGTAGTACTAGAAGTGCTATTGAAGTTCAGAGGAAGGAGAGAATACCATCGTCTAGAGTAGCTTGGGCAAATTTTATGAATGTTATTTATTATTGTTGAAGTGTTAATAATTTCTGGAAAGATTCAAAGACATAAGCCAAACATGGCAAGAAAAAGCCATAAGATATGTTTAAATAATAATTAGTGGAAATATCTGATGGGTATAGAGGTTTAAAAAATGTAAGTGGTTGGAAATGAAAATGAAAGGGAACTGGGGCCAGATTCCATATTATAGTACTTAATATATTAATATTATCATTGTTAGTTTAAATTATGTCTCCTCCACTAGACTGTTAAGTCATTGAGAGTAGAGATTCAGCCTTTCATCTCGTTATCCAGATGCCTAGCACGGTGCCTGGCTTCTTTAACCATTCACTGTTCATTTATTCCACTTTATCCATAAGGTATCTGTACTAATGGCATTTGCAGACTCAACAGATAAAGACAAGTAAATAAGTAATTACAATACCAAATGGTATGTATTATAACAGGTAAAATACAGAGTTTAGTGAGAAAAAAATATCGGCAGTGTTTTGGAAGATTTCCTGAAGTACATTACATCTAAGTTGAAACCTACACGCTAAGTAGAAATTTACCAGTCAGAATGGGGGGAAAGAGTGCTTTATAAAGAGGAACGGAATGTGAAAAAGGTCCAAAATTGAGAAAGGACACAGCATAATCAGGGAACTAAGGGAAGTTTGAGTTGACAAAAACATAGATTGTGAGAGAGGAGAGAAAAAGCCAGGCAAGCTCATCAACTATGCTAAAAAGTTTAGAAATGATCTGAAGAGTAATAAGGAATCATTGAGGGATTCAGAAAGTGACATGATAGTTTAGACGTCCGGGGGAAATGAGAATGGCGACAGAGTGAAGTTCTTAGAGATAAGTCAAAGCATAGAAAGACACTTCTTTAAGAAGGAATGACAGAAAAGGAAGGGAACAATAAATTGTAGACATCTTTATTGTTTTAGATAATGCTAAATTGTAGAAGCTCTCACTGTTTGGCTTCTATTTTTTTCTTGGGAAGAGTAGATGAGGTCATACGCTGACAATTAAGGAGGAGGTGGCACAGTCAAGGATTTACAAAGAACGAGGTTAGAAATAGCCTTTGCAGAGAACACAAATGACAGCTGAGTCAGGAAACATTGAAGTATTTCTTTGAAGTTGGAAAATAAAAATACAGAACCGTCCTAATGGCATGATTGCTTTTTGTATGATTTCACGTTGTATGATTTCTTTTTTTCTCCAGCAGTGCAGTAGAAAAGCAAAGACTACCTCACAGATGGATTAATCAAGGTTGGGAAACTCAATAATTGTTTGAATGAATGAATGAATCAGTAAATAAATAAATGAAGCAATAAACGCTATTAGGCACTTAGCTTTAGTGAAAAATAATAACCTGATCTGTAGGAAATGAGGAACCACTAAAAACCTTTATAATAACTTAAATAAAAAGCAATATTTTAGAAAGATTTATCTGGTGGCAATGTGGAGAAAAGATTGGAAGGACATATAGGATGTACAGGGATTAATTAGATGGTTTTAAATAGTTCTTATGATCTTAATGATACCAAAACTCTTAATCTCAAATGCGTGTGCCCGATGCACAGTAGGTCAAAAACTGAGACATTGGTGCTTTGAGATGAAGAAAAGTTTTATTCAAAGTGGCCCAAACAAGAAGGTGGGAACGTGGGTTCGCTCAAATCCACCTTCACAAGAGCAGGAAACAGAGTTTTACAGAGCTAAGGGGCTTGGCAAAAGGAGTTTCAGAGAAACAAAGGGCGCACTCCTGATAAGCCACTCAGCAATCTGACTTTTGGGCTTCAACAGCTGCTGAGGGCCATCTGGTGATCACAACCTTCCCAAAGCCATTCTCTTTCTTCTGTAAAACAAGCTCACAAATCCTCAACACCTCTGAGTTACCCTCAAGTTAAACAAGAAAACAGCAAATTGACAAGATTCATCTATGTCTGTGTCGGGAACAAAGTCAAAAGGCAATCATGTTCTTAATGAATATCTATAATACCCCTCAAGTTCCTGGCTTCACTAGGAGGAAAAAGTTCTATTCCTAGTTTGCTGAGTTATTTATCATCATAGGTTAAATTTTGTCAAATTGTTTTTCTGCACCTTTGAAATGTTCATACTTTGTTTTTTGTTTTAATCTTAATAGACTGAATTGGGGCCGGCCCCGTGGCTTAGTGGTTAAGCGCACGCGCTCCGCTACTGGTGGCCCGGGTTCAGATCCAGGGCGCGCACCGGCACACCAATTCTCCGGCCATGCTGAGGCCGCGTCGCACATACAGCAACTAGAAGGATGTGAAACTATGACATACAACTATCTGCTGGGGCTTTGGGGGAAAAAAAGGAGGAGGATTGGCAATAGATGTTAGCTCAGGGCCGGTCTTCCTCAGCAAAAAGAGGAGGATTAGCATGGATGTTAGTTCATGGCTGATCTTCCTCAAAAAAAATTAAATAAATAAATAAATAAATAAATAAAAATAGACTGAATTGTATTGTATGATTTTTCACATATTAAACCAACCTTGCATACCTGGGATAAACCTTTTGTTATTAAAATATATTATCCATTTTGTATATTGAAGAATTTTTACATCTATGTTCATAAGGGCAATTTGCCTATATTTTTTTTCAATGTCTCTGCCAGGTCTTGGTATTAGGGTTATGCTGGCCTCATAAATGAGTTGGGATGTTTCCTTCTTTCTCTGTTTTCTGAAAGAGTTTGTCTAAGATTGTGTTGTCTTCCTTAAATGTTTGATAAAATTAACCAATTAAGTAATTTGGGTTGGAGTTTTTTTTGTGGGAAGTTTTGAGATAACAAATTTAACATCTTTAATAGATATAAGGCTATTCAGATTTTGTTTCATCTTGTGTCAGTTTGGGTAAATTGTTTTATTCAAGGAATTTGTCCATTTCCCCTAAGTTCTCAAATTTGTTGGTATAAACTCGTTTATAAAATTCTCTTATTTTCCTTTCAATGGGCAATGCTGTCCAATAAAACTTTCTGTGATGATGGAAATGTTCTGGATCTGCACTGCTCAATATGGTAGCCACTAGCCATATGTATCTCCTGAGGACTTGAAATGAGGCTAGTGTGACTGAAAACTGAATTTTTAACATTATTTAATTTTAATTACTTTAAATTTAAACAGTCACATATGGTTAGGGCAAACCATGTTGGATAACAAAGATTTATAAGTCTCCAATGATAACCCATCTTTCATTCCTGATGCTGAAAATTTATATTCCTTCTATTTTTGTTTTCATTAGTTTAGTTAGGAGTTTACCAATTTTATTGATCTTTTCATAGAACCATTTGTTGGCTTTGTTAATATTCTCTATTGCATGTTTTCAATTTTGTTGATTTCTGTTCTTCTGTCATTCCTTCTGCTGATTCTGATTTTACTTTGCTATCCTTTTTCTAGAGTCTTAAGGGAGAATTTAGATTATTAATTTTATACTTTTTTCTTTTCTAATACAAGCATTTAAAGCTCTTTATTTCCCTCTAAGCATCACTTTACCTACTTCTATAAAATTATGATTTTTTTTTTGCGGGGAAAGATTTGCCCTGAGCTAACATCTGTTGCCAATCTTCCTCTTTTTTTTTTGTTCCCCAAAGCCCCAGTGTGTGGTTGTATATCCTAGTTGTAAGTCCTTCTCGTTCTTCTATGTGAGCTGCCACCACACCATGGCAACTGACAGATGGGTGGTGTAGTTCCACAACTGGGAAAGGAACCTGGGCTGCTGAAGCAGTGAGAGTGCCGAACTTTGATGACTAGGCCATCAAGGCTCACTCAAATTATGACTTTTTTTATTTAATATATTTTCTAATTTCCCTTTTAATTTCTTCTTTGATCATTAGATCATTAGAATCATGTTGATTAATTGCCAAATATTGGGGTACTCATAGATAATCCTATTATTATTGGTTTTAATTTCTTTCCATTGTAGTCAGAGAATATATTCTGCATGACTAGTCTTTTAAATGCATTAAGATTTTTGGGCCGGCCCCATGGCTTGGTGGTTAGGTGCACATGCTCCACTGCTGGCAGCCCAGGTTTGGATCCTGGGCACGCGCTGACGCACTGCTTCTCCAGCCATGCTGAGGCCACGTCCCACGTACAGCAACTAGAAGGATGTGCAGCTATGACATACAACTATCTACTGGGGCTTTGGGGGAAAAAATAAATAAATAAAATTTTAAAAAATGCATTAAGTTTTTTTATGGATCAGTATATGGCTTATCTTTGTGAATGTGAATTATGCAACTGTTAGGTGATTTTTTTTAGGTTTTCTATCAATTAATGAGAAAGGGACATTAAAATCTTCATCTATGATTGCTGTCTATTTCTACCTTTAATTTTGCCAATTTTGCTTCATGTATTTTGAAACTCTATTGTTAGGCACAAACACATTTGTGACTGATATGTGCTCCTGCTTAACTGACTTTATCATTATGAAATGCTCCCTTTTATGTTTGGTAAGACTCTTTGTGCTGAAGTCTATTTGTCTGATATTTATGTAGCCACATCAGCCTTCTTTTGATTATTGTTCTTTGATATATCTTTTCTAACAATTTAATTTCAACCTCTCCATGTCTTCACATTTAAAATGCATCACTTGTAGGTAGCACACAGATGGGTCTTGCTGTTTTATCCATTCTATCTATTTTAATTGGAATGTTTAATGTATTAACATTTAATATAAATATGAATATAGTTGCATTTAGGTCTACCATCTTATTATTTGTGTTTTCTGTTTGTTTCCTCAGTATTTTCTCCCTGTGTTCCTCAAAACCTGCTTTCTTTTGGATTGTATGAATTTTTTTAAATTCTATTTTGTCTATTTTTTAAACTATACCATTTTGCTTTTGTGTGTGTGTGCGGTGTGTGTGTGTATGTGTGTGTGAGAGAGAGAAAAAGAGAGAGAGAGAGAGGCGGTTCTAGGGATACAATATATACTTAAGCTTTCACAACCTGCTTAGACTTAATATTTTACTAGTTCAGATGAAATGCAGAAATTTTGCAACTTTGTAGGTCCATCTACTCTCCCTACCTCCCAATACTAAATATTCTCGTTGCCAGATATATTTATTACATATATTATAATCCTTACAGAACAATGTTATAATTTTTGCTTTCAACTGTCTTACCTGTTTTCCAGAAATTAAGAGAAAAAAATATTTTTCATTTACTCAGATATCAAGACTAGAAGAAAGAAGATAACATCAGTCATAATTAAGAATGCATAAATAGAGTCATTGTTTTCTCTACATAGCAGTGGAAAAATCTATTTCCATATATCAAAACTTCAAATGAGTAAAGTGAGGAAAGAAAACACAAAAGAAAAATAACCGAAGTAACTTTCAAATGCCCTCTTATTTGTCTTCATTGTGTTTATATTATAGATCAAGATATTATGGCAGGTGCTGTGGGGGGGGGGGGCAAAAAGATTAAGCCAAAGACCTGTAAAAAAGGAGTTTACAGCCTGCTAGTTCTCTATGTTGTCTGAAGCTGACTATATTCAATGATCTGAACTTGTGTTTCTGACACATTTTAATTTTTTTATAACTTGACCTACTTATGATATTTGCTTTCAGCAAATTAGATGCTCACAACACTCAAATTTGTATCATGTATCAATAACTTGTTCTGTCCTAGCAGAATTCACTTCACTGGGATAGAAGAACAAGAAGAGGTTCACTCATGGCCTGACTCTCAGAAGGAAGGCTTTCCTTCATATTTCCTCACCACAGTTGACTAATTATTCCTAGTGTGGTGCAGTTCCAAGCTTTAGGGCCACTAAAAAGTGGCAGTCAATTTTATGAGATCCAAACCACTTGCAACTGTGTGTTTGCATACGTAATTTGGAAATTAAATGGCTTTCTATTGTTTTTTCCTTCATTACACCTGGAGAATGTTTTAATGATAACACTTTGAAGCAATATAAAAATGAGATAAATAGGTAGTTGTGGATCTTTTAAAGAAATCAAACGCATAAAAAAGGTATCTGGATGCATAATAATCTCACATAAATTACAAAATGATACTAGAATATGTAATATTATCTGTCACTGTTCACATTTATTGCATCCTCTCATTAATTGAGTTTACTTTTGAATTTCATTTTTAATATTGAGGCATATATTCATCACACACTTTCAGACATTTGCTTACACTGGCAAAGGAAAAGAGCTGTGCTTTAGAAAAAATATACAACTGTAGAATACTTCCTTTCTTATATGTACATAGTATATATTTACTTATGCTTTAATGATTCTAGAAGGAGAAGACTTAAACTGGGTAAAGACAGAACAGCAAAGCCCAACAGGAACAATGTGTTTATGGCTGTAGGGACATAGATTCTCTCTGGAGCCTGTAGAAAATCCGAATATATGAGTTTTTGTTTGTTTTTCTTTCTCCCTACTCTCATTTTATACATTTGCTACTTACTAGTGCTAACAATCTGCCAAATACTGTTCTTTCCATGCATATTTGCATTTAATCTTTACTGCACATCTATTTTGGGAGCTGGTAGTTTTTTCCCCTTTAATGGAGGAAGAAGTCGAGGCTCAGAGAGTTTAAATAATTTGTACTCTTTCTCAAAACTCATAATGAAGGAATTAGAATTCGGGTCAAGGTCTATAAGATTTCACAGTCTTTGCTCATGAACGCTCAATACAGTTCTCCCTCCTGTTTCACGAGAGGAACACAGAAAAGAAAGGGTATCTAAAAAAATTAATAACCTTGGGTGAAATCTCCTTTTATTTAGAAAGCAATGGCTCTATTTCACAGTGAAAATATCAACAGATCTGGAGGATTTAACAAATTAGATGATTATAATAGAAAGAATTTTAAAACTGAAATATCCACCAAGTGTTCTGAAATAATTCTAGAAAATGCTAGTATTTGTTATTTATATTTTAATTAAAAATACATATATTTTGGATAGGAGACAGGTATTAATTTAATAATGGGTAGTCTATATGGTACATAACATTAGTGATAAATAATGGCTATTGTTTTTTGCCTTTATTCAGTGCTGTATTTATTATAGGGTATGAGGCTATTGAATAACGATAAATTCCACAGCATTGACAAGCAGTAAAGTACAATTCTGAAGAAGTAGTTTTATGTGGATAACAGTTCTAATTCATTTATTTTCAGCTAGGATAGAGTCCATACTCTAACATATAATTTGAAATACTTGGACTCGCAAATATTAATCAAGTATCAGTGGTCAAATAGAAAAACAAGGGGCTGGCCCCGTGGCTTAGCGGTTAAGTGCGCACACTCCGCTGCTGGCGGCCTGGGTTCGGATCCCGGGCATGCACCAACGCACCGCTTCTCCGGCCATGCTGAGGCCGCGTCCCACATACAGCAACTAGAAGGCTGTGCAACTATGACATACAACTATCTACTGGTGCTTTGGGGGAAATAAAAAATAAAATAAATAAATAAAAATTAAAAAAAAAAAAGAAAAACAAGACCAACAACTAGCGCTAGTTTCCTTAGATTTATGAAACATGGAGATTTTTAATTTTCATTTTGGGGATGATTAAGGATTTCATGTTAAAGAGAGTTTTTACTATGTAGCAGGTGATTAATTTCCAAGTCCACAAAAGAATAAGCCCAACTATTATCGTCACAGTGAGCCTGCCTTCTAACAAATGCAAAATGCCATGTTTCAAGCCAAGTGAAACAGAAAAACCTCAGAGGAAATTTATCTCCATTCATGAGTATAAGGTGTGTCATTTCTCTCTAGAAGACCACATATCTCAAATGCAATGTTACCACTCTCATTTCTGGGGTAAAAACAAAGAATCTTCAAAGGTAATTTTGGAATCAAAATCAAAATGCAAAGAATAAGAAACACTTCTGATAGAATTATATACAACTTTTAGATGAGATATTCCTTGCCTCAGCAATATAAGAGAAAGTTTTCACTCTACAGGTGAAAAGCATATTTCAGAGTTTATTTTAGTAATATAATTAAAATACTTTACTTTTTTGAGAAGAAATCATGTTAAATAGGATCAATATTAAGGTATTTTGCTTTTATGAATAGTTTCATAATAGAATTTTTCTAGAACATTTCATCTGTATAAAAAGCCACTTCCACTTTGACAAGAACAGCTGCTCATCTTTTCCCATTTTATATCTTGAGTTTTTGTGTAAATGTTTTTATATATCATTCCATTGCCTAAAAATAATAAAAACCTGGTTTTTATCAATGTTCCCTAATTGTTGAAAAGACGTGGAAACTAAAGTCACATATTTTAAGGCTATATCCCAATTTTATGGAAAAATCTAGTTCAAGATACTGCCCATTTATGCCATATTGGCTCATTAAAACTTGTTTTGAGTTAAAATTTTTGATTTATTACAGAACATCTCTTTATTCAACAAATATTTACTTGGATATTCCCTGCATAGGTGCTTAAGATATGGAGATAACCCTCCATCCAACATTAATTCAGTATAATGTGAAAAGAAAAGAAAATCTGCCCACCTCACCCCTGATAAGCAATAATAAAGGTACTTGGGGGATAAAGAGAAGAACTATCTAACTCCAAAGAGAACAGAATGGAAAAGGGAGAAAAAAGAATAACTTTACTGAAGAGAAACCTAACAAATACTACCTAAGTCAGATGATCAAAGTCAACATCGATAGTCATAAATTATGGTGATAGTATGTACTTTTGATTTGATGTGGTAAAAATGGCACTTTCTCTCTGTGATCTTCCTCCCAATGACCTGTAACCCCAGTATTATCAGGAGAAAATCATCAGACAAATTCAAATAGTAGGACATCCTACAAAACATCTGATCAGTACTCCTCAAAACTGTCAAAGTCATCAAAGGCTGAGAAAATGCCACGGGCAAGAAGTGGAAATGACAACTAGTTGCAGTGTAGAATCCTGGATTGGATCCTGAAATAGATAAAAGACATCACGTAAAAACTAAGGAAATCTTAATGAACGATGGACTTTAATTAATAATACTATATCACCATTTCAATATATGCATGGTACTGTTCACTGCATTATTCTAAAAAATAAAGTCTTTTTTTAAAAAAAGGAAGAGGTGTCTCTAAAGCAGAGTTTTACATGGCGAGGAGGTGTCAGATGAAGAAGAGAGATGTAAGGCTTTCTGGTATGAAAAAATATATCCAGAAAGAAGAAAGGTGTAAATTCACAGCAGAGAGGGAGAAAGATTATTCAGAGAAATAACATGTAGGTTGATATGACTCAAGTTTCAAACATAGCAATGTACATCTGTAATCTTACAGTTTTCTTATTTTGGGCTCAAACATCTGTTATTTTTATGGCTTTACCACTCAATAATTATGTGGTTTTGGACAAGTCATTTGTTCTCTCTGAGATCCTGATTCTTGTGACCATCTGTGAAGCAGGGGTAACAATGCCTGTCTTGAAGGGCTGTTACAAGAATCAGTATCTTCTACAGAATACAGCATAGCTTTGGATATCTAATGGAGTGCAGGGAATAGTCACCATGCAAACACTGAAATTGTGCTGTTTAGAAGAATGAAAAGGTATCTTGGCAATTTTATAAATTTAAATTGTTGATGCCAATGATCACTTCATGATTTTTTTCTAACATGAAATTTTACTTTTTATAATTTAGATTGGTATATTCTTTAAACACCCTACTATCCAAACTCCAGAATACATTTCACTTAAAAGGGGAAAAAACACTAAAAAAAAAAAAAAATTTCTTGCCCTGTGACTAATCATTGATCTGATAATTTATTGATGGAAAAAAATACAAAATGTAGAAAATTCTTATCTATTAATAAGCATGTTTATGTTATTTATGATAGAAAAATTTTAAAGATCAGCATTTATCTTCAATAATAGGGAAATGGTAAAGCAATTATTATCTATATACGTGTGTATACGTACATACACATACATGTACGTACATAGGTATGTATATATTGGAGTCCTGATTTAAAACATAAGTAGCAATTTGGAAAATATCTAAGTTAAAATTTAAAGCATGACATCAAATTGTAGGTACACTAAAGTTATGATTATATTTAAAAGTGCATAGGAAAAAAGACTAAAAGGGAAAAGACCAAAGAAGATATTAGTAATTATGAGATTAGAGGTGACAAAAATTCTTTGCTTTTCGAAAATTTTGCCTATGTAGTTATATTGCTTTTAAGATTTAAAAATTCAACTTCTTAAAATACAAAATATATGTTAAATGATCATAGAATTCTGATCCCAACACCTAAGAGTTAGGAAAAATTTACTCTGAATTAGTATTAATATAGATATATTCTGCCTTAAGAAAAATCAAAATAAAGTTTTTAAACAAACTCATAGTAAAATGTTTTAATTTTATAATAGATCTTATCATAAAATATGTTAAATAACTAAGTTGCTATGAAATCTAAAACAAAATTTTATTTTCCAGAATGATGACGCATTATAAGAAATGCAATTTATAGTTAAATAAGACCATCTCTATTTTTCATCATTTTTCTTTGTCCTCGGTGAGACAATTTAAATTTTTAAAATTAAACTGCATTTGTTAAATAAATTTGGCCAATAAATAAATTTTTTATGTACTTGTTATTCATGTAAAAAATAATTTTTTAAATAAATTGCATTTAAGTGGTTTTCACAGTTTTCTATTAGCTTTATAATTTTATAAGTACATTTTTCAAAGTAGCTAATATTTCTGATTAGTATGACATCCACCTTCAAGGATCTTTGTTCACTATTTCTGTATTATGACATTGTGCTAATACTAAGTTATATTTCTTTCCTAAGTTTCCAAAATCTTCCAATTTTGTAGTTAATTCTTATTATATGTGTCTACTGATGATTTTGCCAAGCATCTTACTTTGGTGATGTTCCCTAAATTATGAATGCAATTCCTGTTTCCTCTCATTTCAAACTGATATGTCTCTAAAATTTTGAGCACTTCTAAAAATGCTGACTTTTTTGTTCGCGGAAGAGATACTTTTGTTTTGTTTCATTGTTTTGTTTATGCCCTATGTCATCAGTTTCCTTTTAAACCACAAGTTCTTCTTTGGATTACACTGAATATCTAAAATTTCGCTTGGGTTTTAACTCATCTCACAATTTAGGGAAAGAAAAAAAAAAACTGTCAATGGTCTGAGCTAATTTTATTGGAATCAGTAGTGGTCAATAGGACAATTGCTTACTGTCTCCTTGACATCTCTTGAGCATTTGATTCCTCTGATCACTAACTCTCCCTTGATCTGTTGAAGTGAGGCATGAGATTCAGTAGGACAGTGGTAAATTAGCTTTTACTTTATCTTTATAGTAAAGCTATTTCTAGATGTCTTTTTCCTGAGCCATCCCCAGTCAAGAGGGAACTGCCAAATAACTACCCCCAACTTTACTATGAGAGAAGGGGAAAAAAAAAAAAAAACCACTGGGGAATCTGGCCTCTAATTCCTGTCAAGCTTAATTTTTTGTTGCTGACTTCAGAAGACTTCTTTCAAAGTACAGCTTTCTAGTAGCACCTTAATGAATTATGTTCCTGCATGAGAACTCAGTAGCTGAGCCTCTATTCTTGGTTGATATCCAACTTAGACACAAAGGTTACCCCTAGCATAGTAGACAGAAATTTGGGCTAAGAAATAATTTTAAGTTTTTCATAACAAAACAAGGATAAGGTTTGTGTACTAGGTTCTCCTCAGAGTTAAATACAAAAGATCATGACTTGGCCTTTAGGAACTCATTTAAGGTCATAAAAAGTCACGGAATATTTTAAAGATGTAAAATTGGATATAGATTGAAGAGATTTTGATGATAAGCTACCCTAACTCTTCACTCTAAAATGAGAAAACAGAGGGCAAGAAATGGAAAGTACATCATAGTGATTCTGTAAATTAGTGAAAAACAAAAGCTATACCAAACTGCATTCAATATTTAAATAATATTGGACTGACTCATCCAACAGCTTTTCTAAGAAATCATGCTTCTTCTCTAAAAATAGTAATACTCAACATTTATTGAACACTTTTTATGTGCAAGTCAAAGTGCTTTTTAAGTATTGAAATTTTAATCTTCACAACAACTGTAAGAGGTAAGAATTTTCATTACCCACATTCTACATATAAAGAAATTTAGGCACAGAGAGATTAAGTGACTTACCCAGGTCACATAGATACTTTGTGGTAGAGCTGGTATTAAAAAGTCAACCTAATTTATGATCCAACATTCTAAGCTACTATTCTATAACTACCTGCAGAGTTTATACTTAGTTATTTAAAGCTCTAGAATGTTAGCTACTTGAGTACAGAGGTTTTGTTCTATTTTGTTCACTGCTGGTTGTTCACTCAATGCCTAGAATAGTGATTATGATAGCTGTTCAATACATGATTGTTTATCAAATTGACATAACTATATACAAAACAGCATTAAGTATGTGCTGTTGAAGTGCTTTGTGATTCTTGGTTTCAAGGGAGAACTGGGCACAATTATTTTTTTAAGAAAAAAACATAAAGATCAACCATCTATTAAGCATATCTGAAAATAGGCCATGATCAACTTTATTGAATCTGATTTTGATTTAGCTAATGCAGGCTGTTAAATATCAGTTCACATGTCCCTTTCTTATTAAGGCCTTCCTTGAGTCCTATATCTATATTAGTTCCCGATCTTTTTCAGTCTTAAAATACTATACTTTCCTTCATCTACTTTATCAATGGTTTTAATTATATGGTGATATATGTGATTATATTTTAATATTTACTCCTCACAAATTTCATAAGGGCAGGGACAATGTCTCTTTTCTTTCTTGATTTTCAGCACCTAGAAAAGTATCTGTCACAGAGTAGTTACTAAGTGAATATCTCTTGAATAAATGAACGGCCGGAAATAAATGACTGTATGAAGCATTCGGAGGTGCGTAGTAAAGAATTTGGTCTTGTCCAAAGAAAAGTCTCGCCTTTGCCTTGTCTTCTAGGAGGAAATCTATGTCATACCTGATAGGAGTGTCTGCTTAGGGCAGGGGCTGGCCACTCTGGAAAGACTATTGATGTGATTTCGAGTGGAGCTTTGGGTCTCATGGTATCAGCTGACTTGGAGATTGAATTCAATCATGTGGGCAATCAATCAATCAACCAGGACTATGTAATGAAGACGTAATAAAAATTCTGGACACTGAAGCTCAGTTGAGCTTCCATGGTTGACAATACTCTACTGTCACACATTGATGTTGGGAGTATCAACTCACTGGGGAGGACAACAGAAGCTTCACATTTGGAATCCTCTTAGACTCTGCCCTGTAAGTCTTGTCTTTTGCCTGATTTTAATCTAAAGCTTTTCCCTGTAATATGTTGTAACTGTGGGTATAACAGCTTTCAGTGAGTTCTGTGAGTCATTATCATGAATTATCAAAATGGAAGGTAGTTTTGGGATTCCCCTCAAACTTGCAGTTAGTGTCAGAAGTGAGAGTGGTCTCATGGAGGATTGTGCCTTCAACCTTCGAAGCATGGCTGACTCAGGGTAGGAGCCTGAATGATTCTTGCAGTGCAATGGTCAGAGCAGATAGTATTATATCCTTCTGGTGTGATATGGCCTTCTCACAAATGTGTATTTTAACTCTGGGAAAGTCGTGTAACCTCTCAGGGTTCAATTTCACTACCTGAAATTTTAAAATAACCCTAAAGTATCTCATAAGGTTATTTTGAAGAATACATATTAAGAAATGATTGATCATTCTAATTATAGAATATCTAGGTACTGAATGATAGGAAATACAATAATACTATTTATTTTAAATGTCTAACCCTCTCTAAGAACTGGTACTTGAAATTTAATGATCATATTCACTTTTACATAGCTCTGTAATTTAGATAGCCCCTTCTGTGATCAGAGTAAAACATCCATTTAGTTGTAAATTTAGTCAATTTAAACAGTTGCAGAATCATAGGTCATTGAAATGTCACCCATCTTCCTCCCTCATGGCAATGATTATATGTACAATATCTCAGAATAGAATGAATCTTATTTTTAAATATTTCCCAAAAACTAAAATTCTAAAACTTACCTGAAAAAACTTATTCCATACATAATTAATCAACATTTAACATCCCTGTGTGTGTTACCTAATTAGTATAATGAAAATAGTAATAATAATACTTATAACATGTGGCTTAATCAGCATGTTTAGTTGGTGGGCCCAAGATTTCAATATTTTTAAAGTCTCACAGGTTATTCTAGTGGGCAGCATGGCTTTGGAATATGCTCCCCCTACCAAAAGATGTCCAAAGACTTGGAGAATCCTCAGATCATTTGAGCAAATTCATACAAGTTTTAACATTTTTTCCCTTGACGTTTAGTCAACTGAGGTTACATTTTGGGCTGGGGGCCAGATCTGAATATAGGAAAGCACCTCTCTGGAAGCACTCACTGTATGAAATGGGATTATAACGGAGTAAATTGAGACTAATCAATAGTATTATATGGTGCCTGAAAAAAGATTATTCTACTGGAAGGAAGCCTTAACAAAAATGAGTCAGAGGGTAAGAATTTTTCAATGTTTATTATTCTGGGAAGAGTCTGGGAATCATTGGTATAAATGAGAGATAGATGTTGCGGAGGAGGGGATTTTAACATAGCTTGGAAGAACTATCCCTCAAAATTTCCACCTTACCTATTATTCCACATTCACTAGGGTAACTTTGTTACCACTTATTAGACTTCCCAGGGACTCTAACATTAACCGAGATATGCCAGAGATACATAAGTATTCTGAACAATGAAAAAATATATTTTATATAAATCATGAACTGGTGTCTGGTTTTATATGTTGATATCATAAAAAGTTATGTTTAAATAACAGAATCAAATTTATGTTACTATAAACCTGAGGACTACATCCAGAACCATGTTGATGTCAAGGTACTGTGATGTCACTCTGTAAAGCCCAGTGTGGGAACCAGCCCTATCTTCCAAAACATCTCTAGATAACATCTCAACAAGGGCAAACTGGTTGAAATCTAATTCTGTTCTACAGTATATAATGAGTATCTCAATGTGTTTCCAAGTATATATAATATCTCTATGAGGCATAATTTATTATTCTCATTTTCCAAATAGAAAAGCTGAGACTTACAGAAATTAAATGACTTGCCTCCACCAGAAAACAAGTGGCCAATTTGGGCCTCTAATAGCTCACTTCTTGAACAGTGCTGTTGCCCCAGGAGTACCTCACTGGTTATTCATCACATCCACACCTTGACATGAATGCTTGATTGTTTCAAGATACTTCACACTTTGCAGATGTGAGTAGCCTGCAGCATTTTCACAGACATCACACAATACCCAGTGGCTTAACCATTAGGCCCCTGGAGAAGTAATGAATCAGTAGCCTAAGAGAACAGACCACTTCTGGGAAAAGAATTATTAAAATTCTTACTTGCTTGAAGTTTGATATATTTGGGGGGACCAGTCCCTTAGTTTGTGCCAATTCACTTCGCTGAATATAGAGGGAAAAAAATAGCTACGACAATAATAAAACAAAACCAAAAAATCACACACGCCAACAAAACAAAAATAAGCAGTAGGACACTTCTAGAAAAAGTTCAACGCAGTTTGAAAATATATAAAAGGTGTGAGCAACTCATAGGAAAATTTAAGTCCAGCATTCTCTCACAGGTAGGAGAGAAAATAGTGTCTGACAACTACAGTTTTGTGATCCTTTTAAATATTTGGTATTTGAAATATAATAAATACATAGAAATAACAGCAATGCAAAATGTTAGACATGTTAACTCACAAAGAAACTTAATTTACTCATAAATAGAAATGCAATTAGAACTTTTGGTAAGCTGTGCAAAATCAGTAGGTTACCCAAAATATTTTATTTCCTTAAATCCACCTCAAAAATTCTCCTTGCTCTGCAGATTATATAATTAATCTCTTCCAGAGTTGTAACTCTCCCTTTCCTAACTGCTCACTTTGGTCACAGAACATATACAATTTTTATTAACTATATTGAAAATATGGGAGAGCTCTATTGCAAGAAAGCAGTCTTTTTCTTTTTTAATATCTCATGTTGACCTATGCTATTTGTTTCATTTTCTACCTACTCTTCTTCAAAGCCTTTAAAACTAAACCAAAATCTATGAAGTTAAATAACTGTACCATACGTCAATGTCAAATCTATTTCAATCGACTGTACTACTTAGATGATCCCTCTTATACACGATTTAAGCACTTCAGATGAAGTGGCTTTAGCCCTATCAGGAAAACCGCTAGTTTATTAATTAATGATTGCAATCCCCTGACTGAATTTTCACCACAAACTGTTAATTGAAGAAGGAATAGAAGAGACTGACATACAATGAATGCTAAGGAATAAGTGAGTGGTCTTTAGTTCTCTGGTAATCGAAATGCCACCAACATATGTTTGCTAAGGACAAACAAGCCTAAACACATTCCATATTCACCTCAATACCCACATGATAATTACAGATCTATCTTTTTAAAGGTGAATGGCTCAGAAGTGGAATTACGTGTTTTTGATAATAGACATTGACAATTTGTGGAACAAATGAGGTAGAGGACACTTGGCATTTTTGGCTACCTAGAATATATTCCCCATTATTTTGATAATCTTTTAATCTGGTGAAGCCCTTCCTTTTGGATCATGTACTTTTTGTGTGGCTTCCAACTAGCCCAGGGTGAAAAACGTGACCTGGGCCTAAGCCAATTAACATCTTACCTTCCTCTAGTCCTAGTGACTGAGTAAGGGATGGGCACATCACCCTACGAGGGTCAATGAGATGCAAATACAAACCACTGCCAAGTGGGCTTGAACCTGAGAAGACCTGAACTTTGGGCTGCTGGGGACTGACAATAAAGCCAACATGGTGGAAAAATTTGGAGATAAACTAGTGCCTTGGTGACATTGTTTGAATCCAAACAGACCTCTAGATTGCCTATAATGTAAGTCAAAAAATTCTCTTTTATGCTTACAATAGTTTTGAGGTTTTTTTGCAAGCAAGTTATTTCTAACTGATAACAAAAGTTATCTGTAAATCCATATGTGAATTTTGATATCTTACACTCCGGAAACCACCTGGGGCCTTCATCTATGCCAATTTATACCACTACTATTTTTTCATTTTCAGTGAGAAATAATAGATTCAGTGATTTTGTATTTGTTAATATGTTCTGATCATTTAAGACTGCTTATTACCAACAGCAAAATAATATTTTACTGAGCCTGAAAATCACTTAATTGGGTTAACATGTGCTGTTGATATTACGTAAGTCAGAAAAAAAAATGATTTGGCCAAAAAAGAGGCCAAATTTTAGATTTGTAGAGTATCCTTCCACTATACCCCATAGCTTCCAAAACATTCAACACCAAATTGTTTGTTGCTTTTTAAAAATTACCATCTCAGCATATCTTTCCCTCACATAGATCTGTACACCAACTTGTTACCAAATAGTCTTGTTCTCGCACATGAAACCAAGACAATAATTGTTACTGATTGCATAATATGTGTTGGGAACTTTCCCATGTTATGTAATTTAACCTTCCCTAAAGACAACATGACATGCTATAATTCCTAATATCATTTTAAAATGTCAAACAATGAGAATCAAAACTAAGCAGGTGTAAGAATGGAAATTCAAATCCAGATAATCCAACTCTGAATTCAGAACTTATTTTCTACCACACAGTATCATTTCTGCCAAATCTTGGAATCTTGGTTAGAACCACACATAAGACACTGTCAGGATTCTCTGTCCATTTTCATTGCCTCCAGCATGATTGGTTTGTTTATCTTCATCTATAGGTTAGCTTCCTCTAAACATCAGAAAATGTGGACATCAGTAATTTCTCTTTGTTCTATTTTTAAAAGTTCCACAAAAGGATTCTGATTGGCTTGGTTTTGCTCATTTGCTGTCTTGTCTTATTACAGATGGAGAAGAGGTAGAAATGGATGTGGTTGGTAGAGGAAGCACCTTCCCAAAAGACAGGGGGTAATAGAAACTTTATGAAGAATATTAGGTGTACCAGGTAGACAAACAAGACAGTCGCTATAATCTCATTTTACTACAAGATAAGAGACTGTGTAGAGGCAATGAGACTCAAGAACTAAATTTGACTGCATTTTCATTTCTTATTTTAGCAATTATAGTAGTTAAGAAACTGAGTTCTGTCATTAAAGACAGTCCTTCATTTGAGCCCTGTTTTGAGCACAGTTTTATTAAAACTCTATGATCTTACCCAAAGTACTTGACTTCTCTATGACTCATTTTGCTCACTTGTAAAATAAAGATATTTTTAGTATGTACCTCATAGGCTTATTGTAAAGATGAATTGCAATCATCTGTTTAAAGCATTTAACATACTGCCCAGCACATTGTGAGCTATCCCCTTCATTCACTAAGTCTTATGTATAATGGTTGCAGAGATCAAGTTCTGGCAAGTGATACTTGAAGATCATAACATAAACAATTAAAAATGAACATGAGAAACTGCTAGATAAATTTCTTTCTGCCTCTGTCTCTGCTCTGTTGCTCTCTCACACATAAATACACACACACAAATAAGACTGAAGAATAAAGGACAGGCTTTTAAACTTCATGACAGGAGGTAGATATCATGCTTTCTTAATATGCCTTGGGTAAAATAAAGTGATATAAATTAGAAAGAGAAAAATGAAAGATTTATGAAAAACACTGATGCCTATGATTGAATGAAAGACATTGGGAAGTTTGAAATTTGGAAGCAAAGGAAAGGAAACAACATTAGAATAAAATTTTATTACCACTTTCAGCCTTTCTTGGTCTTACTCTTTCATTTTCACGTCCTTTGGGATGAAAACAGAATCTTACTCTCCATTTTGTCTCTTAACAGAAAACATGACATCCATTAAGAAAAATGGGTGAGACCTGCTCATCCTCTTTCTGATTCACAGTCTTCTTCTTAAAGTTATTCCAGTTTTTAACCCCTCTATCTTACCAGTATTTCTCTTCCAAGAAGCATTTGACTGCATATAGGAATTCTGGGCTCTACTCACCTTATTTGTATATCGTACTAGGTAGGTCTGTGTGTTTACATATACAAAACAAAAGATGTTGACTAATTTGTCTCTATTGTCACTTCTGGTACCTCTGTAGCACAGAGAGGTACACATATCCTGCTTTTCTTCTTTATCATTTTCTCTAGGCTAATTTAACCTTGATTAATGCCAAACTAAATTATAGACCTTCAAACAAATCTCTTCAGAGGACCACTATCCTTCCCCTTATATTACTTCATAGTTCTTGGAGATCCTTTAGGAGGATAGGTGAACTAGGTATCTTGGTGGTTTTACCAAAATTATATAAAGTGAGTTGGCTTTTATTTCAAAGTTGAGGTATAGGCTGAATAGTTATATTGGTAACTATTTTTTTTATGAGATGTACTGTATTTACTTATTTTTTTTTAGGGTTGTGAATATTATTGATAATTCTGTTATAAAAATTAAGTTAAAAAGAAATAGCTTTATATACAAATTTCTACTATAGATGATAACTATATAGAGATATGTTTTTCTTTATGTATGCATGCAAGTGCACGCACTTACGTGCACACACTCACACTGGAGTTTAACTGCTAAAATAGATTATACTATCAAAAAAAATTTATATCCTTGATGAACATAGATGCAAAAATCCTAAACAAAATATTGACAAACCAGATTCAACAATACATTAAAAGGTTCATACACCATGGTTAAGTAGGATATATTGCAGGGATGCAAGGATGAATCAACATCCACAAATCAATCAGTGTGATACACCACATTAACAAAATGAAAGATAAAAATCATATGATCATCTCAATAAATGCAGAAAAAGCATTTGACAAAGTTCAACATCGATTCATAATAAAAAACTCTCAACAAAGTAGGTATAGAGGGAACATACCTCAACATAATATAGGTCCATACGACAAGCCCATAGCTAACATTGTATTCAACAGTGAAAAACTGAAAGTTTTTTCTTTAAGACCAGGAGCAAGACGGGGATACCCACTCTTGCTGCTTTTATTCAACACAGTATTGGAAATCCTAGCCAGAACCATTAGGCAAGAAAAAGAAATAAGGCATCCAAATTAGAAAGGAAGAAGTAAAACTGTCTTTTCACAGAGGACATGATAGTATATATAGAAAACACTACAGACTACACCAAAAAACTGTTAGAACTAACAAACAAATTCAGCAAAGTTGCAGGATACAAAATCAATATACAACAATCAGTTGCATTTCTATAAATTAATAACAAATTATCACAAAGGGAAATTAAGAAAACAACCCCATTTACAGTTGCATCAAAAACAGTAAAATATCAAAGAATAAATTTAACCAAGATGTGAAAGATCTCTACTCTAAAAACTATATGACATTAATGAAAGAAATTGAAGATGAGACAAATAAACAGAAAGATATTCCATGCTCATGGATAGAAGAATATTATTAAAATGTCCATACTACCCAAAGAAATCTACAGATTCAATATTACCCCTACCAAATTCCAATGGCATTTTTCACAGAAATAGAACAAACAATCCTAAACTTTATATGGAACCACAAAAGACTCTGAGTAGCAAAAACAATCTTGAGCAAGAAGAACAAAGTTGGAAGCATCATGCTTCCCAATTTCAAACTATATTACAAAGCTACAGTAATCAAAACAGTATGGTATTGGCATAAAAAACAGACACATAGATCAATGGAGCAGAATAGAGAGCCTAGAAATAAACCCATGCAGATATGGCCAATTAATTTACCACAAAGGAGTCAAGAAGATACAATAGAGAAAGTACAGTCTCTTTAGTAAGTGGTGTTGGGAAAACTGAACATCCATATGCAAAAGAATGAAAGTGGACCACTATCTTATACCATACACAAAAACTAACTCAAAATGGATTAAAGACTTGAGAATGTAAGACCTGAAAGCATAAAACTCCTAGAAGGAAACAGGTGGTAAGCTGCTTATTTGGGTCTTGGTGATGATTTTTTGGATCAGACTGCAAAATCAAAAGCGACAAGAGAAAAAATAAACAAATGGGACTACATCAAACTAAAAAGTTTCTTCACAGCAAAAGAAATCACCAACAAAATAAAAAGACAACCTACCAAATGGGAGAAAATATTTGCAAATCATACATCTGATAAGATGTAATATCCAAAATATATAAAGAACTCATATAACTCAACAGCAAAAAAAACCTCCAATCTGATTAAAAGATGGGCAGAAGATCTGAAAGGACATCTTTCCAAAGAAGATATACAAATGGCCAAGAGGTACATGAAAAGGAGCTCAACATCACTAATCATCAGGGAAATGCAAATCAAAACTACAATGAGATACCATCTCACACCTGTTAGAATGGCTATTACCAAAAAGACTAGAAATAAGAAGTGTTGGCGAGGATGTGGAGCAAAGGGAACACTTGTGCACTGGTGGTGGGAAAGTCAATTGGTGTAGCCGCTATGGAAACAGTATGGAGATACCTCGAAAATTAAAAATAGCATTATCATAGGATCCAGCAATTCCACTTCTGGGTATGTATCTGAAGGAAATGAAAACCCTAACTTGAAAAGATATCTGCCTCACCATGTTCAACGCAGTATTATTTACAATAGCCAAGACATGAAAATAACCTGAGTGTCCATCAATAGATGAATGGATAAAGAAAATTTGGTGTATAAACACAATGGAACATTATTCAGCCATAAAAAAGAAGGAAATCCTGACATTTGGGACAACATGGATGGACCTCAAGGGTGTTGTGCTAAGTGAAATACGTCAGAGAAAGACAAATACCATATGATCTCATTTATATGTGGAATATAAATAAATAAATAAACAACAAAACTCATAGATAGAACAGATTGGTGGTTGCCAGAGGCAGGTGGTGTGGAGTGGGAGGAATGGGTGAAGGTAGCTAAAAAATGCAAACTTCCAGTTATAAAAAAATAACTCATAGGTATGTAATATACAGCATGGTGAATGTAATTAACAACAGTATTGTATATTTCAAAGTTGCTAAGAGAATAGATCTTAAAAGTTCTCATCACAAGGAAAAAAATTATAACCATGTATGGTGATGGATGTAAACTAGACTTACTGTGGTAAGTATTTTGCAATACTTACAAATATTGAATCATTATGTTCTATATCTGAAACTAATATGCTATACTTCAATTATAACTAAGAAAAAAAAATTAGAGGTTTATCTTGCCTGCTACCCTTTTCCTCCCCCTTGATTAGGTAATTCCTTTGCATATAAAATGTTGTACATGCTAGAGTTTTGCCACATGCATGCTCCCTAGAAATTTTTAGTTCCTCACTATTTTATAAAAAGAATAGACACTTGAAAGAAAACTAATTTAAAATGTCTCAAGAACATTGAAAGCTTTTGGGGGTGAGAGGAATACAAAATAAAATGGAGACATTTTCAGAATCAGCAAAGAACAGTTTGGCTCTATTTTGCTTCTTTTAAAATAGGCAGTGTATACTTGGTTGAGGGAATTTAGGTCAAAACCCAGGAGTAAAAAAAACATTCTTTTCTTGCCTCTCTTTTACTCTTTCCTAGATTCTGATTATTTTTGGAATGAGAAAACATCAGAACTCAATTAACTTGCAGCTTAAGCTTCCAAAGGTGGCACTTCAAGAAAAAATCACTCTCAGTAAGAGCATTTATTGGTCACTGGAAGTGGGTGGTTATGTTGGAAGCAGAAACGTTTATAAAAATAACTGAGAACGGAGCTCTTGATGACAACATTTGTGCAATTTTTTTCCTGCGTTCCTTCTAGCTTTACCTCTCTCTATCACTAAGTAATCTCAGTGTCTTTCTTATTTTCCAGGTTTCACTCTTGTTGTTTCCCTTCAAATATCTGTATTCTTTTTTTGCCAGTTTTTTTTTTTTTTCAATCTCTCTGCAAGTCTTCATGCATCAGTTCCAAATTAATTCTACTTTTAGCTCTGTGAGGATACTTCTCTGTTCATTAGATTTCTCATCAAATTTTTACTTGTTGCCTTCTGGGTTAACTTTAAGAAAAGAAAATGTTACCTTTTCTCAACATTTTTATGTTTTCGCTTTTGATTTAGTTGAAAACAAAAGCTGCTGGGCAATGACTATCACCATTCCTATATTCGCTATCATGGATTCTAAGCAAAAACATACTCTTAAGAACACTGGGTTTTGAAGATCTTTCAGAGGCTATTTGATATATCTCCCTCTTCTAAGATAGAGACTTTTTCTAAGACTCTTGTCTTTTGAATATCACAAGATATTCTTTTCGAAGATTTCTAGAGGGGTAAATTCTCTTATTCATATACACAACTACACAATTTCATGGCCACTAACTCTTTCATATAATCACAAACCAACTATTTTGCTTAAGATGTACAATTAAAAAAATATTTCGAAGTCCCCTAGTAGATGTATAGTTAAAAAAAAAATCAGGAGACTTTTTTTTTATTGCAAAGCAATTAAATTGTGATTTAACAGGGTTTTAAAAAGTGATTTACAAAATATCTTCACGAACTTTGGACCTCTCCTCAATAGCCTAAGACTTAAAGATTGCAGGTTCTGAAATTAAAAAATACAATCAATCAATCAATCGATCGATGGAGGAGGAAGAGGCAAAAGAGGAGGAGAAGAGGAAGAATTGAGAAAGAAGGGGTGAAAATGGTTGTTACCTGTCTCCTTCTGATATCCAAATGAACATGTAGAAACTATTGTGGTATTCTCACAAAGAGCTCTGGACTTAGAATCAAAGGAATACAGATTTAGTCTTATCTCTGACACTTGTTTGATGAGAGAGAAAACCTTTCTGAACTTTGAATTACACAAATGTGAAAATAAACATAATAGAGACTACCACTAGGATTGTTATGAGTTAAAGGACTATTGTATATTATAAATGTATTTTACGTATAAACTGTTATTATCACATACAAACCCCCGTAAATCCAATTCCCTGAACCTTTTTCTAATTATTTCATCCAAAAGGAAATGGTCTGATGAACTGAGAGAAGATTCTATGACCTTGAGGGTCATTCAGATTTGATCAGAGACTAAGGTCATTGGCCTGATATTTATCCTGCAGAGGGCCTTTCAGAATTTTTAATTTTAATTGCCCCTGGGATTACGTGGTATTGCAAAACTCAGAAGATACCTCTGTAAAATACAGAAAATCCTGCAGCTGCTGTCTCTGCCCTCCTTTCACACCTTTACATTAGGATCTGGCTATTGTATTCTTTCCATGTGTGACCAAGATCTTATATAAAAAATGACTTTCCATGATCGGGCTCAATGGTAACAAACTTTAAACCTCATTGTATTACTGTTGTCCCTTCCCAGGAAATTTGGATGAGAGATCAGATTCTGACAGGAGAATCATCTCCCTGTAATTTAACAAAGGTTTTATTCTATTTGAACATAATGGGGAGCTAATGATTTTCACAAGAATAATCTCCTGTCTTAGATAGCCTTATAAGATTCTTTTCCTTTTAAAGTCAAGCTCTTTTGATTACTGATGTCGTGTCTCCCACAATACTAGTTATAAGTTTGTCTTTTCAAATGAAAAATGAAGTTTGAGGGCTTGATTGCCTTGTCATTTAACAGCACTATTACCATGAGAAACTTTTTCTCCCACTAGTCAGGCTGAAACAAGGGAGCAATAAATTTTTCAGCTCAGAATTCCCAATATTCTTCTCATTTCCATCGTATCACTTTGAAAGAGAGCAGCACCTTTGAAGAAATATTGTATTAATGAAATCCTTTAAAAATGCAGCACCCAGAAAAATAAAGAGCCAAGGGCAAAAAGGAGGAAAGGGGACCACCTCTTAGAAACAACGACTGACTAGTCATTTGTGTTGTCCGAATATCTTTCCAGTCCTCCAGAGTTCAGGAAAAAAGTGCCATACATACTTCAAAAGACGTCTGGGCATGGAAGAGGTATACGTGCATAGAAGAGAAGCAGGAAATGAGCATCTGGGGAAAGATAATATATCCTCAGTAAGCGGAATCTTCCACACTGTTCATTTGCAACTCATCATAGTTCTAGGAAAACAGAGTTCACAGAAAGTACTGGGCCGTGTGGCTTTAGGAAATGGCAGTGTTTGTGCTGGGCAAAGTGCAATAATGTCAAGTTTTATTAAGCTATAGTCTGTAAGGTGGTTCCACAAAAGGCAATTGTAGAGATTATGAAGAGATGCCAAATTTGGAGATTCAGAAGCCTTGCTGCCCGCACCGGGCAGTGACTCGGCAGGGACATGTAAGCATTCAACAATACCTCTTGTTTGGATATGATTGAAAGAGGCTGCCACACAAAGCACTGAGATATTGTATCTCTAGATCATTTCCTACTCTCTAGACTTATAAATTTTTCCTTTATTGCATAGGTTTTGATTTTTTAATAGTGTCTCTACTTTAGTCTGCTAGGGCTGCCATAACAAAATACCACAGACTGGGTGGCTTAAACAATAGAAATTTATTTCCTCACAGTTCTGGAGGCTGAAAGACCAAAATCAAGGTGCCGGTAGAATTTGTTTCTCCTAAGGCCTCTCTTCTTGGCTTACATTTGGCTGCTTTCTCACCATGTCCTCACATGGCCTTTTCTCTGTGCATGCATATCCCTAGTATCTTTTCCTCTTCTTATAAGGACACCAGTCATATTGGATTAGAGCCTCACCTTTATGATCTCATTTAGCCTTAGTTACCTCTTTAAAAGCCCTGTCTCCAAGTATAGTCACATTGGGCCTTAGAGCTTCAATGGATTAATGGTGGGGGGACGACGCAATTTAGTCCTTAACAGTCTCCTTGGAAGATGATGTTCAAAGCAGAATAATACATTAGAAAGAGGATGTACTTAGGTGTCAGACAGACAGAGTGTGAACTCTAGCTGACCATTTATTATTCTAGCTTCACCTTGGACAAAACAACTTAAATCTTTTTCCGTAAAACTGGGGATATTAATAACGGCATAGCAGGTTTGTTGTGAAGATTTGGAAGATCAAGTATGAAAAGTAACCTAACACAGTACTTAGTAGCTTATAGTTGTAAAAATTTCTCTCTGATGTTTACCCTTTAGGTGGTGGGGTCTCAGCATACTCCGAAAGTCCAGAATGCCATTCTTTGTGGTATGTATCTTGAACTGCTAAAAATTAACATTTTAATTAATCTGAGCAATTTTGCACAGTAGCTAGGCCAGGCTATCAAAAAAAAAAAAACCCACTAATAGTTAACTTCTGAAACTAGCCAAACTAATCTTGGATTTTCTAAATAGGATTTATGTTAATCAACTGGATTCATACATTCTATTATGGAAACATTTATTTGACATACATTAATTAGATCAGCTGTATGTGAGGCACTGTACTAGGAATTATATTAATACTAAGATTCCTAAATTATATTGTCTGTTCACAATCAAGTTAGAATAATGTACTATGAATACAAACACGCACAAAGCAATAAGAAATCATAAGGGTTAGAGATAAAACTTGGCTTGTTAGAATGGAGTGAAGAAGGATCACTTTTATACACATGATTTGAGGTTGGTTTTCATAAAGAGATCAAATTTAAAATAACTCTTTAAGTATGGGTAATTTTTTAAAAATAGAAAGTGGTGGAAAGTGGCCAATAAAGGAAGGAAGAATTCTTTGAAACTTTTTCCCACTTTGAATATATAACAGAAGCCTTTACTCTCTCATGTGGCTCTGTCAGAAGGTACAGACATTGGCGCTCTCACCCAGCTTTCAAGAAATGGAGGTCATAATAAAGGCTTGGAAGAAGAACAACGAGAAATGTCTGAGAAGTTTGCATGTGGAAATAAGAATGCTACTTCAAAGGTTAGTTTAAGTAATCAAGAGCTCCTTTGGGAGATGAACCTTGTACTTGCCAAAACATCCTAAATTGACTGTTAAATCTCAGTCATTTTTATCTGTTGAGATTATGTGACTGCCTTTTACAAATGCTTCACTTAAAAATCTGGTGATAAAAGTCCTCACTTTCAGTCCTTGTAATCTGTAACTAGAAAAGGTGCCCACGTATTTTTATTTACTTAAAAACTGTATCATTGTGATAAACTTATGTCCATTAGAATCCCAAGGGGAGAACAGCTTTTTAAAATTACTGTAGCTTTTGTATAATGCAAAACAGTTCAGCAAAATTAAACTATTTCAGTTTTCCTTTTGCTTAATATGACAAGGCTTCATACTGAAGGAAATCAAAAGTTGCTTTATGCCTTTCTCTAGATCAAACAATATTGACATATATTTCAACAGAGTGCTCTTAGTTCTAACATCTAAAGGCCATATTGTGTACTTGAGCGAAGCAAACTGACATAATTTTATAATACAATAAACAAATATGGTTATTCTGGAGGCTAAAAGCCTATTTTTTATGGTTTTTCATGAACTTATCCTAAAATATCTTTATACTTCAACCATCAACATTGTCAAATCAGGCGCATTATGTAGTCTCTAAAAGGTAGTTTTGTTTTCTACTCTTGTGTGAAAGTACCCTCAGGACATTTTCAAATATCATCTGTAATTTTAAATTATTTCAGGTCATGTGGGGCAAATCTGAATAAGCGGAAATTTCGAGAGTAGTTGTGTGTGTGTGTGCGCGTGTGTGTGTGTGTTTGTGTCTTCATACAATGTTCAGATACACTGAAGTTGAGGACAGGTTTATACATTTTGGTGAGAAAATGCATGCACAGCTATAATGTCAGACTGGAATTCCTCATGTAAGCTGCTCAGTAAGCAAAAGAAAATTCTTACAAATTAATGTGACCTTGAATAAGGAAGCACATTTTTATCAATCAACTGTAACCAACAGTGACTTTGGGGATTAGCCAAACAGTTGCATGCAGATTCAGGTAGATAAAACAGTTGTCAAATGCAGTCTTCGTGATACATAGTCTGTCACTGTGTATCAAATTGGAACCTGGGGTGCTTTTCTTGTTTCAATTTTATATAGTAACACGTAATACAAGTCAAATCTGTCTTGCTGATTTATAAGAAAAAAGGGGACGAATTGGAATGCAAAGACTCAATGATAATATAGGTTAGAAAACCTAAATCCTAAACAACTAGATTTTTTAACTTTAATATGAAATAATATCTCCCAATCCTGTGATATTCTGATCAAGAGCAGTGCCTCTCAAAGTTTAATGAGCATACAAATCACCTGGGGATCTTGGGCAAAGACTGATTCTGATTCAGTAGGTCTGGGATGGGGCCTAAAATAATGCTTTATTAATAAGTTTGCAGATAATGCCAGTGCTGCTAGACCATGGGCCATACCTTGAATGGCAAGGTTCTTCAGCACAAATTCATACAATTCATCATAAGATTTCATAACCATCTTCATAACAAAGAAAGTGTGGCACCCCAAAATAATAGTGCTTGCAATTCATTTTAATTTAATTTGGTAATAATTATGCCAACCTTTCAAGTTCATCGTGATCAGCCTTACAATCGGATTTTCTCCTAGAATCACTTTTCTTTGTGATGGTATAGAAAATAAATAACATCAAAGTGTGTAATTATAAATTCATACAGATGACACAAAATATTTGGGGAATGTTTAGGATTAAAGCTTTAAATTCCCCATTCTCAATCTTGTGGGGTTCAGGAAAAAAATAAAAGTGTGATTTAAAATCAGTGATACTACCTACTGTGGGTTGATCCTCCTTCCTCATTTAGGCTCTCCTGTTCCTTGGAGCTGTGCCTGCAACGATCAGTGGCGTATCAGACCTACAGAAACCTGCAACGTGGATCTGCCCATGCACTTGTAAGTTGGCAGTTTGTTCAGATGCTTTATGAGGAGAGATGTCACCAAGTAACAGGCTGTCCAGTACTTTACTCTCAACTGAGAAAGTTGTGATATACTTCCTATTCTCTTGACAATCTACTTACAGGACTTACTGTTTCAAGAAAAATTAAAGAAAACATACACATCTCCACCTCCAGCTGCTCCTTCACTGTTTACTACTAAATGACTCAATGGAATGACATATGAGAGTTTTGTTTCACATGGGTAAGGAATAACAATGGCCTTACGTACTGTGTTTCTGAGGATTCACAGTGAGAATTGTGTTTAAGAATACTGTCTAAAGGACTTCATTTTCCGAGAGTTTATGAGCCATAAGAAAATGTTTTTGTCATCGAGTTCTCTCTTTCTTTTCTTAAAACGTTGTGTTTGTTGAAAACTTGGTTAATTCATTAAACAAATATTTAACTATAAAGTATGTGGCGTAAAAAATATTATGTGGCAGGTTAGTGTTAGGATCTGACGTCATGGACCTCAGTACTCTTAGTTGAAGCCTTTGTGGAGTCAGTCCTCATCTAGTCACGCAATTCATTTCAGCAACCCTTATCTGTATCAGTTAGTATTGAATAAATTAAAAAGAAATTCATTGACTCATAAAACTAAAAAGTCAAAAAATCAGGCAAAGCTTTATTCAAGGGCTGAAACAATGTCATCAGAGCTCAGCTTTTCTCCATTTCATAGCTCTGACTTTTGCTCTACTGATTAATAGTTACACTCCATAAAGGATTTCTCCACAGTTAAAAGTTTAGTTTGTCTCAAAAGAGAATATAACTTCTCTCCCAATAATAACAAAAACAGTTCATTGTTTTTCATTGGTCATAAGCAGCTCACATGCCCATCTCTGAACCAACAGCTCTGGACATTGGAAATACAGTCTTCGGACTGGCCAGATCTGATCCATGAGTCCACCCCTGGAGCCAAAAGTAGAGTAAAATTCACAAGAAGTAGGTGGACTGAGAGCTGTGACAGGATGAAAGTGCACCACTCAGACCTCTTAATGGAGGGAACACAACTGAATCACAATCCCAGACGCTGTCCCCTTGGATCTAGCACTGCATCTCTGCTGTGGCCGTACTTCTCATCTGTGCTGATCCCAGAGAGTTACTGAACACAATGGGGGAGCACAGGACTGGTGCAGTCCCATTCCTACAAGACAGAGGACTCCTTCAATGGGTGACATTGGCTCAAGGATCCACCGTTGGCTAGCTGAACCTTTCTTGGAATGATGCTGTAGTCTGAGACTCTTCCTGTTTCATTCTTCTCTCCTTCATGTTCTCTTACCACAGGTGTCAGAATTGAAGGCAGTCTGAAAGCTCTCCTCACTTTTTATTGCACCCTCCTCCAATAAATCTCCTGCATGTTTAATCTTATCTTAGTGTCAGCTTCTGGGAGGACCCAAAGTGATGTAAGAGTGTATAAAGAAGTAATTTTCCAGTGAAAAATTGGGGTTCTATTAGCAAGAGAATGGTGAACAGAACCAAGGAGGCAAAAATAACAGATATGAACCAGGGTACATCTACAAAATGACCTTCTGTGGTTTACATAACTATTTTTTTTTCCATAACACATGTTCTTATGAATATCCTCCATACATCAGACAATTTTTGCTTGCGTTATGTCTCCCTAAGATTAAAAGTTCCTTTAGAGAGAGGATTATGTGTCTTTGTTTCCCTGTAAACCTTTTTGCAACCATAGCGATGATAAGGTGCAATATATATGCTCATAGAAAAGGCTTTCATATATCTGGAAGATACTGTGGATTAATAAGACATTAAATAATCTTTGTTTTATCAAAATACCTATGATGAAGCATCTTTTCCAGGTTGTAAGTTTATCTTGGCAAATATTATATTTAGATCTTTCTTACTGCTCACACCTGGGATTTCTCTGTCGGTTTTGAATTATTGTAAAAAGTGTCAAAAGAAAGATACCTGGAATATAAAAATGAAAAATTCCCCAATCCTTTTATAGCTCTGAAGGATGTAGATGAATGAACGGTAACATTTTTTTCCATTGGTCTTTTATGTCTCAGAGAATATGAAAGTGAATTCTAAAAACTTATATTTTAAAGTTTGTAGTTTACAAAGCATTCTCAACTCCATTTTCTAGACATATGGTAGGAAAAATAGCTATTTTAGTATATTTTATAAGAAAGAAAATTTAAATAGAGAGAAATTAAATGACTTGTTCAATGCCACACAACTAGTCCTAGCAGTATGTTCTTCTGATTTCTGGTCTCGTAAAGGAAATTACCTCACCTCCTCTCAATATGGTACCATTTTGTGGGCCCACAGGAGGCAATGCCTCCTTCTGCAAGGATCCCCTTGTCAACAGTGGCATTGATTGCTGATGTTTGGAAATTTTTGAAATTAAAATTAATATTGGAAAACATTAAATCAATGAATTTTTTACACTTTAAATCTTGTTCTCTAGAGGATTTCTACTTTTAGTCTGAGCCCTAATTTTATTAATCCAGGGCAAGAGAAGACAGACATGTTTCTCTTGAAGCAAGACAATGGGCTTTATGAATGGGCAAGAGAAAAGATTTTTCTAATACAGTATTTTTTTAATGCAGCATAGTACAGCAAATACTAAGCCAGAGGTGTGCATCGCTATAATAGAATAAATGTTTAATAAAGAGAAGCAAAAGAAAATCTCTACTTATCTGATACAAGGATAACTAGAGGGGAAGAAAAGAGACAGAAACATCAGAGCCTGAGCCCCAGACTTCACCAAGCCTTGGACAGGTATGCAACTCGTTGAGGGGAAAACCTGAGGGCGAAGAGGACATTCTCCCATTCTCCTTTTAAACTCTGGGAAGAGGCAGCTGGAAAGGATGATTCTTGAACCAACATGGACCATCTCTCACACCATTAAGAACATTCTTCTTTGGTATGAGTGTGTGTTGAAAGATAACATATTTTCCCATACCCCAAATATCACGTTGTGGAGGAGCACAGGAGAAGGGGTAGAAATCTAATACACTAAGCATTTTCAAGAAAGATGTTAATAAATTTTCAATCTCTCCTCCATACCACAATTTTACATCTTTCCCTTCTTATGCCATTATTTCTAGAGCCACAAATATAGGTTTGAAGGCATCTTGAATTTAATCCCAGAAATTCAAAGCTATGGCACCTCCCCTTCCAAGTGATTTGCAGAGTAGTGTAGCTGGTAAAACATGGATTTGGGGGTCTCAATGTTCTACCTTAAGATTCCAGCTCTATCAGTAATTTATTATTTTAGCTTGAGAAATTTTTTGTATGTCTGTTTATTCCTTGTAAAACAAAGACAATAATATCATCTTCCTCAGCAGGTTAAAAAGAAGATTAAGTAAGGTAATACATATAACATGCTTAGCACAGTGTGTGGTGTTCTGGAAATAATAATAATTGTTATTATTACTATAGCTGCTCCTGCCACCACCACCACCACCACCACCACCTTTGGCTTAGCTATTTCTTCCTGAGCTAGGCAAACTAGCTAGGACAAGACATGAACCCTTAATACAGATGAAAATGCTCAAGTGTTCTTTTGCCTATCTTTTTCTCTATGTTAAAACTTAACACTCTATTTATGTAGTTCCATAATGCTTTCAATCTTACCCCTCTAAGAAAAAATAATAGTAATAGAAACTCCAGTACACGTCTCCAAACATATTTCACAAATTCCAAAAGCCAAGTATAAAATAAATCAATCTTTGTTTTTAATGATTCAATGAAATACTTTCAGGTGGAATGAACAAGCTATTTTAAAGAAAAATGCAAAACCTGCAAACATTATCCTTAAATTTAAACCCAAACTCTTGGGATGTAAGAGGTTTACATTTTTTCTATCCTCTTTCATTTTTACGTTCCTTAAACTCCTGTATTCTGACCTAAGGCTTAATGGCCCTTCTCAAAGATTCCCATTCTCTCTGGACGCAAGAAATCCTGAAAACCTTGTCAAAATGTCTTTTATCACAAAATTCACAGGTTCTTTATGTAGACTCCAGAGGTTTTTGCAAGTCCCAATAAACGTCTAGACTTTTAGATGTTAACCCCAACTTGACTGAACCTCTAGACCTCTTGGAGTTTCACTTACCACTAATTTTCCGGTCCAGTGGAGCATTACATAACTTTTTCTCAACATTTCTACAAACCAGAGCCCAGATGAATAGGAAAAAAGAGATGCCATGGTAGCGCAAAAGAAAAAACAAAAACAAAAGCAAAATCTCCCCCAAACAATAACGTAAGCAAAAATAACAACAGAGTGTAAAATAAATGCTCCTGCATTTGTGTACTGAATTACAAGGAAAAGCAAAAGAGAAAGAAGGCTTCCCAAAGTATACTCAATGTGCCCATGTAAACACTCACTTGTTTTCTTCGTGGTTTTGTTGTGGTTATGGTAAACACTTTTTGTTTCTGTCATGTTATTTCAGATTCTGACTCCCTAAATAACTAACCCTCTGTCTCCTTTCTATTTCCCTTGATATCTCAATTTTTAAAACCAATTTTATCAAGGGATCTAAAAATAAAAATATATTTACTTCAGATTAAGAGGATGGGGGAGGGAAATGGGTTTCATTTTGGGTATTATTTATGACTCTCATTTAATATTCACAAAGGATCTATTCATTTGATACTGTCCAATCTTTCTAATAAATGCTACTAAATTACTGATTCAAGACAAAGGCATGAAATCTGTTTGAGGACACTTTTCTTGTATTTAAAAGTCTAAACAATAAAGAAAGATGACGTCAATAAGCAAGAGCACAGGTACTGGTTTCTTTATATAGAAAGAAATTATTAAGTGCTTATTGATAATCCAAAAACCATGGTAAAGACAAAATAGCACAGTAAGTTTCCTTTCATTTAAATATTTCATATATATAGTTCCAAAGCAAAATCTTTTATTCAGGATGGTGTGGCCTTTCCCCTCCCCAGTGAGCAATCTTTGTAGAGACAGAGACATCCACTCAACATAGGGAATAGAAAACTGAATTATAAAGAACTGTTGTTACAAATAGAATATTTGTAACCTTGTAGCTCCATAGAAAATGGGTTAAAAAAAAAACAGAAACACCAATCTTGTAATTAAATTCACAGATAGAATATTAAAAGTCTCTTTGTTTTGCAAATGAGGTTATAGAGGCAACCCCATTGTTGCAGTTTCAGGGCTAATACCACAATCTGATGAGATAGGTTTTAAAATTCTATACAACAAGAAGACCTAATAGACATTGGCTTAAGGTAGATGCCATTTGGAAAACAGACCAACATTCACAAGCATATATTTTTCTTGTGTTCTAGGATAATAAGGGGCTGCAGAAAATCAAAATCATTTCTGTTTATTAAATGCTCCTTCAAGGGTTAAATCTGTATTGTAACCATTTTCGCTGGAAATCTTTTACAATACATCATACATATCCATGATTTCCCAAATAATGCAATTATGCAACATTTATCTCTTGAGAGATAAAGTCATTGCAAACAGTCTCAGACTATACTAGACAGCATAGTTCTATGTCTGCTGTTTAGATTTTTTTTTCTTACCTGTATTTTCAGGTTGATTGTCTTTAATCATCTTTGCCTTCCTTAGAATCCTTTCCCTCTAATTTAGGTAAAGGGGAAAGGAACTAAATTTGTTTAGAATTTTATGATTAAAGGCCAAATAGGCATCGTTTTCTTATGATAGGGAAAAAAAAATGACATGAGCTAGTGTCAGGAGAAGTCTTCATGGATGAATTGGGATTGAGTTGGTCTGTAAGGATTAGAAGAATTTATACGGTAGAAAGGTCAGAGGGCTACATAGGAGAGAATGTGAAAGCCTGAAGTTGGAAAGCAGCAAGGTTGAGCAGATGGCTCTGAAAACACCAGTCTCACTGGATTGACAGTGTGTGTGGCTAAAAAGTGAGCTCCAAGACTATAACACCTTATCCAAAACTTCAAAATCTGAAAAACCCTAAAAACCAAAACTTTTTTGTAACCTAGTATAAATAATCTCATTAGGAGGTTTAGAAAATGCATTTTAAAAAGCTATTAACATTAACCTCATGACTACTACGTGCAAGATACTGGACATGGTGCTTTACATAAGTGATTCCCTTTATTCTTATGCAGTACATATTCATTCACAAAGACAGACATCTATTGAGGTTGCCATCTGTGCCAAGGCATTGGGAACACAAACCAAATAAGACATGATGCTTATTGTCAAGAGTATACAATATGATAAAGACAAGTGAGGTTTTTGTTTTTTTTTTAATATAATGCAGTTTAAGTACTTTGATAAAGGTATTTTCAGAATTCACCTAAATCAAGAAGAGAAAGGTTTCCAATGATAAAGCGCCGCCTGAGTTGAGTTTTTAAGTTGATAAATAGGCGTTAACTCGATGAAGGAAAGGACATGATAAGCTAAAAGATCATTATGAGCGGAGTCATGGAAAGCTTGAGGGCATGGAAAAGCAGGTCATGCTTAGAGAATCGGAAGTAGTTGGGATGGCTGGAACGAAGGGTTTGTGTTCGCAAAAGGTATAAAATATGGTGTGTAGAAATTTTGCAGGGAAGTAGAAATGGAGTAGCCAGATTGTGTACACCAGAGGTTCTCAACCAGTGAAGATTTTGTCCCCAGGAAACATTTGGCAACATCGGGACACATTTTTTGGTTATTACAATGGACAGGGGGTGTAACTGGCATCTAAAGGATGAAGGCCATAAATGCTGTTAAACATCCTACAATATACAACATATCCCCTCTGACCCAACAGAGAATTATCTTGCCTAAAATGTCAGTATTGCCAAGGTTGAGAAACCTTGATGTGTTCTAACCCAGAGAGTTGGAGCTTTATCTGCAAAGCTCTGATAAATCATTGAAGGGTTTTAGGTCCTGCAATAACATATAATTTTCATTTATAAGCATCATTTTGGCAGCTGTGTCAGGGCTGGATCAGAGAAGTCAGGGGAAATATCAGAGTAGGAGAACCTGTATTTAACCTATTGCATCAATATAGTAGAAAAATGATGGTGGCAGCAAAGGACAGAAAAAGAAAGGAACTAACAATGAGAGATGACTATGTGTGGCTATGAAAGGAAAGAAGGTGTAGGATGACTCTCAGATTTCTGGATTGAGCAAATGGAATAAAAGTAATGTTATTCAAACAAGCAACAAAGGAAAGAGCAATGTTGGAGAGCAAAGACGACGAGTTTGGTTTCAGGCTTCTTAAATTGGGGTATCTGAAGGCCATAGGGAGTTTACCAGCCAGTAGTTGGATATCTGAATTTGAGCAAAGTAAAATTCAAGGAACTGCTAAATGCAGTTAGGAAATTGCCAGAATAATTTCAGTGCAATAGTGCTAGTGGTGATGGTTATAGTAGTGAATGGGTGGAAGTTGGGAAAACTGTAGGGCGTTAAAGATTAAATAAGGGTAAAGCAGAACTTCTTAAAAGAGCATATTGTACAAGTAAGCAAACTGAAGCTCAGCAAATCTTAATAAATTTCCCAAGGTCACAGGACTATCTTCAAACCCACATCTCTATTTCTCAGAAAAGAAATTTTCTTCCTACTACACAATGTTATCCCTGCTCCACCAGGCTATTTCTTTATATGCCCCTTTGCTGGCTTCTCTGGAAGAGGAGGGAATATGAGATGACTGATAGGAGTTCAAGACATTGATTGGACCATGATTACTAGTGGTCATGGTGAATGAATATTTAAAATATGATCTGTCTTTTCCTCTTCTCCTCCATATAGCTAGATGGATAAATTTCTTAGGCTGTACCTTGGAAGCATGCTAATTATCCAATTTTTTTCCAATTATGTTCTTTTCTCTCTCTCAGTATATAGATATCTATGTGTACGTATATATGTATGAGTATATATAATACATCTATATACATATATGTGTATACATACAGATACATTCATGCACATAGATAGGCAATTGAATGTAGTGGTTAAAAACACTGGCTCTGTGATGTTAACATTCTCAGCTACGTGACATTTGACAGAATACTTTATCTCACTTTAATCATCTGTAAAATACAATATAATAGCACTTCCTTTAATGAATTGTTGTAAATATTAAATGAGATTGTGTTTATAAAATACTTAGAACTATGATTATCATCTAGTAAACTACGCAAGAACTACTAACTACTTTGTATTCTCTTCTCTTTCTCGACTTCATTCCCCTTCTCCTATGATCTCCATCCCTCCACAGGCTCACATAAATATATTTCTGTTTTCAGGTTCCTGTAATATGCAGCACACCTAAGATTTCATTTCAGGGGCAGTGGCAGGTTCCACTTAGGACTAAGGATTTAGGTCCTCTAATCTGATTTGTAAGAGAGCCCTACATTAAGGTATCCTTCTCTAGCAAAGGTAATGCTCAAGTTGTTTTTATATCTCATTTGGTTACTGTTCTATGAGTTGCTCTCCTCATGGACCTTACGGTATAGAGACAGTGAACAGAAGGGTAAGATGTTGCCAATCCTTTGTCTATGGACTTTATCATGAACACTGGGTTCAGGCAAATCTTTCTGATTCAAGGAGAGATTTTAGCAGGAATAATCTGATTTGAAGCACCTGAAAAGCTGGGAGGTGATCATGAGTGTGCTCCTGGACAAAGAAGCCGTGAGTTCACCTTTAGGAGGCCTAGATTCTTCTACTATCTCAGTTACCAGAGAACTGGTGACCTTGCTCAAATGACTATCTTTTTCAATTTTCTAGCTTCCTTATCAGCAATAGAAAAGGATCATGCTAAAAAACTCTGAATTCTCCTTCAACTCTTAATAACCATACCATAAGAATATAAACTTTACTATTGGTGGTTTTGTGATAGTTATAGAATTTTTATTTATATTCGGTTTGAGGCTTAGGATGAGGATACCAGAAGACTGACCTCCAGATAAATGAGGTACTATAAATCTGGATTTCGAAGGATCAAATATCCAGATATATGGTAATTCTGAGAGCTCTTGCTCATTTAGGGTAGAAAGTGTTTTATTAGAAAGGAAGAGATTCTACTGAGTCAGCTCATATTCTCACAAAATAGGTTGTATGGAAAAACATGGGAGGTTCTTTCTGAATTTGTGTATATCTACTACATGCTCAATGCATTTCTTCCCTGATATAGTGTCACAACTGTACTATATTGAATATTTTTTTCCCCAGATTGACTACTGCAGATGAGAAATCTAAGCTAAGCGAGAATGTCCTCTATTTTGGATAGTGAGCAAAATGAGTAATCATGAACTCTTAAATGCAGGGTTTTTGTAATATTCTGTTATTAAAACATCCATAGAATATTTGAAGATTAAATAATGATTGCACCAAAACTGCATAAACAATATTATAAATAACCAATATACCTTCAAACTTATGTGACAAAATCAAACATGTCAACAAAGCTGTGTCCCAATTACATTTTTTAAAATATAAGTTGGATACAGAGTGTATACCACTTCCAGTTTAGCATAAAAATCAGTCACCTCAGAACAAAACAAAACCAACAAAAGTCTGACAATCACAACCTCACATTACAACAACTCTTATTCACCAAAATGAGGTTGTCAGTGTACTTTATACATGTTTCATGTGAAAAATTTACATTCTTTCTTGAATATAATTTAAAGCAATTCAACATCAACTTTCAGAATAGGCACATAATGTGGTAGAATTTCAAAACTGTGGAACTGATTTATTAGTACATAATAAAAACCAGAGTAATAGCTTGTTCTTTTCCTAACTCCAGGGAATATGTTTTTAAAAGCTCCCAAAGTCCCTGTTCAACTTGTTTGTAAAGTAATGTTATTGTAAAATTCAAGTTTATTTAGCAAGAATCTGAGAATATTAGCCCTTTTCCAGGCAAATTCAAATAGTTCTTTTGTATTAAAGATAATACAAAATTCTACTTTTTTGCTAGTAACCTTTTAAATTGAATGAGGCCCTATATCTAAATTCATCATTCTACCTAACTATATTCATTTGTGGGTAGAAGCAGACTTTGATTTGGTTTTTGTGTAAGAAGCATTTTGGTGTCTGGTTTAACATCCTTTTCATCTAGCCTTTCTTACCTTATCTCCTGTCTGACCCTACCCATTGCCAAATGGTCAAGCAGTTTCTAAGCAGCAGCATGAGGGTAAATGTTAATTTGGCTCAGCACACTTCCACAGATTATGCTGCTAAGGAGATTATGAGTTCAAATGAATTCAGGCAGTGTATTAGTCATGGAAGAGAGAGCAGCAAGAGCTCTTTGTTCAATTCAAATCTCCTTGCCCCTCAAGTCTTACTGGGGTGATGTGGAGGTGGGTCTTGGTAGATGTTGCACTCACATTGTGTCCATATCCAAGTTGAAGAAACCTGAGCTCAGGAAACTCCTAATCTTATAAAGAGGCTGCAAGCAAAATCTAACCATTCTCCCCTCTGGTGAGAAATATTACCTTTATTACTCAGGAATGTAAGCAAATCTTCTCCAGGGAGGGAAGGGAGACATCTTTATCTTTACTATATGCGAATGTCTCTGGGAAGGTAGGCATTTTCTATCTTTAATATCTAAGAATGTAAATAAATCTGAGCAAATTGTCTGTTAATGCCTAGATGTGAAGAAATGTGCAAGGTTAATGGAGAATGGTCTCCAAACATCTACTCTTCTCTCTAATCTAATTGCCTTTGTTCTACCCAAGGTCTCTACTTGTAGTTCCCTAGACCCAAAACATATCTCTACACTACAAGTGATTTCACCTCTTCTTCATCTAGCAAACTCTTATTTATATTTTAAAAGTTATCTCAGAGGTCAGCCTTCCCTGGTGAACACTTCCTAGACAAGCTACTCAGATTTACTTGTCTCACTTCTATGTGCTTTTAGCATCCTGCCCATACGCCTATCTTGGCAACTAGAGAACTACTCCATAATTGTTAATTTTTCTTTTTTGGTCTGTCTTCTCCACTGGACTGTAGGATCCTTGAGGAAAAATCTCATTTTATAGACTCAACTATGTATACTTAGCTCTAGCAGAAAGTGTGATAGCTTGATGAATTAATTTACTTTTCTAAATCTTCTTCCTCTGTGAAATGAGCCTATTATCACCTAGCTTATCATGAAATATATTCTATAAAATTTGGATACGGTGGCATGCCTCGATTCCCACTTCTCTTTTCCTGGTGATGTGTGGTAACGCTTACTCAATGACCCATTTTGTTACGAGCTTTTTCAGCAGTATGCTTCACTCACAAAGATCATCTCTCCTACATCTAGGGGGAAGGAAAAAGCATCGATTGCTTTTCTACATCAGGCTCTTGACTTTTTTAATAAAGTATTGTAGAACAGTTCATTGTCTAGTAGTTTTCAGCTAAAGTCTGTGTCTGCAAATGATTAGGAGAACGTTCTTCACTGTTCTATGTTCTTACCGTTCAGACCACCTCTTTTCTATTGAAAATGGATGGGTCAAAGTCACTACTACGTGATGTGATCAGAATTTCTCAATTAGGTCACTGTGGCAGTTTTTTTCTAATTTTTATTTTTTTGTCATTTTGCTTTTCTAGGAAATACAAAGGAGAGTGTTGCAGCTATTGCCTGTTCTCCTTGACAGTCTTTTTGTATTCCATATCTGCCTTTTAAAAATGAAAAAAAGATTGTGTCTCAGGGTGCAGTAATCACCAAGGCATGATAAAAATCCCAGATTTATTCAGATTTCTTCTTCTTTACTGCATTTCTTTTCATTTATTAGTAGGCAACACATCTTGATTTTCATATTGCTTAGTGGCATTACCTATTTTTCAGTTCTTAGTATCTGTGTTCTCCCACAATCTTCACTTTCTTTCTCTTTATTTTTTATTTTTATATCTTCAAAGTAAACAAAACATCACAAACACAATACTTTATTTGTTTCTGGTTTATAATGGTAGACCTATGAAGACCAATTTTTAAAAATATAAGCCTTTATCCTTGAAGACATGAACATTTACAAGTATACAAACGGTTTTAAGTCCCGTATACCTGTACAAATGACATCTAGCTTGAGAACTGTGGTAGATGCTTAGCAGGACATAAATGCCACGGCACTAAGGTAGAATCATTTCATCCTTCTAAGTTTGTGGATTAGGATATTTCTAATCCAATTGTAGAATTATTTACTTCATACAGGCAAACGGAGACTATGATCCCATGATTTACCATATATCTGCTTCCTATTTCTTCTTGAATTGAAAGAACATGGACACTGCTATGGGTAGCCAGTAGGTATAACTTTCATTATGTCTTCTTATCATAGTCCTCACATATTCATAAAACAAAATTATAAATAACTGAAATCTATACTAAGTCCTAACAATAAAAATAGTACCTCATATTACTATAATTTTCTACAATTTACAAATTACTTTTCATTTGTTCTTTCACTTAGAATTCACAGGAATTCTGTAGGGGAGCATTACTGCCTCCACTTGAAAGATTTAAAAAGGGAAGCTAAAAAGGTTAAGTGAATTGTAAAGGCCCTACAACTATGTAACACATTGGGACCAAGTTATCAATCCATATTTTCTGATTCCAACTTTAGCATCTATTTTATCAGCTGCTTTCCCATAGATGATTTGTTTTGTGTCTTTTTTTATTTTCTGCCATCTAAAACAATAATTTTTCCTGTACGTTCCTCATATTTTAGCAGAGGTGCCTCAGGGAACACCAGGGTGTGCATATGTGCCTGTGTGTATGTGTCTATGGAGGCAAAATAATGGTATTCCTGCTCTCCTGTTCCCCTGGCCTCCATTGGGGTAATTTCATTGTTATCTTCTTCAAAAATTTATCTTCCCAAAAACTGGGATCCTGAGGAGGATTTAATTAGGAAGAAAAACCTTGTTGTTAGACGAAAGTTGGAAAAGCTCTAATTAAATATCTTAATACATTTCTGTCTGTCTAGGGTTCCTCTTTTAGCATCCTACTGAAGGAACTAATATACATGACTACTGAATTTCCTATAAATAGTGATATTCATACACATCTGTTTTTATCATAGGACAAAATCAAGTCTATTGAGTAAGATTATTTGTTAAAGAGGCTGAATTGGATTCAAATCTACATCTTCACGAAAGATCTGATTTCTTTACATCTTATGCTGTCTTCCATCACCTCATTGTTGACTGACATTGAATAGGACACTTTGCTAGGCATTGGAAGAAAATCATTAATTAATTTCATTCTTCAAAGCTATTTATTCTGTGTCTTTTTTCACACGGTGGTAAAATAGGTTTTACGCTTCAAAGATGAGTTAAAATCAGTTCCTACCACCAAAAAGTTCACAATCTGATGGGGAAGACAGACACAAAGCATAACCACAGTGTAAGATGATATGTGGCTCTACCAGGATTAGGTGGGAAACCTATGGAAGGAAAGATATTTTTAGCCGGGAAAAGAGATTCTATTTATTTTGAACAGAAATTCACCAAAAAAAGAAAGGAATACACATTCTAGACATAAGCAATAGCACAGGAAAACTAAGAGACATGAAAAATCATAGTATTTTTAAGAAAAGTTCACTAACTTAGCATGGTCGGTGCTCATCGTTACTGGTGAGGAAAGCTGAAATGGGGAGAGTTAAGAAAGTGTGGTAGTTTGGGGTGAGGCTTCTAAGGACCTTGTCTTCCATGCGAAGGTACTTGGAATTTATCATTCAAGCACTGGAGAATTTTAAGCAAGGTTAGATATAAGCACAGTCTGATTAAGACATAAACATAATCCCTATTCTCAGGATCTTAAAATCCACTTAGTGAGACAGTTTGTCAACACATAAAAAGAAAGTGACAATAAAAATTAGATTATGAGTACTTTCAGATAACTTGCATAGACAAGAAGTATTGCATGACTGCAGAGGAAAAGGAAGTCAACATGGGCCAATGGAACAGTGTGAAATTTCTATTGTACATTCCAGGAAGGGAGGGACACAAAGAGATAGAAAAAGGAGAGAGAAGTACGCATGTGTGTGTGTGTGTGTGTGTGTGTGTATGTGTGTGTGCATGCCAATGTGGATCAAATAAAATACATACATATATGTAGACATAGATAAAAATGGCGTTAGCAAGTGCATAAAGTTGTTAATTCAATTGCAATTGATTGATTTTATTAAAACAATATGAAGCATACAACACAACGTACATTTGTACTTGTGCATTGTGGCTTCCTAAGTCTGGGACTGTGGTCCAGGCTCAATACCATCTTCGGATAGTTCAAATTCATCATGTAAATGATGGGAAGCCTGCAAAGGTCTTTCATTAAGGGAGTACAATAATCAGACATCCCAGGGCTGCCAAAGAATTGGGAGCAGAACTAGTCTGGATGTGTGGGAGTGGAAATGGCGGCATGATCCTGAAGTCACTTTCTTGGCTACTTGCTTCTTACATGGTGATGTTTCCCAGAACTTTAAGCTCACTACTCCTCCTGGGCTACAACTTATCTTGTTCTCCTTTTATAATTTTTATTATTTTCCTGAGATATCCTATGGACACCTCAAGCTCCATATATTCAAAACTGAACTCATTTTCCCCAAAATACCTGTTCTTCTTTCTGTATTATGAAGTTACTACTTTCTGTTCAATCACCTAAGTCAGAAACATGGAGTCATCCTAAATCCCTTCCTTTCTCTCACTCTCTTACTTTCATAAATCTAATAACCATATTTTGCCAATTTTTGCCTAAAAATTTCTCAAATATGTCACCTACTTAAACTGTTACAGCTTTAAATTACCATACAGAAAATTATTTTTGCTGGATAGCTCTATGAAGTTTAATATATGTTAGAGTCATATAACCACCACCACAATCAGGATATAGAATAGTTAACATCACTCCAAAAAATTTCTTTGTGCTATCTGTTTATAATCATACCTTCTCCCTACCCCTAGTCACTGTCAATTACTGATTTGATCTCTCTCACCATAATTTTTTGAAAATGTCATATAAAAAGTAATTATGCAGAATGTAACCTTTTGAGACTGACCTTTGTGACTCAGGAAAGTGCCATGCCACAATATGCCATATTATGTGTATCAATAGTTTATTACTTTTGATTACTGTGTAGAATTTCATTATATGGATATGCCACAATTGGTTTATCTATTGAAGGGCATTTGGTTTATTTCCAGTTTATGGCAATCATGAATAGAGTTGCTATAAATATTCATGTATGGGCTTTCGTGTAAATGAAAGTTCCCATTTTCCTAGGGTAAATGCCCAGGAGCAGGATTGCTGAGTCATATGATTTTATGTATGTTTAAATTTTATAAGTAACTGCTAAACTATTTTCCAGAGTGGCTGTATCACTTTCTATTTCTACTAGCAAAATAGAGTTCCAGTTGCTCTGCATCTTTGTCAGCATTCAATATTGCCAGAATTTTTTTACTTTAGCCAGTCTAATAGGTTTATAGTGGTATGTCATAATTGGTTTTATTTGCATTTCTCTAGTAGTGGATAATGTTGAACAGCTTTTCATGTGCTACTTACTCTCTTCATATCCTTTTTGATGAAGTCTCTGTTCAAGTCAGATGCCCCCCCTCCTTTTTAAAAGTGTTTTAGTAGTTTATTTTCTTACTAATGAATTTTGAGAGTTCTTTATATATTCTGGATACAAGTCTTTTACCAGATGTGGGATTTGCAAATATTTTGTCCCAGTATGTGCCTTATTTTTTTCGTACTCTTGACAGTCAGTATAGTGTCTTTTGCAGAGCAATGGTTTTCAATTTTGAAAAGGTCCAATTTATCTTTTTTTAAAGTTTTTGGCTTGTGCTTTGGTGTCATATCTAAGAGCATTTTGCTTATCCCCAGGTTATGATTCTTTCCTCTGTATACTCCATTCTGCCATTAAACTCAACATGTGAATTATTAATTTGGTTTTTTATTATTCAGTTTTTAAGTTTCCATTTGGCTTTTTCTTTATATCTTCTATTTCTTTGTTGAGATTTTCTAGTTTTCTATGCATTTCAAACAATGTTCATGATTTATTGCTCAACAATTTTTAAGAAGCTGCTCTAAAGTCCTTGCTAGATAATGATGACATCTGAGTCAAGCCAATTAAGGTATTCCTGGTTCTTGGTATACCAAAAAATTTTAAATTACATTCTGTATATTTTCAGTATTACGGTACAAGATGCTGGGTCTTGTTTAAATGCTACGGAGGATGTTGGAATTTCGGTTTTAGCAATCAGTCTGGTTCAGGCCACAAGTTCCAATTTGTCTTCTGTTGCCTGTGGCTCCAATGTCATTTCAAAGTCTTTACAATGCTATTCAGATCTGCCCTGCATGTGTACTCTCCAGTGGCCAGTCTGAGAAATTGGCTGATGTTCTGTTAGCTCAATTCTCAAAATCTTTAATATGTCCCAACTCCTTGGCACCTGAGCTTTACTTAGGTTCCTCTCCCTCAGTTTTGGCTTCTGTCCGATCTCATTGTCACTGCTGTCACTGCCAACGTGAGATTGATTAGGGGCCGGGAAACAAGAGAATGGAGAAAAGAAGAAACAGAAAAAAAGCAGGGGATTTCTGCTCTCTCTCTGAGTATTAGGAGTTCCATTTCCTGCTTCTGTAGCAAGAACCAGGAGGATTCTTCTAGAGTGTTTTCTGTCTGCATCAAGGTCCCACATGAGTTTCATTCTGCACTGAGTTCAGGTCATGGAATACTGCAAGGAAAAAGTTGTAAACTACAAACCAATTCAGTTGCATTTTGGATTCTGGCCTTCTTCAATGCACCTGCTACTATTTATTTCTCAGAGTCCTAATTAGCTGTTGCATGCATCCTGTTCAGATTTTAGCTGCATTCAGTGGGAGAGAGAATCAAGTGTCCTTATTCTGTCTTACCTAGAATCAGAACTAGTTATTATAGTTTAATCTTCCTCATTTCCTTATCTGGACTATTGCCATAGCCTCCTAAATGATCTGTGAGGCCAGTTTTGCTCTCTTGCAAATATATCCTTGAATCTGCTGCTACAATGAGCTATGTATCATGGAAATCTTACTACATCCCATCTCCACTTAAAGCACTCAGTCTCCTTCTGACCTAAAGAGTAACATACGAGATTCTTCGCATCATGTAGAAGACCTTTCATGACTCTCTTGCTTTTATACTCAGCCTTTTTTTTCATCACTTCTCCGAATAATCTTAACCAGCCTGCCATTCACAGGATGTGGCAGCTATTCCTGACTCTCGGCGTTTGCTCACGTTTTTCCTCTCACTGGGAGTGTATTCCTCCTCCCGTCTTCACTTGACTAACATCTCATCCTTCAAGACTCACAGGAGTTGTCATCTTTTCCAGAAAATTTTCCATGAATCCCAGACTGAGATTCAACATGCTTCCTCTGGTCTCTGGATATACACTTCTTAGAAAATTTATTGTTCTAGTCTAGATTTTATGTTTACGAATCTTTCTCCCCAGTTAAACTCTAAGCTATTCAAGGGCGAGAATCTTGCTATTTTATGTTTGTCATCTCACCAGTGCCTGGGGTAATGCCTAGGATAAAATACACATTCAAAAAACCACTGACTTTAATTGAATATACATTGACCTTTCTAAGATGACCTTTCCAAGGTCAATGACCTGAGCCCATGATGGAACAGAGATAAAGCTTATGACAATTCCAGCCTTTTCTTGAACTATATCTTGAGTTCAAAAGTTAGCTCTACTATTTGCTAAGTGTATGACAGTAAACAAATTACACATCCCTCAGTACCTCAGTTTTCTCATTTGTAAAAGAGAGATGATAATAGTAGCAAAGGATTGCTTGAGGATTGAATGAGGTAAAATACGGAAAACACAAGAATTGTGACTAAAACATAATGTTACTTTTTATTATCCATGACATAATATAATTAAAAGATAATTAAATGTTATTCTAACAAGGACCCTGAAGACTTAGTTTATAATCCAGGATCTACTATTTGTTTGAGATAATTTCTTAACATCAGTAGTCCCTTCTATAGAATAGAAGTCATTGCTGACCTATCTCTTTGATTTTAACCATTTCATAAAGATCAAGTATTATTAACAGAAATAATTATAGTTGCCATTTATTGATCCCTTCCTATATGTCAAACACTGTGGTAAAGGTTTTTCCTACATTATTTAATTTTATCTTCATAAAGATTCTATAGGCTAAGTTACTATTTAAGTTTTACAGCAAAATAACTGAGACTTAAACAGTTTAAATAACTTGTCCCAAGTCACAGAGCTGACAAGTTGTAGGTTAATATTTAAACCTAGGTCTTTCATGATTTTTTGGATCTGAAGGCAAAAGCAAAGATAAAAAAAGCAGAAATAAACAAGTGAGACTACAACAAGCTAAAAAACTGCTGCACAGCAATGGAAATCGTCAACAAAATGAAAAGACAACATAACAATTGGGAGAAGATATTTGCAAATCATATATCTGATAAGGAGTTAATATGCAAAATATACTAACAATCTCATACAACTCAATAGCAAAAATCATCAGGGAAACGCAAATCAAAACCAAAATGAGATAGCACCTTACCCCTGTTAGAATGGCTGTTATCAAAAAGACTAGAAATAACATGTGTTAGAGAGAATGTAGAGAAAAGGGAAACCTGTGCACTGTTGATAGGAATGTAAATTGGTGTAGTCACTATGGAAAACAGTATGGAGGTTCCTCAAAAAATTAAAAATAGAACTACCATATGATCCAGCAATCCTACTTCTGGGTATTTATCTAGAGAAAGTAAAAACACTAGTTCAAAAAGTTATATGCACCCCCATGTTCATTGCAGCATTATTTACAATAGCCAAGTTATGGAAACAACCTGTGTCCAAAAATGGGTAAAGAAAATGTGGTATATATATATATATATATATATATATATATATATATATATATATGGACCTACACCACTCATCAGTGGCCAAGCTGTGCTGGTGGCTCACATACAAAATAGAGGAAGATTGCCCACAGATGTTAGCTCAGGCTGAATCTTCCTCAGCAAAAATAAGAGGAAGATTGGCAATAGATGTTAGCTCAGGGCGAATCTTCCTCAGCAAAAGGAAAAAAAAAAAAGAGCTCATAGATACAGAGAAGAGATTGGTGGTTGTCAGAGGCGTGGGGTAGGGAGTGGATGAAATGAGTGAAGGAGATCATAAGGTACAAACTTCCAGTTACAAGATAAATAAGTCATGGGGATGTAATCTATAGCATGGTGATTTTACCTAATAATACTTTATTGCATATTTGAAAGTTTCTAAGGGAGAGCTTAAAATTTCTCATCACAAGAAAAAAAATTTATAATTAATGTATAGTGATAGATGTTAACTAGACTTATTGTGGTGATCATTTCACAATATATACAAATATCAAATCACTATGTTGTACACCTGAAACTAATATAATGGTATATGTCAATTATACCTCAATAAAAAAAACTTTCAAGAACATATTACTAATCAAAGTTTTTTGGAGATCCATACATCAATGAGTATAAGGATACTACATTTATCATTTTTATATTTGAAAGATAATAACTTTTTCCTTTGCCCTTTTTTTTCTCCTCTTTTTAATATAACTCTGGATGTGGGACCTAATTTGAAATCTGAACCTGTGATTGTCACCTGTGAGTTTCTCTTGAGAGAAAAGAATAAAGAATATTTGACATTACCCAGATTTCAGGGATTGCTATGTCAAAAGTCACTGAGAGAAATCATTTGTGTTGACTTTTTTTCTTTTTTCATGCATGAATTTTTTTTATTCCTAGAATATTCTTTCTTAGATATTAACTTTACAGGATGAGCACTTAAGCGTTCTGAAAATAGTTATCACCTACTTCAAAAGATGCTCACGGGAGAAAATGAATAGAAATGTTTTATAATTAAAAGTTTGTGGTTTGTTGGGAAGGTGACATATAAGACCTAAAGGGAAGTGGAAAACTTAGGTAATCAATTCAGGTGTTAACACAAAAAGCTTTTGTGTAGAGGACGCAAAGCAAATGAGGCAAAGATATTTTAACTTTTAAAATAAATTACCCAGGCAATTAAAAAAGTTTTTTTCTTCTATCATTTGCTTGCAAACATTAAGAAATAAGGATAGCGAAAGGTTGAATTACTATTAAATTTGCTAAATTTTTATTTTTAACAAGAATGTCTATTAGATATACCTATTAGACAAATCTTTTAGATATGCATCTGTATACTAGTTTTCTCAATGAGATAATTCAGGTCCAGAGATCAAATGCTGAAGTTCACAGAGCCAATAAGTGGCAAAGTCAGGAGCTGAATAGATCAGTCTGACTCCACACCCATGAAATTCCCTACTATGTCACTCTGCTTACATAAAGTTTTTAGTACCTTTAATAAGTATTTCCTGTTGATTTGTTTTTCTTTCTTCATACTACACTAAAAATGGGCATAGAGTGGAGGAAATAGGGTGAGAATTTTATATAGATTGGATATGGTGAAAATATTAGGCCATGTGGGTCAAAAATATGAGGAGACAGATGTATGCCATGAGTATTTTAGGCAATAGAGGCAGAGGTGCAGGGAGATTATGTAGCAGGAATCATGAATCTGAACTAGGACACTTGAGAAATTAAGAGTCAGAGAGCAAGAAAGCTTAGGTGAAATGCAGTCTATGGCTTTGCGACTCAAAGTGTGGTCCAGGGAGCAGCAGCAGCAGCATCCCCTGGGAATTTGTTATAAATGCATAATTCAGGCCCCAACCCACACCTATAGAATCAGAATCTGCATTTTAACAAGATCCCTAGTTGTTTTGCAGGCTTTAAAGTTTGAGAAGCACTAGACTATGGCTCTAGGAAACAAATTTCTAAAAGGCATAAAAGTCTTCATAATAAACAGTGAATCTCTCTGCAGAAGTAATAAGCAGAGAGCAATCAGAATATGTAGTGATACTAAGTAGCATCCTTTGTATACGCTCTAACTACTGGTAGAACCAGTCTCAGATTGAACTTGGCATGCTTTCAACTTAAAATCAAACCAATTAAGAGATTTACTCTCAAATAATGCTCCTCCTGAGGAGAGTCACAATTTAATAGCAAGAAGAAACTACAATACAAAGCTTCTCAAACCTCTAGTCATTGTCCTCTTTGATCACTCTATTCCATTTACAGTTTTGTGAGTAACTAAATTCTGTGACTTCTGTGTAGATTCGGGCAAAGAAAAATCCCTTTCAATTTTTGAATAGTTTGGTGTAACGCTTGTTAAAGTGGAAAGAACAATCAACTCTATTTCTTCTGATTACCTGCAATTTAGTTGCCAATTTTATTACAAGCCCAACATGAGAAGCACCAGACAGCCCTGTTTGCTGACTACATCAATTCTTTCTCAAATTGTTCAACACATTTCAAAGTCTCAGCATACAAATTCTTTGCTTTTTTTCTAACATGAGGGTGAAGAAAGGGTACATAAATCTTTAGGAAATGAGGCCCTTGAAACAGCCAGAATAATGCCATTGTCAATATACTAAAAGCTGCTTTGACACTTCTATAAAATTCTTATAAAAGCAAAAGTGCCTTTAATAAATGCAACGACCCTGATATAAATACAAGATTCCTATACACATTCCTTTGCAAATGTTCTAAAAGTTTTTATGTAGTACTTCACTAATTCAAGTGATCTCTGCAATGAGGGACTCGAGCTATTTCATTATCATAATTTTATTGCTGACCCACCAAAGAAAAGAAGATGATGTAATGTAGGAATTATCTTAGCTCTCTAGTATACAACAAGGAAAGGAATCCAGAACAAGTCAGTGCCACTTACAGAGTGCTGGTCCTTTAGTAATACCCATTTCAAACTTAAAGAGTTTTACCTTTGATCCAGATGCCATTTTGAACAGGAAAAGAAAACCAAACAACCAACAGAGGAACTTAGAAAAAGTGCTAAAGAAACATATTAAAATCAAGTGAGTAGTTTACCCATATATATGCAAATTAGTAAGCATTATAGATGAGTTTTTATGCCCAGATAAAACCAAGTCCAGGTGGTCAAAATGATCCAGTGATTAGAATGATCTAGATTTTGATCCTAAAATGTCAATCCCTGGCAAACATAAGAAAAATGTAGCATTTATATATGAGTTGCGTGCCTTTATATAACTCATAACCCTCAGCATGAGTTTGGTAGTATTGGCATCTCCATTGTTCAGTGGAGGAAACTGAAGCACAGACAGAATCAGTAGCTGCAGTAATGTTCAGCACATACCCAGAGAGAAATGAATAATTTTAAACAAAGCCTGATTTGGGTCATTCTGGGCGTCAGAATACTGAGTTTAATAATCATGTAGGAAATTCTTATTCTAGTTACCTCTAACAATTCCTACAGGGATTTTTTTTTATCCTGAACTATATAGAAACAACATTTACAATACCTTAACCTACATTCCATAATGAAAATTTTACATGCACACACATGTGTGATACATGCATACACATTTAGTTCTCAGATCAGTTTCCAATTTCTCCTCACTAAAGAAACAGCAGAGATTGCCATATACCTGAGTTTGATTCCAAATCATTTTGTCTCTTTTTCTCTCTTCTCTCCCTCTCTCCTTACTACCTGATTCACTGTTTTCTCTCTCTCACAACATCCTGTTTTATTCTCAATTTAATATACTTCTCTTCATGTTTCATGACATGGCAGTGATTGCTAGTTGTTAATTGATACCACTTTCTTTTCCTGGATACATAGCAGCACTACATTTTCCAGCTTTCCTTGTACTAGGTAGGGGCCATTTGACCAAGCCCCAAGGAATGCGGATGGAAATGAGGTAGACTAAGTCCAGGCCTTACCATAAAACCATCTGTGGGATTATCCACACATTTTTGCTCTTCTACTGTTATGTTTTAAAGATGTCAGCACCATAAGATGGGAGGATCCTGGACTCTGAGTCACCATTTAAAGAGGAACTACCTGAACTGTATAGATATAAACTTTGCATAAAGATAATAATGAGGGATGTTTAAGATAGTAGCCAGCATTGTTGCCCTGAATGATGAAAATGTTAAGCCCATTGAAAGGCTATCATTCTGTATCATTCTGTCACTGGCCTGCCATAGATGTCTGAATTTCCTGTAATTACTTACAACTTTGGTTACAATCTCCTGAATAAATAGAAATGTATTATGGCAAAAAAGGAACTCATCAAATAATTACCACCTTACTAGTATTTGACAGAAATAACACTAACTTCAAGGGGTAATTTGAAGTCACTGTCACTTACTTGCTGTTTGACATTGGGCAATCTATTAAAGTTCTTCATCTTCAATCTTCAAAAAAATCTTAATTCATCCAGTCATTTAGTAAACTCTTGGGAAGAACAAATGAAAAACTGTGATGAAAATGCAAACTGTAAATTCTATTCAGGTGAAACATACTTTTATTGTCCACAAATTTGTTCTGCATAAGGGAAATAAAAATAAAAGAACTCTCAGAGGTTGGGTTCCAGGGTGGTAAATCTGGAAGAAGGAAGCAGAATATCAGAAAATCTTCCGAGGGATAGACGAACTTGGTAGGCCATTACTAGCAGGGTAAAAAGAGTGACAGATCTCAGATTACAATTTTGCATGGGCCCAACTCTAATTGAAATAAAAAGACTTTGGTTTTCCCTTTATTGCCTATATTGTGAAACTTTACTGATTCCAAATCATTCCAAACTTGCTGCTCTTTGCTCATGCAGACACAGTTTCATACTGCCTCCGAGTTGGCGTTCTCAAGCTCTAAGTGAATTAAACATTCACCTTAGTAAATATATTTCAGCTAAAAAAAACAATTAACATTGTGTTAAGTCCACGAGTTCTAGAGCTATTTATCTTGGTTGCTAAGAGTAGCATCTTAAGAAGACTAATGTTGTACTCCTATGAATGCTGGTTAGCTTCTTCCTTTCACTGCCATCTTGTCATCAGAGCTCTATATGTGAACCTCATTTCTTTTTATTGCAACAAATTTCACTATTCCATTTCTGTATTCTACACTATTCCAGGAGATGATACATGTATCTGTTCACGAACAACAAAATCTCAATGAGATAACTGTCGATTGTTTTTGCATGTGAGATTGTTGAGGGTTAGGTAGGGGTTAGTTTTGTGGCTCTGCTGATCGTGTTATGAGCTCAGTCATTTACCTGGTAATCTACTCATCTAGGCTGGGCTCAGCTGGTTTGCCTTGCTTTGTTCCATCTGCCTGTAATTCTCTTCCTGGAACCAGCAGGACAGTGGTTATCTTTTGGGCTGATAGCGACTAGGAGGAGGCAGAAGTCACTATTCAGGTATATTGATAATAGTCTATTTCTTGACCTGGGTCATAATCACAGATCTGTTCATTTTGTGAAAGTTTACTGAGCTGCGCTTACAGTTTGTGTTTTTGTGTGTGTGTATGTACATATAGTAGATATACAATACACATTACTTTTAAAATCTCATTAAGCATCTTCAAACATAATTAACTTTTTAAAAAAGCATAATGGAGCTGGAGTGAGAGCATATCTTTTATCCAATTAATCCACAATTAATCAAACAGTTGAAACGTGCACAAAACTAAAAGTAGAAGTATAATCTGCGTAACCGATTTGGAGTCAAAGTTTATTTCCATACTATCATTGAAGCCTAGAATATTCAGATAAACTATTTCATTTCAAAAGTCTCCATTTTACCTTTGTCTAGAAACGTGAATTTAAAATAAATCACAGGAGTGGAGGGGGGAGTCAAGATGGCGACGTAAGAAGACTCTGAACTCACCTCCTCCCGCGGACACAGCCAATTTACAACTACTCGTGGAAAAATTACCACTGAGACAGAACTGTAAACTGGATAAGAGGAACTCCTGCAACAAAGGACAACCCTAATTGAGGTGAAAGAGGCAGAAACTTCCTTTGGGAGAGAAAAAACGCCGCCTTCACAAGCCGCCAGCTTCACAGCCGCCCAGAGGCAGCCTACAGGTACTCAGCCCTCCCTGGAGGCGCGGGGCCCTGAGCCAGGGACCGCCACCGCTGTGGCCATTTTGTGGACCCAGCACAATCGAGACGAGTGGCATAATATCTGACTTTGCCTGCTACTAAAACATTGGGGAATACCCCCAGAAAAGCTGGTTCACAAAGAAATTAAAACCGGCTCTTAAAGGGCCCACACGCAAACTCACCTGTTTCAGAAAGCAACCTAAAATCACCAGAAAGAAAGGTGCATAGTGCTTTGGTGAAAAGAGACTCACCTGATAGGCCCTGAGTGCATCTCAGTGAGAGGTGAGACCTCTCCAGGGACTGGAACATTGGCGGCGGCCATTGTTGTGGCCTGGTGTGGGCGTGCTGACACAGACGCCATTGGAGTTCTCCCTGGGGCCTGCTAGCCCAGATCTGCCCCACGCACTAGAGCACCGATTTAATCCAGCTCAGCTAGGGCGGGCAGCCCACCCTAGAGACTAGCCCCACCCAACAACAAGCCATCAGGCAACTTGTGGCCCTTCATAGATTGGTGACTAGATTCTCTGCAGCCTGGCAACTGAGCCCACTTCAGTGGGGCAGGGCATGCACAAGGAGCAGGTGGAGAGTGTGGGACGGTGGTGGAGTGTGTGGGGCTCCCGCCATGGAGAAACTAGGTCCACTTCAGGAGGTCAGGGCACGCACACGGGGCAGGACTGGGTTGACTGCGTGTGTGGACCTGTGGGCGGCAGGGCTTGTCAGCTGCAGAAGACTGGTGCTTCCCAAAGACCCACATAAGGGGTTTGCCCCACCTTCCAAAGCATGAAACAATTGGGTGCTCTGGTGCCTGAGGGCAGCCCCACCCAGCTGCAATTCTCAGAGAGCTGACAAGAGACCTAAAGGCTGGAGGCTTATAGCAATTGTAAGCCCCTGAGCCTAACAACCTGCCACGCTGGGGGTCTACTCACTTAAAAGAAATACTGCAACACAAATGTAGTATTAGAACTTGCAGCCAACTGTGCTGGGGCTCCCCACACCTGATAAAGAGACTGAAGGGCCCACAATAACTACAAACAACTGAGCATTACAACAGCTGACCAGGAGCATAACTTGGCCACCCTGGGTACCTACAGGGAGAGAAAACAGGTCACAACAGAAGGACACATGTAGCCCACATAGGGGTCACCCCTGGAACATTGAGAACTGAGGGAAGCACACTGCAGACCTCCTAAGGCATCACTTATATAAGGTCTCCTATCCAAGAACAGGAGACGTAGCTGACCTACCTAATATGTAGACACAAGCACAGGGAAAGAGGCAAAATGAAGAGGCAAAAGAATACATTCCAAGTAAGGGAACAGGACAAAACCCCAGAAAAGGAACTAAGTGAAACAGCAATGAGCAACCTACCTGACAGAGAGTTCAAACTAAGAGTGTTAAGGATGCTCACTGATCTGGGGAGAAGAATAGATGAACTCAGTGAGAATGTCAACAAAGAAATGGAAGATATAAAAAAGAACCAATCAGAAATGAAGAATATGATACTGGAAATGAAAAATTCACTAGAGGGACTCAAAAGCAGAGTGGAGGATACAGAAGAATGGATCTGCTAGGGGGACGAAAGACTAGAAGATATTACCCAAGCTGAATAGGTAAAAGAGAAAAGAATCAAAAAGAGTGAGGACAGTCTAAGGGACCTCTGGGACAACATCAAGCACACTAACATCCATGTTATAGGTGTCCCAGAAGGAGAAGAGCAAGACAAAGGGGCAGAGAATCTATTTCAAGAAATAATAGATGAATACTTCCCTAACCTAAGGAAGGAAACAGACATCCAGGTACAGGAGGCACAGAGAGCCCCAAACAAGATAAACCCAAAGAGGCCCACACCAAGACACATCATAATCAAAATGTCCAGAAATAAAGATAAAGAGATAATCCTAAAAGCCACAAGAGAAAGACAAGTTACATACAAAGGAAGCCCCATAATGCTATCAGCTGACTTCTCAGCAGAAACCTTACAGGCTAGAAGAGAGTGGCACAATATATTTAAAGTGCTAAAAGGAAAAACCTTACAGCCAAGAATACTCTACCCAGCAAGGTTATCATTCAAAATGGAAGGAGAGATCAAAAATTTCCCAGACAAGGGCCGGCCCCGTGGCTTAGCGGTTAAGTGCTCACGCTCCACTACTGGCGGCACGGGTTCGGATCCCGGGTGTGTACTGAAGCACTGCTTCTCCGGCCATGCTGAGGCCGCGTCCCACATACAGCAACTAGAAGGCTGTGCAACTATGACATACAACTATCTACTGGGGCTTTGGGGAAAACAAAAAAAGGAGGAGGATTGGCAATAGATGTTAGCTCAGAGCCAGTCTTCCTCAGCAAAAAGAGGAGGATTAGTATGGATGTTAGCTCAGGGCTGATCTTCCTCACACATACACACAAAAAAAATTTCCCAGACAAGCAAAAATTAAAGGAGTTTGTCAACAAGAAACCAGTGCTACAAGAAATGTTAAAGGGACTGATTTAAGGGGAAAAGAGAAGACCACAAAGAGGAAAAATTATCTATTTCCATGATAAGAGGGTAATGGATACAAATGCACAAAAAAGAGGTTAGATATGTATCAAAAACATAAAATGAGGGAGGAGGGGAGTTAAAGAGTAGAGCTTTCAGACAGAGGTCAAACTAAAGAGACCATCAATTCTGTATAGAAGGAGAAAGGAACAGAGAAGGACTACTAAAACACTGAGAAAAAAAAAGTTAAAAAATGGTAGTAAGTACATACTTATCAATAGCTACTTTAAATGTCAATGGACTAAATGTTCCAATTAAAAGGCATAGAGTGGGTGATTGGATAAAACAACAAGACCCATATATATGCTGCATACAAGAGACACACTTCAGACCTAAAGACACTCACAAACTTAAAGTGAAGGGATGGAAAAAGATACTCCACGCAAATGGCAAAGAAAAGAAAGCTGGGGTAGCAGTACTCATATCAGACAAAATAGACTTTAAAACAAAAACTGTAAAAAGAGATAAAGAAGGGCATTACATAATGATCAAGGGAACAATCCAACAAGAGGATATAACACTTGTAAATATCTACACACACAATGTAGGTGCACCTAAATATATAAAGCAATTATTAACAGACATAACAAGAGAAATAGACAGTAACACAATAAAAGTAGGGGACTTTAACACTCCACTTACACCAACGGATAGATCATCGAAACAGAAGATCAATAAGGAAAAATTGGCCTTAAATGACACACTAGAACAGATGGGCCTAGTAGATATATACACAGCGTTCCATCGAAAAACCGAAGAATATACGTTCTTTTCAAACGCACATGGAACATTCTCCAGGATTGATCACATATTAGGCCACAAAACGAGTCTCCATAAATTTAAGAAGATTGAAATAATACCAAGCATCTTTTCTGACCACAACGGTATGAAACTGGAAATCAACTATAGGAAGAAAATCAGAAAAGCCACAAATACGTGGAGATAAAACCAAATGCTACTGAACAATGACTGAGGCAATGAAGAAATCAAAGAAGAAATCAAAAAATACCTGGAGATAAATGAAAATGAAAATACGACATGCCAGAATTTACAGGATACAGTGAAAGCAGTTCTGAGAGGGAAGTTTATAGCAATACAGGCCTATCTCAACAACCAAGAAAAATCTCAAATAAACAATCTAACAATGCACCTAAAGGAACTGAAAAAAGAAGAACAAACAAAGCCCAAAATCAGTAGAAGGGAAATAATAAAAATCAGAGCAGAAATAAATGAAATAGAGACTACAAAAACAATAGAAAAAATTAATAAAACCAAGAGCTGGTTCTTTGAAAAGATAAACAAAATTGACAAACCTTTACCTAGACTCACCAAGAAAAAAAGTGAGAAGACACAAATAAGTAAAATCAGAAATGAAAGAGGAGAAAGTACAACAGACACTTCAGAAATACAAAAGATTATAAGAGAATACTATGAAAAGCTATATGCCAACCAATTCAACAATCTGGAAGAAATGGATAAATTCTTAGAATCATACAACCTTCCAAAACTGGATCAAGAAGAAGTAGAGAATTTGAATAGACCAATCACCAGCAAGGAGATCGAAACAGTAATAAAAGACCTCCCCCAAAATAAAAGTCCAGGACCAGATGGCTTCCCTGCTGAATTCTACCAAACATTCAAAGAAGACTTAATACCTATCCTTCTCAAACTCTTCCAAAAAATTGAGGAGCGGGGGGAAGCTCCCTAACTCATCCTACGAAGCCGACATTACCCTGATACCAAAACCAGACAAGGACAACACAAAAAAAGAAAATTACAGACCAATATCACAGATGAACATTGATGCAAATATCCTCAACAAAATACTAGCAAATCGCATACAACAATATGTTAAAAAGATTATACACCACGATCAAGTGGGATTAATTCCAGGTATGCAGGGATGGTTCAACATTCGCAAATCAATCAACGTAATACACGACATTAATAAAATGAAGAATAAAAATCACATGATCATCTCAATAGATGCAGAGAAAGCATTTGACAAGATACAGCATCCATTTATGATAAAAACTCTGAATAAAATGGGGATAGAAGGACAGTACCTCAACATAATAAAGGCCATATATGACAAACCCACAGCTAATATCAACCTCAATGGTGAAAAACTGAAACCTATCCCTCTAAGAACAGGAACCAGACAAGGATGCCCACTGTCACCACTCCTATTTAACATAGTACTGGAAGTCCTAGCCAGAGCAATCAGACAAGAGAAAGAAATAAAAGGGATCCAAACTGGAAAGGAAGAAGTGAAACTCTCACTATTTGCAGATGACATGATTTTATATATAGAAAACCCTAAAGAATCCTCCAAAAAACTTTTAGAAGTAATAAACGAATACGGTAAATTTGCAGGATACAAAAGCAACATACAAAAATCAGTTGCATTTCTATACACTAACAATGAAGTAGCAGAAAGAGAAATTAAGAATACAACCCCATTTACAATTTCAACAAAAAGAATAAAATACCTAGGAATAAACTTAACCAAAGAGGTGAAAGATCTGTACACCGAAAACTATAAAACATTGCTGAAAGAAATTGAAGAAGACATAAAGAAATGGAAAGATATTCCATGCTCTTCGATTGGAAGAATTAACATAGTTAAGATGTCCATACTTCCTAAAGCAATCTATAGATTCAATGCAATCCCTATCAAAGAACCAACAACATTTTTCACAGAAATAGAACAAAGAATCCTAAAATTTATATGGAACAACAAAAGACCCCGAATAGCTAAAGGAATCCTGAGAAAAAAGAACAAAGCTGGAGGTATCACACTCCCTGATTTCAAAATATACTACAATTAGCTATAGTAACCAAAACAGCATGGTACTGGCACAAAAACAGATACACAGATCAATGGAATAGAATCGAAAGCCCAGAAATAAACCCACACATCTATGGACAGCTAATCTTTGACAAAGGAGCCAAGAACACACAATGGAGAAGAGAAAGTCTCTTCAACAAATGGTGTTGGGAAAACTGGACAGCCACGTGCAAAAAAATGAAAGTAGACCCTTACCTTACACCATACACAAAAATTAACTCAAAATGGGTTAAAAACTTGAATGTAAGACCTGAAACTATGAAACTTCTAGAAGAAAACATAGGCAGTACACTCTTTGACATGGGTCTTAGCAACATATTTTCAAGCACCATGTCTGACCGGGCAAGAGAAACAATAGAAAAAATAAACAAATGGGACTACATCAAACTTAAAAGCCTCTACACAGCAAAGGAAACCATCAACAAGATGAAAAGACAACCTAACAATTGGGAGAAGATATTTGCAAACCATACATCTGATAAGGGGTTAATTTCCAAAATATATAAAGAACTCATGCATCTCAACAACAAAAAAACTAACAACCCAGTTAAAAAATGGGCAAAAGACCTGAACCGATATTTCTCCAAAGAAGATATACAGATGGCCAACAGACACATGAAAAGATGTTCAAAATCATTAACTATCAGGGAAATGCAAATCAAAACTACGATGAGATATCACCTCATGCCCTTCAGAATGGCTATAATTAACAAGACAGGAAACAACATGTGTTGGAGAGGTTGTGGAGAGAAGGGAACTCTCATACACTGCTGGTGGGAGTGCAAACTGGTGCAGCCACTATGGAAAACAGTATGGAGATTCCTCAAAAAATCAAGGATAGAACTACCATATGATCCAGCTATTCCACTGCTGGGTATTTATCCAAAGAACTTGAAAACACCAATGCGTAAAGATACATGCACCCCTGTGTTCATTGCAGCGTTATTCACAATAGCCAAGACTTGGAAGCTACCTAAGTGCCCATCAAGGGATGAATGGATAAAGAAGATGTGGTATATATACACAATGGAATACTACTCAGTCACAAGAAACGATGAAATCCAGCCATTTGTGACAACATGGATGGACATTGAGGATATTATACAAAGTGAAATAAGTCAGAGGGAGAAGGTCAAATACCCTATGATTTCCTTCATTAAGTAGTAGATCATAACAACAATAAACAAACACATAGAGACAGAGATTGGATTGGTGGTTACCAGAGGGGAAGGGGGGAGGGAGGAGGGTGAAAGGGATAATTCGGCACATGTGTGTGGTGATGGGTTGTACTTGGTATTTGAGTGGTGAACATGATGTAATCTATGCAGAAATAGAAGTACAACGATGTACACCTGAAATTTATACAATGTTATAAACCAATGTTACTGCAATAAACAAAAATTAAAAATAAATAAAATAAAATAAATCAGAAACAAGATTTGGCCTTACTCACTTTGAACATCAAATAAAGTTATAACATATGAAACTTTCTCTCAACTATTAACAGACTTTTAAAAAAATTTTCCCCATATAGTTATTGTAATATATTTATCATTACACGTGTGGAATTGACTGCTATTGGGAAACAGGTATGAAGTGTTATATATTTTAATTTCCTCAACAGTAAGGCTTGTAATAAACAATATACATTGTTTTGGGATATAGAGCCCACATTTTAAATACAATGAGAGAAGTACTGATGGTCTCATTACCAAAAACTGATTCAAAACTTTGTCTATGGCGGGGCCGGCCGGTGGCGCAGTGGTTAAGTGCATGCACTCCGATTCGGCGGCCCGGGGTTCTCAAGTTCAGATCCCGGGCACACACTCACACACAGCTTGTCAAGCCATGCTATGGCGGCGTTGCATATAAAGTAGAGGAAGATGGGCACAGATGTTAGCTCAGGGCCAATCTTCATCATCACAAAAGAGGAGGATTGGCACTGGATGTTAGCTCAGTGCTGATCTTCCTCATCACAAAAAAAAAAAAAAAACTATGTCTATGGCAATACCAGCCCTCTGCTCAGCTCACTACTCTCTAAAGCCCCTCTCACTACTCTCTAAACAGTTAAAATAATTACACTCTGTGTATATTTTCTGAAGGAGATGCATATATATTTTCATATGAAATTTGGATATATTACAGTCCTGTGTTTGTAAAAGATAGATTTACTCACATAAATATTTAATCCTCAATTGTGGGAAAATGTAGGAGACAAATTCCATCTCCCCCAGCAAAGGCCAGAGAGGGATTATATGTATCTCGTTCACTGTTATAATTACATTGCCTATCACAGAACTCAACAAATAGTTACTAAATGGATGAATGAGCAACAAAGATATTTACTTTCCCACTAAAATTAGTGATAAAAAAATTTTGTACATAAAACAGAAGATATTTTTAACATTGATGCAGATTATTTTATTATTCAATAAATTATAATTTAAATTAAAATAGAGAGATTGACAAGTTAATTTTTCTATATGGTGTGAGATATGGATCAAAGTTCACCTTTTGCATGTGCTAAAGCACTATTTGTTGTCCAACTGTTCAGGCATTATTTGTCAAAAAGACTATTCTTTTTTTCACTGAATTGCCCAACTTTGTCAAAAATCAGTTGACCAAATATACATGGGTCTATTTCCAAACTCTCTTTTCTGTTCCATTGATCTATTTGTCACTCTTGATGTCAAAAGAGCCTGTGATCTATTTGTCAGTGTTGATACCAGTATCTCACTGACTTAAGTTCTGTAGCTTTATAATAACTCTTTAGGTCAGATAGTAGTACTCCTCAAATACTGTTCTTTTTTCAAAGTTGCTGTGACTCTTCTATATTCTAGGTCCTTTGCATTTCTACATGAATTTTAAAATCTACCTGTCAACTTCTACTCCCCCCCACCATAAAAAACCTCCTGGAATTTTGATTGGGATTGCATTGAATCCACAGATCAATTTGGAAAGAACTGACATCTTAACAATATTAAAGCTTCCAATTCAAGAATACAGTATACCTCTTCATTTATCTAGGTCTTTCATTTCTCTCAGCAATGTTTGGTAGTTTCCAGTGTATAGTTCTTGCACATTTTTTGACAGATTTATCTCTATCTTTTTATGCTATTGTAAATGGTATTTTTAAAATTTCAATTTCTGATTGCTTGTTATTATTATATAGGAAAATATTGATATTTCTATATTAATCCTCTAGTCTGCAACTTTGCTAGACTCACTGAATACATCTAGAAGCTTTTTATGTAGATTTCATAAGATTTTCTACATAATCTATAATGTTGTCTGCAAATAAAAAGTTCTACTTCTTTTCTAATCTGTATGCCTTTTATTTCTTTTTCTTCACTTTTTTGCATTGGCTAGAATCTCCAGTACAATGCTGAATAGAAGTAGTGAGAGCAGACACCTCTGCTTTTTTCCTGATCTTAGAGGGAAAGTATTCAGTTTTTGCCATTAGAGTATTAGCTGTAGATTTTTTTAAGTGCTCTATATCAAATTGAGGAAATCCCTTTCTAAGTTTGTTGAGAACTTTTATAAGGAATGGAAGATAGTTATTGTCAAATGCTTTTTTCTACTCAAATCGAGAAGATAACATTGTGTTTCTTATTTGCTCTATTAATATGTGGAATTACACTGACTGCTTTTTGAATATTTAACCAACTTTGCATTTCTGGGATGACCCTCATCTGGACATGATGTATTATACTTTCAAATATATTCTTGGATTTGTTTTGCTAAATGTTTAAGAAATTTTGCATCTACACTCACGAGGGATATTGCTCTGTGGTTTTCTTTTTGTGTGATGTTTTTGTCTAGTTTTGATGTCAGACTAATGCTGGCCTTATAGAATGAATAGGGAAGTATTCTCTTCTCTTTAATATTTTTAAGAGTTCGTGATTAATCGACGTTATTTCTTTTCTAAATGTTTGTTAAAATTCACCAGTAAAGCCATCTAAACCTGTGGTTTTCCTTGAGGGTAGATTTCTAGCTACATATTAAATTACTTTAATAAATATAGGACTATTCAAGCTACCTATTTCTTCTTGTGTGAGCTTTGGTAGTGTCTTTCAAAATATCTCTCCATTTCAACTAAGTTCATCGAATCTACTGGTAAAATATTGCTTGTAATACTCTCATTATTTTTTTAACATCTATAGAATCTTTATTAATGCCATCTTCTCACTCCTGGCATTTGTAATTTATATCTTCCATCTTTTTTTCATAATCAGTCTGGTTAGGGGTTTATCAATTTTATTGACTTTCTCAAAGAAGTTGATTGGTTTCACTAATTTTCTCTATGTTTTTCTGTTTTTTATTTTATTTTATTTTTTCAGCTGTAATCTTTATTATTTTTTACATTGTGCTTACTTTGGGTTTCATTGGTTCTTTTTTTTTTTTCCTAGTTTCTGAAGATGAGGGTTATGTCATTTATTTAGATCTCTTTTCTAATATAGATATTCAGTCCTATACTTTGATATATTTTATCTTTTGTTCAGCTCAAAATACTAAATTCTCTTTTGATTTTTCTTTCATCTATCGATTATTTATGTGTGCATTTTAGTTTCCAAAAATTTGAGTATTTCCCACAGATTTATTAGACTTTCTAATTTAATTTTAATTTTCAATAAAAATACTTTGTATAATTTGTGTCCCTTTAAATTTGTTGAAACTTTTCTATGGTCCAGGGAATAGTATACCTTGGAAAGTGCTCCCTGTGCACTGAAAAAGAATATGTATTCTACTGTCATTTGGTGCAATGCTCTATAAATATTAAGTATGTTAAGTTGGTTGATAACATTGATCAAGTATTTACTGATGTTCTGTCTATTTTTCTATCAATTATTGAGAAATGGGTTTGAAGTCTTCAACTATAACTGTGGATTTTTCTATTTCTGCTTGTGATTAATTCTTGGTTTTTTTTTTTCACCATGTATTTTGAAGCACTGTCATTACATGTATAAATGTATAGTATTATTATGTTCTCTTGATGAACTGACTCCTTTATCATTAGGAAATGACCCTCTTTATTTCTGTAATATTCTTTATTATCTACTTTGATGTTAATAAAGCCACTCGAGAATTTTTTGATTATCATGCTGTTACTTTTAACTTATTTGTGCCTTTATATTTCAAGAGGCTTTCTTAAAAGAAGCATTTAATTGGTTCTTGCTTTTTCATCCAAGCTGTCAATCTTTGCCTATTTTAATTAAAGTATTTAGAAGGTTTATATTTCATGTGATTACTGATATTGTTGGGTTTACATCTACCACCTTGCTATGGTGTTCTACTTGTCCCACATATTTTTGTTCCGATTGTTTCTCTTTTTTGCCTTTTTTTGGATTAAGTACCTTTTATGATTCCATTTTCTCTCTATTATTGGTTTATTAGCTATAATTCTGTGTGTGTGTTCTGGTGGTTTCTTTGGGAATTACAAATATACATCTTTAACTTATGACAATCTACCTTCAAGTGATATTAGAACACTTCACTCATAGTATAAAAACTTCACAATAGTATACTTCCATTTCTCTCCTATACTTTTTACTATTATTGTCATACATTTTAGTTATATATATGCAATAAACCCCACAATACATTGTTATTAAATAGCCAATTTTATTTTAAAGAGATCTAAAAATAGGAAAATCTTTGTTTTTACCCACGTAGTTATCATTCCTTTCCTTTGTATCGTTTCAGATTTCCATCTGGTATCACATTCCTTCTTCTCAAAGTCCTTCATCATTTCTTGTATTGCAGGTCTGCTGGTGATGAACTCTTCCTGTTTTTCATGTCTGAAAATATCTGTCCTTTTTGTTTTAAAGATACTTCCGCTGAGTAAAGAATTCTAGGTTAAGTTTTTATCTGTTTGTTTTTCCTAACACTTCAAAGATGTTGGTCCGCTGGCTTATGGCTTGTGTTGTTTGTTATGAGAACTCTGCTTTCATCCTTGTCTTTGTTCATCTCTACATAATTTCTCCTTTTTAAACATCTGTCTACTTTGGAGATGTTTCTTTATCTTAGTTTTTTTTTTAATTCTGTGATAAAATATCTTGTAGTTTTCTTCATGTTTCTTGTACTTGGGTTCTACTGAGTTTCTTAGATATGCCTTATAGTTTTCATCAAATGTGAAAAAATTCTGGCCAATATTTATAAAAGGATCTAGCAAATATTTATTAAAAAAGTTTTCCATCTCCTCCTCTTAATGCCTCTCCTTCAGGGAACACTCAGTTACATGTATGTTAGGGTGCTTGAAATTGCCCCTTGACTTGGTGATGCTTCGTCTATATTTTTGTAAGTCTTTTTTCTCTGCATTTCTTTTTGGATTTCTACTACTATGTCTTCAAGTTTACTAATCTTCTGTTCTGCAATGTCTAATCTTCTGTAATTCCCATGCAGTGTATTTTTCATCTCAGCATTATAATTTTCATCACTAAAAATTCCATTGAGGCCTTTTTGTAATTTCTATATATCCACTTAATATATCCAATCTTTCCTCTAGCTTCTTGAACTTATGGAATACAGTTATAATAACTATTTTAAAGGCCTTATCTACTAATCCAATCATCAATGTCCTTTTCTAGGTTAGATTCAACTGATTTTTATCCTCAATTGGGGTATTTTCCTGCTTTTTTGAATAGCTATCTATTTTTGATTGGATGTCAGACACTGTGATTTTACACTGTTATGTGCTAGATATATTTGCATGCTTATACATATTCTTGAGTTTTGTTTTGTGAAGTGGCCAATTGAAAGTGCTTTGATTCTTTCCAGCCTTTATTTTAAGCATTTAAGCTAGGACTAAGTTTTCTGGACTACTATGGCAAAATACTTCTGATAAGTCTACTTGATGACCTGTGAATTATAAGTTCGCCACTCTAGCTGACAAGAACAGGCACTATTCTCAGTCTTATATGAGCTTTGCGAATTTTCCCCTTGAGTTTTTATAGGTAGTTCTTTCCCTATCCTTCTGTAGTTTCCTCATAGCTTGTGCTCATCAGTGTCCTCATCTGAATCATAGAGGGGACCAGTCTGTGGATCTCCAAATTTCTTTGTGCAGCTCCCTTCTCCCTAGTACTCTGTCCTGTGAACTCTAGCCATCTTCACCTCCCAGGACACTCAGCTCTCCATCTTTGACTCAGAGAGACAGCTGGAATCTGCCTGGGGGAAGCTCTCCGTGTGATAGATGGGACAATCAAAGGGCTCACCTCATTTGTTTCATGACTATCAGGGAACATTGTCCTTTGTTACTTGATGTCCAATGTCTTGAAAATTCTTGGTTTACATATTTTGTCAGTTTGGTGGTGGTGGTTGTTATTTTAGGTGAAAGGGTAACTTGCATCCCTGCCACTTCCCTTGGCTGGAAGTGGAAGTCTCTTATTAAAATTGAAATGAGATGATGTCACTCCTCCGCTTAAAAATCTTTACTTCCCATTTCACTCAGTAACAGCCAAAATTCTAATGCAGATCTACAAGGCCCTACTTTAACTGGGCCCTGTTATCATTCTGAACTCGTTTACTACTACTCTCCCATTCATTTACCTGCTCTAGCCACAGTGAGCCCTTTGCCTCTTGTTAAATAAGTTAGGCATGCTCTCCTCTCAGGGCCTTTGCCCTTCATGTTTCCTCTGTGTAGAATGCTCTTTCCCTAGATAATCACATGGTTGACTCTTCAAATACTACATTCTTATCAAGGAATGCTGTGGTCATTCTATCTAAATTTACAACTGAAATGTGATGTTCCTTATTCCCTTCCCTTCTTTTATTTTTCTTCTTAGCACTTATTACTATATATATTATATACTTAACTTTTCTAAACATCTTATTATATCAGATCTAAATCCAGCTTGCCTTTTACACATGCCACATTCTAAGTCAAGTATAAATTTTTCCATTTTATTTGTATTCTGATAATGTAGTAAGAATTTAAGTAGTAATTGTAATGACTAAAAAAGTGAATAGAAATCAAACTTTAACACAATGCAATCTCGATTCTTTCAAAAAATAAAACAGGTACTTCATCCAGTAGGTTAAAGAGTTTTGATTATTTTATCCACTGGGACTTGTAAGTATGTGTTAAATTAACCATATGGTTACCTCTTAGCACTCTCTGAAGAAAATAACAATAGGGAATTACAAGAAAAATAATTTAAAACTTAATATAAGAGCTACTGAGTTATACAAAAACCTATTCCCTGTTCACATAAAGGCATACTTGCTTTGAGATGTCCATGTAAATCAGATTTCATTTAATGTATTTTTAAGTTTTAATAAAATCAACTCATTTCATGAAACTACTGTGACATTCAATTTGCTTTTCAGATAGAGCAAGAAAAGTAGCAGTACTGTAGAGTACTATACTATGGCTTATTTCTGATGAAGAGTAATCATTCAGCTACTAATATTTTCATCAATTCTATTTGTACTTTTGGTTGCAATCAGGATCTAGCAATATTTCTGGCAGTATAACGAACTAAGAATGGAGTATTAAAAACTAAAGTCACGAGATGAAAGGTTTCAAATTGTTACCCTGAAACCTTAATCTTCCAAAAGTTGAACGGAAACAACTACTTAAAATAACATGTCTAAAACATTTCTTGAGATAATGACATAGCACTTGAGAAAAGAGAATGGGCCTATCAAATCAGACCAGGTACTGAATACCAATCTAGTTAAATGTAGTGTATTACACCCACATCAGGCTGGATTACAGAAACCTAAAAAAAATGGTCACATACATCTCAGCGTCGTCTTCATACTCACTGTAAAGGCAAAGAGTTTCAGTCTAAAATTCCCACACTAACTGCCATGTCTGTGCATCAGCTTTTCCCATTGTCCAGGTAAAAGTGACAAATACGTGCCCATAAGATTAAAAAAAAAAAAAACAAGAAATCTTAAGTAAGTGGGAAGCAGGGTGGAGGAAAAGAAATTTAGAAGACAGTACAAACAGATTTTTGAAATGTGCACTAGAAACAGGGATTGATTACTTTACAATATCCTATTTTCTAAGCACAGAATTATTCTAACTTTCATTTAGTAAACTACATTTCAAAGAAAAGGGGTACCAGATAATCTAATGATCAAATATTAGTAGTCTAAAATTTGTAATTAAAAACATCATCACATACAGGAAAAATTACATCTCCCCAAAGAAATAGGTAGAATTAGAGTTCAATATCTTGTTTTGTAGTAATGATTTAGAGGATTTACCAGAGTGATTTTTTGTTGGATTTTTAAATATTAGTTGTGGAACATAATTAAGTGCAATAGTTCTGCCTTAGAGGTCATCCATGAGAGATTTGCTATTGAATGTGTCAAATAACCTTATTATACGAAAATCAAACTAGACGATATTCCCAAGCGTCCAGAAACTCTTATAAAAGAAACTCAAGTTTCAGGGATTTCCTTATCAATACTGATTGCAAATAACTAATAAATACAAAAGGCCAATCTCCCATCCCTCCCTTAGTGTAATATCCCTGTGCATACGTGAACACATACTCACACACGCACACACATACCCCAGAGCCCATTGTGCCACTATCTCAAAGATTTCTGTTTAAAAACCAGCTATGTAGATTAGAGGATCTGTGGTTTCTGAAGGAGAAGAAGAGGAAAAACCAAGATGAAGGACCAGCTTTGAAAGGTGATTTTTAACAAAGAGAGGAGGCCTCTTAGTCTTGGCATAGTGAGAAAAGTGAACCTCAATCCTCTGTAGTTTACTAGAACCCTATCAATGATTTTGATACAAACTCCATCCCTTCTCCTGGATTAGAATAACTACCTTAGGAAAAATTACCCTATAGGCAAATTCCCATGCAAGATAAGCCTATGCAGATGGTTGCACTGGGACCCAAAATGTCTCTCTAACGCTGTACGTTACTTTCTAAAACTCAACTAGTTAGAGATTCTTCTAAGTTATATGCATACTCCATTTAAAATATGACTTTCTGGAGAAGGAGATACTGTGGAGGATGGTGTTAGGATATATAAATCATTACAATATGCTGAGTCCCCTCCTCAATTTCTTCTTAATAGCTATCAAAGTGTGTAATAGTGAAGATACGGGAAATATGATGGTTGCATAAAGAAAGTAAAGTAATTTTGCAAAGGTGTAAGGTCAAGGTAGAGTTGCGAGTGTGAAAGGTTGTGGTGTTTCGTATGTTATGAGAGAAGATAAAAGATGAAAGGGGAGACTGAGGAGAAAGTTACTAGGAACAGAAAAAGTTACTCAAAGGGAAGGTATGAAAGGAAATTTGGCCTATTCCAAAAGCTTGCCAATGTTCACCTTTGTCTGGACTGGACTAATAACCCTTTTTCTCTGCATTCTGGATGGTCACTTATAGATGTTAAGAGTCCTGAGGCATGCTGGTCTTTTCAAGTGACTTGGAATCAGAAATCAGAAATAAAGTCTATTTTGGCAAAAGTCTCTAGAGCTCTGATTTAAACATTAAATTTGGAATCAACTGGGACCATCACATCTCTCACACTTTGCAAGGAATTTGGGGCTTTCATCACTTTCTTCAAAGTTTTGTCAGTTCGAAAACCTTTTTATAATACAAAGCAGGTAATTTTGAAAAACAAAGTCCCAGTTTAACATATTCTGTACTTGTCTGATCAAGTCATTTTTATGTAAATCCTTCTCAAAATATTCATGAGTTGAGTCATGAACTGAACCTGTATCAACGTGGTATAAAGGAAATGAGCACTGGATTAAGAATCAAGAAAATCAAGAGAATAAAGAATCAACATTCTTGTTTCATTCTACCGCTAACTTCTCCTATGTGTTCAAAAAGATACTAAATATTTGTGAATCAAATTTTCTTATATATAAATTATAATTTCTAAGGTTTCTTCTAACTCAGAAATGTATTATTTTATTAAACTTATATTCTACTCCTTCTATTCTACCTCAAAATCTCCCTTTTAAATTCTTTTGTACCTTTCTTTTCCTCAACTTGCCAAATATTGATTGACCATCATTACTCGCTTAAGAGCTTTTGATCAAGATATCCCAGATACAAATAGAGGGTATGAATTTTACCCTCTCTAAACCTTAATCCAGTACAATGCCTACTTCTTTCAGGAAACTTTCTCTTATGATCAAAATTTATTGCATAAACTGCAATTTTTCATTCATTCATTTAGTTATCAAATGTAAACAAGGCCTACTATGCAGCAGACACGATACTACCTATTGGGAGTACAATAATGCAGACCCCTTCTATATAAAGCTCCCAGTCTATTGGGGAAGTCAAATATATAATCAATACTTACTTTAAAAACGTGATAATACATGCTTGAAGGAGACTGAAGAAGAGCATCTAATCTCATCTTGAAATAATTCAAAAGGGGTTATGGTGATTAGAAAATGTGATGTGGAAACTCAGGCCCAAATGTCTTATTTGGGAAAATTTCAGATTTACGGAAAAGTTGCAATAATAGTACAGAGAGTTTCCATATACCCTCACTCAGTTTCTCCTAATGTTAACATCTTATATAAGCATGGCTTAAACACTGTTTTGATTCCAGAAATGATGTTACTCTATTCAATTGATGGCTTTTGTTTCCTTATCGTGAGTTGGAACTGACTTTTGGTTAATTGATTCAAAACTAATAAATTGTTTAAATAGATGCTTACAAAAAATGACAAATTCACATATTACTATTGAATCAGAAGATATTGTCCTATAAAATAGTGGTTGTCACATTTTACACTAGGGCAATATCAACAGATGTTTGTTAAAATAGAATTATTACAGCCTCAGTAATAACATGAAGCACCATCTAATAAATCCTGGTCTATAATTTTTACTAGAAAATCTGGTTTCCCAATAACTGTAATATCTGACGCAGAGTCTTAGTAGCAGGAGGAGGAGGAGAAGCAGAATGGCAGCACAGTTACGAATTATAGAGAACAGTTTATTATATTTCTAATAAATGTGATTAAAATTTTATGAAAATTTAATAGTTTTCTCTACTTCTAAACGTCAGAGGCAGTATCTTCTTTTCTGTTAATCCATATTTTATTTACTATGTAAGCAAATATACTGATTATAGATTATACAGAAGTAATTCTGATTTTTTAAACCACTCTATTAGCCATATGTAGTAGACAAAAATACTACTTCAGTTTCTTTTTCTTGGGCACATAGGAAAACCATATTTCCCAACATTCTTTGTAATTAGGTTGGAGCCACATGACTGGGTTCTGACCAATAAGACACAAGCAGAAGTGATGTACATTACTTCCAGGGATGGCCATTAACCTCGCTGTGCTATTTATCTTCACTCTTGCCAGTCCATTACAACCTAAAAGAGCAAATACTTATGATGGGTGGTGCCTGGATCACCTCTGAGTAAGGACTTGGCGGGGAGCCACCATCCATCCAACCTACATAGGACTATAAAATGAGAGAGAATTAAACTGTTTTATCAAACCCTGAAATTCTAGGAGTGCTGCTTGATGCACTTTCATATTCCAGTACTCCAAATTTCTAAGATCTAAGTTACTAGAACTTTTTAAATTTTTTCTTAATGTTAGACCAGATCATCATTTAATTTGGCAAACACATTCTGATCATCTATTATTTTGAGCATAGGGAACTATTAAATGAACAAAACATGCTCACAGACAAGCTCATAGATGAAAGTTCATGCCTAAGTTACTATAAAACGGCATAGAAGAAAAAGCCCCTGGACATTTAAGTTTTCAGTTTACTTCCCAGAGATACCAATTCGTAATTGTGACCTTGGGTAAATTGTATAATCTTTCTTGCACTTAGTAAGTGCTCAGTAAATGTTTTCTAGCTACCTTTTTTCTTCTTTCCTTTCTACCATCCCTTATATTCATCCATTGATCTATTCTAAACATTCAAGATTCTAAATCTGAATGTTAAGAAAAATCTCAGTACAGGTACTTTCATATCATGGACTCTCAATAAAAGTTATTTCTACTATATCACACTGATTTCTGAAAAGATCGTAACTAAAAATGGAAAAATAATAAACTCTAGGAAGTAATTAGTAATTGAAGGTATTAGTTTGAAAGGATTATTTTTTTTTCGTGAGGAAGATCAGCCCTGAGCTAACATCCATGCCAATCCTCCTCTTTTTGCTGAGGAAGACTGGCTCTGAGCTAACATCTATTGCCAGTCCTCCTCCTTTTTTTCCCTTTTCTCCCCAAAGCCCCAGTAGATAATTGTATGTCATAGTTGCACATCCTTCTAGTTGCTGTATGTGAGATGCCACCTCAGCATGGCCGGACAAGCAGAGCATCGGTGCGCACCCAGGATCCAAATTGGGGCTGCCAGTAGCGGAGCGCATGCACTTAACCGCTAAGCCACGAGGCCGGCCCTGAAAGTATTATTTTTATCTCTTTCCTAATGAGGTCACATCAAAATAGTTTTTGGAGAATGTGTCTAGGAAACCTTTAGAGATGGCATTATATGAGACATAAGATCTAAGATGTAGTTATCTTAGAAAAGTGAAACACAATGACCCCCGTCTCTTAGGGGTCATTGAGACAATACACAAATTAAGTATACTTACCAAACCAATACCCTTTACATAGAATATAAAAGTCTTACTAAGTATTTACACAAAAAAGCATTATTTAGGCAAAGCTTGAGTAGTAAAAGAATCTTTTCAGGGGCCTTCAAAGAGAACCACTAATTAAAATAAAGCAGCACAACAATAAAACGTTAACACTTCGATGCATTGGAATATAGATATTCTTATAGAATTAGGGAATGTGTTTTCGTGTGATTGCTTTATTAGCATTATTTCCTAATAGCAACTGGAGGAAAAAGATCTGATAATATGAGAACACAGAGAAATGGAAATATGTGCTTTGGAGTATGAGAAAATATTGTTGAATATAGTGGCAATATTCACTACCTCAGTAGAAACAGCTTCCACTCAAGTAATGTGCAATCAACTCTGCTACCATGAATGAAAATATTGAAAAAAATTTTAAGTGAAAAGATGAAAACCTATAACAATAATCTTAGAAAATATCTAGATGACTTCAACATTAATTCTATAGCAGAAATCTTTAACAATATCACTAGAAACTGAATTAGCAGAGTTGAACCAAATTCTGTATTTAGTTAATAACTGGTAGCAAAATAGAAAAACAGGACTTTTTTTATAACTCATTTTCCTCTTATTATTGGAATGTCTTCTGGGGGTATTCCACACCTTTCACAAGTTCCTCTGGAAACTTATTAATGATGTGTGATAAAAATTCTTATTTCATATTTATATGTCATATTAGAGTGTTGATATATTGAGACAAAGTACCACCATGCACTAAATGAATAGAACAGATAAATAAAACTGGTCTTGTGACCATCTGTCTACCAATCTGCCATCTACAAGAATTATTGCTTTTCATTTCATATTAGCATATTATTTTCCAAATGTAACATTCTTAAGAACCGTTAATTTTTAAATTATATTTAATGGATGGATGGCAGGATAACAACAGTAATGCAATCAACTACAGAATGGTTTATAGCCTTATTTTGTATATATAAGATAAATTAAAAATTAAAACATCAGGCCAGACTCTAAATTAATGAACAAAGGAAAATATAATTCCTTGTAGCTAGTATTATAAAAGGTATCCTATCTCCTAGAATTTTACCTGAATTGGTAATTAACATGGGTTTTGGAGAGACTGTCATAATATTGATCTTGAATACCACTACCCTTTCTTAGACATTCTTCACATCTTTTATTTAGATTATTTTGTCAGTCAGACTGTAGTACATATTTGTCATACTTTTTTGACTGTCCCTATTTTGAACTCTTTTCCTATGTTCATGTGATCCCTCAGATTATCAGGAAGAACACTCCTCATAATACACAGCCTGAAAATTCTCACTGCATTTGCCCAGCCTCCTGTATCAGAGCATCAGCACACTTCCTGGGCATTGCCCTTTATGTACAACCACCTCAGATTTAGGATCAGAAACTAGGTTTGTGAAGAAGGAAGAGCATGGACTCCATTCTGGTGAGGATGCTGCTATTAGAGGCAGATACATCTGGCTTCCAGGGATAACAATGGTAGCAGTCTGAATGGCAGAAAGCAGTATCCAGCATTGGTGATTCAAGCTGTGTGTCTGTCCCAGTGGCAACAGCGATAAGTCTTCACTGGACCAGTTCTGTGGTATGATTTGAGGCATTGTTCTGGGCTGCAAGAAGTCCAACATGATTCTCTGATCCTTTTAGAGATACTTGGAGGTACCATGTATACTTTTAATAAATCATTTTTCTGCTGAAATGATCCAGAATTGTTTTAGTTGACTTTCAAATAAAAACTTTGACTGATATTAAAGCTGAATGTAGTAATTAATGAGACTCTTAGTTTGTCTCACTTTGAGAAGAAGGTGAAAACGTTTTATGTAAGCATGAACAGTTATGTTGCATACATATAGGGAAAAGTCTGGGTGGGGCCAAAGGAACGGACAGTGGCAAATACTCTTGATTGAGAACCACACAGCTGTTTCACTGCTCTACACCCCACCCAAAGCTTCTTTCTCATTATCACTATCCATTCCCAAATATAGAAGTTAAAAACACCAAATATTTGCTTCACCAGCCTCCTTTTCACTGCTGGCATGATAAGATTCGATCATCTGGCCCAATCCAGAAAACATGTATTTACCTTTCAGTAAAGTTTTTCCTCCTTAGTAAAAAGAGACCTTTGAGAAGAAATATCTGTTGTCTTTGGCTGGTTATTTTTGTTAAAAATGTGATTCCTGAAACTATAACCACCATCCTGTAACTATAACGAGTCAAATCTAAGGAACAAGCCATTATAATACAAAAGTTAAGAACTAAGTCATGAATAAATCCTGAACTCACTCTGCATTCAGAATGATGATATTGAGAAATGACAAATACCCTATTAAAAGAGTTTGAATTGTCTATCCTGTAATTTGCAGCTGAAAATAATGTTAAATGGTATACACAGACAATGAATAAATTCACTAAGGTATGGAGGCTGACTACATGGGGATTTATAGGATATTTGTGTCATTGAAATGTAATCAGTACATGAATAGCCCATAAATACATAAATATATATTTTTAGTGCTACGATGAAATTAATGAATAGAAAATATTTTACTAACTGAATAGCAAATGAAGAACTTTCTCTAATAGTACACATTACAATTCTTGGCCCATATGTAAAACTCAGACAGACTCAAGTTATTCTTCTCTAGTTATAAAATGTATGCCTGTTGAAGAAAACAATCCTCTTCCAGGAACCGTCTTCAAAGCCACAGTTATATAGAGAGTACTTCAGTGATTTGTGCTTTCAGAATGTATTGTTTTATACTTCTGAATGGGGTATCAACTCATTTTCTGAAAGCAAACTTATGAAACTTAAAATGAACAAAAAGTTAAAGAAATTGGCAATAGATTTATCTCCTATTCCAAACATTCAGAGTTAGAGTTTTGAGTGTTTGTTTAATATAAGCATACCTCATTTTATTGCACTTTGCAGATATTGTGTTTTTTACAAATCCAAGATTTGTGGCAATTCTGCATCAAGCAAGTCTACCGGTGCCATTTTTCCAACAGCGTTTGCTCACTGCTTGTCTCTGTGCCACATTTTGGTAATTCTCACAGTATTTCAAACTTTTTCATTATTATTATATTTGTTATGGGGATCTGTGAACAGTGATCTTTAATGTTACAATTGTACTTGTTTGGGGGGCACCACGAACCACATCCACATAACACGGCAAACTCAATCGATAACGCTGGGTGTGTTCTGACTGCTCCACTGACTGGCTGTTCCCCCATCCCTCTCCCTCTCCTCAGGCCTTCCTATTCCCTGAGACACAATATTGAAATTAGGCCAATTAGTAACCTGAAAATGGCCTAATTATTCAAGTGAAAGGAAGAGTTGCACATCTCTCACTTTAAATCAAAAGCTAGAAACGATTAAGCTTAGTGAGGAAGGCATGTCAAAAACTGAGACAGGCCGAAAGACAGGCCTCTTGTGCCAAACAGTTAGCCAAGTTGTGACTGCAAAGGAAAAGTTCTTGAAGGAAATTAAAAGTGCTACTCCAGTGAACACACGAATGATAAGAAAGCAAAACAACCTTTTGCTGATACGGAGAAAGTTTTAGTGGTCTGCATAGAATATCAAACCAGCCACAACATTCCCTTAAGTCAAAGCCTAATTCAGAGTAAGGCCCTAACTCTTTTCAGCTCTATGAAGGCTGAGAGAGATAAGGAAGCTGCAGAATAAAAATTTGAAGCTAGCAGAGGTTGGTTCATGGGGTTTAAGTAAAGAAGCCGTCTCCATAACAGTAAAGTGCAAGGTGAAGCAGCAGGTGCTGATATAGAAGCTGCAGCAAGTTATCCAGAAGATGTAGCTAAGATCATTAATGAAGGTGGCTACACCAAACAACAGATTTTCACCGTAGATGAAACAGCCTTACATTGCAGGAAGATGCCATCTAGGACTTTCATAGTTAGAGAGGAGAAATCAATGTCTGGCTTCAAAGCTTCAGAGGACAGGCTGACTCTCATGTTAGGAGCTAACACAGCTGGTGACTGTAAGTCGAAGCCAATGCTCATTTACCATTCTGAAAATTCTAGGGCCCTTAAGAATTATGCTAAATCTACTCTGCTTGTGCTCTATAAATGAAACAACAAAGCCCAGATGGCAGCACATCTGTTTACCACATGATTTACTGAATATTTTAAGCCCACTGTTGAGACATACTGCTAAGAAAAGAAGATTTCTTTCAACATATTACTGCTCATTGACAATGTGCCTGGTCACCCAAGAGCTCTGATGGAGACATACAACAAGATTAATGTTGTTTTCATGCCTGCTAACACTACATCCATTCTATAGCCCATGGATCAAAGAGTAATTTCAACTTTCAAGTCTTATTATTAAGAAATACATTTTGTAATGCTGCAGCTGCCATAGATAGTGATTCTTCTGATGGATCTGGGCAAAGTAAATTGAAAACTTTCTGGAAAGGATTCACCATTCTGGATGCCATTAAGAACATTCACAATTCACGTGATGCAGTCCAAATATCAATAATAACAAGGAGTTGGAAAGAAGTTGACTCCAACCCTGATGGATGACTGAGGGGTTTGACTTCAGTGGAGGAAGTAACTGCAGATGTAGCAGAATAGCAAGAGAATCAGAATTAGAAATGGAGCCTGAATATGTGACTGAATTGCTGCAACCTCATGATTAAACGTTAATGGCTGAACAGTTGCTTCTTATGGATGAGCAAAGTAAGTAGTTTCTTGAGATGGAATCTACTTCTGGTGAAGATGCTGTGGAATTATTGAAATGACAACAAAGGATTTAAAGATTTTATTTATTCAGTTTTTTCCCCCCAAAGCCCCAGTAGATAGTTGTATGTCATAGGTTCACATCCTTCTAGTTGCTGTACGTGGGACTCGGCCTCACGTTGGACGTTGGACGGAGAAGTGGTGCCTCGGGGCGCTCCCAGGATCCGAACCCGGGCCGCCAGCATCAGAGCGCGCACACTTAACCGCTAAGCCACGGAGCCGGCCCAACAAAGGATTTAGAAAACTACATAAGCTTGGTTCATAAAGCCGAGGCAGGGTTTGAGAGGATTGATTCCAATTTTGAAAGAAATTCTACTGTGGGTAAAATGCTATCAAACAGCATCACATGCTACAGAGAAATTGTTCATGAAGGGAAGAATCAACTGATGCGGCAAACTCCACTGTCCTATTTTAAGAAATCGCCACAGCCACCTCAATCTTCAGCAACCACCATCCTGATCAGTCAGCAGCATCAACATCAAATGATTACAGAAAAATGATTACAACTTGCTGAAGGCTCAGATGATGGTTAGCACTTTTTAGCAATAAAGTATTTTTTAATTAAGGTATGTACATTGTTTTTTTTATACATAATGCTATTGCACACTTAATAGACTACACAATGGTATAAACATACTTTCATATGCAAAAAATTTTTGTGACTTCCTTTATTGTGATCTTTGCCTTATTGTGGTGGTATGGGACTGAACCTGCAGTATCTCTGAGGTATGCCTGTATAGCGAATTAATTTCAAAGGCGTTAGACAAGCTGAGATTACAATCAAGAAAGGTGAAGCAACATCCAAATTTGTAACTACAGGACATCCAAATTTGTAACCCTGAAGGTTGGAGGGACAAATAGACAAAGCAGTATTGCTCAAACCAAGAAGCTGAGGCCTCAGGCAAAAGCTAGAACCTTGATGGCATTTTTGGTCAGGCTGCTCTATGAAGGAACGGTTATCTGTTGGATGGAGCCAAGGAGAAAATACAGCCACTGATGGAGTGGCCACCTGATAAACGAGAGGAGGAGAAATACCCTGGCTTCTCTCTTCCCCTTGCCCTCCTATCTTCCTTCTGTCCTCTCATGTGCCTCCCCATTGGCCAACTCTAACCAGAAGGCAGTTGGCAAGTTAATTTCTTTGTCTATTTTTGCATTAGGTTGTTAGCTTTATAGAAGTAGTTTTGCTCACTACTTTGTCCTGTAGGATTAAGACAGTGACTGATACATAGCACTCAGGAAGTACTTCTTGAAATAATAAATAGGAACACAATTTTCTACAGAATTTCATAATCTCTCTCATTCTTTGACAAAGAAGATAGACCAAAATAATGAAGACATAATCAGAAAGTTTGCATAAAAATAAACAAATCAAACATTGCAGTCTATGAATATATAACATACTATGCTTTCAAATATCCATAAAACACATAAAAACTGATCAAATAATTACTCACAAAGGAAACACATTTACATTCCAAAATATAGAACTGTTTAAGGCATGGTTTCTGATTTAATTATTAATTAAATTAAGAATTAGAATGTTTTAAAAGTTCAATTCAATTTAAAAGGTTTAAAAATATGCATATTACAGAAAACAAATCTATGATTACAGACAATTCAAAAATAATAAAAACAAGAACAGTAGTTTATGGCATGTGGTCAAAATTATATTCAGAGACAAATATATAGCCTAAATAATCTCATAATAAATAAAGAGGGCCACCTGGCGGCACAGCAGTTAAGTGCGCGTGCTCCACTTTGGCAGCCTGGGGTTCGCAGGTTCAGATCCGGGCACACACTGACACACGGCTTGTCAGGCCATGCTGTGGTGGCGTCCCATATAAAGTGGAGGAAGATGGGCACGGATGTTAGTCCAGGGCCAGTCTTCCTCAGCAAAAAAGAGGAGGATTGGCGTCAGATGTTACTTCAGGGCTGATCTTCCTCACGAAAAAAATAAATAAATGAAGGTAAGAAATGGACTAAGTTTAACCAATTCAAGAAAATAGAAACAACAAATCAAACCTAGAAAAAGTGAGAGGAATAAAATAATAAAGGCAAACACAAAATTCTATGAAAAAGAAAAAATAAAACCATGGAATTGCTATCTAAAAGTATTAAAATATACACAGAGAAATTTTATTTAAAAGAAAAATAACAAATGATGGAATGAGAAAGTACTTATGCCTACATGTGGGAAAAGAGAGAAAATCCTATTTTTATAAATGCTATGCACAAAAATTATTTACTAAGGTAAAGTGTCAAATTAAGTCTAATAATAATATATAATTTAAATATATCACTATCCACGAGAAAAGTATAAAGAATTAGCTAATTACTTCCAAATTGGCCACAGACCTTTAGCTACAGGCCTTAAGCTGTGGATACTGGTAGCCAAGTATGAAGAGAAGTACTTTAATTTTAAGACTGTGGGGTTTGGAAGCATAGGAAGACATAAACACACAAGACTATTAGAAATATAGGAAGACTCAGATACACAAAAACAAATCAGCAATAAGTATATAGATCAGTAATAAGTATATTACAGAAAATTATACATGTTAATATTATATTATTAATATTATATTATTATAGAAAATCAGTAACAAATATGTAGAAAATTTGGCCTTGGGTAACAATATTCCTCACGCCTCTCTAACACGCCTCTCTACTTCAAGAAAGACTACAGAAATATATATATATAAATATGTAAATATTTATAAATATATATACATATAGCAAACTCAGTGTGACAATTTTAATTATCTGAGATTATTGCTTACACAGGTTTGCATAAGACTTTTTATACTTAATGAGCCAGTTTCATTTTAAAAAATTAAGTTTTTTTTTTACTGGAGTACTGGATCCTCTGATACTGCTCTCACTAAACAGGAAACACATTATTGTGTGGTAGCAAAAACAAAACATTGCATATTCAATATTTTTTTCATTTCAAATAAAAGAAATACATTAGTTTGTCTTTTAAAACATGATTGAGGGGCTGGCTCGATGGCACAGCAGTTAAGTGTGCATGCTCCACTGCCTGCGGCCCGGGGTTCGCAGGTTCCGATCCTGGGCATGCACCAATGCACTGCTTGCTGAGCCATGCTGTGGCAGCGTCCCATATAAGGTAGAGGAGGATGGGCATGGATGTGGGCCCAGGGCCAGTCTTCCTCAAGAAAAAAGGGGAGGATTGGCATCGGATGTTAGCTCACGGCTAGTCCTCTTCACAGAAAAAAAAAAAAAAAAAGATTAAAAACCAAAATGTATCTTCATTTAGTTTTTGAATGAATATAAATACTACTTAGTATTTTCACAACATTCATGGATGTATTAGGATTTCAGGAGTTATATAAATGACCTCAAAGAGTGTTCCTATTGGAACATAAAGGAGGAAGAGTAAATTGACTGATTTTAGTTTGCTAGAATACAAATTGAACATATTTTCCATTCATTCATTTGCCTCCCAGTTTTTAAAAAAGGTGTTTAAGGGCCGGCCTGGTGGCGCAGCGGTTAAGTGCGCACACTCCGCTGCGGTGGCCCAGGGTTTGCAGGTTCAGATCCCGGGTGCGCACCGATGCCCTGCTTGTCAAGCCATGCTGTGGCGGTGTCCCATATAAAATAGAGGAAGATGGGCATGGATGTTAGCCCAGGGCCAATCTTCCTCAGCAAAAAGTGGAGGATTGGCATTGGACGTTAGCCTAGGGCTAATCTGCCTCACACACACACAAAAAAGGTGTTTAGAGCTACATCTTCATTATTAATGTAGTATTTAAGTTTACTGAAATAAAACACTTTTGGTAGAGTATGAAAAATATGCTAAAGAAATATACTTAGATGTATAGATGTCCACATGGGTATTTTTGTTTTTTCTACTAGGTGTATATCTGCCTATTTTTCTCTCTAGCTGAATAAGTAGGAAAACATAGACTGGCAATTTGAAGTAGGCTGAATTGTTCTAGACAAAGTAGAAAATATAGCAAACATCAGCAGAATTGATTGATGTTTCTGGTCATTCAAATTCGCCCAGGTTGCAAAATGATAGATTTATGAAGCACTCTAGGAAAAAGTGACTCATCTCTTGTTTTCTAGTAAATGAAGCCTCTGATTATATTTACACATAATAATGAGATGGCAGTGAGGCATGATGTGAAGTGGATAGTACATTTATTCACCAGGCTATGATGGAAGTGGAAACCGAGGGGAGAAACTTGGAGAGAAATGGAAAACAGGAAAAAGGGTGGGAGTAAGTCGGAGACTGTATTTAACTTCATTAGCAACTTCATTTTATGTTAACAAACTTTGAAACAATGCAACTGTCCTCAAAATTAAATATTAATCAAAGATCACATACTCTCATAGCTAGAGATAGAATTACTGATAAACTGTTGTTATGCCATTGACACAAAGCAGTTCAACTTTAGCTTTATATAATTCTTAATTTTTTGTCTGAATTAGTTCAAATTAAGCAACATTAAATTATTTGAGGCCTGAGATATTGTTTCTTTGTCAAAGAATATTAATACCCTGAATTTAATACATAAACTAGACTCTCCACTGTGATACTGAGTTTTGGCTGCAAATAGTTGTGGGTTCATTTGAGAATGATAGGCTCTTATGTGAGATTAAAGTGACAGGAGTTCCTGCCATTGCATCTCGACTACTCGAGAAGTAAATCTGTTTATCATATACGTTGGGGAACTTTCATTCAGATTCAATTTGTTGACAGCAATTTAGTTTTTTAGCAGCATACTCCTTAGCTCAGGGTTACAGGTCATGGTTTAATTTGGAGGGTTAATAACACACACACAATTTTAACATACAAAAAGGGAAACATCCTAATGATATATGCCATTATTACATAATATTACTCTACATGATAACTTTTGAAATTTTTCAAAGTGTAAACAGATATGTTTTCTGTTTATTTTATGAAGTATATATATCTAGAAATATAACTATTTCTCCATATCTTTGTACGTAAGACAGTATAGTTAGAAAGGTTTAGAAATACGACAAATTTTTAAAAATACGAAAGAGAATAAATCAGATAGGGTATTTTGGCTTAAGTAGGTGAAAGCATATTGATTCTTTGCCAGATTTTGTAAATACTTTTTAGACTGTCATCTGAATGGACTTTTTGTTGTTGTTGTTGCAATTTCTAATATTTATTTTCTTTATATTTCAGTTATATATCCAGAACAGCCAGACAAAAATTTCTTCACCCACAACTACAAGCATAAATGACAGAATTTACTAATTCAGAAGATTTTTATTAGAAAAATGTTTTATGTAATATTAGGGTACTATCTTGACTCTCTTCATTAATTAAAAGAGAGATATCTCGGGCCGGCTCCGTGGCTTAGCGGTTAAGTGCGCGCGCTCTGATGCTGGCGGCCCGGGTTCGGATCCCGGGCGCGCCCCGAGGCACCGCTTCTCCGTCCAACCCGGGGCCGGGTCCCACGTACAGCGGCTGGAAGGATGCGGACCTATGACGTACAACTATCTACTGGGGCTTTGGGGGGAAAAAAATGAATAAATAAAATCTTTAAAAAAAAAAGAGAGATATCTCACTTCCTTATTGCCACCTTTAGACACATTCAACGTCCACAAACTCACAACTTTTCCTGCTGTGGCAGAGTTTATACACATGGCAAATAGGAACAGAAAAATATCTAGCAATAGAAATGAATGCATTTGACAAAATTTGTATAGTCAATGTTTAGGGCCACTAAGCTGTATGGACTAAATTTTGAGTAACACAAGGCTTTAGTGATTATTAGTACTTTGGCTCTGACCTGAAAAAGTGACTTGCCTAAGCTAGAATCACGTGGATCAATACAGGGTACAGAAGAACAGCTTATGACTTAGGGCAGTGGAAGAGGACAAATACCCAAATCAGGACCACGAGTGATATCCTTTGTCTACAAGCTAAGATATTCATTCTAGTCAGTATTGAAATTTAATGCTAGAATTATCTTAAATATATGTTTTATTTGTAAATGATAATTGTATATAAATATATACGTTTAAAGGAAGACTGTATGGATATAAATGTGACTGTTACCAAATTAATAAGTAATTTATTCCTCAGTGTGGGTTTATTGCTAATCTACTTTTACTTTTTTTTTATTCAAGTCAAAAAGAAAAATATATACTCCAAAGCTAATGTAAAGGTGATATAACTGAACTGGTACCACCTCAGTGTCTAAGTGTTTACTCAATATATCAAAGCTCAGGCTGGGACAGAAAGGAAAACATCAGAATGGCGTTCAAACAAGGACAACTCCCTGGCAGGAAGTTCTGCAGCTATCTGTGGTGTCTACACATACTGTGGTAAGCATATTTAAATATCCCTTCCATTCGGTGTAGAGGAAGAAAAGAATAGGGTGATTTAATGAAAGAAGATAAAGTTTCGTATAGACCCAAATACACAAGCATATAAATATATAGTATATTCTTTAAATGTGTTTGCTTAGCAAATGAAGAAAGGTAAAAGCATTAAACTGCAATATCTAGTCTTTTATACCACACATTTTTAGAAGTCCTATTGCAATAAATACCTTCAAAAATGGACAGCTGAGTGAAAAAAAGCATGTAATTTAATTGATATTAAGATGATTATTTGCAAAGTTGTTACATTAGATGAGGGATGCTAAAATGTAAGCTACTCATAACTTAAATCACTTTTATTTTTAATTATAAAACAAGATATAAAATATATGAAAGTTTCATTACTAGCATTTATTGGAAATGTGATAACTTCAGCTACAATAGAGATATTCTGGAGATTTGTTTTACATAAGGAAGCACATAGTTGGTACAATTCACACTATACAAAACTTATCTTATATTCATGCTTTAAAAATTTTTTAAATACATGTTTTCTTAACACTTTTACAAAATAACTATTTCTATCCTTTCTGTCAGAATAGGTTCTTCATTTCTTGCTTGTCTAAAATTTTAAAATCATATTAACATATTTAAAGAAGATATGCTGCTATATACATATATAAATTCTATTCATACAAATTATAATTTTCAGGAGTGATTTCCTTAGTGAAAAAATGTTGTGAAATAAAATTCTTTAAAATGTTTTAAGAACCATAAAGATTTTAAATACTCAAAAGTAAAACATACCTAAATGTGTCACAGCATTAGAAATCATACCTTTTTCTTCAGCATTATAACCATTTCTTTTAACTAATTATTTCAGGGCTTGAGGAATTTGCTAGTTGTAGATAGGGAGTTTTTCCTCTTTCAAGCCTCCAAGATACCTTTTAATACCTTGCAAAATAAATAATGCAGATTTGTCTGAAGAAGAATGTCCTAAGTCTTTTAGAAAGGTCTATTTGAGCAGAGTCTTTATAGACCCTTTTTAGGTGAGGGTTATTTTTCTTTAAATGTCTACCATTTATTTCATTCCTCTGCACCGTTCAGTTGTCAACTTGCACATCAGTAAGAGCCAATCCATTATCCCTTCACTTATTCTGTCACCTTCATACCCCCACACCAGTATCTGACCTGTAGGAGTAGTTTTAAAATATATTTAGCCATCTTACTAAACTGGGATACATTAAGAGATAAAGATTTAATAGCTTCAAGAAGCCAAATCAATTGTCTATTACTTGGGTAGAGTACTTAGAGTGCCTATTTAGAATTGAAGAACAAAGAAGGGTAACCTTTTTAATTTAATACACATTCTCTGCCTTTTCATGAGTTCCCTGTTGAGTTTTACATTCACACTGTGATCAAACCCTTCTTTAATAGAATTGTTTGTATGATCTACTCGATCAATATTTAAACTTGTTTTGACCCTATTAATAGAAAAAAACCTTTCCATCCTTTCCCAAAAATATGAACACATGTATTTAATTTACAGTTTGGTTGGTAATGATGAGATGCATTGCATTTTGGGAAGAACAGTCTTAACAGGTGCATGGGGCAATAGGAGGGCATCTGCAAGTAGACAACAGATGGACACGGCAGTGGGAGAGGATCACCAGGTAATCAGCAGATGGACACAGTAGAAGAAAGGCAGTTCCGTGTGAGCAGTGAGTGGCTAGACCAGCAGTAAAACTTTGCCACTTGGCATATGGTAGGATGCTCATTGCATTAGCTGGAATTTGTACTACGACATTTTGGGCCAAGTCGGGAAGAAAGACTTCTAAAATCTGCATATGAAATTTGGTTCAAAATTCAGCAATATTTTCACAGACAGTATTGCAAATTCTGCCTGAATGAATTGTGTTACTCTTGTTTTGGGTTCACAAAAGACTTTGGCACTTCATACTCACACAATAATTTTGAAATGGTTCAGGATCTATTCAATTCACCATTAAACAGAAAGCCAAAGTGAATCTTTTAAAGTAGTACTGTGTCTCGTGTTGCACGTATCTAACGGAAGAGTTGACTCATTCATTCATTACAAAAGCTTGATGAAAATGTCAATACTTTATTAGAAACACCACAAGCAACTTAATCTTTCTGTAACACTATTCTGATTATTTCATTCCCCAGCTTAAAAATCTTTTTTTTTATTGCACAAATCAAAAATGTCCAAATTATATAGCCCAAATTTAAGATCCTCCACAATCTGGTGCCAAAGCATCTTAAAGTCTTATATCCTGTAACTGCTTTGTACAAGCTCCATACTTGTTGCTTTTTCCCAAATATGAAAAGCATGTTTGTCTCTTCAGCCAGGCAGGACTCACCGTCCATTTCTGTCCAATCTTAACTATTCTCCAAAACCCATTCAAATATTTTAAATGAATATATCTTGATTTTCCCAATTCTCATCACAACATCTTCAAATTTTCTTAATGACACATATTGCAATTTTTAAAAAATGCAATTTAAAAAAAAATTTTTAAATGTCTCATATTTCTGTTACTAAACTGAATTCCTTCATGAATTTCTAATCCAGCACAGTGTCTTAAGCATAGTACGCATTCAATGAATATTTGATAAATACATTTCAGAATATATATTCTGAGAACTCATTTCAGAGAAAATGAGTTCTTAAAATTAAAGTACCATTTAATATTTTTATATCTAACCGATAAATTAATCTAACACAATACTAGTAGAAGTCTTTTAGCTACTTCCTTGAGACTTTTCTTTTATATGTACTTTTTTGTAAGTAGTTCTTATAAAATGTTGGAGAGTACTTAAAACATTTTTTTACTTAAATGTTGAAAAAAATTTCCCCCAATTATAATTTATTAAAATGTATATTCTATAAATAAATGTTTTCTAAATAAAGATAAATTTGGCATAAATTCTTTTCAATTTATGATAAACTCCAAGTAAATGAGATTTAATTGCTAGGACTTTCTGAACTCAATTTGATTTGCCCCTCCATATCATACTTCTACCTCAGCCAACCTTCAGTCCTTATCTTGACACAAGCTCAAGGGAGAGTACTCTTCTGCATATAATGATCAGCATATCTGTAAAGATTTTGTACTTCAATAAATTACATGTGGAAATAAATTGTATGTGGAAAAACCCACATAATCTCCTGCTATTTAAAAATATAGTAGCTAGCTCTCTTATTAGTCTTAACAAATTCAAATAATCATTATTTTGAGTTGGATGAACATAAAACTACTGATTCTTATTTTTCTAATCTTTTCTCCTTGTGTTTTTCAAACAGCTGCAACAAATCTACTCTACAGATGTATCTCAAAATTAGAGATTATTCAGTCATTTTGATGGTTCTAGATTTTCCAATAAATGTAGATACAAGCAAATAATTTTCCTAAATTAAAAGTTCAAGGAGTTACTTGTATCTATCAATATTTGGGTCTTCCCTTTCAGACAACTAAAGAGAGATACACAAACCACATAATAGCACAACTTATGCCTGTGATCTGAAATCTTATATTTATCATAAATTATACAGTTGAAACAAACACAAGAATTAAGCTTTCATATATAAATGTTAGCTAATTTCTTCTGGAATATCCTTCAATTTAAGGGGTTAAATAAACCTATTTTGTTTTACATATTCCTCAAGACACTTTTGAATGTTCAATCGATCTCGGTGATACTAGCTAATCAGAAACTAGCCATTAATTTCAGATAGTGAGTTTCCAATTTGCATTTTCATAAAATATTTTATTTGAAAAAAAGACTAGAGCTCTACCATTTAACCCATCCTCTGTTCTTGACCTTTTTTCCCCTCTCGAAGTCTGCCATATTAGTTTTCATCAGGAAACCATTACAGATTTAACCATTCTTAAGATCTCCTTACTTAAGAAAGATCTTCAAGATGAAGAAAAAAACTATCCTTATTTTTCTGTTGATCATCAATTTAGGAAAAAGTGAATCCTCACTATGACTGAAGGGGAGGATATAATTCACTATGTGAAAATACCAGGTTATTTCTCTCAATCTCTGTCAAAAATTTCGTTTAAGTCAACATCACTAATTATCAGGGAAATGCAAATCAAAACACACTAAGATATCACCTCATACCCGTTAGAATGGCTATAATCACCAAGACAAAAAACAACAAATGTTGGAGAGGATGTGGAGAAATGGGAACCCTCATACACAGCTGGTGGGAATGCAAATTGGTGCAGCCTCTATGGAAAACGGTATGGAGATTCCTCAAAGAATTAAAAATAGAAATACCCTATGATCCAGCTATCCCACTACTGGGAATCTATCCAAAGAACCTGAAATCAACAATCCAAAGAGGCTCATGCACCCCTATGTTCATTGCAGCATTATTCACTATAGCCAAGAAGTGGAAGCAACCCAAGTGTCCCTCGACTGATGATTGGATCAAGAAGATGTGGTATACATATATACAATGGAATACTACTCAGCCATAAAAAAGACAAAATCATCCCATTTGCAACAACAGGGTTGGGCCTGGAGGGTATTATGTTAAGCGAAATAAGCCAGAAAGAGCAAGACAAACAGTGTATGATGTCACTCATATGTGGAATATAAACCAACACATGGACAGAGAAAACTGTATTGTGGTTACCAGGGGCAATGGGGGTAGGAGATGGGCACAAGGAGTGAAGGGAGACATATATATGGTGTTGGACAAACAAAAACATACAACTCAAAATTTCACAATGTTATAAACTATTAAAACATCAAAAAGAATAATTCAGTTTAACTCAATCTTTGATATCCCAATACAACACACATTCAGTTGATTCACCTTTTAATTCAATTGAAAATACTGCATCATGAAGATGACAGGATAGAGAACGAACTGATGTGCTTTAATGTCACAGAAGAGTTGGTGACTTTCTTGTTGATGTGTGATTACAAACTTGTCTGAACCTTCATAAAAATAAAATGTCTAGCTGCTAAAAATAGTGGGCAACAGAGCTACAACTGCTGCTGTTTCTCTTAGTCATTGATAAAACATATAACAAAATGCTCGAATTGGAAGAAATTTAGGATTTCATGTAGTCCAACTTCTTTATTTAAAATTAACGTTCAGTGGTTTTCACAAAATCACACAGCTTGTTAGTAGCAACAAGGAAAATAAAAACCATAAAATAAAAATAAAAACCATATGGGGGCCAGGTGGGTGGCATAGTGGTTAAGTGGGTGTGCTCCGCTGCAGTGGCCCCGGGCTTCAGATCCCAGGGGCACACCGATGCTGTACTTGTCAAGCCATGCTGTGGCAGCGTCCCATATAAAGTGGAAGAAGATGGGCATGGATGTTACCCCAGGGCCAGTCTTCCTCAGCAAAAAAAGGAGGACTGGCAGATGTTAGCTCAGGACTGATCTTCCTCACAAAAAAGAAAAAAAGAAAAAAAAGAAAAGAAAAACCATATATAATTTATATATGCAATAAAAATTAGGATTTAAACTAGACATAGAAACTTCTCATACTAAGAAGCCACACTGAAATGGTTAAATTTCTCAGTTTAATGGGTAACAAAATTTTTCTAATTTTTAAAAGTATTTTGGTATTGTTTAGACACTTTAAATGAATTTTCCTATCCATCAATTCCTATGTATAAACTTCATTTAATATAAGTACGAAATGATTGGAAAATGCAAGACTATATTTAGCAAAGAAAAATATCCTCTTGTCAAAACAGAGCATCATACATACAACAAGATAACAATGTAATTTTAATAACAACTCTAGAAATGTTTTATGCCAACACTGGTATAAAAAGCTTCACTACAATGCAGCTAATCTAAATGTTTATACTTCACCATGCCATTAAATATGGGTTTTTGTCTCTTTATAGATTCTTTAGTTTGCTACTAAATCATTAGGACTTCAAGTTTTTATAAAATTCAGGTTTTTGCAGCTGGCAAAATGTAAGATTAAAATGATTACTTTGGGATATTTAATGTAATCTAAAATTAAGTGGGAAAGTCAGTTAATCAAAGCAGAATTATAGAATGTCTCAAGCTACTCATCAAGGTCTCTTGTTTATAGTGTACATATCTGTGATTAATTTGTGAGCGTCTGAGATGTGGGAATTTACACATGGTTTTGGAGACAAGACCTGCCTGGAAATGTGCTATGCTCCTTGAAGGGGTAAAACAAAACAAAACAAAGAGTGCAAAGCACTGAAAAATAAATTGCAGAAGAGGAGGACGCATAAAGAGGATAAGCATTTATCAAACATGTTATACTACAGAGGGGAGAAGTTCCTTGTTGGCAGAGAAGTTCCTTGGCTTTTTTGCACTACACATACATCATGCCAGAAGAGAAAATATCACAGATAAATATTGCATTGTATAATATAGTATTCTGAATACAAATAAGGAAGAGATTTTAAATGTCAATGCATAATGGATATCTCACATTTGGCTTGTACTCTAATTTGGTTTGCTCATTTTACATTTGAGAATGATACCCAGGTTATAAGTTACTGAAATGATGATACCCTACCACAGCTGTGATTTCTTATAAAACATATAATTCGGACCTTAAGTTCTAAACTAGAAAATTGTAAATATCATTTTAGAAAGTTATTGTGTAAGAATAGGTCAATCTTATTGACAATGACTTCAATTGAAATACACTTAATTATTTAAAGTACAGTTGCATGGTATTAAAAATACTGCTATGTAGAGATTTTTTTTCCTCTAAAGCTTAGCAAAATAATATATTTCAGCTACGATTAATTCATCTTTATTTGCTGGAAAATAAATTATTTTTTTTCAAGTAATATAAAGAAATGTCATGCTGATCTTAAAGAAGATTGTATACAAAGTACTTGGTAATATAATTAGCGTTATTATATAGTTGCTACTAAATAATGTTGTTGATTTACTCTCCCAGACCCTAATAATATCAAATGGTATCATTTAGGAACCACAAACCAAAATAAACATTAAGACCAACCCCCATGCCCCTCAAAAAACAAAACAAAACTCTCCAAATAGAAGCAAAGGTTATATAAAAGACATTTACAAGCTAAATTAAAACATATTTAATTTCACATAGACCATTTCCTTTGAGTGAACACTGTTTCTAATCAAGACAGTTAGAAAATTTACTCAGAAATACTACTACCTAATTTTCAGATATTAACATTGAAAAAAAGATAAGTGAAAGAATATTTAAGAATAAGACTAAAATTCAAGACTTATTCTGTCTTTAAGTAGTTTAGAATCCATTTTGTCACAGTTTCAGAAGCAGTGAATTCAAGAGTCCAAAATATATCATGTAGGAGTTAATGTAGACTTTTTAAAAAGGTAAATTTAATTTTGTCTTAAATTTTACCTCCTCTCTTTTCACACAAGGCTTCATGCTTTATTTTCATTCTGTTTATTTACCTTTTAGCCTTCTATTATCATTATTATCATTATGATCAGTTTTTACAGCTCTTTCCAAGACATATTAGAGTACAAGCTGTTTGCAATCTGCTTTTAGATGCAGAAATTTTCTAAAACATGCAGGATCAATTTCTAAGGATTATATTTCTAGATATTTGAAGTCTGATGTAGAAAATTTAAAATTAATGGTCAAACTGAACATATAATTTTAAATGTAGAAAAATAAAAATCTGTACATTATTTCAAAGGAATTAATTCAAAAGAATTATCTTGATATTCACATTAGTAAAACTAAACTACATAAATCATAGAACTAGAAGAAAATTTAAACCTTATCAATTGAACCTTACCACTTCCTACTTTAATCAAGCTAGATAATGAAAATCTATATATTCTTAAATTCTCATATGTAATCTCTAAGTAGAGTATTGAAAATAAAAAATAAAGTCTTTCAAGCATTTAATTTACATCAAATTTTCTAAAGGGGTGTTTTAGGATTGTCTTATCTTGTCTAACTGGGCTTACATCAGGTTTTAAACTTTTGAAAAGACAGGGCTATGTCTTTCATTGATTCAACATTTTTCTTTAAATCTTTTAAGTACAAACCACTTTGGAAATACGAGCATTATACAAGAAAGTTAATGTATTTCCTCTCATGGAGCTTACATGATATGTTTGCTTCATCTTCCACTTAAAGTTTGTTAGTGGATTAGTATATAATATATAATATTATATATTAATTATATATTATATATTAAATTATTACATATTATATTACATATAAATATGAATATAAATGTGTACATATATATCCAAAGAAGCATTTCCTTTTCTAGAGAAATTTTATGTTGTGTGTATATTTTACAAAAATGTAACAATCTAATTGTTTTTTGCAGTACCTGTGAAAATATATACTAGCCTTCAATGATCTGATTTCTTTTATATAAACAAAATCCTTCATTTTTACTTTGAATGTGCTTCCCTTCATTTTACCCATGGATTGTCCTGTTGAACAGTAGTTTAAAGACAAGATCTAATTTATCTTGCTAAACCAAGATTTGAAAAGTGTAATTTCCTCCTCAACTCTTTAGTTATCCTCAGACCTCTCTTTTAAAATATTTAGAAACATATAATCTTATCCAGTTAGGAAATTCTGTGTTGGATATGCAATGTATAGACAAATGCATAATTGAATTTGAAATCCTATTTTGAAGTTTGAACGATTTGCTAGCTTATCATCCACTACAAACAGTTTCTTTGAAGTGTAATTCAGGCATACCTCTAAGATATTGCACGTTGGATTCCAGACCACAATAAAGTGAATATTGCAATAAAGTGAGTCACACAAATTTTTTGGTTTCCCAGGGCATATAAAAGTTATGTTTACACTATACTGTAGTCTATTAAGTGTGCAATAGCATTATTCTTAAAAAACAATATACATACTTTAGTTAAAAATACTTTATTGCTAAAAAGTTCTAACCATCATCTGAGACTTCAGTGAGTTGTAATCTTTTTTTTTGGTGAGGAAGATTAGCCTTGACCTAACATCCATTGCTAATCCTACTCTTTTTGCCAAGGAAGATCAGCCCTGGGCTAATATCCGCGCCCATCTTCCTCTACTTTATATGCAGGATGCCTGCCACAGCTTGGCTTGATAAGCATTGCATAGGTCTGCACCCGGGATCCAAACTCACAAACCCTGGGCCACCAAAGCAGAGCATGCAAACTTAACCACTACACCATTGGGTCAGCCCCAAGTTGTAATCTTTTTGCTGGTAGAGGGTCTTGTAAAAAACACACTATCTGCAAAGTGCAATAAAGTAAAGCACAATAAAATGAGGTATGCCTGTAATCTAATTATTGTACATAGCAAAATATATTTCATATCTTTTAATTTCCTTTTGTAGAATACTACATTCCCTATATTTATAGTGCATTGCATTTTAATATTATCAGTAAGCTTGTAATGGGGACATTTTAAGAAATATCTTTGTAGCAGTTTTGAGGAGAATACTGTCTACCATATCACTGAATGTCTTCTATATAAAGGCACCAGCAAACCAGAAATGTCTTTAAGAAATTAGGACCATCTGTGCTTTCACTGAATGGCTGTTTTGTTTCTTTCTTTCTTTTTTTCTCTTTCTCCTTTTTTTCCTAATAATGAGAATTATGCAACTAACCATGCTTTCTTTTGGTTTTTACTCTCACCTAACCAAATCTGAAACTGCATTATAGGAACTTATCTTCTAGTCTTACATTGTTCCCAATTCTGGAACTTTTAGTGGAAGAAAAAAAAAAAAAAAAACAAGCAACTCGTAGAAATAATTTGTCTTTATTAAACTCATTTATTTGTTTCCTACCAGTTGAAGTTACTATGAGTTCCAGTCAATCTTCAAATGGACTGACCAAAGTTTTCTTGATTTCACTCAAAAGACCACTTTCCTTTCCACATATTCCCAATTTTAACCCTTCTAAAATTATTGTGTTTGCGTATTTTTAAAACTGCTCTTTAAGTTATAAGTTATGAATGTGAAACAAATCAAGTTTCAAAACTAAACTTTGTCAAATAATAGTGGCTTTGCTTTTTAAATTAACAATGGTTCAGTAACAGCTATTCTCTGTGTGTGTTTCTATGTAGTTGTTAAGAGCATGAAAGACCGTGTATTGTCTACCAGTGCTATTCATTAAAACTTTCAGAGATAAAGAAAATGTCTTATCTATGCTGTCAAACATGGTAGCCACTAGCCACATATTTTTAGTGAGCATTTAAAATATAGCTAGCAGGACTGAAAAAATGAATTTTAATTTTTATTAATTTAACTATATATATCCATAGTCACATGTGGCTACTGATTATGATATGGGACAGCATAGGACTAGACTAATGGTTTCCAAAACTATTCTGATATGATCTCCTACTAGTATATGAATGCATTTATTTATAAAATATATAAGTACACACTATATTAACTTATTAGGTATATGATAAATGTAAACTAAAAGACATTAAAATTTTGAAATAAAGATGAAATAAATATTATCTTGACATGTATTACAAATCATGATAGTTTCAAATTCTCATTAGCTAGTATTTTTAAGATACAATATAAATACAGAATGAATTATATCTTCAATCACAGTGATGTAAATGTGTACACCAGATAGTGTTCTTAAAAGTCTTTAATTTTTGGCTATTTTTTTGGTCAGATCCTATTCAATTGTCACTGTCTTAAATCTACAAATGAAATGCTCATACGAGGCGTGGGAGAGAAGGCAACTCTGTAATTTTATTGTTATCCACGGATATATTTATTACATTGAATCAGTTGTTAAACTAAATATTAGGATCTGTAGATTAGTCTACAAAACACAAACAATTCACAATGCTTTATATTATTCTAAAATAAAATAAGGAGAGCCCCACTGTCAACACCTCTAAGTGGTAGAATATTTATGCAACAAATATGGAGTATGATTGTCAAAAATGCATGGTCTGGGTGGAGAAGCTCATGACGTCTCTAGATAAAATACTAGTAAAACACAATTTATTTTCAAAAAATCTATCAAAATAGAAGTCTTAATATTTTCTTTCCACACACAATAGTATGATTTGATTACTTTCTGTTTTTTTTTTTGTGAGGAAGATTACCCTGAGCTAACATCTGTTGCCAATCCTCCTCTTTGTGCTGAGGAAAATTGGCCCTGAGCTAACATCCATGCCCATCTTCTTCTACTTTATATGGGATGCCGCCACAGCATGGCTTGACAAGCAGTGCGTTGGTGCCCGCTGAGGATCCGAACCTGCGAACCTCAGGCCACCACAGCGGAGCGCGCGCACTTAACTGCTTGTGCCACCGGGCCGGGGCCTATACTTCCTGTTTTTTGTGTTTTTCTTAACACTTCACTTTGGATATCATTCTAGGCAATATTTTTTTCATCTTATTAATGAAAATATTAGGTAAGAGAGAATGAAATTCTTAGTAGAATATAAAGTAAAAAAAAAATGGAAGAAAAATAAATATATAATGGAGGTCTTGAAGTATATCTAATCAGCATCATTCTTCCTTCTGGTTACTGTCTTATAGTTTTCCTTTATGGAACTACCTCTCCTCCACTTTTAGTCTATTTGGTGTAAGTGGAGCAAATAACACGCCCTATCTGGCCAATCAGAGCCCCCTTTTTTTTCTGTATAGTTCAAACTGATCTAAAGCACCACTGGATGAAGCACTTGAGAAAGCAAAATACACTTTATGAGACACTCTAATGAGAACTACTTCTCTTAGAATGAAACCAACAAAGAGGAAAGTAGGAAGGAAGACAGCATCCCAAGCATCTTTATCTAGCCATGCCTGAAATCTATGCTTCATTTTTCAGTTATATAAGTCAATACATTCCATTCCTTAAACCAGTTTAAGTTTCTATCATCTCCAATTGAAAATATCCTAAATAATAAAGTTCCCACTCTATTAGATATATTACCACCAGAGAGAAATAATTGCCAAAAACTTCCCATATTTGGTAAACTCTACACATTCAAGAAGCTCAACAAATCCAACAAGGATAAATACAAAGAGATCCACAACTAGATACATTATAATCAAACCGTCAAGAGCTGAGGACAAAGAGAGAATCTTGGAACATCAACAGAGAAGCCATTCATAATCTATAAGGGATTAATAAGATTAAGAGCAGATTTTTCATCAGAAACCATGGATGCCAAAAGGGAGTGGGATGACAATTTTAAAGTGTTAAAATTAAAAAACTGTCAACCCAGAAATCAATATCTTACAAAACTATACTACAAAAATGAAGGAAAAATTAATACATTCCCAGATAAACAGAAGCTGAGGATGTTCATTGATAGTATACCTGCCCTAGAAGAAATATTAAATGTCTTCTAATATTAAAGGAAATCCTTTAAACTGAAATAAAGGAACACCAGAAAGCAAATGAAACCATGTGAAGAAATAAAGAACTCTGGTAAAGGTAACTACATAGCTAAATCTAAAATTCCACATTATTGTATTTTTAGTTTATAGCTCTTCTTTTTATTTCTTATATAATTTGAAAAACAAAAAAAATTAGAAATCTATATTAATAGGCAAATAATGGATGAAGATGCTATTTTTGACAATGATAACACAAGGGTGGCACAGTTGTATAGGAACACAGTTTCTGTATGTTATTGAAGCTAAGTTGGTATTAATTCAAATTAGATTGCTGTAAATTCAAGATGTTAAATGTAACCTCCATGATGCTCCCTAATAAAATATCTAAAAAATATACACAAAAATAAATGTTAAGGGAATCAAAACAATATAAAAAAATCAATTAAACACAAAAGATGGCAGTAACAGAAAAAAGAGGAATAAAAAGGTATGAGACATAGAGAAAACAAATTATAAAATGGCAATAGCCCTTTCTTATCAGTAGTTACTTTAAATGCAAATGGATTAAACTCTCTAGTCAAAACACATACACAGAGGTTAGCAGAATGGATTTTAAAAAATCGTGATCCAACTATATGCTGTCTATAAGAGATTCACTTTAGATGAAAAGATACAAATCAGTTGAAAGTGAAATAATGAAAAATATATTCCACACAAACAGTAACCAAAAAAGAGCTGGTGGTAGCTATATTAATATCAAAAAAACAGACTTTAAGGCAAAAACCATTACCAGAGGCAAAGAAAGACATAATACATTGATAAAAGGGTCAATTAATGAAGAAAATATAACAATTATCAATACATATGCCCTGAAAAACAGGGCGAGACATACAAAGTAAACACTGACAGAATTGAAGAGAGAAATAGATGGTTATACAATAATAGTTGGAGACTTCAATACATTATTTTCAATAATGGATAGTGCATCTAGTCAGGAGATCAATAAGAAAATAGAAGACTTGAACAACACTATAAACCAATTAGACAATACATACATAAAACACTCCACCCACCACCAGCAGAATATACATTCTTTTCAAGTGCACATGGAACGTTCTCCAGGATAGACAATAGGTTAGGCTACAAAACACATTTAGATAAATTTTAAAAGATTGATATCATGCAGACTATCTTCTCCAACCACAATGGAATGAAGCTAGAAATCAATAACAGAGAAACTAGAAAATTCACAAATATGTAGAAATTAACACACTCTTAAACAAGCAATAGGTCAAAGTAGAAATCACAAGGGAAATTAGAAAATACTTAGAGACAAATGAAAATAAAAACATAACATACCAAAATTATGGGATACAGTTAAAGCAATTTTAATAGGAAAAATTAAAGTAGTAAACATCTATATTAAAAACAAAACCCTCAAATCAATACCCAAACTTTATACTTTAAGAAACTATGGAAAAAAGAGGATAGTTTTCTTCTTCACTATTCCACAGGTAGTGAAGAAAGGGAATAATAAAAAAATTACAGCAAAGATAAATGACCTAGGAAATAGAAAAGTAAAGAGAAGCAATGAAACCAAAATTTGTTCTTTGAAAAGATCAAAAAAATTAACAATCTTTCAGCCAGAGTGATAAATAAAAAAAAGAGAAGATATTAGTAACTAAAATCAGTAAGGCACATGGGACATTACTATCAACACTATAGAAATAGAAGGATTATAAGAGACTATTATGAACAACTGTACATCAACAAATTAGATAACCTAGATAAAAAGGCTAAACTCTTACAAACACACAAATTACTAAAACTAACTCAAGAAGATATAAAAAATCTCAACACATCTATAATAAGTAAAGAGACTGAATCAATAATTTAAAAACATCCTAAAAAAGAAAAGTTCAGCAAAATATGTCATCACTGGTGAATTCTACAGAATGTTTAAAGGGTTAACACCTGTACTTCTCATACTCTTCTGAAAAATAGAAGAAGAATGAACACTATCTAACTCATTCAGTGAGGCCTGATACCAAATCCAAAGATACCACAAGAAAAAAGAACAACTATAGACGAATATTCATTATGAATATAGACAGAAAAATTCTCAAAAAGTAATAGGAAACCAAATCCAACAGCATATTAAAAAGATTATACACCATGGTCACATGAGATTTATCCTAGAAATGAAAGTTTTGTTCAATGTAAAGAAATCAATGAAATACATTTTAATATGTATTGTTATTAATGTGTATTAATAAAATGAAGAGAAAAATCCAACATGATCATCTCAATTGATTGAGAAAAAGCATTTGACAAAATCCTAGACTCCTTCATGATAAAAACAATCATAAACTAAGAATAGAAAGGAACTACTTCAATTTGATACAGGGAATTTATGGAATAAATCCACAGCTAACCTAACACTCAATGTTGAAAGACTGAAAGCTTTCACCTTAAGATTAGGAACAAGACAAGTATGCCCACTTTCACCACTCCTATTCAACACTACTGGAAGTTCTAGTGAGAGCATTTAGGCAATAAAAAAACAGTCCTCAAAATTGGAAAAGAAGAAATAAAACTATTTCTATTAGCAGAGGACATGATCCAATATATAGAAAATCCCAATGAATCCACAAAAAAATTACTAGAGCTATAAAAAAATTTCAGCAAATTTGTAGCGTACATGATCAACATACAAATATGGGTTGGATTCCATATACAAGCACTGAACAAAATAAAATTGAGAGAACAATTACATTTACAAAAGCATCCAAAAGAATAAAATAACAAGGGATAAATTTAACCAAGGAGGCAAAAGATTTGTATACTGACAATTACAAATATTGCTGAAAGAAATTAAAGAAGACCTAAATAAATGGAAAGTCCCTGTGTTCATGGATTAGAAGACTTAATATTGATAAAATGGCAATACTACCCAAACAGGTCTGTAGATTCAACACAATCCCTGTCAAAATTCTAACACCTTTTTTTGCAGAAATGAAAAAGCCAATCCTCAAATTTGTATGGAATTGAAAAGGGTTCTAAGTAGCCAAAACAATCTTGAAAAAGAAGAACAAAGTTGGAGGGATCACTCTTCCTCATTTCAACACTTACTACAAATCTACAGTTAAAAGAAAAAAAAAAAAAATTGGTACTGGTGTAGGACAGATATATAGACCAATGGAATAGAATTGAGAGTCTAGGAAAAAAACATACATCCATGGGCAATTTTTGACAAAGGGTGCTGAGACCATTCAGTGGGAGGAATAATAGTCTCTTCAACAAATAGTGCTGGAACAAATGGATATCTACATGCAAAAGAATGAAGTTATACCCCTACCTCATACCATAAACATAAATTAACTTAAAATGGATCAAAGACTTAACTATAAGAACTAAAACCATAAAATTCTTAGAAGAAATCATAGAGATAAATCTTCATGAATTTGGCTTTGCCAAAGGATTCTTAGATATGGTACCAAAAATATGAACAACAAAAGAAAAAAATAGGTAAACTGGATTTCATCAAAATTAAAAATTTCGGTGCCTAAAAGGACACTACCAAAAAAAGTGAAAACAGAACCTACAGAATGAGAGAAATATTTGCAAACCATATATCTGATAAAGGTGTAGTATCCAGAATATATAACTAGCTCTCACAACTCAAAACAAAAAGACAAACATCCCAACTAAAAAATGGGCAAAGGACTTTGAGAAACATTTCTCCACAGTAGATACACAAATCGCCGACAAGCACATGATAAGATGTTCAATGTCATTAGTCAGTAGGAAAATGCCAATCAAAAGCTCCATAGGGTTCTACTTCACATCCCCTACAATGGGTATAATAACAAAAACAGAAAGAAAGAGAGAGAGAGGAGAAAGAGAGAGAGAGAGAGAGAAAGAGAAAGAAAGAAAGAAAGAAAGAAAAGAAAGAAAGAAAGAAAGAAAAGAAAGAAAGAAAGAAAGAGAGAGAGAAAGAAAGAAAGAGAAAGAAAGAGAGAGAGAGAGAAAGAAAGAAAGGAAAGGAAGGAAGGAAGGAAGGAAGGAAGGAAGGAAGGAAGGAAGGAAGGAAGGAAGGAAGGAAGGAAGAAAGAAAGAAAAAGAAAGAAAAAAAACAAGTAAGTGTTGGTGGGGATGAGGAGCAATTGGAAACCACATATATTACTGAAGGGAATGTAAAATGTTTCATCTGCTATGGAAAACAGTTTGGCTGTTTCTCAAAAAGTTAAACATAAAATTACCATATGTGCTCAACATCTCTAACCATCAGAAAAATGCAAATCAAAACCATAATGAGATATCATCTCATACCTATTAGGATAGCTATTATCAAACAGACAAGAGATAACAAATGCTGGTGATGATGTCATGGTGAGAAGGTAAACCAGTACAGCCACCAAGGAAAACAGAATGGAGGTTTCTCAAGAAATTAAAATTACCATATGATCCAATAATCTTACTTCTGGGTATATATCCAAAACCATTATCTCAAAGAGATATCTATAGTCCCACGTTCACTGCAGCATTATTGACAATAGCAAGGTATGGAAGCAACCCAAGAGTCTGTCAACAGATGAATGGATCAAGAAAACATGGTGTATACACACACACACACACATAGACACACAGACACACACAGGAATATTATTCAGCCTTGAAAAAATGTAAATCCTGTCATTTGCAACAGTATGAATGAATCTGGAGGGCATTATGCTAAGTGAAATAAGCCAAGCAGAAAAAGATAAATACTGCATGGCATCATTTATATGTGGAATCTAAAAAAAAAAAAAAAAAAAAAAAATCACAGGAAAATCACCTCAAGGAAACAGAAACAGAGAGTAGAAAAGTGGTTGCCAGGGGATAGGGGAAATAGAAAGAGGTTGGTAAGAGGGTACAATTGTTCAGCTATAAGATGCATATTTGACAACACTGTATTGTATAATTGAAATTTGCTAAGAGAGTAGAACTTAAATGTTTTCACCAAATTAAAAAAAAAAGATAAATATGTCAAGTGATGAATGTGGTAATTAACTAGATGGTGGGAATCCTTTCATAACGTAAATGTATATCAAATTACCACAATGCATACTTTGAATATCTCACAATTTTATTTGTCAGTTAGACCTCAATAAAGCTGAAAACGAAAAACAAAAAACAGAAAACAAAAACCCAGGATTGTAAGAAAGGAAATCTAGGTACAAGCAGAAATGTTGGGAGGCTATTGCAGTCATCCAAGAAAGAGATAAAGGTAGCCTGGGCTCAAACAAGGCAACAGAGGTAGAACAAAACAGATAACCTAGAGAGATTTTAGAAGATAGAATTGACAGCATCAAATTCCAGAAGAAAAAAGTCTTTATAAGTTCTCTGATTATTCTATAGGTTGCTCTCAGCATGCTTCTTTTAGTCCTTTAGGTCTGTTTAGGTTTTACCCCTACTATGTACTCTATTGTATCGACGCCTAACTAAATAAAAATATCCTCCCAGGTTTATGCCTGAGGTAAAATGCACCTCAATCCAAAATGTCAGGAAAGGACTGAGCCTGCAGTTAGTTGCTGAGTTGACTATGGGGCCTGGATATGACACCATAGTCTGGTAGCCGGTAGCTGGATACAAGCTACCTGAAAGTTATTATGACCTCTGAATGACAGATTAAGCTGGTGTCTCAGGGAAACTCTGGAGCATGAGTTGCTAATGATGCCCAGTTTGTTAAATATGTTTTAAATAGCCTTTATTACTTAGGTTATTACACAGAAAGTTTTCAATATTATCTTAGAGACGTATAAATTGTTTACCATAGCTATTCAGCAAGTAATTTTAGATGAAGAAATTATTTGTACCTTAAAAAGTGGAGCTGCTTTTTAATAAGTAGGAGTCCTGAAGAGCAAAGTTATTTTGAGTGAGCTGTTGGAACCCAAGGGGTGAGTGAGCAAACGCAGGTGGTATAATACAAGTCATCCTGCTTGACTTGAATACCTGCCAGTCTGTTCCCATTGTCCACATTGTCCTCTCTTATAATGAAGGATACCATTCACAAAAACAGTGGGCCAAGGATGGGGAAGGAGGAGATCAGATAACCCAATAAGTCTGGCCATGTGTAACTTCTGTGATTCTTAGTAATAGTACAAAGAACACAGGATCTGCTGGAAGCCAAGGGAAGCAGGGCACAGACATGGAAAGGCCCAAAATGGGGATTTATTTTGAGACTATCTTTAATCCTAGCAGTATTTTTTCGTCACAATGTCAACATGAGAAGACTGATAACAAATTCTGCCTATTAGAACTTAGTGAGATCAGTCTACAACTCTGGGAAGATGAGGATCTTCCAACTTGTCAAGTCATGTGATCTAAGTGAATGGTGAGCACATAAGAATTGAGCTGTGGAATACAGTGCCAGCCTCAGAGAGAGTCCAAATATTCTCCACAGACAAATGAGGATTAGTCAAACAATTTCTCAGTTTCACAAGATTCTCTGCAATCCCTCTGAATAGACCTAGGTTCAAGTCTTTAGGGGCACCATGAGCCTTGGCTTCCTATAATAGAATATCTGCCCATCTGGTTATGACTCAAAAGCTCCTAGTATAGTACTTGGCAAGGATTCTGTTCAGCACTCATTTTGAAAGGTCAACACCAGGCAAGACTATATTGGGCAAAAGCTGTGAGGTCAATAAGATCCTTAAAATAAGCATATAGACTAGATTCCATATTAAATCCCAAAAACCAAAATGCTCTCCTGTCAAAACAGACACACAAAAACATGCATCTCTCTGGAAGAAGAAGATTAGAAACAGGGGTAAGGAAAAGCCAATAAAACTCTAACAACACTGAAAAGTGAGTTGAGTATACTGCCACAAGCCACAAGGGACTGTGTCAGCCCTACCTTGTTCACCATTATCAGATAAATACAGCACTTTCTTTTAGCTTCTCTTGCCTAAACTTATTTATTCTAAATCAATCCCCAGACCCAATTAGCCTTTTTGCCTGGTGAAAATTTCCCATACACTATGCTTCCTGGCTGTAAATTGTACGAAATAAACATGTATCTCTACTTCTCATTTTTTTAAAAATAATTGTTCCTTCGTCAAGCACTCAACTTCATGCCTTCCCTGCTGTGAGTATATTTACTCATTCAGTCAAAAGAAAATGACAACGATAACAAAAATTCACTGAGCTCAGGCTTGGCTTGGTTGGGCTGAGAAATAAACACAATTTAACAGTATAATCTATACTCTAGTTTGGAAGACAAGATATGCAAAAAAAAGTTACTGAACAACAAAGGTTATGTGACAGCAATTAAAACGCCCACTGTATACAGAGTTAGTACAAAGTAAAGGTAAGTTTCTCATACGTAAATATTTTTTTTCCTGGCAAATATTCCAGAGTCTTGTTTTCTCTAAAACACAGAAACATTAGTATTATATTGTATTCATTTTATTTATAAACTAGTAGTTTTACCTCATTTAATTACCTAATCTATATCTATGATGTCCTCTTTTGTCTTAATAATTACATTTGGAAAAAATAATTTAATATACATTACTCTGGGTATACTATGTCCCTGACTTGATTTCTAAGTTAAGATCACCACCTTTAAATACTGAACAATAATTAACATATAAATTTCAACTGTCAGTGTTTTTCACTTTTTAATTGCATAATGACAGGAAACCATCTCCCATAAAGTCTAGATTTTACTTTGAAAACTGCATCCACTGCTGCTTTTAAAAAAGTACATGCTCAAATAATTGTGTCAACTTTCAGGACTTTTCAAATAAATTAAGACACTTTTAGTCTTAAGGATTCATGAGGGCCGGCCCCGTGGCTTAGCGGTTAGGTGCGTGCGCTCTGCTACTGGCGGCCCGGGTTTGGATCCCAGGCGTGCACCGACGCACTGCTTCTCCAGCCATGCTGAGGTGGAGTCCCACATACAGCAACTAGAAGGATGTGCAACTATGACATACAACTATCTACTGGGGTTTTGGGGAAAAAAAAGGAGGAGGATTGGCAATAGATGTTAGCTCAGAGCCAGTCTTCCTCAGCAAAAAGAGGAGGATTAGCATGGAGGTTAGCTCAGGGCTGATCTTCCTCACAAAAAAAATAAAAATAAAAAATAAATAAATAAAATTAAAAAAAAAGAAATCATGAAAATGGGTTAAACTTTCTTTTAAATAAATTTTCTTTGCCACTGGCACACAGTTGTAATTTAAAACTACTTTCATAGTAAACCCTATAAATTAGGTTTATAATAGAAATTTTGACAGTCTTTTTATCATAGCAATTGGTAAAATGTGTAAAAGGAAAACAACCTTTGATATCTTGAAAGTTCTCCTGATTGTATGTATACCAGGGCATCTGTTTCCCTGAGCAAAGCCATGCCAGGTGGAATACTGCCAGGCTTCAGAGTGTCTAACCTACAACAGCTATGGTCACTACAACGCCTATGATTTGAATACTAAATGACGCACCAATGTCAGCACATGTGAAAGGGAATTTGGGACCTGGATAATTGGTCCTAAAGGTATAAATCTACCCTCTTTCTCAGTTGTCTAAGTTTTAAAGTTTGGTTTAACTTTGGTTTAAACTTTAAAACATAGACTACTGAAAAAGAACATAGATTCTTCCTGGTGTTCTAGGATAACAGTGTTTACATGCTAGGTGTCAATCTTTAAAACTAGTCACCTGATTCCAAACTCTGTTTATAAGAAAGTGAATTAATTCAAGACAAGACGCAATCTCTGTAGTCAAGGAACTTACAGGCTGCCTAGGGATATGGACATATAAGCTATTAGTCACAATGCATTTAAATAGGTACTCATATAAAAATTTCTAAGATACTCTGAGGATCCCAAAAAGAGAGCCATTAACTGTATAGTCTGGGTTGAGGACAAATGCCTCCATGGAGGAAAAGACTTTTGAGAAGATTCTTAAAAGACAGCTACAAAATTTCTAGGCAAATAAGATAAGAGCAGGAAAGAAAACCTGGAGTCTTAAAACATCATAAAAAACAAAGGCAGAGGGACAAAAATAACAGATATTGCACTAAGGAAGGACAACTATTTCAGAACACTAATGTATAAGCATGAAGGAAGGGGGGAGGGGTAAGCGAAATAAACCAGATCATTTCTGAAGCATTTTTAAAATTTTAAACTTATTTATTTGTACTGATAAAATATGTTCATTTGCTTTTTAGATAGTGTTAGATATTCTTTTATTTTTCCCACAGTGATAGAGTCACCAACTAATTGCCCTGAGGAACTCAAGGGTGAGTTCAAAAGAATTTAACTCTTTTTCCAAATTTTTTTTTCTTTTGTTATGTTAAGAAGATGCAATCACCAACCATGCTGAGCCAGACCAAGCCTCACCACAGAGCTACGCCTATGATCTTTGCCTTATTTTTAATGCTAAAATCTCTCCAGGAGGAGCTTAGGTCTTATTACCATAACCTGCAGTGTAAGTCAATTTCCAAGTCAATACCCACCTCCCCCCTTTGAATATTTATTCCCCGACCAAAATAAAAGGTCCCTGCTTCCCTTTTTGTTCAGGGAGAGCCATGACTTTGGAAATGTTTCCACATGGTCTCCTATTTGCTGCAAATACACCTTACTTTGTGTGACAACTACTCCTGGTGGAGACTCTGATTTAAATCTCCAGGAAGCAAACCCACTTTGGTTTTGGTAATAATAGTATGTTGCAGAGGAAATCATCCTAGGATGCAGCTGCTAGGTAAAGATGTGTCCTGGGGCAAGTCATTTAACTGTTGTGTATCTCAGTTTTTTCATCTTTTAATTGGGAGAATAATCCAGACAATCTCTTTGGTACTCATTAGTGATTCAATTATTCTGGAGGCTGGAAAGCTTAAGGCTATTATTTTTTTATCATTATTTTGGTCAAATTTATAGATTCACAAATGAATATCTGCACCAGCATGCATTTTTATATTCCCATATAATGAAATCATGATAAAATATAATTCAATATATAAAGTTAGGATCAATGGAAAACAGAATAAATACAAGAGGGCTAACATAATTTCTACAGTTGATCTTCAAGTTTCATGTTGAACTTCCTTTCAGCCATGTGAAAAAGGATGCATTGTCAATTATTTAATTGTCATTACCCAAAAATAGAAACAACACCATGGCCTAAGCAGGGCTTTCTTTAGAATTGAATATTAAATTAAGTTTCTCACATTGTTAATAGGATTACCAAGTGATGAAATGGGGGCAATATTTTGAAGTAATTGTTATAATTAATTAAACATTACTTTTAGTGGCTATAGACAAAGACAATGATAAAACTTTTAAGCATAATACAATGGCATTTCATTGAAGGACTAAGCTAAAATGGATAACCCTTGTTACTCTCTGATGCTCTGACTTTACTCTAGAATAAAATTTGGAGATCCTAGTAGATGTATATTTGCTCTTTCATAAATGTTATTTGCTCAGTTGGCATTCTGATAAATGTTAGGAAAAAACAAGGTACATCATATTCATATTAAAATTAACACAAATAAACATTATCTTAATGGACACATTTCTAGTAGTCAGAAACTATCCCTAGGAAAAATACAGATGTGCAGAGGAGACATACAAATAAAAGAGGATGTGGTTTCTACTTTCTAGAAACTAACTTGTGTAGAAAAAGAGAACTTGGAGATGTAACTTTGTGTTTCTATTTAGTGTCACAAAGATGTGCTTTAAATAAATTTCCAGAGGAGGTGCAATAGGGAGAAAATCCAATAGAATTGAATTTTTATTTCTTCTTTTATAGGTATTTCCCTCAGTCAAAAGTAGTGACAGTATATTACTGTGCATAGTATATCATTACCTATGTATCCATTTCATTTGGCTCCATCTTACAGATGTATCTATTTTTCCCTCTTTATACCACAAATTATAACTCATGGTTATCTCCAGTAGAACATGGGACCAAATTGGAAACTTGGAAAAAAATTAACAATTTTGGAGTAATGCATTAAAAGAAACTAACATAAGGGGAAATTTAGGAACACAAGGCAACTGTTGTATTAAGTCAAAGGATACTTTGGATTTTTTATTACTGTATTTTAAAATGATGCTGATAAGTGAATTTCCATGTGTAAGCTTAACATGACTCATTCTCACATGCTGTTAATAAAAGAACAGGTCAAACATTTATGTCTACAAAGTCCCAGACACTGTGCTGCAGGCTGATGGTAAAAAACACATATATTTTTTAAAATAGGGCTTAAAGTCTATTCGGGAAAGTATACACATAAACCAATACTTTCACTTCAAAATAAAACTGTATACCCATTGAGGAAAGGGAACATATATAATTTGTTCTGCATTGTATCCCCTTTTTTATGTGGAACCTTTGTGATAGAAGTGATTCAATATATATACGTTAAATAAATGAAAAATGAAGATACAGACCCAGAGAGAGCACCAAGAAGAGGCACTGAATTAAAAGCAGAGGTTCAAGAATGACTTCTTATAGAAATAAAGAGAATACAACTAAATCCAGTGAATAACATTTATCCATTCAAAAGTTTCAATGTCCTAATGTCAACTCTAATAGAATAGTCAAGTGTTTTTAAAAACTGGCTCCTAGTGCTGCTCCGTGTGAATAAGACAAAAGAAAATTTAACGTATGATCAAAAAGATGGCCAAAAGCACTAAGGCAACCAAAACCCAAAAACTTAGAGAAACGGTTATCTACCGTAAGCGAGTAAGCAAGTGTACCAGGAAGAACTGTCCAAAACATTAGTAAAGTTACACAAAGTGCTTTAATGACATTTTCTCATTTAATCCTCAGATCAGTTCTGTGCAATAGGCATTATTATTGTCCTTATTTTACAGATAAAGAAATGGATACTTAGAGAAGTTAAGTGGCTTATTTAAAAGCACACCACCAGTACACTGCAGAGCTAGGAAAAGAACCCAGGTATCTCTGACTTCAGAACCCAAAATGCTCTAGTGCCTACAGATGATATACCAAGAACAAGAATAACTACTACACAGCTGTAGTAGTAACATAGTAATAAGAAAGCTACAATTTACTGAGTGCCTGCTATGTGTGAGAGACTGCTATTACTTAACATTATCTTTTTTAATCCTCAAATAAATTTATGGTTTAAACATTATTTTAATGAATTAAATGACAAGAAAACCGAGCCTCAGAGTTAAGCTGTATAATTTGCTTAGATTATAAATTTAGTAAATGACAGAGCTTAGATTCAAGTGCAGACATTTTTGAAATCCAACTTCTGTTCTCTACTTAAATTGCTGAGCTGCTAAAGGAACTAAAGTAGTGGCTATTGAAATTGGGACAAATTTGTCCCCTATCAGTGATTTTTGAAGAAGATGACATTACCCTAGATGCACATAACACCTGAGCCAAATATTGGCTCTAAATACTGTGGTCGGTCACTACAGCAGTACCAAAGAGCCTTAGATACCTTGCTTTCTCTAGAATAAGCTAAATTCCTTAATATAGTCTTTTTATTTAAACAAAAAGAAATCACTATCATTTTTTGTTTGGTATAATGGTTTCAATCTCTCCATGATTTAAATGAAACTTCTCAATAGGCATATCAAAATAATTAATTGCATCTCTCCTTTGCACATAAATATTGCAACGACCTCTTTGGTTCCTTAGTATCAAGGCCAAATTCTATAGCCTAGTATGTATGCCTTCCACAATATGATCCTTGTTTAATTACCAATCAAGCCTTATACGTCATTATTCCAACATAAATGCTTGCTCCAGTCAGACCTGCATCCTTTTTCAACAGTCTTGACTTCCTTTTAGCTCTGTATTTTTGCTTGTCCTACTTAAGTTTGGAGAAAATGTTTTATTGGAATTAGCTTTTTGAAAATTAGCAATTAGATTTACAAATGCACAGTGTTTTGCAGCATCTTGTGATCTATCTGGCAGGCTCATAAAAGGTGACAAAACATCCCCTTACTAAGATTAAAGCACTGATTTATAATCACCCTTTTAATTTCCCTATTTAATTTCTGAGATGCTTTTAGATAATACTTCTGAGAGTAGTTTCAATGATCTTCTCACAATTATTATATAAGTAGCTATTGTATAACACACTCAAAAGAAAAAACTATCATGAATTCTGTCATTATCAAGAATGCTCATCATTGATATTGTTGTTACTCTCCTACAAACATGATTATGGAATAGAACTAATCCTCTATATAGACTATTAGGGTAGGTAGTACTAAAACATCTAGACTTTTTATTATTATCATTTTTATTGATCATTAACTGCCTTGTTTTACTGGGTTTGTCAGAATACTGAAAACATCATGTCTATCCATCACAAGACATGATGATCTTTTGGAGGTCTGTGTTGAGCAGATGGTCAATGTCTGTAGCCAGCCTGCCTGCCAGTGTTACACTGCATTTGCTTCTGCGAGCAATGCATGCATCATCAGCTCATACGCCACATCTCAGACTGGGAATCATTCTCACATTGTCATCATTATTTTCTTCTATTTTCTGACAAGAAAGACAACCATGGATATCTAAAATATGTATTTGTTCAGTTAAGTATCAACTTGGCAACACCCTTGGCTTTGGAGATATTTTTTGTAACTTATAATGAATTTATTTGTCATATTTTCAGACAGTGGGTAAAAAACTACCTGGTACTAGCATATGTTACAAGGACTGTAGACTTATATTTTTCAAGTCCTCTTTGCTTTGCTGGAGGACTTCCAGTGATATTTTTGTCCAACTGACCATTCTCTGCTACTCTAGACCCTATAGTGAGCTATCAAATGACCTTCAACATGTTTTTCTGATCTAAGCAATCTTTTATATTTTGAAAGTTATTTGGATGCATTCTTCCTTCTGTTCTTTAACTTTTAGAGAAGCTGTAGGAAATGAATTGTCTTGCCACTAAATGGTGAGCAGCAGTGGACAATAAATGATCAGTATGGGATGTTTCACTCTTCTGTTACATGGTTCTTTGAACCTGAGGCTATCTCTATGTCAGATTGAATCAGAATCAGAGTGTCTAATTTTTTTCTGGCTTTCAACCAGATAAATTTGTACCCATATATTTTACACTAGACTGCGATTTTTTGGTTCTGTTTTGAACAAGGTGTTGCTTTCCCCTCCCATTTTTCAGACTAGTCAAAGTTTTTATTAAAATTAGATTGGTCCCTCAAATATGTGTTAGGCCGACCAAATCAAATCTATATAATGAATGTGAACTTCAAACTATATACAATAATGTAGTTGGCCCAAAATATTTCTCAACATAGTGGAAATAATTAAATATAATACAGGGTAGATCAGCCAATCAAGAAGTATTAATGTCCAAGTCTTCAGAATAAACCAATGCATTATTTTAATAGTGTTTGATGTAAATATCCCAGGGCAATTGTATAGAAATATTTTACAATGAAACTGAAAACTAAGGTGAACTAAAGGTGTATCTATCTGTGTATATTATTATTACCTGTACTACAACGTGTTTGTTACATTTTTATAGCTACAATCAAGAAATTTGCAAATTCTAAAACATTATAATGGTGTTAAAATCATTGTGATTGTTTAAGAGAGATTATTCCAACCTTTTTGAATAGATTATTAGCTTAAGTTTAGAGGATTTACAGTGACATTTCAAAATGATCTATCCCATTACAGAAAATCTAAATCTTTAGAATGATGCTTTTATTCATATCAAGATACTAAAAATATTGATTTTTTAAAAAGAGATTTGGATGAGAACTCTTCCTTTTTCTTTTCACTCACATCTAACCATTTCTTTCTCACTTGACTCATCATTAGTCATCTAAATTCTGAGTATGAGATGGGGAGGAAAGGGGCAAATTACTAGCTGCTTCTTGGAATGAAGACATTGAGAAAGAGATAAGTGCTTTCATTTCCTGAGATTTCAGACTATGATAGTATGATCTAATTCATTTCTGACCCCTATAGAATTAAAATGCAAACGAAAATATATTGAGACCCACTACCAAGATCTTGTGTTAAAACTCAAAAAATAAGCTTCTGTCTAGTTGGGAAACAGATTTATCCATTAAGCTAATGTGATTCCTATAGTGCTTATTTCTTGTATGCTTTAGAAGACTTAGTTGCTTAAAATATTTTAGGATAAATTATCAGTCTCTATTTGGCATTTCTTTAAAAGGGACATCTAAAAATTGCAAAACTAAATAAAAACACTGCAAATCATTTTCCTCCCTCTCTATTTCAGTCCGTTGAGTTTTACGAAAGACATGGGCATGTAATCTTAATTATTCTAGGAATGTGAAATTCTTGTCATTTCATCTACATGAAGCTGAATTTTACATGAAAGCTAAAATCAGCTTCCATATTTCTCAGAAACTTTATTAATACAAAAATGAAGTTTGGGAATTTTAGCTAGAGTTCAAAACAATTGTTTAGTGATTCATGAAACACTGGGATTAACTGATATTTACTTCAATGAGACGTGACTTGGTTATATTTTGACCTTAAAAATTTTTAGGCGCTGCTAGTCTATTACGATACTGATTTCAGATTCTTTCAAAATCCCTGATTTCACTATTGGCCATATAAATCTATCTTAAGTTTGGAACGCTTAAGTAAAGAGCTTTCATGATACTGCAAATTCAAAACTCTCATAGACTATTTTTGAGCTGGCTTTGTTTTATCCACGTTTCTGTATACACAGACTTTAAATATCTCTGCCAATTGCTCCCCTGGGGTAATCATAGTTATACTGTGCTCCTTCTGATTCCATCCTAAAGATCACTCCCACCATCTGGGAATATATCCATTTCATAATCCGTCCAAGGAATGAGAAGACGTTCTTGCTCTTTTGCATCTTTCTTCCTGGATCTTCAAATCTTTCAGGTAATCTATACAATGTGGATATTGTTGTATAAAAAGAAACCCAGAAAGTTTCCAGATGTGTCTAAATCAGTAAGTCTCAAGAAGTTAAGCCAGTAAAAGTACAGTAAATTGCTTGTCATTTACAATTACCCAACCCCATTTCACCCCAAACATACAGGTGATTAATTGTTCAAAGCCCCAATCAATAGCACACAACCTTGTAGCCTGAGGTTTGTTTTCAGAATAAAGAATCTGGTTAGAAATTTTAACAATCATTTATAAGTTTATTTGATGTGATGAGAATGGTAGCAGTTACTTTAAGTAAAATCAGCTTTATTTTTCTTGCTTTTTAATTGCCACGTGTATTTCAAGGTATTTTATAAAAGTTATATCACACTGAGGATCAGCAAAAACTAAGAGAACTTCAGAGCGATAGCTGGGAGTGGCGCTAATGCCTTAAATTTTGATCACATCTCTCAGCCTGAGAGTCTGGTCAAAGCGGTGAAATTGTTCAAAACAAGACAACAGGCCCAAAGTGAAGTCCGTTAAGCTAAGCCCATATCACTAAACTGAGACTTAATACTTAATTACAGTTTCAGCCTCACACAGGAATGGAATCTTAAACCAGTCAATCTGGAATAACCTGGTCAGCAGTAGTGCCTGATAGACCCCTGCCATTTGCTCAAGGAAAGTGACCTTGACACAACCTATGCATTCTTTGCTAGTATAACTTCCTTGTCTCCCTCCCTTTTGCCTATAAAAGTCTTTCATTTTGTACAGCTCCTTGGAGCTCCTTGCTATCTGCTAGATGGGATGATGCTCAATTCATGAATCATTCAATAAAGCCATAAGATCTTTAAAATTTTCTCAATTGAATTTTGTTTCTTTAACAGAAAGTAGACAGGAAGGGAAGTAGAATGTGTAGGAGGAAAGGAATACTAACAACAAGTTCTCAGAATCTAACATATGTATTTGTTATGCATTTTAGCTTTGGATTGATGTTTTGTGTGATAGAGCTGAATTTTCTTTTTCTGAAAATGTAGGTTTGAGAGTATAGATGTTATATAATAAGTTATACTTAAAATATAATAAGTTAATACTGATATTCTAGTGGAAAAACACATAGAGGTTAATATATTCTAGATTATCATCAAATTGACATAATACTGCATAATAGCATAACTTGGAATAGAAATGAATAAATTATCAGTTCCTATAGTTACAATGGTACTGCCACAACAGGCTTATGAGGATGGGACTCATAGGAGTCTTTTTTAGGGCCAGCATATTTGAGTGCTTCTAAGAAGAATGAAATGCAAGTGATTTTATGTAAAAACCTAATTTTTTCACATAAGACCTGTGAAGAATGGAAACAACTATTTCTCATCTTCATTTTAAGCAGAGTCTTGATTAGAATAGAGAACGATTTTTTTTTGCCATAAGTATTTTTGTTGACCATTAAAAACATATGAAAAAAGGGAAGACTTTATTTTGTATTTGTCAGGTCCTAAAAAATAATTAGGTCATACTAATTATAGCAGTAGAATTATTCAGTAGATTCCTCTTGTTTGAACCCCTCAAAATTATGGCTCTCAGTACTTCGGAAAATAATGCATTTTAGAACAGTTAGAATGCTCTAGGGAATATCATTTGGACAATAATACATATAAACCAAACTATTATTGATTGAAATGATTGACATTATCATAAAATGGTATTAATTTAGTCACAATCACATAATTTATAACATATTAGGTGCAAGAGTAATACAAAAGGAAATAGTTATTTAAATGTTTGTCACAATACCTTTAGCAATCAAATTAGATACACATATGAATTTTGTAGTCTGAGTATAAATAAAAGAGAATTTTTGTTCATGAAGGGGCCAAAATTATCAAGAAAACATGACTTCCCTTGGTCATCCATATAAGAGAAGAATCTGTACACATGTTACCATAATGCTTTCTTTAATATAAGGATTAATTTCCTTATCATTTTGCTGGTACAATACTACACATGGGTAGGGGAAATATAGCAGAATACAATCAGTCTAAAAGTCCAGAACATGATAAGAATTTAGTCTTGTTATTTTTGGTGTAATCAGAATACTGAATTTTGGATTAAAACCAGTGCTCCATTTCCCTACTGCAAATTGATATAACATGTTAGTAAAACATGATCATTTCAAAAGTATTAGGGATGGATAATTTTAATATTAATTTTTGGCATTTTTCACTTCCTTTTCAGTACAGATTTTCTCATTAGTACAGTACAATTTGTATATATTTATTATAAAAAATGACCATTTAGAAGTTATGTCAAATATAGTAGATGGGTAGCAGAATGGATAGAGAAGAAATGGGCTTAATTCTTTCTATAAGCCTTCTTCTAAGTAGATGCTTATAACCAACTAATTTGATCCTTTTAACAAACGATGAGGTAGGTATTATTATTCCTATTTTACAAATGAGAAAATGTTACTTATCAGAGCTGTGTGACCACGGGTAATTTACATAACATTTTCCAGTCATCCATTTGTTCATTAGAAAAGTGGGGAAAATAAAACCAATATCAGAGATTATGAGATTTACATGAGATAACTTCTATAAAGCACTGGCATATAAAAGATGTTCAAGAAGGGTCACTTCCCTTCTTCTCTCTTATAAAGTATAAACTCTGGCTCACAGCACACTCCCGCAAATTATTCATTCATTCAAGAAATATTTATAGCACATCTCATCCACTATGTACAAGATATGCAAATGTATATCTAATATCTGTGGCTACAGTAGGGCAAAAGAGAGAAAATATCCCTATGCTTATGAAATTTACATTCTACAAGTTAAGACAATAATGTAAACAAATAAATGAATAAAATAATTTCAGACAATAATAAATGCCATAAAGAAAAGGAGGGTGATGTGGTAAAAAATAATTATATGAGAGGGAAATGCAATTAATAAATTGGGTGGTCAGGGATGGTGAAAAGGTAATATTTTAGCTGAATATAAAAATGATTCAGCCACATAATAAGTTGGAATGAGAGAGTGTTAGGTAGCAAAAAGCAAAGTGGACATAGTTGGATATCATGAATAGAGATTAGACAGCTGTACTGAGTTTGTTGTAGGGGAATTTGAGTTATATAGAAAAGCAAAAGGTAACAAGGCTGGAGATACAGTGGAGCGCCAGACAGAGTGAAATGTAAATTCCCTGAGAAAGAAAAAATGTATAAGCATTAAAACCAATCTATGATAATACAGATACAGGTTTCCCCCATCCGTAAGTTCACTTTATGCCACTTTGCTTTTATGAAAGACCTACATTAGTCCCTGCTTTTGCTAACAGAAAGAAATCCAAAGAGAATTTTCACTTTTATGAAAAAACTCGAAAAGCGCAAATGGTTTGTTTTGCAGTGAGCTGTTACAGAAGTTAGCCACTCAAGCAAACTGTCATATTTCAAGCCTTCATATCAGCCACAGTAGACAAAGAACCTCGATCTTCAACACTGAGGCAGGGAGACCTAGAAGAAGGTGTAGATATTAGTGACCTGCCTGCCCTGATGGATTCAGACACAGTGAGGTGTTAATAGGCAACCATCTTCCTCTCTCTCCTACACCCCAGTCTCCTGTACCTCCCAGCACCCTAACCTCCAACATCTCTGCCCAACACACCATCATGACCACCACCACTTCTCAGCCTCTAGTGTGTTTGCTGTCTTCCCGCTTCTGGTAAGTGAAACTATACTTTACACACATTATTTCTACTTATATAGGCTGTGTGTTTATGACATAATTCCTGCTTTTACTATATGTTAGCATTATTTCAGGCTTTATACATTATCTGGTATGATTTGGTAGGTTATTTTCTGGGTCTGGGAATGCTCAAAAATTTTTCCCGTGTAAATTAACGATAATTGCTTCTTGACTTTACACCATTTCAGCTTATGAAAGATTTCATAGGAGGAACACTCTGCTTTCAGATAGCAAGGGAAACCTGTACTTCATTTCAGATTCAAAATAAAATTACATGGCTTCTAAGATCTAAGAAAATTCCTAAGTTCTCTTCTTAGTTCGATATGTCTTTTTAATACTGTCCCTGTTTTAGGACACAATCCTATAGAAAGCATTGGATGAAAAGATAATAATGTATTTACGAGGATATTCATTGTAACATTTATAAGAGAAAAAATTGAAACAACCTAAATATCCAGCAGTAAAGAACATGTTGGATAAACTAGTTTTTTTCATATAAGGGAATACTATATAGCTATTTTAAAAGATGATTCAGGTCTATATTAACATGAAAATATCATCAACGAATAAGAATAAGGTATTAGGTTATGTAATGTCATATGCAGTTTAATGCAATTTAGGTCAAATTAATATCCCTCTTTTTAGATACCACAGAGTGTGTGTGTGTGTGTGTGTGTGTGTGTGAGAGAGAGAAATCATTAGCTATATATCTATATATAATATTTAATATATCTATTTCTACCTGGAAGAATATTCAACAACAGAACATGTTCATTATGGGATACTTCAGGCAATGGTACTTTTAACTGAATTCTTATTTTAAAAATTATGTCCTATGTTGTGATTTTGTTTACAATTGTATTATATGTGGCCAAAACAGAATATTATCCCTGTAGTGTAAAATAAAAGACCCTAATAATAAGCATTTTGGCTCTTGTTTCTTAAATTAAATCATGATTTAGCATACTTTTCAGAATTCCATCTTCTATGACAGCTTTCTATTATTTTAAGGTATATTACAGTGATAATGTATTTCAATTATGGTATCGTTCTACAAGCACTAAAAAATTCCATTTCACGGCCAGCCCCAGTGGCCTAGTGGTTAAGTTTGGCATGCTCTGCTTCAGTGATCCGCATTCAGTTCCTGGGTGCCGACCTACACCACTCATCTGTCAGTGGGCATGCTGTGGTGGCAGCTCACGTACAAAAAGAGGAAGATGTTAGCTCAGGGGAAATCTTCCTCAAGAAAAAAAGTTTGTTTCCTTATATATTTTTAAAATCTCTTAGCTATGCACATTTTGCCTCTTAATATTTAGGTATTAACAATATGCTGAAATTTTTACTTTATTTCAACTTTACAGATCTATAGTTTCAGCTTCAATTTGTAAGGGGACAGAGTTATTTTAATGATCTTATAAATCACTAAGTCTTAGGTAAGGCAACAGAAGATAAAATATAGTATTGACACCAAGAGGATAATTCTTAATCCTCATAGTTCAGATGAGGCATTAGCCATTCAGACTAAGAGTTAGGTCTTGGTATCTTTAACCTATGATTTAATCGAGAAATAATGAAGCCATAGAAAACTAAAAAGTAAACTAAGAATTCAAAGAAGTAAATATAATATCTGTTCCAACTTTGGGAATAGATCAATGTCAGGTGTAAATCTCCCCAATGTTTGTTCTGTATATTTCATATGAACTTGGGAAGGGTGGAGAGACACCTCTCAGGGAGAAAAACAGAGATGTCAAGGTTCTTAAAAGAAATTTAAAATAAGTCTTTACCTATTCACCTCCTTGAAACAGGTATGGCATTGAGTCATAATACATGAAAATTAGTGTGAAAACAGGATTTCAATTGATATGTTTGCAGGTGTCAGACTTGCTTGAAGAGATGGAATATGAAACTTCAGCTACTTTTGAACATTTACAGCTGTTCTGATGGTGTTTGTGTATGAGAACGTGTGTCTGTGCAAGTGTGTTTATGTGTATTCTGTGCTGCTAATGCAGTTGATCCAACAAATTCAGTTGGCTTTCATCTGACTTCCTCTGCACTCCACTGTCAAAAATTGATTATTATCAGAGACAAGAAAAATAATGGAATATAAAGCATGGCTGATCAAAACATTACTCTAAATATGTCAAGAGAAAAAAATGTATGCTGAGCAAAAGAGTGCTAGAATGTATTGATTCATTAAAAGCGTAAACAGAATGCTGTGATAAGAATTTTTAAAATACTTTTTTCATGCAGAGAATTGATTTTGAACCAGAATATAAATAAAACAAGGTCTTCACTGTATTTTCTATAAACTATTACACCTCATACCAGATTGTCTTGAGATATGAAGAGAACTATTACATTATTTTTAAATTTACTTTCTGTCGTGCAAAATTAACAATCCCAAATCACCTACTTCTAATCAGCAAACACCAGGCAGTTTTGCCACAACAGGCAACTATTTGGAAACTGGAAAACTATCAGCTTTGGCTAATGGAGTTAAATACTTAGAGTTCTTATCTAGTCCAAGATTATGACTTTTAATTCCAGGGCAGACTGACCTCTTCATCTGAAAGAACCTTTATAGCTTAAAGCTCTGTTGAAGTCATTTTCTTAAGTTAATCAAATTTCCGCACTGGGGTTCCACAGCAGGAAAGAGAATTCATACAAATGAGCTCTTTTCTCACCTGCAGTTTCTCTTTGGTTCTGAACAGCCTTATGCAATAATTTATTTTACATAAAGAAATATTCCTGATAAATGCAAAGGTAATTCTCCTAAGCAGAAGCACATAGTCATGCAGGTTTTTAGCTCCAATTAACCAATAGAGGGGAGTTGAGTATTTTCTCTCAACTATGTCACTGTCATAATCAAGCATTATGTTTTTTCAAGACTTTGTGTTTGGACTGTACTCGACACAGGTAGAAAAGTCATCAAGAAAAGTTATTTCTTGTACTTTTGTGTAATTTTTTCAAGTACACTTTTATCACATACAACATATTTCCAAAAGGATTTTATTCACTTTACCCTCCTAGAGTTTTCCTAAAAATTTAGAGGGAAAAATAAAAATAATAATAAAAAGAGTAATCAAGATAAAAATGCATGCAAGCAGAGGTTATAAATTCTGAATCCCCCAAAGTTATACCTTCCCAATCAAAAGATAAGGTCTGCGGTAGGTGGGATAATGGCTCCGTAACGATGTACATGTCCCAATCCCAGGAACCTGAGAATAAATTACCTTATAAGGCAAAAGGGACTTTGAAGATGTGATTAAGGTTAAGGTCCTTGACATGGGGAGATTGTGCTGGATTATCCAGGTAGGCCCAGTCTAATCATAATCCTTAAAAGTGGAGAACCTTGCCTGGCTGTGGTCAGAGGGAGATGTGACTACAGAATAATGGTCAGAGAGATGTGACCTTGATGACTTTAAAGCCAGAAGAGCAAGGCCATGAGCCAAGCAATATGGGAGGTCTCTAGATGCTGGGAAAGATGGGAAAATGGATTCTGCCTTAGAGCCTCCCGAAAGGAATGTAGCCATACCAATACCTTCAACGGGAGACTCTGCTGGATTCCTGATATACAGAACTGTAAGATAATAAATTTGTAACGTTCTAAACCACTAAGCTTGTGGTAATTTGTTACAGAGCAATAGAAAACTAATACAAGGTGACAACTAAAACCTCTCCCCTATATGTTTTTCTTATTGAGATCTTAACAAAAGATGAGGTACACAGTGGTGTGTTCACATATTATTATTTGAAGACTTCACTTCAGTTGTGAAAGACACTGTGAAGTGGACATTTAACTTTTGGTCTCCCCAGCATCCTCCCTCCACTCTGAATAAAATCCAAATTTTGGAGCTTCTTACTCACTGTGCACCATTTTAGTGGAAGTGTAAATCAGGTACCTTCGTCCCCCAACAGCCCTTGCCGTGATGGTACAGGCATGTCAGCCAAGCCAAGAAAATAAAACTCCCTCTCCAGGGGCTTTAATTCTTGAACAAGAATTAATGAAGGAAAAGAGATGAGAAAGTGTTTTCTGCAGTCCAGATGCCCAGAACTACTCTGGTTTCTATGCCGTTTCTGTTACAACCCCTAATATCTAACTTTCCTGATATTCCTCCAAATAATAATACTGTTGTTTTAACCATAACTGACTTCCAGAGTTTGCAACCAAAGAATCCTAAATGATCTACACAGCACTTGAATCGGTGAGGACACACGTATCTGGGCCTTTAAGGAATTTATTTTGACAAGTCTGACATAATTGAAGTGTATTTCCTTACAATGTTCTTTCTTACAACCCTTCGTTGGCTGTGTAGCCCCCCACATCTAGTCTTATTCCTAACATACACCATCCATTTTATTTTTCCCACATTGGAGTTTATTTCTCATCAAAAATAGACTGTTCTGTCATTCATATTCCTTTAAGAGAATAGCTAATCTAAAAACCTACATTAGGAGGTGCTAATGGTCATCCTAAATACACACACTATTATGTGGAGACAACCCCAAATGAAATATATTTTTCACAGATCTATAACGATGGTATTAATAACAATTGATTATCTGCCAGAGCATGATGGATTATTTTTAATTTTACTTTATTTTTAGATAAAATTTAGTTTTATTTCTTCTCATACTACTTGCTCTATTTTCTCAGGGAAGTTCAGTCCTTGACTTTCTTCTTAAGTCTTACAAAAGTGGCAATTTATGAGTAAGCTTCATAGGAGGCCAAATAGTTGCAGACGAAGCTTGCCATCTATGCATTTCAGCTTTGCCTTTTATTTTAAAGATTACTTGTAAGGAATTCTCTCCCCTCAATACCAACTTTTTTCTTACTTCAGAAAATAGCTGTATGGACTCCATGTTTATATCTCCCCCTGGCCCCAAATTCTTATGTTGAAACCCTAACCCCCAGTGGGATGGTATTAGAAGGTGGGAACTTTGGGAGGTAATTAGGTCGTGGAAGTACAGCCCTCGGGATGGGATTAGTGACCTTACAAGAAAAGACACAAGAGAGTTTGCTTGTTTCCTCTCTCTCTCTGCTTAGCTCTGTGCCAAGACACAGCAAGAAGACAGCCATCTGCAAACCAGGAAAAGGACCCTCACCAGAATGCAACCATGCTGGCAACCTGATCTCTGACTTCCAGCCTCCAGAACTGTGAGAAACAAATGTCTGACGTTTAAGCCACCTAGTCTATAGTAATTTGTTATAGCAGCCTGAGCTCACTAAGACAATAGCATATGTGATTGCAAAGAAAGAGGACATGCGCTAAAGAAAGTTCTCAGGGTACTAAAGATATTAAGATTTTAAAAACCAGAACACTAAATTCACATGTTGGTGATCTTAATAAATAAAACAGAAGCAGAGGAGGTTGAAAACCCCTTAAAAATACATGGAAGTTGCAGTTCAAGTTAATGTCCAAACTACTGTCCATCTTTTGAAAATGACCTCTCTAATAATGAAGTGGAGGATAATGATCTACCACTGTTTTTAAGTGAATTGGCTATGGGCTCAAGAAAAAAGTAAAAATTTGACAATTTTCCAATCTATCTGACCAATACATGCAACGAAAACACCATTCAGTACAGAAAATTCAGTTGTGGAGCTTTACTTACCAGGTGAGGCTTTCTGCTAGGCACAGAGCAGTGGTTAAGACTGTGGGCTTTAGACTCCATGAGAATTTCTGAGGTCAAATTTTGGTTCTGCCACTCATGAGGTAAGTGACCCCTGGCCATTTACTTAACGATTCTGTTTTTCTCCTAACATGACAAAAATAAAAGCCTCTCCCTCATAAGATTATTGTGAAGATTAATTTAGGCAACATAGGTAAACTGCTTAGCATAAAACTTGACCCATAGCAAATTCTCAATATTTGACAACTATTTTTTTTATCATTATTTACGTTTACATGAGCATCAGCAATTTTTTTGTGTGTATGAGGAAGATTAGCCCTGAGCTAACATTGGTTGTCAATCCTCCTCTTTTTCGCTGAGGAAGATTGGCCCTGGGCTAACATCCATGCCCATCTTCCTCTACTTTATATGGGATGCCCCCACAGCACGGCTTGATAAGCAGTGCATCAGTCTACACCCAGGATCCAAACCTAAGAACCCCAGGCCACCGAAGCAGAGTGCACGAACTTAACCGGTACGCCACTGGACTGGCTCCCCATCAGCAATTTATAAACAGTGCTCTGTGGAATCTTTGGGGCAGGTAAAGAAGGAAAAGGCGTTTACGTATAGCCTTGACCTGTCCTGTCCTTCAAGAAGAGGAACACTACTTAAACTTGTTTTCTAAAATGGCATTCTCTGCAGAGGGTGAATATAAAATAGTTCCACTGGGGAAGAAGTCAAAAACATGATGTGATAATCACTAGAGTTCTATCTAGTGTTCTAAATTTCCTTTATAAAGAGTACCACTAATTTTATGGTAAAAAATAAATTCACTTATTGTTTTCATTCTCAACTAAAGTTGTTAATATATTGTTTCCTATCTTTACTTTGAAGTCTTATTAAATGTAAGGGGAAAACACATATGTAACTCTGGAATTTAATTTAATTTGCATGTTAAAATATTCTTAAACAGGCATATTTACCAACATAAGAAAAATCTGTAGGTTGATTTATTTATTTTTATTGTGGTGAAAAATACACAATAGGAGATCAATCCTATTAACCAATTTTTAAGGGTCCAGTACAGTGTTGTTAACTATAAGCACAAGGTTATTCAGTGGATTTCTGCAACTTTTTTACCTTGCATGACTGAAACACTTTACCCATTGCACAACTCTCCATTACCTCCCTCCCCTTACTCCCAGGCAATCACACTTCTACATTGTTTCTCTGAGTTGGACTATTTTATAGATACCTCATATAAGTAGACTCATGTGGTATTCATCTCTCTGTGATTGGCTTATTTCATTTACCATAATGTCCTCAAGGTTCATCCATGTTGTAGCATATGACTTACTAGTTATAGGTCTATTCAGATTTGCTATTTCTTCATGATTCAGTCTTGGTAGGTTTATGTTTCTAGGAATTTATCCATTTCTTCTAGGCTATGCAATTTGCTGGCATATAATTGCTTATATATAGTAGTCTCTTATGATCCTTTTAATTTCTATGGCATCAGTTGTAATGTTTTCTGTTATTTGAGTCTTCCTGCTTTTTTTTGTTAATCTAGCTAAAAGTTCATCAATTTTGTCGATCTTCTCAAAAAAACAACTCAGTTTTATTGATTTTTAAAATAGTTTTTCTATCTTGTTTACTTCTGCTCTGATCTTAATTATTTCATTCCTTCTGTTACTTTGGGCTTAGTTTATTTTTTGATTTCCAGTTCCTTGAGGTATAAATTTAGGTTATTTCAGATCTTTCTTCTTTTTTAATGTAGGCATTTATCACTATAAAGTTCTCTCTTCATACTGCTTTTGCTGTTTCCCATAGATTTTGGTATGTTTTGTTTTTGTATTCATTTATTTCAAGATATACTCTAACTTTTCTCTGGATTTCTTCTTTGACCCATTTGTTGTTCAAGAGTGTGCTATTTAATTTCAACATATATGTGAATTTTCCAGTTTTTCTTCTGCCATTAATTTCTAGTTTTATTCCACCTTGGTCAGAAAATATACTTGGTATGATTTCAATCTTCTTAAATTTGTTAAAACTTGTTTTGTCACTTAACATTTGATCTATCCTGCAGAAGGTTCTGTGTGCACTTGAGAAGAATGTGTTTTCTGTTGTTGGGTGGAATGTTCTATATATGTCTGTTAGGTCCACTTGGTCTATAGTGTTGTTCAAGTCCTCTGTTTCCTTACTGATCTTCTGTCTAGCTGTTCTATCCATCATTGAAAGTGGAGTATTGAAATCTCCTACAATTATCATATTACTGTCTTTTTCTCCCTTCAGTTCTGTCATTGTTTGCTTCATATATTTGTGTGCTCTGATGTTGGGTGCATATATAATTGTTGAGTCTTCCTGGTGAATTGACCCTTTTATCATTATATAATGTCCTTGTCTCTTTTGACAATTTCTGAATTAAAGCCTACTTGACATAAGTATGGCCTCTCCTGCTCTCTTTTGGTTACCATTTGCATGGAATCTTTTACTATCCTTTCATTTTCAGATTATGTGTGTCCTTATATCTAAAATGAGTCTCTTATAGGCAGCCTATAGTTGGATCCTCTTTTTTTAATACATTCAACCACTCTATGTCATTTGACACTCTATGTCTTTTGACACTCTATGTCTTTTGGGGAGCTTAATCCCTTTACATTAAAGTAATTATTGATTGGAAAGGATTCACTATTGCCACTTTATTAATCATTTTCTGTCTGTTTTTATTTTTTTTTGTTGTTCTTCTTTTCCTCTCTTGACTTCTTTTGTGCTGCATTGATCTTTTGTAGTGTCTTGCTTTGATTTCTTTCTCATTTTATTTTTGGTATTTTCTTTGAGGTTTCCATGGGGCTTACATAAAACATCTTACAGTTATAACAATCTATTTCAAGTTAATAACAACTTCAGGCACATACAAATACACTACATTTTTACTCTCATTCCACATTTTATGTCATTGATGTCATAAGTTACATCTTTTTATATTGTGTATTCATTAAGTTTTTTTTTTTTTTTGGTGAGGAAGATTGGCCCTGAGCTAACATCTGTTGCCAATCTGCCTCTTTTTGCTGAAGATTAGCTCTGAGCTAACTTCCGTGCCCATCTTTCTCTATTTTGTATGTCGGATGCTGCCATAGCATGGCTTGATGAGTGGTGTGTCAGTCCGCGCCTGGGATTCAAACCCGTGAACCCTGGGCTGCTGAAGTGGAGCGCACGAACTCAACCACTACCTCACCAGGTCAGCCCCTGTTAAGATATTTTTATAATTATATTTTTCATACTTTTATATTTTAAATTCTATACCAGAATTAAAAGTGATTTATGCATCATCAGTACAGTATAACAGTATTCTGTATTTGTCTATATATTTACCTTTACCAGTGAGCTTTATACTTTCATGTTGCTCTCTAGTCACCTTTTGCCTCCAATTTAAAAATTCCCCTTAGCATTTCTCATAAGGCAGGTCTAGTAGTAATGAACTCCCTCAGCTTTTGTTTATCTGGAAAGGTTTTTATTTCTCCTTCATTTTTGAAGGATAATTTTGCTGGATATAATATTCCTGTTTGGCTTTTGTTTCTTTTTTTCCTTTCAGCACTTTGAATGTAATATCCTACTCCCTTTTAGTATGCGAGGTTTCTCCTGAGAAATCTGTTGATAGTCTTCTGGGGATTCCCTTGTACATGAAAAGTTGCTTCACTCTTTCTACTTTCAAAATTTTCTCATTGTTTTTGACAATTTGTTCATAATGTGTCTCAGTGTGAATTTCTTTGGGTTCAACTTATTGGGATATGTTGGGTTTCTTGCACCTGGATGTCCATTTCCTTCTCCAGATTTGAGAAATTTTCAGCCATTATTACATCCAATGAGCTTCCTATCCCTTTCTCTCTCTCTCTTTTCCTTCTGGAACTCCCTTAATGTGTTTATTGGTCCACTCAATGGTGTCCTATAAGTTCCTTAGGATTTCTTCACTCTTTTTCATTCTTTTTTCTTTTTGTTCTTCTGACTGGTAATTTCAAATGACTTGTCTTCAAGGTCACTGATTCTTTCTCTTGCTTGATCAAATCTGCTGTTGAACCTCCCAAATGAATTTTTTAGTTCAGTTATTGTATTCTTCTGCTCCTACATTTGTTTGGTTCTTTTTAATATTTTCTGTCTCTTTGTTGATATTTTTATTTTGTTCATGCATTAAATTCTTGAGCTTCTAGAGCATCTTTATGATTTTATTTTGAATTCTTTGTCAGGTAATTCACATACTTCTATTTCTTTAGGGTGGATTTCTGGAGGCTTGTTTTGTTCCTTTGATTGGGTCATGCTTTCTTGTTTTTTTCCTTGTCTTGGAACTTTGTATTTGGATCTGCACATTTGAAAAAACAGCCACCATTCCTAATCTTTACAGAATGGCTTAATAGAGGGGAAAAATCTTACCAATCAGCCCAGCTAGAGATCCTGGCGGCCTCTGAAACATTTATTGTTTTCTGTCTGTTTTATTGGGAGGTTGCGACTTCCAGCTGTGACTATAATTTCTGTACTGGAGAGACTTACTGGTTTCTTTCTTAGGAGCTCATAATCTCTTCCTTCCTCTGGTATCTGTGTGGAATTGCAAGTTCTCTGGTTCTATAGCAACAAGCCACCCTGCCCTTCCTTGTTCTCAGCAACCACTAGGCATACCAAGTATAATGGATCCCTGTCAGCATCCCAAGTCAGGCAAGATAGGTATCAGCCATCTGAGAAATCAGAACACTAGACACATGCTCCATTCTTCTCACTCTCTTCTGAGGGAGAAGTCTCAAGTTGTGCTCTTTTTCCTGACCATGCCCAGTTGTGCTAGTTATAGTAAGTCAATCCCCACTCTTCTTTGTTCTCAGCATCCCCCATTCAAAACTACACCAGTTCCATCAGCGCTGTGAATGAGGCAAGATAGAAGCCAGTCCCTTGGGAAGCCCTCTAAAAAGCTGGAATGCTGGATGCTACCCTTTCCCTGAGAGAGAAATCATGAGCTGTGGTATTTGCTCTCAGCTCTAAGCTATGTTGGATTGGTGAAGAGGCTGATATGGGTCAAGTGAAGTTGGTCTTCTTGCCTGTTTCAATGCCACTCTTGGCTTTGTGCTCACCTAGGGTATTGCATCTTCTTAACTGCATTCCGGAATTCTCATAAAGATATTTTGGTCCATATATCATTGTTAAACCAGTGTTTTTGTAGGGGAAAATGGGCTAGGCCTTCTTATTCCATCATCTTGCTGATGTCACTCTTGGAGATTTATTTTTAAATGTTTAAAGGAATTTGCTTAAAAAAGTTTTCTCTTTACTATTTATTTATTAAAAATGAGTTTTTTGGTTAAGCTAGATAGATTTTTTTTTCCTGAAGAAGATTCGCCCTGAGCTAACATCTGTTGCCAATCTTCCTCTTTTTTATGTGAGCCACTGCCACAGCATGGCCACTGACAGATGAGTGGTGTAGGTCTGCACCTAGGAACCAAACCCAGGCTGCTAGAGCATGCTAAACTTACCCACTAGGCCACTGGAGTTGAACCTAGACAGATATTTTGGGAATTACATCTACTTTACAACCTACATTAAAGGGCTAATTATCATATGCAATAAATATATCTTACAATTAGAATCTTTCAAACTTTTTCTTATATTACTTTCTGTCACTAATTCTGTGTTTAATATTAAGTGATCTTTGCCTAGAATAGGCCCTATGAACTTTTATACCCTTTATGCTACTATTGATGATTTTCTCCCTCCCTGTTAGGCTCTTTCCTTATCTCTGCATATACAAATGATTTCCATTTTTTAATATCCATATCAAGTATCACTCCTTTCTGTGAAGACTTCCCCGAGTTTTCCCCAATTCTAAGTAATCTCTTTCCCCTTTAGTTTCTGTCTTAGTTGTTAAGGATATACATCATGCCATCAGAACCTAAAATTCCTGAAGATAGGGATTTTACTTTGTTTATTACTATATCCAATAGTGCCTAAAATGAGGTCTGACATATAAGAGATGGTCAGTAAATATTTCTGAATAAATGAATGGATGACTTCTGGAAAGTGATATAATCTCATTACAATTCAGTGATTCACTTTTTTCATCTAAAAAGGGGGATAATGATAGTACCCTATGGTTATAATAAGAGGTAAATGAGTTAATTAACTTTCCATGTATGGATGTTCACCATAATACTTAACCTTAGAATGGATTTGGAACATAGGTGAAGTTCAGAAAAATTTTACTGAACAATGAAGGAGAAATGTGAAGGGAAAAACTACAAACCAAAATTACGTCAGTGGACCTGCACTATAACTCTACTTTCTTATTTCTGAGAATGTTTTTTTGGATGTTTTCCTGTCTTCACATCTACTATGGATTTCAGCTTAAACCACTAACATATCTTAGGAAACTTATAGTAAGCTTTTTAGGTACAGATATATTTTGTTTAATGAAAAGTTATAAGAAGGATAATATAAAATGGAGTTTTACAAATATTTTATACACATACACATATTCATTCTCCATTTTGGGTCATCTTTTAGGTATAACTTTTAAGTACATACTGTTGTGTATGTATCCTTTTTCATCAGAGCAAATGTGAAATTTGTGCTTATATACTCGTTGATGATGATATCATCTTCTCTTTCCGACTTTCCTTTCATTTTTTTCTTGCTGTGTTTCATGTTTGAAAAACTCTCTACTTCTCAGTATACCAAGCCATTTTCTATCATTCATGGGATTTTTGATAGTGTAGAATATCTGTGAAGAGATTAAGTTGGAAGCACTCCAACAATTCCTCAACTGTAAGATTTCATGTTAAAGATATTAAGGAAGAAGGGAAGGAATTATGCTGCTTGATAATTGAATTAAATCTGTTATAGAAAAATAAGTCTGTAGATGAAAATGATATTATCCATCACATTTTAGCCTATTCTCTTTCTATGAAGGAAAAAAACATGAAAATGGGAAATTGAAAGGAGAAAACAGAGGGTGGTAAAAGGTTAAGAGGAGAAAAGGGATGATTTAATTTTGCTGTCCTATTCATTTTTTTCCTCTCTAATGACTTCTCTCCCTAACCCCTACCTCCTAGCAGACAGTTGTCTCTGTGGTACACACTATGCAGATGTATGGGCACTGGCTGATGCATATGACTATACTGTACCTATCTGAAAGCAGCTGTTCATAATTGCCCTCTCACCAAGCAACTACCAGAAATTTTTGTTTGGGTCAGATATCTTTTATAGTTGATGCACAGATGGAGAATGTAGTTAACTGGCAATAATAATAATCATCTCCACAGCAGGCTCAGCGCTGAAACCACAGCCACTGGAAGAAGTGGGAATATTTAAGCTGCTATATCAAGATTTTCACAAATACCTAACTTCATAAGATGCAAAATAGCCACCATCACCACCAACATCCCCAAAAATGTTCTAGTCTGTCTTTTCCAGTAAAAGAAGGTTACTCATCTTACTTCGTTCCCATAGTCAAAATTTTATTGGATATCTAAACAGCTATTGAAATGAAATGACAGGCTCATAAGTTGGTAAGGTCAACAAAAACCTCACAACTGCTGCCTTTGTGTAGCTTCCCAGAATTCATATGTTTACAGTAGATGTAAAATAAAAATACTTATAGTAGATTTTAAACAATTTTTCAAAATCTGCTGATTCTTACTTCATGGAGTAATCTAGGCTTTGAAACCAACACCGATTATCCATCTCTAAATACATTTAATATCCTACTGTCTTCATTATTTTGGTTATCCTTTCCACTGCCTGTAACACCTACATCTATATACACACATATTTTAGTTATAAATTTAAAAGTGCTTTTGGATCTTTGAGGAAAGAATGCTAAATATAATCAAGGGTGTTTACATTGACTTTCCATATGTCTCAACATCAGTGACTTAGACATATCACCTCTATTTTAAAATAAAAAACATAAGATTCAGTCAAAAGATATAACATCTACAGAAAATTAGAAGAACAATTGCTGTTAGATTAGGTTGATGATATTTAAGTTTAAGAAGCAGCAGACTCTAAGTTTTGATGGACTATCCACTACAATCCTTCTTCTTCTTAAGTAACTATTTCAATGACACCCAACTTTTGAAGCGATTTTAACCTCTAGGACCTGGGACTCTAAAGGACCAGACTTTCTGAATCTTCATTACTATACTCACTCAAATTCAAAAGGCAATCTGAATAAATGAAACTAAAAACAATTGCAATATATGTTTTATATATTGCATTACTTTGTGATTTTTAATGATATGAAGTATTTAAAAGCTTCCATCTTTCTCATTCCTCCAATTCAAGCACTGCATTAGTCTCATTAACCCTTTGTTTGATTATAAGTCTTGCTGTAAAAGTGTTCTACAGACCAGGATTCAATAAAGCCAGAACTGCCATGAACATATTGAAACACTATATAAATCTCTTAGTATACATATATATGAATTTATATATCTGGATATATATGAATTTACTCGATATACATTCCTATAGCATTAGCCCTTGGGATAACCTTGGAATAGATTTCAATGAACCCGATTTACTTTGAAAATCACAGGAATAAGAAATTGCAGTGCTAGATTTTCAAATAAAATAAGCATGAAAATTACTTATATTTGAAATACAGATTTTAGAAAAATGACATTCAATTTGAGTATTCTGAAGCATATGAAATAATCAAGTCCCTGTTTGGACCTATATCCTTATTCTAGTCTCATAAAAATATACCAGCAAAGCTTCTTTTAAATGACAAAGAAAAAACAGACCTACCTGAATGCTTGATAAAAATTCTCAGTTTAAGAACAATAACCTGAGGCTAGAAGGGAGAAGTTGGAAAGTGATTTTTCACCCGTTCTTTTTTCTTCCAATAATCACCTGCACATTTCACTTAGAGGGTCAGGTACTTTCATGCCAATGTTTTTCCATTTATACACCTATTTACATAGTTTGTGAATTATTTTTTAGGTTGGAATTCCCAAAGGGAGCAGAAACAGTAAGGGTCAAAACAAAGAAAAATAATCTGGTTTATATAGAACATTTCTAATATTTTATTTTCTTATTAGATTTCATGAAAAGAGCTTTTATTAGTGCATAAGTTTTTACTCTATAATTCTTTACTGTGATCCAAGTTAGCAACTTAGGCATTAAAATCTGATAAAATATAATCTGACTTGATTTCTAATTTTGGGAATGTGAATATTATATATTATATTTATGTTTAAACTTGTATGAAATATGTAATATGTCCATATTAAAATAATTTAACAATGATGGCATTATAATGATAAAAAAGCAAGTCACAAAAGCTTATTTTAACCAATAAATCAATAAAAGGCCACACTAGAAAAACAAGGCAAAATGATCAATATATGCCTGACAAGAATGGAATAATATGATGCTTACAATTACGAATTTGACCATGCTATCAGTAGATTTCAAAATTCATGGAAAATTGTTGCCTTGATTAAATCACCAATACTCAGAAATTTCTCTATTGTTACTGTAATATAGTACAAATGTGGTAATACTCTCCAACACCTGTCAACAAATATTTAATATAAGATAAATGTTTCATATATATGTACGTATATATAACATATAAAATGTGTTCACTTAATATATGAATCATCTTAAAGTGCTGTTTTGTTTATTTGTTTGTTTGTTTGTCTGGTTCTTTCTCTCTTAAATTAACCATGGGCAAAAATCATTACCATTTACAAATTATTTTTTATTTTAAAATAAATGGTTGAAATAAAAGAAACACTTATTGCTATCATGAGTACATTTGCCTCAATATAAAAGCTGTAAAATATTTTATTATTGCACTGATGGTACACAAAAGTAAGTCAAGAAGGAAGTCATCATGGGAATAAAAATGAAATACTCAGTATTATTTTAAACTTTTAAAATGGAAGAGTATAATTTTCACTATTAGTAATGGTATAATACATTCCAGAAAAGTTATAAAACAGTAAACCTCCCCTCACCAAAAAAAAAAAAAAAAAAAAAATCTCAGGATGCTATCACTCTAATAACAAGACTATTAGCATCTTCATTTGTGTGTGTGTGTGTATGTGTGTGTGTGTGAGGAAGATCAGCCCTGAGCTAACATCTGTTGCCAATTCTCTTTTTTTTTTTAAGGCATTGCTTTTTCACGTTAGAATCATAATGCCTCTATCATTTTCTATCTGTTTTTGTTTTTCATTTGATAATCATCAAAGTGATTTCTTGCTTCAGCATGTGTTAAATAAATTAAGTAGCTTACTGATTGAATCCATTTCCTTCATAGCTTTCTGATTGAATTGTGATGAGTGATTCCTTCAATTTGACCCTGTGCAATGCATTTGCAGTTTCATAAAGTTAACGTTACTGTTCATCTCCTAAGACCAACATTTCCCTTTGACAAATCAAATCATTAAAGGTAATAGAATGTCTTTTAAGACCCCATGTTGAGCCCATTCTACCACAGGCTTCATAGGCTCAGTTTAGATCTCAAGGTGTTTTGGCTCTCCCCAGAGTCAGCTCCCCACTCTGTTCTATACATACAGACGTAAACGTTGATGTGACGCTCTGCCAGCACGTTATGAATGTGAACTTTCATGATTTTTGCAGTTGCTATTAGGTAGCTAGCTGGTATGTCATTTATCATCCCTTCCGATTACTGGTAAGCTTATAACTACATCCACCCAAAACTTAAACACTACACCACCTTCTTCTAGAAGGATTCATATATGAATGACTGCCTGGATAGGATTGGAGTTTGCTTTATGCTCCTTGAACTAGTGATTTTGTACTCAGGTTATGGATACATTTTCTAAACTATGACCTCTGGGCTGATCAGAGATCTCTCAGCAGGGCTGACAGATGATTGGAGCTATTTATGGCACAACTGATTAGCATTCACTCTTACATCTCGGAGATTGGTTTTTTTACCACACAGAAGAAAAATTACTATAGAGACATGTGAGAACAATTCTTGGACATTCCAAGTGAGTCAGGTAGAATGAGAAACCGCTAGACTGTTGGATTGGCGTCAACTCTGGCTGTTTATGCCCAGCGGTTTCTGCTTCCTTAAACAATTGAAAACAATCAGATCCTTCAAAATTCAACTGTCATTGAAAAACATTACTGTATTAGTTTTCACTTATGATTCAGAAACATCTACCCTTTTTAAACTACACATACTATTTTCTACTGGTATTCTCAAGTAATCAAGTCAATAAAATACAAAACAATTGTAGAATTAAATACCAAGTGATTTTTCGTGATACTCTAATAACATTCATTTTACCAAAAGTTAACAAAATCTAGATTGATCACATTTTGGGGGAAATTATGTCTCAGTTAAGGTTTCATAAGCTGAAAGGGACAGAGCCCTATAAATACTGAATTAAGTAATACTATGGAATTTGTTAAAAGCATATAGGAGTATCAAGGAAAGTGGCTGAACTTGGGCAGCCACTCTATATCTGTCTGAAGCCCTTTGGTCTTTTACTTCTGCTTCTCTCTTCATATTTGTTTTATTCTTCCCTCTTTGCAGATTATGTTTTTCTGTGTTTAAACCCACCTCCCATCACCCTGCCTAAAATGCACATATCTAAGTTCAAGAGAGTAAATGTGCAAAGTACACAAAAAGAGCAAGAAGAAAAGAAAAATATACTATCCAGGCAGTGTCTACACAAGTTTTCCAAAATAAATGTCATCTGAACTGTGACATCTTGTTAAATATTACCCTAAAGACTGTTAAGCATTTTAATGAAATAAAATTCAGTCTTATCTTTCTAGTTCTGTAGTAGGTGCTCAGTTTTTAACTAATGTTCAAGATCTTTTGTGAAATCAAGACATTATTTATCAAGAACTAAAATAAAGTAATAATCTAAAATAAAATGAGACAGATCTAATTTAAAAAATATTAATGGGGTGTAACAAATCTAAGGTAATTAATTATCAAATACCAGCCAGAACAATTATGGACATTATTCTATAGCTGTCTGGATCTTATAAAATGATTGACATACACATTCAGAATAAATTGGACAATCTGGAAATATGTGCAAATTTCAATCTTTCAATACTTAATATTTAATAATACTTAATATTAATTTTTCTAATCCATGAACATGGAATGTTCTGTTTATCTAGGTCTTTAATTTCTTTCAACAATTTGTTGCAGTTTTCAGTACCCAAGTCTTTTACGTTTTTCATGAAATTGATTCAAATTATCTTATTTTTTAATGCTATTATTAATTGAATTGTTTTCATAATTTCATTTTTAGAATGTTCATTGCCAGTACATAAATATACAATTGATTTTTGCATATTGATCTTGGGTCCTAAAAACTTGCTGAACTCACCTCCAAGTTCTAATAGAATTTTTGTGGATTCTTTGCGAGTTTCTATATATATAAGATCATGTCATATGCAAACAGAGATAGTTTTACTTCTTCTTTTCCAATCCGGATGCCTTTTATTTCTTTTTCTTGCCTAATTGATCTGGCTAGAACCTCCAGTACAATATTAAATAGAAGTGGCGAGAGCAGGCATCCTTCTCTTTTTTCTGATTTTAGGAAGAAATCATTCAGTCTTTCACTACTAAGTCTGTTGTTAACTGTTGGTTTTTTGTAGTTGTCCTTTATCAAGTTGATAAAGTTGCCTGCTACTCCTAGTTTTTTGATCGTTTCAATGAAGAAACGATGTTGAATTTTGTCAAATGCTATTTCTACAACTACTGACATGATCATATTTTTTCTCTTTATTCTATTAATATTAGTTGATTTTCAAACGTTAAACCAACTTCGCATTTCTAGGATAAATTCCACTTGGTCATGGCATATAATCATTTTTGTTTGTTGCTAGATCTGGTTTGCTAATATTTTGTTAGGATTTTTGTATCTATATTTATAAAGGATATAGGTTGGTAGCATTCTTGTCTTGTAATATCTTTATCTAGTTTTGGAATCAAGGTAATACTGGCCTAGAATTAGAATGAATTGGGAAGTATTCTCTCCTTTTCGAATTTTTGAAATAGTTTGTGAAGAATTGGTATTAAGCCTTCTTTAAATGTTTGGTAGAATTCACCAGTGAAGCCACTGGCCCTGGGCTTTTCTTTGTGACAATTTTTCAATTAGCAATTCAATATCTTTAGTGTTATAGGTCTATTCAGATGTTCTATTTCTTCTTGAATGAATTTTGGTAATTTTTGTCGTTCTAGAAATTTATTCATTTCATATGTTATATAATTTATTGGCATACAGTTGTTCATAGTATTCCCTTACAATCTTTTTTATTTCTGTAATGTTGGTAGTGATGAATTCTCTTTCATTCTTGACTAATAATTTGAGCACTCTCTCTTTTTTCTTGGTCAAGTTAAATTTGTTGATTTCAATTTGTTTCAAACAACTAACTTCTGGGTTTCATTCCTTTGCTCTTTTGATCTTCTACCCTCTATTTCATTAGTTTCCCCTCTAGTCTGTATGCTTTAGGGTTAGTTTGCTATCCTTTTTCCGCATCTTAAGGTGGAAGTTTAGGTTATTTTTTAGAGATATTTCTTATTTCTTTTTTTTTTTTTTTTTTTGTGAGGAAGATCAGCTCTGAGCTAACATCCATGCCAATACTCCTCTTTTTGCTGAGGAAGACTGACCCTGATCTAACATCTATTGCCAATCCTCCTCCTTATTTTTTTGGTTTTTTCCCCCTTTTCTCCCCAAAGCCCCAGTAGATAGTTGTACATCATAGTTGCACATTCCTCTAATTGCTGTATGTGGGACGCCGCCTCAGCATGGCTGGAGAAGCGGTGCATCGGTGTGTGCCCGGGATCCGAACCCGGGCCACCAGTAGTGGAATGCCCGCACTTACACGCTAAGCCATGGAGCAGGCCCCCCTTATTTCTTAATATATGATGTACAACCATAACTTTCCCTCTGAGCACTGTTTTAGTTATATCCCATTAGTTTTGGTATTTGTGTTTTTGTTTCATTCATCTCAAAGTTGTTCTAATTTCCCTTGTGACATCTTCCTGACCCACTGGTTATTTAGGAGTGTGTTTAAATTCTACATATTTGCATATTTTCCAAATTTCCTTCTGTTATTGCTTTCTAATTTAATTCTTTCATGTTCAGAGAACAAATTTTCAATTTATTGGGGCTTTTCTCTGGAGCAGCATATAGTTTATCTTGAAGAATGGTCCACATGTTCTTGAGAAGATTTTTTATTCTGTTGCTGTTAGGTGGAGTATGCTATAGATATGTTAAGTCTAGTTGGTTAATTGTGTTGTTCAGATCTTCTATTTCCTTGTTGATCTTCTGCCAAGTTGTTCTATCTATCTTTGAGAATGATGTTTTGAAGTCTCCAACTGTCATTGTTGAATTGTTTATTTCTCCTTTCTATTGTCTGTTTTTGTTGAGAATAAGATTGTTGGTTGATTTTTAATTTTCAGCACTTTGAATATGGCATTCTACTGCTTTCTGGCCTCTATTGTTTCTGATAAGTCAGCTGTTATTTTTGTTGGGGTTCTCTTTTATGTGATGAGTTGTTTTCCTCTTACTGCTTTCAAGATTTTCTCTTTTTATTTGGCTTTCAAGATTTTAACTATGATGTGTCTAGGTGTGGATCACTTGGCATTTATCCTACTTGGAATTTGTTGCACTACTTGAATATTTAATGTTTTTTTTATCAAATTTGAGACGCTTTCAGCATTATTTTTTTGGATTTTTTTTTTTTTTTGGCCCTTTCTCTCCTCATCTTCTGTTACTCCTATAACTCAATGGTATCTCACATTTCTCTGAGGCGCTATTCATTTTTCTTCATTGTTTTCCTCTCTTTTCTTCAGGTTACATAATCTCACTTGATCTAATTCTTTCATCTGCCAGCTCAAATCTACTCTTGAGCCCCTCTAGTGAATTTTGCATTTTGGTTTTTGTACATTTCAATTCCAGATTTTCCACTTGGTTCTTTTTAATAGTTCCTATTTCTTTCTTTATATTCTCTATTTGATGAGACATTATCATCATATCTTCCTTAATTCTTTAAACATTCTTTCCTTTCGGTCTTGAAATATATTTATTGTAGCTGCCTTTAAGTCTTTGTCACTAAATGCAGCACCTAGACCCCTTCAAAGGCAGTTTTCATTGCCTGTTTTTTGTTTTTTCTCCTTGTGTATGTGTCATATTTTTCTGATTCTTTGCATGTCTCATAATTTTTTTGGTGGGGAGGAGGCTGAAACTGGACATTTTAGATATTGTAACTATTCTACACACTAATCCAAGCTGGTAAGGGGAAGTTGTTATTGTTGTTGACGTTTGTTCATTTGTATGTTTATTGATTTGGCTGAATTGTGCAAAATCTATTCCTGCAGTGTGCAACTCTGATGTCCCCCTCAGATTTTTCCCCCTTATTTTTCCCTTTTAGTTTGGCTATCTAAGGGTCACCCCTGGGTCAGCATAAGCCACTTACTGGTCAAAGGTTGTGTGCTTTAGCCCCCTTGTCAGTTAGATTTTTACACTTTATCATTGGACAGGTGTTGGCTTAGAGCTGCTGTCACAGGCCAGGGAGTGTTTTTCCTTCCATATTCAGCCAGTGACTAGTAGCTTGAGGGTTCCCTTTCTGATCACTCCTGAGAAGGTGCAGCCTTGAGCATGCATACTGCCTTACAGACTGTTAAGGATGGCTGGGATTTTATTTTTAAGCCTGACTTTCTAGGAGTCGCCCTTGGGTCAGAGGAGCTTATTGTTCAAGTCAGTGTTTGTCCAGAGGTTGTGTTTAACCTGCCTGTGGCAGTGAAGTATAGACCTTGTATTGATGGGTCTGTGTGTGGTTTTGGGAATGCTTTCGAGTCCTGCTCTGGTTGCTCCTGAGTGAGTGAGTGCAGACTAATGCACATGCACAACCTTCCCAACCCCAGAGTTGACTTATCACAGGGGGGCTCTTCATGATATCTCTTTACCTGGCTCTCTCTTTTATACTTCTGGCTGCTTTGCTGTTTTACTTGATCTTGGAGCTATTAGTTTTCTCTTAATTGCTCTCTATCAAGATCTCCACTGTTCTCTTTTTTTTTTTTCTCTTGTGACTTTTAAGATTTATCCTCTTAGTAGCTTTCAAATACGCAATATAGTATTGTTAACTATAGCCACCATGCTATACATCACATCCTCATGACTTATTTATTTTACAACAAGAAGTTTGTACCTTTTGATCCCCTTCACCCCCAATGCCCCATTTTTGGGAACCCCCAATCTGTTCTCTGTATCTACGACTTTTTGTTTTTTGTTTTGTTTTTATTTTTTAAATTCCATATAAAAGTGAGATAATATGGTATTTGTCTTTCTCTGTCTGACTTATTTCACTTGGCGTAATGCCCTCAAGTTTCATCCTTACTGTTGCAAATGGCAAGATTTCATTTTTATGGCTGAATAGTATTCAATTGTATGCATGTATATACATACATATATATAGATGGACACCTAGGTTGTTTCTATATCTTGCCTATTATAATCCATTGTTCTTAACAAATTCCTTAGGCATGGAATTCTCCTTACTCCATTCTAAATAAAATAAAGCCCTTCTGGTACAGTTGCAGACCTCATCCTATGACCTGTCTTTCCCTTTGGGAAGACCCTCTCCCCCGACGCCACTGCACTGGTGCTGGGGGCAGGGCCTAATTTTTCACTGAGTGTCTTTCTCACTCTAGAAGTGGGCACAGAGGACAGGATGGTTGACAAACTCTGGTCTCCTTGGCTTGGCCCTCTGAGTATGGAACTCCTACCCTATGAGTAGCTGGGGAGATCAGGCCTCCAATATTCTTGGAGTGCCTTGAGTAAAATTTCTGTGCTATATAAGTGAGGGCTAGGTAGAGGAAATAAGAACTAGTCCTCTTGGCCATCTCTGCCTGGAATAGAGCTTCTGAAATATATGCTGAGTAGGATGGAAGAAACTCCTGGTTAGAACCGTAGCCCTAGATTGGAAGAGAAAAGGAGAAGGAGTCTCCATCTTCTTAACTGCTTCCATAACATGGAGCTGAAGATTTGGGAAAGATGGTGGTGAAAAAGTGGGTCATGGCTCAAATGCCACAGCTTCTTGCTGTTCTTTCAGAGACTTAGATTTCCTTGAATGAGTATTTCTTCATTTGCTTCAGGCTTTTAGGATGATTTTCAGAGACTTTCAATGACTGGATATTTTAAAAATAATTTTTTATCAGTTAAATTGCTGTTTTCCTGGGGAGAGGGTCTGTCAAGTCCTTTCCAGTAGTCCTTCTTTCCCTAGGTACATATTTTTTAATCCATTGTACTTTTACTTTATTATTCTGAACCAACCTTAAAACTTAATAGTAGGTATATTTACTGAATGGGATAAGTTTCTACTTAGATCCTTGCAGATAAATATTTTAGCTTTTTTAAGATACAGTTGGGCTCATAAATAGAAAAAAAGTAAACGACTTCTACCAGCAGCACTTCATAGTGAATAATTTACATTAGTAACTAAAGCTACACACATAGCTCTTATCAGAACATGGCATCTGTCTCTTCAGACAATGAAAAGCACCTTTTATATGAGGACAATATATTGTGCTGCATCATTGGGTTTCTCATCTTGGCACTTCTGTAAATCTAATTATGAGATATACACAGCAGTTGCTAACTCCCATTAATGGAAATGGATGCATCAATGACCCCCATTTTACTGAGTCTAAATAAACTAATACTCTATCTCTAAAGCACACCCAAGCTATTTAAACCTTTCTCCTCTAGCTAAGCATAAGAACAGTAAATTATCATAAATCAAAGCTCACTGATGTATATATGACAATAGAAGCAAATTATTAATGTATGAATATTCTTATTTTCCCTCCCACACACGTATCTCTTTCTGCTAAAGAAGGCTTATAAAAGAGTTTTTCTCAGAGAGTTTTGTATTTCAGAATCAGGAGGAATCATTGGACTGGTGGGCAAATGACCAGTAGTTAGGGAAGGGGAAGGAGTTTTGATGGAAATTTTGAAGAGATTAGTGAGGAACTAGCTACTTGAATAGAAGAAAGGGAATAAAGAGAAAAGAGAGGAGAAATTAAAATGTTTCTATGGCTTAAAAATCTCCCTTGTGGTATATAAAAACCTTATGTAAAGAACTTGAATTATTGTGAAATTACTCTTTGGTCACCAGAGTGTATTTATTTGACCATATTTTATTCTTATTCTGAATCATTTCAGTCACTGCTTTCAACAGATTTCCAAATATAAAGATTTAATGCAATTGTTATCAATAACATGAGCTTAATTTTTTAAATTATATTCTAGGGAAACACCTTAGGCGTACAGTATTTTTCAGACTACACTGGTGTTGAAAATTGTCATGAGAAACAAAATCAGCATTGTCTTTTCAGCATCTTAATTCAATATATGCTGTTTTTATAGTCACAAATTATTCAAGTAGAAGGGAGGAAGGGAATATGCCCCATGCCGAGCATATTCAAAATCCTGAACAATTCCTTTATAAATTTTTATATGCAAACTACTGGAGCTAAGACATGGATGGTTGACTACTTAGTCTTTACATAAAGTATACTTAGTAAGTTTGTATTTAAAATGCAAGTAATTAATTGCATATTATAGAGTATTCTCTGATTTTTATATGTCATGCAGAAAATTCTCACCATAGGGATTCTGGGTGGCAGGGGTGCATTGACTGTATAACATTTGGAAATGAGGCATCTAAATTAAACTATTTCCCACAGCATGTTGATGAGTTATTTCTAAATTAATATTTAAACGTAGATTTTTAATCTTGAGCTAGGCAACTTCTTTCTTTGTACATGATGAACACTGTGGAGGGTTTAAATATGTCAAGATAGTTGATGTTTTAGGTCAACCCTGAAGTCCCTTCACCTATGTTTCAACAGTACCTTTTGTATATCTGTTTTACTACAGTGTACTTGTATGTGAGTGTGTGTGTCTCTGTGTTGTGCACATATGTTTGGAACATAGCAACCACTCAATATGTGTTAACTGAATAAATGAGTGAATAAATGGATGAATACCTGAATAATTCTAACTAGGATTGTATCCTATTTATCTCCAGATCCAGAGTTAGTATATACGCATTTATTCATTTCTAATTACAGAAATGCCTGCCCCTTGTTCGAATGACCTCCATGCCTTCTATTTTCTTCAGCCTTTCTGTGGGAGTGTTCCTGGAGGATAGCTATGGATCAGGGAACAGCAGCTGAAAGTGGAGCAGGTGATATGTCTTACATAGGGGACAGCTTCAACATTTAGTACAGAATAAGAATTTGGGCATCAACCAAGAACATAGAAACCTCAGAGATAAGAGACAAGATCTATTCTGGGCTGAGAACCAGAAGAAGTGCCAGATCACCAGCAGAAGTCAGGACTACACGTAAATGAATGCCAAGGAGTTAAATTGAGCTGAGAAAAAAGAAGAGGCAGTAAGAATAACAGGAACTAGATTTGATCTTAGGGAGCAATTAAAATTGGAAGCTAAGATTTCCATTGCACAGACAAGCAAAGGGCCTAGTCAAAAACTTTTAGACATTTATTTCATATCTTAGAGAGACCATATTTTACGATGAAAGGATTCAACCAGGCCTTCCTGAATTTGTGCTAATAGTATTTCAACATTTTATGTTGAGTTGTATAAACAAAATAGTAAAATATTTTTAGAATATTTGGAAATATAGACTTTAGAAATTCAACTATTTAATATAATCTTTATAAAATTCTACAAATTTGAAAAACCAGCAAAACAATCTAATCTTAAAATGTTATGATTTCTAATTATTTTGCATTAAGGAAAGAAAGTGGATTTCTTCTTATATCAGCTTCCCTATTTTTGGCTGTGAAATAATTTACTAAGTACTACATGCAGACATATTACATTTAAAAAGTGCAGGTACTTTAGCACAAAATTCCCACATAATTTTTTTCTTTATCAGTTTTCTTGCAGTGTTTACAAAAGGTAACAAGAAGGAAGTTTTAAACCCACTTGTTTCTAAAATGAAATTAATTTTTCTCTTAAAATTCTGGAAGATATCTTTTATGATTCTACTTTAGAACTAGAAGCAATAACTATAGTATAATCAAAGGTAATTAATAAGCTTTTAAAAATAACCAATTTACAATAATTTTATACTAGAATTACATTTAATGACACAAAATCACAAGTATTGCTACGCACAATTATTCATTTTTTTCTCTAATTATGTAGCTAACTACATGGCTCACTCTTAAATCAATGCCAATGCATAATAGGTCAATAGAAATGTGTACAATTTGTTGCTCAAACTCAGATCACAATGTAGGTAGAGTTAATCAGTGTAAGGACTTGACAGTTAATTAAGTTCTTTTTCTGTGTTCAGTCTTTTGTAAAAAATCAAGGCATGTATGATTCAAAGAGAAAAAAACAAAACAAAACCCTGATGTGTAGTACTGAATATTAAAAATACATCTACATAGTAAGAAAAGACTGTTTTAAAAAAGAATGTCTGAGTAAAGAAAGAAGCTTAATAACAAATCTTAATCTCCTGCTTCAATTCAAAATGTGCCCAGAGAAGATGTCTAAAAATCATTCTGTGGAAATTTTTGTTTTCATTAAACAAATGAGTTAACTAAGGCTTCCGTTTTATGACTAGCTAAGTGAAACTCACTGGGAGAAAAACATGAGGATATGATCTTAGATCACTGATTAACGAGCTTCTTTGACCTCTACACTGCCAGTGATTTAGTCTGAACTTCTAAGTCTATCTCCTTATTCAAATTCTAGAGCTACCATCTGTAATAACTCTCAACTTAGTTCATGATAATAAGGCCAACTTTTACAGGCCTCAGTTTCCCTACATCAGAGGCCAAGATCGTATTTCCTGTTGTGTGACAGGAATAAGAGGAAGGTTGATAAGAAATATTTGTAGTAGCCCAGGATGGGATTTCAGACACCCAGCCTCACTGCCTTGGAGGACAGCCATTATGAAAACAAAGAAGCGATAATGGCACTAAAAAGACACTAAAGTGCTGACCCTGGCTTCTCCACAGGAAACTCATGCGAGTCACGCAGTTTTCTAGTGACAACACGTTAACAGTAACATGAACAATTTCAATAATCCCTTGTTTGCAGAGCACGTTGAAAATTACAGGTCCAATCACGTTTTTGTTCCCGAAACCCCTCCCTGTGGCACGGGAATCTCTGATACTGTTTTACAACGGGGCAGAGCCAGATTAGTGGCTTGAGTTGGTCATGAAGTGACAAAGGCAGGATTTGCACCCAGCCCCGCTCTCCTGTTCCCGGGGTTTTAAAGAAATGACTTCATACCAAGAGGACTGGCTATTTAGAAGACTGTCATTCTGCAGTTCTTAACATCTCCCGCCCCCCTGGAGGCCTCTGACCCGACAGCACCCAAGTCCCCTGCATCTCCACAGGCCACAAGTCAAAAAATGGCCACACCCCTGCCCCGCCCTGCAGCCACTTCCGGTGAAGCGCACGGAGTCAGCTGTGCTGGGGGACAGTAACCCCGTTTTCCTGTGCAATAGCTTTCACTGCATGCATTCTGATCTGTCCTGTTTATATACACTGTACACCTGACCTAAATCTCCATCTGGATTAAGGAGAGCATTGTGTTTTTTCACTTTCTTTCATCATAAATCTGTAATGAGAGAATCATTTAAAGAATGCATTGTGTCTATGCATCTCTTGATTTGTGAAAACTTAGCTTTAATTTTAACTGGGTACAGCAGTGGTTCTCAAAGGGGGTTATGTCAGAAGACATTTTTGATTGTTAAAACTGCTGAAGATGGGGACATACAGGAATATTGTTAAACATTACATTATGCATTGCATAATGTTTAGCAGCCTTCCACAACAAAAATGTATCTGGCCAAAAATGCAAATAGTGTGAGGCTGAGAGGCCCTGGGTTATAGAAACACCTGTTTGTTATTACTGGCTTTCCACCTGATCCCTAGAGAATCTCAGGCAAATTAGAAGTGCATTCAAACCTCAAATACCAGGAGACCAACTAACCAGAGTCCTAATTTTACTAAAAATATTTCTATGCTTTATACTTTAAAATAAAAAGACAGATGAGTTTTTAAAAAGCTCACTTCAGCAATTTTGGTTTAAAAAGTAGTCCAATGCCTAATCATTCCTAGTCTTTACACATTATACACCTGCAATATTCTATAATGGGAACTGATATATAGAATAATTAACCTGGAACACTTCAAGAGAACAAGTTAACAAGGAAAGAGGCACTTTTAGCAGTGTAGTCTAATTATAAAAACAGGGACATCGAACATTACAGTCTAGAAAGATTTTCAATAATGCAAGTTGAAACAAAAGAGACTTTTTCTAGGTTAACAGTGTGTTAACCAGAGAAATCAATTTGTCAGAGCATCCAGCTCTGGTTAATCAAGGTTTTCAATTAGTTTCTATGACATTTAATCCATAAATTTTATCTCAGCATAAGTAAAAATGATAGTGTCAAAAGCCCTCTTAAAACATATTCCAGGAGCAGTTACCTAACCTTTGCTTGTACACAGGAGTTTGTCCAAATTTTGAAAATATTTGGAGACAGACATTATAAAATCCTCTATTACTGTTACTGTTTTTAATAATAACTTTCATTAACAGACTGCAAATGCCTTTCCTTTCCTATTTCTGAATTGTATACTTTACAAAAATGAGAATGAAAAGCTGATTGCCATGCTCCATAATATGATGCTTTAAATAAAAGTATATGTAGAAAGTCTGTATTTCATAAATATACCAAATAGTTAGCAAACTACACTTATGAGAAAATAAAATTCAGGTTTTTCATATATCTTTTTTCAAAAGATTTATTTTTATAGCATAATAGATAAAATAATAATTAAAATTCATGTGAAGAACAATGGAGAAATATACAACTATTTTCTGAAAATTCTTTACATTTAATCTTCATACAATTTTAAGAAGTTTTAATCTTCATAGTTTCATAGAAACTTTTAGGCCTTTTAAGCTGCTCTGAATTTGAAAGCTATCCAATTTACGAAACAAGGCTGATAAACTTTCCTTAGAGCAATATGCTTACTGCAGAATCTTTGTTAATGAAGATTTGTGGCTTTAAATGACATATTACAGGTAACATTGACATGGTAATTAACAAAACTATGTGCAGTCTTCCTTTCCTTAATTTTAACAGCCATTACCTTTTTTTGTTAGTTTTTGTTAAATCGAGTAATATATTACTTGGCAAGATGTTCTTTTTTTTTTTTTCCCCCAGATGGAAAGATAAACAAAAATGTATTAAAACTAATCTACTCTATAAAGTCTGCATTTTTGCTTGATTATCATCTGAAGCCCACCACTGCCTAGAAAATTTATGACATTTTCCAGCATATAATTTCAATCACAATGCTATAACTACTGAAATTGGCATTTGGGAAGCTGCATGCAAATGTGAATAATTTTTGCAGTATACAAATTTATTTAAATATTTTACAGTAAGAGAAAAATTTCTTTGGAATTGGTGTTTGATGAAGCCCAAGTGACTCCCTAAAATGTTACATCTTTTTGTACGTCTGATTCCCCTGGCATTTGGTTTCTCTTTCTCCCCAGTCTCTCCCTAACTCTACTTTGCCCTCCGTATATTGTTCCCTTGCACTGGCTAGAAGGGGCAGAAAGAGCAGTGATCCTTTTGACCAAGATATATGAAGAAGAAAAGACAATCGTAACAGAGAAGTGGAGTTAACTTAATAGACTTGCATTAATTCTGAAATATCACACATAACAGAATCATTTTTGGTTAAAAACGTGTATTTTCTTTCAAGTTAAACAGAATAATAATATATGCTATGAAGATATGGACAGATGTACACTCTTTTTCTGGAGATGATGTGAGAGTTTTCTTAGTTTAAACCAGTTTCTCAAATGCACTGTTGACATTTGGGACCACATAATTTTTTGTTGTCTTGTGTTGTCCTATATATTGTAGGACATTTAACAGTATCCTTGGCCTCTATCCACTAGAAGCCAATTGCATCTCCCCAGATATGACAATAAAAAATGTCTCCAGACATTGGTAAATATTCTTTGAGTGGCAAAATCACCCAATCGAGAACCACTGGTTTAAAATTATAAGCTATTCCTGGATGCAAATACATTCATTATTAAAAGGAGATGAGGAGGAAGAGAAGAAGAAAGGAAAGGAGGGAGGGAGGGAGGTAGAGGAAGAGAGAAAAATCTTACCACTGGTGCAATGTACGCTTTCTGTCTACAGTTTTCATTTTTATCAGTTTTTGCCTAACACGTATTTAATTAGTTCTGATATCCAACAAGTTAATAGTGAAATGGAGCACAGATTCTAGACTCCAGCTAAGGATCAAATTCCAGTTCCAGCGTACGCCAGCTTTGTTGATTTGGGGAAGAATGTTTAACCTCCCTCATCCTTAGTTTCCTCATTTGTATGGAGATTTTAATAGTATTGGTGCATAGAGTTTCTGTGGTTATAAATGAGTTAATGCATATAAAGTACTTAAGATGCACAGTAAACTCAAAACTGTATCTTATATACATCATCATCAACCTCATCATCACTAATGAATCAGAATCATACTTTTAAAAATAAACATGTTATATTTTAAAAATAAATGTATACAATTAGGGAAAACATGATTAAATATTAAGGTTTTGAAAATATCACTATGAATAAAAATTCTTTAACTCTAACAGACCCATAACATTAATTTACAGTTTTAAGAGTATTTATCCACATAAGTGAATCTTCTTTACTTCAAACCAGTAAAGAGTACTGGTGGGGGGGTAGTGTGAAAACTTAATTGGGTCTACTTTTTAAAAGATAATTTCCAATGCTAAGATAGCTTTTTTTCTTGTCATATACAATATATTTAAGTTCTTTAAGCAGTGGACAGTGACTAAGTTAAAAGTGTTTACAAACCATTCCATATTCTAACAAAACTTGTCCTCGCTAATAGATGTCACTTTAAAGTTGCTTTAATACAACTGTTTACTTGGCCCCTATAATCCATGCAAATGCACCTCTAAATTAAAATAATCTAAATACTCTCCAGCAAGGATCTTATGCTTGTACAGCATGATCTGAGTGTGTGCATGTTTGAACCTTTAACCCACTTGTGAGTTCCTTAAACAGAATACAATCCGTAAACTTTAAATTCAAGCAATTTGTATCAATACAGTGCTTTAAGTTTATACTCTTAGTGAACCAGTAGCATCATCTTAGAAACTCAACATTGACAAAGATTATTTTTACTTGGAGTAGAGACAGATTATTTAAATTACAATATAATCCACACTAATAATTGTAAATATAAAGCTACTTAGGCGGTTATATAGGTATCAATACACAAATTAATTAATTCAGAAAATAGATGTTGAATGCCTACTATGTAAGTACCTTAGGCACTTATGGATTATTCATTGAACAACAACAACAAAACTGTCCTTGTGGAATTCACCTATGTAATTATACCTACGGGTGAAGTATCTATTTTATTTTCCTCACAGAAGAAATTATAAGCTGTGAAAAAGACTGGTCATAGAAGGTCTTCTTTTATACAAAAACATATACTTGAGACGCTTATTTCCTACTCTTTTATACTATGTCTGATTTTTTTTAAAAAATTTTACTTAATTATTCATCCTAGACCTTTCATCAAAAGAAACTTTTCATCCTAGAGTACTTTTCCAATATTAGTTTTGAAACTAAAACTCCATAAATTCCAAAATCTAAAGCAGACTCAAGTAAAATTATTGCAGAGATGGTAGGAACATAAAGAAAGGCAATGAGCTCGGTTTTCCTTAGTGACTCTCTTGGGTAAATTAACTAAGTTAGACTGAAGTATTTACCTTTCATTCATCCCTTTAACAAATATTTATTAAGTGCCTCCTTTGTGGCTATTTTAAATAATAGCTACGGGAAAGAGGAGAATGGATTTTTCTATCTAACTCATTACCATGATGTAAGGCTGTACAAAGTTTAAAAAAAAAAATGAGAAAGGATTCACTCGGAGTGTGTGAGATAACTGTAAAACATTCTTCAAACAACTTGAATTAAGGAGGCTGGAAAGCAAGAAAGGGTAAGAGTTGTAGGGTATCACTGCATACTTCTCCAAATTAGCAAGTGTACTAAGAAAAATGCCTATAATTCTAACACAAGCCCAGGAATGAGCATCCTCCAAGTTTCAGTACAAATAATATGGTAGAGGGATGACTGGGTCTAACTTGGAATATTGATAATGCCTGATGGGAGGCATTTTTTTTAATGGAAATTCTTGCATTTCTTGGATATAGAATACATTTCCTATTGATTAGTCTATAATTGCGTACATTCATTATTCCATCAACTTGATCAATTCCCTTAACGCTAAATTCCACACTATTTTCTCTAAACTACAGAGCAAGTGCTAGATGCATCTTCGTTAGCATGATTTTCTCCAAAAACGTTAACATCTACCACACGGCAAGCATGGAATCTTGGAATGAGGCCAAAATGTCTCTGCTCCTTCCCAGTCAAGAAGTTTCCCAGGTATCTGCAATGTTGTCTGTTTTATTTGTCACCACTCTAGAATTTACTTGCTTCTCTGTAAGAGATGTACTTAGTCATCTCTGGCTGATAAGTCAAGTCTAATTCTTTGGTACCATACCAATGAATGAATAATTGCTGGTTCTCCCTGGAGGTAATTTCTTTCTCATGAGGTAATCTACTTTTCCTATCCTTTCTTGTATCTCCTGGATGTAACCACTCTTACCACTTTCATAATTCCTAGATGTTACCATTGAATGACTCTGTTATTCATGAAAAGGTCTGTTTTGTTTGAGTCTTCCTTCAAAATATCATATTATCCTGAGTCTGAGGGGTGCAGTAAAAAGAATATGGATTTTGATTTGCTTTCCTGTTTCTTTGATTTTATTCACACTATTTCATCAGTCTAGAATGCATTTTCTCTTTCCTGTCTTCCCATTGCTCAAAAACAAATTTCTATCCCACTTCTCAACTGAAATCCCTTTTCCGTTAATCCTCCATAGTCATCCAATTTCCATTGTAACCTTCATCCAAACTCTAATAATAGCTTTTGTACATGTCATGCAACAAATGCCTATTGAACTACTGTTACCAGGTTCTGTGCTAGGTCATATATTTAATATTAGACAAATAATATTATATCATCTTGTGAAATTGTTTCTATAATTATTTTAAAATGTATATATTAGAAGTCCTCTCGGTATTTGTTCTTTCTAGTGTATATCTTTTAAGGTAAATTGTTTTTTAAGTATAAGAATCATGTACTATATTTCATTGCATTTCTTCATAATTTTGCCCCCAAACATGTGTTTAAAATGCTTATTAAAAAAAAAACTTAAAAAAATGGAAACAGCATTTAACTTTTGTCTCATGTAGGAAAAAAAGAAACTTTAGGATTTGAAGTACACAAGCTATCTCTAAATCCAACTATAATTTTGTAAACCAGTCAGTCAATTAAAAATGACCTGTTATAATGGATTGGACCTCCCCAGACTCTGCTGCCAAAAATGTTCTGTCTTTTAGCCACACATTCTCTGATTTAATATTAAAGAGTGGAGATTGCACAAAATTTCTCTCATGAGTGAGTGAAAGAGATGCTTCTTGGGTAAGAGCAAAATGAGGAATTTATTGGCAGGAACTTCCAATCTCTTGTTAAGACCTGGTGCTTTTCTGTGCCCACTGCCCTATGAGGACCACTACTGTGGGACGACTTAAATGGTTTGTGCAGACTAACCAAAGAAAACTTTATCTCCAATCACCCCTCCAAAATAACTTACATTGACATTTACTATTTTAGGTCTGCCTAAATAAAACCTCATTAATATTTAATATAATATTGCTTTAGATTTACCTACATATTAACCAACATCTTTGCTCATCATTCCTCTTGCATCTTAGGACTGCTATTTGAGATCATTTTCTTTCCATCTAAAATACAGCCTTTATACTTTTTCTTTAGTGAAGGTCAGTTAGTGACAATTTTACCAGTCTGGGTTGGAATGCATATGTCTGTACCCTGTAAACATCTCAGAGAAGAGAAGAGTAGTGCTACTCTCAGAAATAGATGAAGATTGATCAATTTTACTTGACAGGAGATCCTTCTCCTTATCTCTACAAAGAGCTCGTGTCCAAGACCAAGAAATCCTCTTGTATCTTGGCTATGGAAATCCTCTTGTATCATCTCTTTTATATTCAATAATCAATAATGTTGGCCAAAGCTTTTCAAATATATCTTTCTTTTAAGCTGCCATTGCCAGATTTGCATTCAAAATGTGACAGATAGTGACTAGTTACAAGTGATCACTCAACCTTACATTGCAGAATTGCAATTGCCAAGAACTTTTGTGAATATGAACTTAAACTGTCTCTTATTTTAGAGGAGAAAATGCCCACGTGCTATGTAAACTTAGCTCCGGTCTGATTCATTTAATCAATTATGGAACATATCTGATGTCTACCTATGTGAATAAATATCTCCAAGTTACCATTAAAAAAAAAAGAAAGGAAGAAAAATTCCATTTACATCTCTCTCTAAGAGCTAATTTCAAAGTTTTTTCTTTTCCTGCTTTAACGGATGGAATACATCATGCCCAGTGGGCACAAAATTTTTCTCTTTGCTGCTTGTTCAGCAGTCAGCGTCTTCTCAGAGTTCAGCCTAAAGTGTCCCAGCCAGGAAAACGTGGGCTCGTGCAGGAATAGCAGACACAGCAGAAGATTTTAATTCATAGTGACATTCATTTTTCTTTTGTATTATGAATGCTGTTGGTAAGAAACTACTAAAAAGTAGGGAGTGGGGACACGGGTGGAAGCAAGGATCTCCCATCACAAAATCTAAGTAGACCCACTGAATCATGGAGCAAGAATGCATTGTGTATCCTTAGCATCTAACCTAGCATGTACAGCCATAAATGTTGTTGAATACAAGAATAAATTAATAATAATTACAAATAAGAATTTTCTTCCAGATACTCTGCTAAATGTGAGAAGTGCAAAGACAATGAAGTAGACTTGTAAATATCTAGTTTTGAAACTCTCTTGCCATTTAAATTTGAATATATGCAAATCGATAAAGATATTATCTTTCATTCAGAGAATACTAAGTGTTCCCCGTGCACCAACAAGCTATTTTATATACATTATAACTAATTATCACACTAGCTTGTCAAGATAGGCCTCACTGCTCTATATAATAAATGAGAAAATCAAAGCTCAAAGCTGCATTTCCAAGACTCCTATATTCACTGGCTGCTTCTGACTGCATTCAGCAGTGGGAAGCAGTGACTAGAAAGGCAGAAGAGATGGAGTTTTTCCCTCTCCCTCTCTACCTTGCTCAGTATCTCTGGCATCAGCTGCACCTCCTTCAGGGGACAAACTGGGAGCAGTCCTACAGAATCTTCCCTTTCTCTCTCCAGCCTGGACGTGAATAGTGGCTTCCTGCTGTTGCTAATCTCTAGGTTACCTCATCATCTATTCTTAACTTTTAAGTTCTTCCATGAATTATGTAAAAAATTTCCTGCCCTAAATTTCCTCTGTTTAAATATAGAGTGATTTCTGTCATTCTGTACGAATCCTCATGATTGATAAACCTGTGATCTTCATATCACATCACACTATTTCAAACATAACATTGCAAAATTGTTCATATCATTTTGTAATTGTTCATTTACAGGTCTGGTTTCTCCTTGCCTATGAACATTTGAGATTAGCGACAACATCATTTTATTTTTGAATCTCCAACACACAGCACATGGCCAAATACATTATAGAAGCTCAGTAAACTCAGTAAATACTTGTTGAATAAATCAAGTAATGAATGAGTGAGTGAATGTAATGCTACAATAAGGTATGGATAGGCAGACATGAAAAGGGCAGTTCAGTTCCAGAAAATCTTCCTAGAGATAAGATGCCTGAATTGAGCTTGCAAAGATGAGTGTTTCCTGCTAAACAGGAACAAGATCTCATAGTAAAGATGTTTCAAGGAGTGGGAACAAAATTTACAAAACTAAAAAGCCACTGAATGATTGTAACTGATCCAGGAAGTTTTGGTTTAGCTGAAATTTAAGGTGCATAAGAAGACTAGATCAGGCCGGAGAAATAGACAGGGACCTTATATCTGCCTTGCTAACAAGTTTATAGTTCACCCAGTAGGTTTAAGCAAGGGACTGAATATTCAATTCACACTTTAGAAAGATAGTTTTGCTTACTAAATAGATCATGGATTGGAATGGGTTAGTACAGGTGGCCAAAAACAAAATGTGAGGTTATTACCTTAACCTTATTGAAATGTTATTATGAGTAGAACTCAGAATCAGTTTAGCTGGGCAGAAGTCAGTGTATTCTGGAGTTAGCTAAGAGTGAATAATTTAAACTTGGTGAGTGCTTTGGGTAAGGTGAGAGAAAAAGGAATATTCTAGTATGGTTTCAGGAGCCTGGTTTGAGTCCCTATATGGATCATGACAACATTAAGCAAAATAGACTGAAGCAATAGTAGGTTAGAGTAAAATATGATGAGTTCAGATTTGGACATGAGCTTGATATGCCTGTGGGGCACCCATGTGAAGTGTGTAGGAGATAGTCAGACATACACACCTGGAGTTCAGGAGAGAGGTAGGAGTCATGGGTAAGTAGGTGGTAGCTAAGGTGGAGAGGATGACTCAGAAAGATAGTAAAGTAAGAAGAGCCAGGGAGAAGACAGAAGCCCAAGGAAGAACAAGAGCTTGGGAGTTCCTGTGGTGAAAAGAGAGAGTTAGGGAAGCTATTTGCAGATGGCCATAGGGCTCAAGACAATTCAGGAGACAGGATAGTGTAATAGAGGGAAAGATCAGCAAGTAAAATGCTCTAGATTAGACAGATAAGCATCCACTGTGAATAAAAAATCAAGGTACAGTGTGTAAGCTTTTTCTTCCTCCAAGAAACTGGATTGTGAAAGAAATGAGACAGGGGGCAATTCCTGAAAGGTAAAAGTCTTCTTATGTTGAAGGTATGACTCAATACTAGGTCCCACATTTAGCCCAGGCTTCTGTAAAATGAATGAGAAAAAATAAAAATGAAAGAGTGTCCAAGACACTTGGTGTTTTGAAAGGTTTCTACTTCTCTTCCTCTTGAACCAATCTCAGAATTCTCATTACAGACTAGGGACAGGGTGGAGGAAAAAGGCTGAGGACTGTTTGGGCCATCATACCATTCAAAATCAAGGTTAATTAGCCCTGAAAGGCTACTGCTGTTTCCAATTCATTGTCTGTGTTTTGGCAAGACATTCATCCTAGTGTCATTCTCTCCAGGGCAGCAGAAGGAGGGACTAATCTAAGTTGGTAAAAAAACAAGACACAGCAATAGTTCTGTGCAGTTAGTGTACATAGTACCTATCCAAAGCAAATGTGATTTTTTATTTTTTTTATTTTTATTTATTTATTTACTTTTTGGGGGAAGATTGGCCCTGCCCTAACATCTATTGCCAATCTTCCTCTTTTTTTAATCTTTTTTCTCCCCAAAGCTCCAATACATAGTTGTGTATCATAGTCGTTGAGTTGTAGCTCTTCTATGTGGGACGCCACCTCAGCATGGCTTGATGAGTGGCCAGTAGGTCTGCACCCGGGATCTGCACCCTGGGGTCCAAACTGGCGGACCCCAGGCTGCTGAAGCAGAACACGTGAACTTACCGCTCTACCACTGGGCTGGCTCTGTGATTTTTTATTTTTAAGGTTAACTCAGTGCTGTTCTCCTTAACTATAAAAGGAGAAAATCTAATGGCATTTTGTGTCCGTAACTTACTTTTTAAAAACTAAACCCCAATGGAAATCAATTTTTAGCCAATAATTCTACCATGACACACTTACTTACAGACCAGCTGCCTTAACATGCAGACACACAAAACTAATTATTTATCAAGAACACCTTTTTCTTGAACATAAAAAACAGTCATTTTTGAAAACTAGTTCTATTTCACAAGGTTCCTCTTCATACACTTTCTTTAGTGTGTCATACACAGGTTCATGTATAAGCAGGTATAAGTGGCTGAACTTCTCAGACCGAAAGATGATTTATTTCTACTTTTTTGCATAGTAATCTGTAGAGGGGAAATCAGCCTCAGGGCTATGATTAGTTGCCAGAGCACAACTGCTGTCCAGGGTCCTAACACAGACAAAATGGCAGTCCAGCAGCACCCTGATTCAAAATGCCAGTTCCTGATTAATAAAACCGAACTAAACTTTGACTCACAGAGCTGGACAGGACCAGACACTCAACACCTATCTAGCTGAAAAAGCTTCCAGGGAATCTACCACTAATTAATTTCCTCAGGTAGTAGTATATGTTGAACAGATTACACAAGTGTCTTTAATTTTGGCCACAAAAGCACAACATAAAATAGATAAATATATATATTTATAATTGCAGATGACCTTGTAAAGGGAAATCTTGGCCCATCTCCTAAATAAATTGGAACCTATGAGTACAAGGCTTGTGTATGGCATAGCTATGCCTCCTCATGGATCCTGCTATGACACAGTTCATGATAGAGAGTTAATAAATGTCTTGGATTGAAATGTTGGTACAGGCAAATGTTCCTTAGCCTAACCCTGAAGCTGACTGCAATTTATTTTGAATCTGATAAAGAAGCAAGGGCAAGGGCCTTCACTTTCATTCTACACTTAAGTGTTAGGGAAACAGGATGCCTTGAACGACAAATATAAGACAAGGGAGATGAAGAGGATTTGTGCAATCACAACAATAAAAACTCTGAAAGGCTATGGTGTCCCTTATTGGTCTCCGAATCATAAAGCAGAATAAAACACTAAGATAAATGCATTCAAACACTCAGAAATCTAATTTCTCTTAAATCTAAGCTAGTTACCAAAACTTTGCATGGTACTTTTTCATGTTCTTCTTGCAAGTAATTGACACCAGATTGCATTCTCTTCATAGGGTTAACTATTTTTAAAATATTGCCAATCTAATTATCATCCAAGGTAATCAATTTTCCACTATAGCAATCACCCATTAGAGTCTTTGGCTCCTTCTGATTATAAGCAATCTAAAAGAATCAAATGATAATAACAAAATTTTTTTCCTCTTCTTTTATGGAACAACTCATGCAAAGTATCAAAGGCAGAAGCATCTCTGACATATTTTAGAAACAGTAAGAAGGCCAGTGTACTTGAAAGAATGAACAATTGTGGAGTTGGGAGCAGTAACTGGAGATGAAGCCAGACAAACAACAAGAGGTCAAATTTTATAGGGTTTCATATGTCATTGGGAGACTTTAGACTTTTGAGTATAATAGGGAAACCCATGGGTTAGGTTTTGAGTAAAACTGTGACATGTCCTGATATGATCTGATACAAATTTTTGAAAGGTCACCTAGTGACTTTGTTGAGAAAAGAATATGGTTTGACAGTGTTGGAATAAAGGAGACCAGTTATGCGGCTATTGCAGTCACTCAGGTACAAGATAATTGCTAGACAGTAGCAGTAGAGCTGGTGAAAAAGTGATAGCATTTTTAGATATATTTAAAAGGTATAGCTAATAATATACTCTGATGGATTCGATATGGGGAATTAAAAAGAAGTCTGAGATCTCTCCAATATTTTTGGTGTGAGAAACTAAAAGTCTTGTCACCAACTGAGAAGGAAAAAGCTATAGGTATAATAGTTCTGAGGAGTGGAGAAGATCTTGGGCATGTGAGTTTGAGACATCTATTAGAATCCAAGTGGAGATGTTGAGAATGCAGTTGGATATACATATCTAAAGTTAGAGAGTTAGTCTGGACTGGAAAAAAACTGGGAGTCATTGGCCGCAGGTGATATTAAAAGCCATGAGACTAAATGAGATCATCAAGAGTGTAAATTAAGCAGAGAAGAGAAGAAGACCAAGGACTGAGGTTGCTTAAAAAGAAATAGAGGAATAGTAAAGGAGATGGAAAACGAGCAACCAGTGAACTTAGAAGAACACCGACAGTGTGGTGGTGTCCTGAAACACAAGTGAAGAATGCATAATAAGGAGAAGGAAATGATCAGCTATGCAGAAATTACTGATGGAGAAATAAGAGGAAATTTTTTAAATTGACCAATGGGTATACCATTACAGAGGTTACTGGCGACCTTGATGAGAGCAGTTTCAGGGGAATGGTGGAAGTGAAAGCCTGACTGTAGCGAGTTTAATAGAGAACGAGAGTAGGAGAAACGGAGACAATGAATAGAAGAGAAGCAAAGATTATAGTACAGTAGATGGCAGAGGAAGTGGAGTCAAGAAAAAATATATATATATTTTAAGATGGAAGATATAATATGATTGTATGTTTATGAAAATGATCCAGTAAAAGTGAGAAATGGATGATGTAGGAGAGAAAGGGGACAGCTGGAGCAATGTATTTGATTAGTACAAAATGGATGAGATCTAGTATTGACTTCAGTTAAGACTATGGACAGGTCATTTATAGAAAAAGGTCAGAAGGTAGAACGTATAAGTGCAGATGCCAAGAAGTAGGTATGTGTAATGATGGGAGTCAGTGCACTTTTTTTTTCAGATTGCTTCAGTTTTCTCAGCCATTTGGGAAGTAAAATCACTAATTGAGAGTGAGGATGGGTAAGAAAGTTTGAGAAGTGATAAGATTTGAAATAGACTTCAAGGACAGTAAAATAATGAGGAACGTATAATATGATTGGACAACATTAAGAATGAAATTGAAGCTTATGATCACGAATTGAAAGTGAAACCAGTCAGTGTGATTATTGCTTTCCTCCAGCCAGGTTCAGTTGCACAGGTAGAGGAACAGGGTAGGTGGAGTGTTGGATTTAACTGGAGTTGTGTACTGGTGGATTCAAGACAGACAGAGAGAGAGGAGAGGCAGAGAGCAGTGGATATCTGGCAATTCCACTTAATTCTTAATTAGTGGTGTGAAAGGCACAGGGGAGGAGCTACAGAAATTCAGGCCCAAGACATTGATGGAAAATATTGGCAAAAACAGCTCCATTTTCCCTGGACTTAGAGTAGTGAGGATTTAATTCTGAAGTCAATAGGACCATTGGGGCGAGGCCCAAAATGAAGTTACTTGAGCCAATACCTCATTTTTGCTTAAAGCATTTGAAGTATTATGGTCAACTGCAAATGGAAGAGACCTAAAAAGTACAATTTGGAAAACTTTTTAATGAACTTGATTATTTCATACCTAAAGAATAAAAAAAACAAAAAATGATATGATTCAAGGTAAAATTCATTTTATTCTGATCATGTTCCCTCTAAGTGATGGATATACTTACAATTGATACATGGCAATATTCCTCTAGGGAACTCAAGCTACGGGTCCAATTGTGGCTTCTCTAAAGGCAACAATGAATTTTTATCAGTGCTCTAACTACATTAGTTTACAATTATCTGCTAATGAGCTGTATCCACACACAATGATGAGAACTCCTTAAGGGTAAGAACCATCTGCATGTCCCCAGGGCCCAGCACAGTGACTGGCCCATATTGCATTTTCAACAAATATTTATCCAATAGGTAAATAAAAGAACAAACAAAGCAACCACATTTCTGAAGATTGATTCTATGAAGAACAGGAAACTAGCATAAATATACAACTCTGAAGAAAACAAGTCTCTGAAACACTCAAGGCCAAGAAGAAAGCTACCTTAAGTGATAAACGACCCATGAAATAGTCTTTGAGCATGCTTTTAAATAAAATAAGTATTTTCATATAATGTCTTTCTTCTATGTACTCCCCCCTCTTTTGGAAGACATGATCCTACCTTTCCCACGCCTGATTTTGTTCTTTTTTAACTTAAGACAGTTTTCATCAACTACAAAGGTGACATAAGGATACTGGAGTGAATAATTCTTTGTCATCATACAAAACAGTTGACATAAATGATAAATTTCCAAAGTTTACTCAATCAAACTATTTTTTCTTACCTAGCCCAGATTAATCTACTGCATGAACACCACAAAAATGTAATGTTCATTTTATACCATTTTCCTGCCCTTTTGCTGTTAACCTCACTAAAACTTCGGAGTCTCCAGGACCAATTCATCAGGTTTCAAATCTGTTTTAAAAAGTTTATATAAATCAATTTTCCCCCACAAAGCCCAAAACCTTCTCTGAGACATATGATGTTTTGTCTTTTATTTGCTAGATCATCCATCCATACATATTTCATTTGTAGTCCCTTGTCTATTCTGTCAATTGTGATTGTATTAATGGCACCGAGTCTGCTCTATATTACTAAATTAGACCTCCACAGAGGCACTTTTAAAGTAATTATAATTTAATTCTGACAGTACTTAAAGCTGAACATATATTTGATCTTTAAACATATCAGTTCAATTATAGCTTCATACCTAAACTTAGTTCAAATATATTTTCCTCCCTATATACAATAAGAGCAATGGAAAATATTCCATCCTCTCTTTTTATTTCTCAAATAAAACAGGCCTTAGCATATCAAAAAAAGAAAATTTAAGTTAAGTTTCTGTTCTGTGCCGAATTTGTTACTATATTAGTAGAGACTAGTTGTCCAAAGCCAACAATAAAATCATTTGTCCAATTGAAAAGCGAGCAAACAACTAATATAATTTAAAATGTTGAGTTTTAATGGCTATTACTGCATAAAATATGATCCTAAACATCCATAGCAATTTGCATCTATGATACAAGTATATATTATAATTTCTTTTTAAAGAGTTAGGAAATCCTTCAGACACAATTTTCCAGTTGTGACTTTATTTAGATTGGAATAGAGTTGAATAACCAGCTACACTGAGTAAGTGGTAAGTAAATAACCTTTCTGTGACCTCATAAAGAGAAGTGGATGACCTTTTAATATTCTACATTGTAAAACTTACACTGAAAACCTTTGGGCATTTCTTGTTTAGATTAGTATTGGTCCTTTGTAGATATGTAGTACCTTGGTTGCATGCAATAAAATACAACAAAACATCAAAACAGTTGCACCACCCCACGTCACTGAACTAAGTGCTAATTGCCTCTTCAAAAGAATTATTATATATTCCATGTGTATCTGAATAGCAAAAAATTATTATAATTTAGTGCATTGGAAATATTTATATTTGTTTTGGGAAATATTTCTCACAAAAGCTATTACATGCCCAAAATAAAAAATGACACATGAAAATAGAAAAAGCTATTGAAGACAAAGGGAAATATACACTGGTGAACTAAACACACTTTGGGAGAAGACTCCAACAATCAAAGAGAAACTTTAGATTTTAGCAAGGATAGTTTAGCCCAGAAACAAACAAAAATAGTCTTTGACAATAATAAAGGATCTCTGCATATAGATTTTTTCTTTAAATAAGAGCATTATTTCTTCCTTTCATAGTAATTATTTCTATTTGAGCAAGGAAGATAATGATATATCAACAATTTAAAAATCTAATCAATGTTTTTATATGTGTGCTTCAAGGTTTTGGGGTTTTTTTCCCTGATTTGGGGGCTGTGAAATCCAGTGCAATGTGATAACTAGAAATACAGTAATTCCAGTTTGGCAGATATTGCTAACTACAATTCAATAACGTTTGTCTCAAGTCCAGGCTCCTAAAATACTGAACTGTTGTTAATACCAGAAAAGCCCCACTGTCTTGGCTGGTTAACTCACACAGATCTTCCTAACACAGAGTGGCTGGGGAAAGAGACCTTTAGTTTCATCCTAAGAGGTCCCCACCCCGTCACCTGCCCATTCAAAAGAGAAGTATATCACCACAGGGATGTGGATATACCCATTGCTAAAAATGAGAAGACTGGATGAGTTACATGCATAAGGAATTTGATATAATCGCTAGCATTTTTCTCTCTGACTTTGACTCCCCTCAGCACATAGAATTCTTCATCTTGCTCTTCTCTTACTTAGATATTCAAGATTTTAATTTTAGAACTAATTGTAGTGGGTATCAAGTAATACTCTACTGTATGTATGCTCCCTCCTCCCTCTCTCTCTCCACCTTCTCTCTCTCTCCATCCCTTCCTCCCTGGATATATAAAACTATCCAATATGTTGTTTTTACTGTGAATTTTTATTAAGATCTGCTCCAATGCCTGTATAATGTCTACTTACTCTAGAACCATGTGGTAAAAATGGCTTTCTTAGTTGGGATCTCACAGATACAAATTTATTTGGGGATATAAAAAGTGGCAGAAGTAATCACCTGACAGGATTTGGAATTCAAAGGAAAACTAATGAAAAGATCCTTCAAAATAAAAGTCAACAGCAATAAAATAAAATATTTGGGGTGTATTTGTTTGGTTAGAGATTATTGGTAGTCTTAGGAAAGCAAAACAAAATAAAACAATAGGAAATTTACCAACAGAGAGAATAGCAACAAAGCAACTTAACATGATTTGGCATTCTCAAAATATTAAATAAAATAACAAAATTTTTATACATGATGACAAACTACATAGAAAAAATAAATGATGAAATAGGGTTGGCTGACCATAGATGTGAAGTAATGGCAAAGATTTTGAAATTCAGATGGTTTTTTTAAAATCTCAAGTTTAAGCCCAAATTTGAAGGAATAAAAATGCAAAGTAAAAGCTGAAAAAAGTATAAGATATGGGGCAGGGAGTGGGGGTAGCAATAGAAGAAGAGAGAAGGAAATGGGGAAGAAAAGCGACAATATAAGGGAGGGAGGAAAGAAGGAAGAGAGAGTATCTTTCTCCCACAAAGAATGTTTATCTGGGTTTTTTCTCAGCCAGCAGCCAGACTGTCCTGGCTCCCCAGGAACTATCATCTATGGACATTCAGTCCGGATGTTTGGGAACTCTGCTATATCACAGCCTGACCTTTCTCTTATACTTCCCAGGTATTCTGAATCTTTTTATTCAATTTATACAATTTTATATCTGGAAGGAGGCTTAGTGATATTGTCCAGACATCTCATTTTACTGGTTTTCAAAGCCATTGAGCTAGTCAATGACCAGCTCTCTCTATCCTTTAGGATCCTTCTTTAAGGTTTATCAAACACAGTGCAAACACAACATCTATCTGGTGAGCAATCAACTGTCTAATTGCTCTATTAAACCACGTATAGCTTAAACTTCTAGTTGTGACCAATGATCCATTATCCCCTTCCTCCAAGTCTGGTTTTATTGAAACAGTATTTGTACACTTGAAAAACTATATCTGCCAGCCTTTCACGCAAATAAGGGTGGCTGTTAAAATTCTGGCCAATGGCATAAAGATAGAAATTTGGGGGTTAAGCGTCTGAAAAGCTCCTTCAGAAGTAGGTTGACTTGCTTGGTAGGGATATTTTATTATTCTTCCTTCCTCCTGGGATATGAATGTGATATTTGCAGCTCCAGTGGCCATCTATGATCACTAGCCTACCTTGAGGATGGGTGCAAGTGACAAGGATGGCAGAACAGAAATACAGGAGTCTGAAACACAGATTACACCATGAAATCACCTCACCTGCCATGGAGCATCTACCTATCTCTGGAAACTTTTTACACGAATGAAAAATAAACTTCTATCCTTTTTTACCAGTCTTTTTAAGATCTCTGTTATTCACAGCCAAAGACAATTCCTAACTGACGCAACATGAGTGAACAGGGCAAACCTAAGGTGTAAGAAAAGATCTAAAATGAAATCATAGGAGTCAGGAGCTACGACAGTCGATTACAGTAGATACTAGTCAGATACTTAAACTGTATCACAGTTAGCTGGGATGGGGGGTTTATAACTTTAGAGATTTTGAAAATTTAAGGCTATCTGAAGAAGTGCAAAAAGAAACAATGATTAAGCTACAGGAATATAGAATCTGTTGGGGGGAAAAGGCTAAACACTGAGAAGGCATAGAGAATTTTATAATACAATATGCAAGCATTTGCTCAGAGTGCAAATTGCTAAGCATTGACTGCATTATTAAAATGCTTGTTAGAATTTCTCTCCCTGGAGGCCTTCCAAATTTGGTAGATAGCAATCTGTCTCGGCAAGTTTGGGTTCAGTCCAGCCTAAAGGCAGATAGACGGACTGGATGACCTCTGAAAGTCCCTTCTGGCCCTATTATCCTACAATTCTCTTTCACACTGAGACAAAGTTATTGCTGCTTCTCTATTTGTAGTTATAGTCATTGAGGAGATCTTTGCTTTCCTTCTGCATACTGTAGATATTTCTGGCAAATAAAAAGAAACAGAACTGAAAGGAGCAAATCACTTTAGGCAAAATGCAAGAGTGAATCTTTCCGAGGAAGAGTACATTGTTTGTTTGAGGCCAATAATTCTTGCACAGTGTGGTACACTTGACTCCATGAGTTACTCTGCAAAAGAGTCCCATGCACTTTTGCACTCAATCACTCTATTTCCTGTGTGTTTGTCTTTCCTGCCTAGTTGATTGAGTCCTTGTAGAGAAGTGACTGAGGTAGAAGTTAAATGTAAGTTTCTTCAGGTATTTCCAATCTATTAGGGGTATAAGACGTAAGCATAGGTAGAAAAAGAGTGAATAATCCAGGCACATTTGCATTGAAAAGTTGACTCCAAAATGTAAGCTATACTGTGTCAGAAGAGATTACTAGGCTTTGACCCCAAACATATTTCTCTCAGTTCTGTACATTTTGTTTTGTGTTATTAGTTTAGATGGGTAAGATACAAACCTGACTTACTGAAAAGGAACTAGGAGTCATTTGTCTGGAAGTTATGACCTAATGCCTAAAGTAAGAACATGACTAGTAGAAACATCACCTTACACTGGTTTTGAAAACAGGAAAAAATGAACCCAAACACAGGTGAAAGACATAAAAACATAAATATCTTTTTTAATCCTCTAAAATAATCATTCCAGCTGGATATCCAATAGACATAGGTTAGGAAAATCTAATAGAGTACATATGCACAGACACATATATTTGTATATGCATTTACATATAATAAATTTTATATATAATTTATATGAAATAAATATTTAGATATTCTACATAAACTACTTAGATTAAAGAGCATTATAGACCTATTGATATTTTCTTCAAACTTCTTTGAAACCTCTTAATATCTACTTGACCTAACTAAAAATTAGACAACTCATGTTCTTAATGCTTCTGTTCTGAGAATATTGGATAGTTCTCTGAGCCATTTATAGAACTGTATAGATTTTTTTCTTGGCATTCTTGGTTTTGTATCTGTAGTCTGAATGAGAACACACCAAATGTTTCAGCTAATGGAACTGAAAAGTGCTCTTTGGGGCTTGTCTTTCCCATTCTCAAGACACTCAAGCCTTGGCTCTTGGTCACACTGACCTAATTCAGAAGAAGCTCTGTAAGCAGGGTGATCCCACATTGGTTGGCATCTTATGGTTTCCACCACCACAGTGGATTGTCTGGACTGGTTCTACAATCCCTTGTGGCATAGAGAGGTCAATCATTTGATTTCCTGTTTTCTCCTAATCACAAACCTAAAGGGGAGCTAAAATGCAAATTCTAAGGTAATGTAAGTAAATCTGAGTGGTGTATTTTCCCTGAAAAGAATAATCTTTAATGAGTTTCTTGTGCCTAAACTCAAATACACAAATATATGTAGAAATGTCTAGAGAAACATGAAACAGGAGCTCAGAAGTCACCCAGTCTCATAGCTGTTCTATTTTTCTGCATATTATTTAATATATTGAGATATTCAGTTATGATGGCATTAATACACATGTATTCAGTGGAAGACGATTTACTATATAAGTGATAACAGTGGGTCAGAGGAAAGGCAGTAAAAATATTTTTTCTGCAATTTTGAACAGATAAGAGATTCAGAATTAAAAACATTGGCTGAAAGATGTGAAAATTTCTTGAAATCTCCCTCTCCAGAATTCTATAAGACTTACTAGAATTCCAGATTGGGCTTAACAAATCTCAAATCTTGTAACTATTTATTGGTTACTTCCCATTGGAATGGCATTATGTTGTTTTTTTCCTTCAAAATTTAAACTTTTCCCGTTGAATGACTTTGAGAAGTTTCTCATTATTCCTTCCAGATTCCATTATAAAAGTTGAATTCCTAAAGGTTTTTTTTTTTTTAAACTTCCTATTGTTACTAATGCAAATCTACTTCAAAGAGTTAAAATGAACTTCTCCATTTCCTTTCCACACCCCTCATTAAATGAAAGCACTAATGTTTCTCAAGGGGATAGAGCTAATAGTCAGATTGAGACATTCAGTTCTGCAAGCTTGTTATATAGCTTTTCAGCTTGTTGTTCACTCAGCGTATTTCTTTTTTCTGCTCAGTCAATTAATAAAACTGACAGGGAACATATACTTAGTTCAAAAATGTTTTTTAGTCGATTTGCTACAAGTCATCTTTCTGCTTTAAGAATGGGTAAGCAAGGATGCTGAAGCATAACAATTTTATGCACTTCTCTGAGTTGATATGTTAAGGCCCAGCAGTCAAAATTGGAGAATGAAAACTCAAGGTCACAATCTTTAAACCTTGTTCTCAGACAGCTTTCTATGTGACTCCTGGGGATTCCATTCAACCTCAGCTCCTTGCTTTAATTTCTTACTTTTTTAAATATCAAGTTGCTTGTGTCAAAAACCAAATAACGAATCATAGGGGATTTGGCCTCAAATTTGAGGTTGAGTAGAGAGCTGAGTGACAGTTTGTTATAATTCATACTTTTGAATAATATTGAGATAGTCATATATTTCCCAAAGTTAAGGTACAAGAGGGCAAAACTTAGGCATCAACTAAGGTGGCATTTCAGTAGCTTGCTAAAGATAGGATTCTGATTGCTTAAAATAGTAAATACACCTTCCAAATTCCTAACTTTCACCTGCAAAGGAATTCACTTAATATGGCTCCCCATGTCATCTATTTTGACTTTCACTTACGTGAACTACATCCAAGTGATATGTTAAAGGATAACACCTAACATGTCTTGTTTTGGGAGCTGATCAATATGAAGGGACAGATGACTGCTTAGCTCAGTGTTATAACAATGCACATTTTTACATTCTAAGAATAAATCACATAATCTGCTACATATATGCAACAATTCTAGTCTTCATATGCTTAATAGTAAAATATCATATAACACCTTTATAATGTTATTGAGAATATATCCTAGTATCATTTTTCACTTCTCTTTACAGTTTCATGCAATGCATTTTAAGTGGGTCACACTTCATCCTTATTGTAATGTAACCACTCTAGGTCTAATATTAAGTATTTTTTCAGCTTCAAACTCATTTCTCTCCACTCAGGACTCTATGCTTCAACCTTACCTAAGAACTTAGAGCTCTCTTGAGCATACAATGCTTTCCTACATACTTGTGCCTCTGTACATATAGTTCCCTATTTTTGAAATGTTCTTCCTTCCCTCATTTCCCTACTCAACTCTTAAAGTGAGATGAATATCAACTATCAGCTCTTCTGGGAAATTTTCCTGCATCCCCTCAAGTAGAATTAGATGCTCTTCATTTTATTCTTCCTTAGCAATTTTTACCTATCTCCATTACGACATATGAATTCCAGGAAAGCAGAAAATAGGATTTTCTACATCCCCAGTGCTTAGGTAAGTGTCTGGAATACTGTCAGTGCTCAATAAAAGTTTACTGAGGTTGATGAGTGAATTGAATATATAGGGAAAACTTTACTGTGTTTCTATTGGCACATTTTAAAAAATTCATTTTGACCTCATACCCATTATTATTTCTTACAAGCTATTCTTAGTTTTTGATCCTATGCAGAAGAAGAGGGTGAGGGAAAGATCCAGATAAATGATGAGTCCCAGTGCCCATGAATATTCATATAAATTAATAATTTCAAAAGTGATGGAACTATTAACGAGTCTCCTCTGTTGGAGAGAGATTACTGGGGGTGTGGAATCTGAGTTCTCTGGCTTTTTGTGGTTTCACATAGACCTTCTAAGAGTTTGATATGTATGCGGAATAGGCACAATAGAAGTTGTTTGAACCGAAGAGTAAAGCTCTATATCAAAGCAATTGCTATTTCTCCTCCTACAGATGTTAGGCAAATAAACAGAAAAAATATTCTATTGGAGTGTGAGTTGTGGATCCATGTTTTTGACTTGCCTCTCTTTAATTTAAAAATAAACTGAAAATAGAGTACAATTCAGCAACAGTTGAAGGTCCATAACGCACCATGATTCTCACCACAGAAAGGATTGGATTAAAAAATATAGAAGTAGTATAAGTTAGTTTGAAACCACTAATTTACCAAGAAGAGAGAGAAACAGAACCTGAGATGATGTTTTAATAAAGAATGTGTTTTTCTTTTTAAATTAGCTCCTTCAATATTTGATCATTTTTAAGCTATTGTTATGTATATATCATTTTTTATATTTACAAAATTTTCCTGTTTCCTTAGCTATTCTTAAAAGTAATTCTGTTTGGGGCCAGAGAATAGTAATTAGTATCATGTTAACACTAATCAAAGATGTAAATCCCATACAAAAAGATTCACTTCCAATAAACAATAAACTATTTTGAGGTTAGCCTTTCAATTGCTGAGGTACAATATAGAGCCAAATTACTTAGTCATCCTTTCCCCCCAGGTATTCAGTTAGCTAGTCAGCTGTCTCTAGAAGTCAACATAGTCAAACAAACAGTTGAAATTTAAACTCCAAGTCTCTTTAGCAGGAATAGTTTAGCAATTACATCTGATAAATCAGTGATAAGAAGTCAGACATCTGTGCAACAGTTTATTTCTAATCAAACAATTTGTAAAACTAAGATTCTAAAAAATGAATATACATACTTATGTATGTACATATACATGTGCATATGCATGTATGTGTCTATATATGTAAATGTACACACACATATATACATACATATATATATATTTATTATAGTCTTCAAGAAGTACAATATCCTAACTTCATACAGGTGTCATTTGTCAATATAAAAAATATCTGCTATAACCTTGCAAAGCCTATATAGCCAAATAGCCTTATACACTTGTAAAAGACTTATTCTTTCTAGGAATTATTGCTTTGCTTCTGAGAAGCCTTAATTTTGCCCTGTTAAGGGTCATAGCTTTTCACTAAACTAACTCAATTACTTTAACTGATCTCTTTGAGAGAAAATGCTTACACTTGAGATAGATTTGAGATTATCTGATCACTTTAGCACAACTCAACACAAAGAAAAGCACATAGCAGGATCTACTGTTAAGTTGCAGGAGATTTAGTAGCCAAAAGTGGTCTGAGCACACAAACCCAGGTCCTTCTGGCTAATTCCAGTTGTTCGTTTTTTAGCTATAGGCTTATCAATGTTTCAGGTAACTGAGTACGCACTGGTGAAGTTTCCCTCCATGTGCTTTAAGTCTTATATTGCTGACAGATACACTTTCTATAATATTGCTTGCAGTTGTACCTCTTCTCCATATCTTTGTTTTTGGATTCTGCACTCTAAAATTTCCTTTTCTAGCATGATAATCTCAGAAAGCGATTGGCAATATTTTTCCATGGGAACTTCTAAAATGGAAATAGGACAAGATCCATTGATACAGAAAAGTGAAAGTAAAAACAACAATAAAGTCCTCCAAATTCATTTGCTCTTTTCATCAACTTCACCAACTTTCTTCTTTCCTTCCTTTCTTCCTTCCTTCCTAGTAGCTACAAGCTAATCTTATGCCACTCTGAAATCAGTGTTGAAATGACTAACAAAATATGACGACAAGATAAAATACTTCCTTTCTGGAAGAATAAAAAAATGGAGTCCTGAATATTTGAGCTAAGAATTAATTAATTCCTAATTCTTCTATTAAATTTTTGTCAAATCAATTAATTAAATCTAATTAATTCAGCTACATTAATTTCTTTTTGGAATATTTGAATACATATGAGATTTAAGCAATAAGATTTAAGGATTACTAATTTTCCTATGATGAGTCGCTACAGATAATAAAGGTTGCCTTTACCTTGGTCCATTTTGAGAAAGCCTCTAATTTATAAATTACCTCCAGATTTTTTAGCACTTTCTCATAAGACTTTAGTTTTATGAATAGTAATGTAAAAGACAAGACAACTACACAAAATTTTAAATAACACAAGTTGATGTCTAAAATAAATACATTAGAATTAATAGAATCTAAAATAAATACATTAGAATAGATTATAGGTGGATAGAGAATTAGGAAAATTATATTCCAACTGGCAAGCAAAGTAAAATAATCCAATGAAATTTAAAAAATTCTTAATATGCATTATTGCAAGGAGTTAGATGACATATAAGAGAATCTTATTCTTTTTTAGATTCCTGATCATATATACCAATTAAATACATGATACACTTAGAATTATGTAGGAACAGGTTCAGAATATAAAAAAAAGAGATAAGAAAAGAACGATACATGTGCTTGGGTGTGCATATTTGTGTGTCTGGGTGGTGAGCTTTTCAGATGTCAGAGTTTCATTCCCTAATCAGTTTTAGCAAACTCTTTACACATTTTATCCTTTTAAATTTAAAAGGACATTTGAGATGTTTGTTGGAAAATAATCACATAGATTGCATAATCTCTTTTTCTAGAGACACAGAAAATAGAATCCCTTTTTGCAGTGACTTGAAGAGTTTCCACATTCTTTTAACAGAGTAAGTGTAGGTGGTGCCCCAGAGACTGTCATTCCCTTGTGCATTTACATGTATGACCATTTTGCACTGAAAATGTAATTTAACTAAGGTTGTGAATAAAAAGAGGGCTTCGCTTATCCATAGCGACTTTAAGTGTTAACATAACTAATTATCTTAAGAATGTCAAATTTTAAAACAGCGTTTTGATACATCTCAGTGGACTTGGTCTCTATCAGTTGAATTTGTTCACTTCTTCCAGCATTGTTTGTACGGTTGTGAGGAATTCTGTGGAAATATCCAGTATTGAGTAGCCTTGTACTGTATAGAATGTGTTTTCATTGCTCATGAAATTTAGATATAGTGATATTACCAGTAATATAAAATACTATGTAGGAAGAGACGATATTTTCTAAAACGTAATGTGGTGATTTTGAACGTTCTCATTGTAAAATTTTTACAAGCACATTCATATATATAAGTACACTCGTATACAAAAATCCATTTTTCTTTCTTCAAATGGAGCTAAATTATGGAGATTAAAATATCAGTGCTACAGAAAATCATTAATAATAGATATTTTTTCATTACCCTCACCAGGAAGAAATTGATTTTTCTAGGAAACATTCAGAAAACAATTCAGTTGATACAAAAGCATTCCCAAGACCAGCATATTACCTCCAAAATGTTAAGCTTTTCTCTTTATTAATTTTCATAAAGGATGCAAATATACCATCAAATGTACTTCAGGGCCTTTATTAAAAAAAGAAAATATATCCATCTTCGAATCACGTCTTAGGGTTCATGTATAATTACTTAGAGTATGTGCTTAGAACGCAACGAAAAGAAAGCAATGGAAAGCGAAGTGATTTAGACAGAATTGTTCTGCAAAGGAAATGTATTTCTAAAATCAGTGCAATGTTGAATTAATCTGGTTTCTTTTTTTATTATATGTCTATAGTAGGTGAGAAAGTCCTTAGAGACTTGACAGGGCTGGTGCCTAATTAACTCTTACAAAAAAAGTTTTGCATTGAATATGACCCAAAATTAGGAGGAAGGTTGAGCGTGGGAAAGTGGACTCAGTTCCTATGATGTACTTTTGCCTACCATCAGTCATCCTCTCTCATTTAAATACAGATGATATACATGTGATAGATCTGGGGTTGCCCAAAAGATTTGTTTTTTGTCTATGTGTGGGGGCACTCCACCAGGCCAGGCAGGCAAACACATTTCTAATTTTCTTTTCTCAATGCAGAAATATTTTATTAAACCACTGACTCTGGAATGACTCTATCTTTTAGTCACCTGATCCATTCTATGTAATTGTGCAAGGCCACAGAATTAGGTGAAAAACCCTTTACTGTGGTAAATAAAAAGTAGAGATCCAAATACACTTCTTGTTATTTCTAAGTTCACCATGGGTCATAATAAATTAGTTAGGTCTTTTAAAACACTTATTTGGTAAAATCTAGAAATATTTAACAGGCCAAAGTGGCACAATCAGCCTCCTATTGGCAAATTAAAAAAGAAAAAATGTTGTCACTTGTGATAAAGATATGAAATTTGTAACAGTTATAAACATGAATTACAAATAGGCAAAAAGACAGATGCATAAACAACTA